>NC_139516.1:21661878-22371878 GCF_947247035.1 Vipera ursinii
ACACGTACCTAAATATTGTTTGGTACAAATGGGGAATTGATATTCCTTAAATGGATGGATAACCAAATTTTACCCATTGCATCAACTCCCATTCGGACCAGTTAATAAAATATTCTGCTATTTTCCTAGTGGTATCAATCATTTGCATCAACACTGGAATAATAGTGTGAGATCTGGACATAAACAGAAGAATATCATCTGCAAATAAAACCAATTTATATTCAACTGAATTATGTACTACTCCATATATATATATATATATATATATATATATATATATATATATATATATATATATATATATATATATATATATATATATATATATATATATATATATATATATATATATATATAAAAGGGTGAAAGTAGATATGCTTCACTGGTTCTTCTAGTATTAATAATATTAGTAATTAACTGTTCTTTACAACTGCAATAATGATAAGATTAAGATTAGATTTTATAGTCAAATTATTGCTGTTCAGTTTGTCTGAAGGTTATTATAAAATATGGATATTTATCATCTTTATATTCAGAGGATTAACTGCAGAAAAAATAATTATAAACCAAGTTATGAAGTTTACAGACCACTAATAACATGGCAGTCACAATGCCGCAGAAGAAGCTGTGAAAAGCAAAATCAATATAGCCCTACTATATTTCACCAAGCATAAAATATAAGGAACTCTTGGAGAAAAACCCAGTTGGTCAGATTTTTTGAAATTACAACAAGGTAACTTCTACTTTGCTGAGTGTGTACATCTTCCTCCCTTTTGCTTGTGTTTGTGCTTGTGTGCCGACTTTCGGGCACCACATTTGTGTGCTCAGGACCACTCTGTATCTTGAAGGGATTTTACTTTTTTTTGTATATATTTTATTAGAATTTTTTCCTTTAACATGACATAAATCATTATAAAACAGCATGTTGTCTGAGTGACATTTATAAAACAATCCATAACAATTAATTTCTATAATCTATATTCCATCTGTTAATTTCATTTGATTTCCCCTATCCCTTGCATATCTTTCCTTGCAAAACATTAGATTAAAGCAATTTTGTTTGTTTAACAACAGTTAAATATATAGTCTCAATAGTCCTATATATCGTTTTAGTTGCCTTATCTTAAATCCTGTCACTATATCTATTTCAGTTTATTTCCCCCCCAATAAAAGAAAAAACATTTACAGATAACAGTCTTTTTCTAACACTCAACTATATTTATGTTTCATCTTTTTCTTTTTTCTCCCTTCACACAAACCTTCTCATACTTTTGTATTTCCCAATCACTATAAAAATAAAAAGAAGAAAAAAAGAAAACAACAAAGAACAAGAACAACTTATTTCTCCCTTTACATTCTAAATGTTCTTACAAATAACAATCATTTCAACATTCAGCTATATATACCTTTATGAATTTAATTCATAAACCCTCTATACTTTTATATTTCTTAATAAAGAGGCAAAAGAGAGGCAAATACAAAGTTAAAGAGAAGGAAAAAGTAAAAGAAAAAGAAAAAGAAGAAAGAAAAAGAAAAAGAAAAAAAGAGAAAAAAGAGGAAGAGACATACATTTCTTCCAGTTCAAAATATATCCATTTCCTCAATTTCCACTCTTTTCAACCTATACTAAAAATATATTTATTTAAACTTTAAACATTCCCTTTAATATTTCCAGTCATCTAATCCTCTAAAACTCATTTAAAACATATCTTTTATATTTTATTCCTGTTCAAATCGTTCCAACATGAAAGAATAAAACAAAAAAGGAAAAGGAAAAGAAAGAAAAGAAAAAAGTCCCTCTAAAAGTAATATATTTCAAGATTTTCCCATTATTCAGCCAAATTCAAACATGTGTCTTCTTACCCCTATATTCCAGATTGTTTAAACATATTAAAATATTTCCCTTTTGAATTAAATCATGGTTTTTTATTTTATATAGTTCCATCCTCCAGTTTCTTTCCTCAGGGTTGCATTTAATCATCTCTGCTATCTTCTCCTGAAGAAATTCTTGAGATGAAGTTAAGTTGAAAGTAACTTGATTCATACTCTCAAGGTTCTTCTGCGTTATCTTGTAGTTTAAGGTCATTGTTCTTTGGAAGCTTTGCTGCATGTTATATATCTTTTGCAAAGTAAGCATTTTGATCCTTTCTTCTGTTTTCAGAAATTTCTTGAAGTGAAATTAAGTTGAGAATAAGTTGATTCATCCTCTCAAAATTATTCTGCATCTCTATATAGTTTAAAGTCATTGTCCTTTGATGTTGTTGTTGCTCATCGCATATTTCTTTTTGTAACGTACTCATTGCTTCAGCCATGTTATTGTTTACACAGGTGCAGTTTAAAAGCTTGAAAGTTCAAAGACAAAAGAAAAGAAGGAAAAAAAGAGATCCTTATCTGCCAGCAGGTGTCAACATTTACTCATTTATCATGTCTTTCTGTTTGTTCCTTTGTTTGTTCCTTCTCTGGAAGAATAAAATCTCTTTGGAGATTTTAACTTTGGGGATTTCTTCTTCAGGAAATGTAAGTAGAATAAAGAAAATTGATATTCTTACCCAGATTCAAGCATGCTGTTTATTATTCTCTTATTCAATGCTTTGACCCCTGTTGGTATTTCAGCTATGACTGGACACGACGTTAGCCAGCCTTTTCTTCTGTTGGTTTTTGGGAGGGTTCTCCTGGGTTGTTCGGAGAGATTGCTGTTTCTCTTAGATCTCTGGAATTTCCTTCCTTCAGTCCACCTCTCCAAGGTGGATTCTGGCCCCTTAGGGTCCCCAACAAAAAGGAATTTCAGCCGGAGGATCAAAGCCTCTGGCTAGCTCACTGAACACCGGAACAGAAGTCTGGGATTTTACTTATTTGCTTATTCATTTGAGAGATGCAGTTTTATCAGTTTCAATCAGGCTATTAATTGTCAGCTGAAAGAAGCTGAGGTGATCTTCTCAACATCGTACTGTCTTTATTTGCAATAACATTTCTCCTGGTTTTGGCTGCTTGCAGGTCATTGTGATGATGACAAGGAATTCAAAGAGAATTCATGAATAGCATGTAGACTTATATACTGCTTCACAGTGCTTCACAGCCCTCTCTAAGCAGTTTATGGAGTCAGCATATTGCCTCCAACAATCTGGGTCCTCATTTTACTGACCTCAGAAGGATGGAAGGCTGAGTCAACCTTGAGCTGATGAGACTTGAACTTCCCAAACTACTGCAGCCAGGAGTCAGCAGTAGCCTGCAGTGCTGCATTCTAACCACTGCACCACCAATAAAATTATTTCTGAATTAAAATTTTCTTCTAACATCCCCACTCCATGAGTGAATGCCCCAGATATGGGGTAAGTGGAAAGGAGGCCTCAATAAAGAAGAGGACCTGGAGATGCTCCATGGCCAATTGTGCTGAAGAAGCTTCTGGCAAAACATCAGAGACCAGTCAGTTGTGCCACTAGGACCTTTTGTGGGATCAAACCACACAGAAGCCCTACATTTGTCAGAGGAGGGGTATCTATGAAAACTAATGGGAGGCCAAAGAATGAGCAGTGCAGTGTACCAGTGATGGGAAAAGGGAGATACTGAAATAAGTGAGCCATTACAGGAACAGGGAAAAAGAAATTTGATTGCAACCCCCCCTTTTGCTCCCTAGCCTCAACCCAAGGCCCTGGATGACTTGAACTCCAGATAATTCTTCTGTAGAATGCCAAGTCTGCCTGTATGTTCCCTCATCTATTTGTCTTGGAGAAGAAAATAGGTCTGGCATGTACTGCATCACTGAAACCAGGATGTCTGGAGGTGTTTCTCTGGCCATGATTTGCCCAGCTGGGCTGTTAATGGTACACTAGCCTTGATATGAATGTTAGGGAGAGGCATGGTGATGATATTCTGGGAGAACATTATGGTAGCCAGATGTAAGGTTTTACACAGAAGTTTCATAGATTCTCTTTCCAAGCTCCTTAATCTCATCACTGGATTGCTGGTGGACTCCCCCATTCTTTGGTGCTGAGATAAGCTTGGGAATTCTTGGAATCCATGAGAACTATGATTTTTTCTAAATAATTATAGCACTGATTCATGCTGTTGTCAAAAGATCCTGTTAGTATATTATCTGAGGAAGAATTACTTTAAAAATCAGTCCTTATTATGCTCAGATCATCTTTCATATTTGACTATTCCTTTTCTCAGTTGTTAGTCTAGAGCATGGGTGTCAAATTTATCACGTCATGTGACACGTCGCGATGTATTGTGACTTTTTTCACATTGCCGGAGCTGAGGTGGGTGTGGCTTCCACATGATGCAACCGGCCTGCGGGCTGACACCCCTGGTCTAGAGCAAGATAGCAGAAGTTGTATCAGCTTGAGGACTAATCTTTACAATTCCAGCTCTCTATTAACAGCTTCCTTGAGTTCTGATACATGAGTTAAATTCTAAAGAGGCTTCAGAATGATCTTGTTATAAACAATCACACAGGTAGAATAATCAAGATTACGCAAAAAAAATTTCCAGCATAAACCAAATGTCAAATGGTGTGCATGAGTTAATTTGAGTTCAAGTGATTTAATGGATTATAATGGTGTAAACATGTTAGGAACAAAGGCATTGAGAAGATGTATGGACATTTTTAGGGAAACTCTATGTCTGTTAAGGATGTGAAGAATGAAATGTCAATCAAGAGGGAAAGAACATTTGTGAGAATGTAACTTTTGATTCATCTAGCCCTGCCTTTCTCATGATGTGCTCTGCATATAACTTAAACAGGCAGGGTGACAGTATACAGCTTTGCCGGACTCCTTTCCCAATTTTGAACCAATCAGTGGTTCCGTGTCCAGTTCTCACTGTTGCTTCTTGGCCCGCATATAGGTTTTTCAAGAGACAAATAAGATGGTCTGGTACTCCGATCTCTTTAAGAACTTGCCACAGTTTGTTGAGATCCACACAAGCAAATGCTTTAGCATAGTCAATGAAGCAGAAATAGATGTTTTTCTGGAATTCCCTAGCTTTCCATGATCCAGCATATGTTGGCAATCTGCCTCTTCGAAATCGTGCCTGCACTTCTGATAGTTCTAGATCCACATACTGCTGGAATCTAGCTTGTAGGATTTTAAGCATAACTTTACTAGCAAGTAAAATGAGTGAAATGGTGCGATAGTTTGAACATTCTTTGGCACTGCCTTTCTTTGGAATTGGAATGTAAACTGAACTTTTGCAATCCTGTGGCCGCTGTTGAGTTTTCCAAATTTGCTGGCAAATTGAGTGTAGCACTTTTACTGCATCGTCTTTTAAGATTTTGAATAGCTCAGCTGGAATACTGTCACCTCCACTAGCTTTGTTGTTGTTCAGCTTTTCTAAGGCCCACTTCACTTCACATTCTAGGATGTCTGGCTCGAGGTCAATGACCACCTCATCATGGTTATCAGGGACGTTAAGTTGTTCTTGTATAGTTCTTCTGTGTAATTTTGCAACCTCTTCTTAATCTCTTCTGCCTCTGTTAGGTCCCTGCCATTTGGTCCTTTATCATGCCCATTTTTGCATGAAACGTTCCCTTCATCTTTCCAATTTTCTTGACGAGATCTCTGGTCCTCCCTATTCTATTGTTTTCTTCTATTTCTTTGCACTGTTCATTTAAAAAGGCATTCTTATCTCTTCTAGCTATTCTCTGGAATTCTGCATTCAATTGGGCGTATCTTTCTTTTTCTCCCTTGCCTTTTGCTTCCCTCCTTTCTTCAGCTATTTGCAAAGCTTCCTCAGACAGCCATTTTGCTTTCTTGCATTTTTTTTTCTTTGGGATGGTTTTAGTTGCTACCTCTTGTACAATGTTGCGAACCTCTGTCCATAGTTCTTCAGGCACTCTGTCTATCAGATCTAATTCCTTAAATCTATTTGTCACCTCTACTGTATATTTATCAGGGATATGATTTAGTTCATACCTGAGTGGCCTAGTGCTTTTCCCTACTTTCTTCAGTTTAAGCCTAAATTTTGCAGTGAGAAGCTCCTGGTCTGAGCCACAGTCAGCTCCTGGTCTTGTTTTTACTGACTGTATAGAGCTTCTCCATCTTTGGCTACAGAGCACATACTCAATCTGATTTCTGTGTTGACCGTCTGGTGATGTCCATGTGTAGAGCTGTCTCTTGGATTGTTGGAAAAGAGTGTTTGCTATGACCATCGTATTCTCTTGACAAAATTCTATCAGCTTGTGTCCTGCTTCATTTTGTACTCCAAGGCCAAACTTGCCTGTTATTCTGGTTATCTTTTGGCTTCCTACTTTAGCATTCCAATCCCCCATGAAGAAAAGGACATCATTTTTTGGTGTTAGTTCTATAAGGTGCTGTAGGGCTTCATAGATCCGGTCAATTTCATCCTCTTCAGCTCTGGTGGTTGGGGCATAGACTTGGACTATAGTGATATTGAATGGTTTGCCTTGGATTTGAGCTGAGATCATTCTGTCATTTTGGGGATTGTATCCCAGTATTGCTTTTCCTACTCTATTATTGACTATGAAGGCTACTCCATTTCTTCTGTGGGATTCTTGCCTGCAGTAGTATACCTGATGGTCATCTGAATTAAATTCACCCATTCCTGTCTATTTTAGTTCGCTGATACCTAAGATGTCGATGTTCAGTCTTGTCATCTCTTGTTTGACCATGTCCAGCTTTCCTTGATTCATGGATCTTACATTCCAGGTTCCTATGGAGAAAAAATCTTTACAGCTTTGGACTTTCCTTTCACCACCAGATACATCCACAGCTGAGCATCCTTTCGGCTTTGGCACAGTTGCTTCATTCTTTCTGCCACTACTAGTACTAGCCCTCTACTCTTCCCCAGTTGCATATTGGACGCCTTCTGACCTGAGGGGCTCATCTTCCGGCGTCATATCTTTTTTCCTTTTGATACTGTCCATGGGGTTTTCATGGCAAAGTTACTAGAGTGGGTTGTCATTTCCTTCTCCCGTGGATCACGTTTTGTCAGAACTCTCTGCTATGACCTGTCCATCTTGGGTGGCCCTGCATGGCATAGCTCATAGCTTCATTGAATTACACAATCCCCTTCGCCACGACAAGGCAGTAATCCATGAAGGAGAAACAAATAAATACTGTGGCTGTATTGCAACCTAGAATGCTACACATTCTTTACACTTCATAAAGATAGGTGTTTTCATTCCAATGTATGCCTTACAAGAGAAAAGGGTTGGTAAACAAATGGAAGGTAGATGTGGATTAAGGGACAATATTTTAAAGAGACCCATTTCTACATCTTGGAATGAAGATTCTATGACTTTTGGTAAAATTAAGCCCTCAACTAGTCATTTGAATATGAATGGCACAATCTGGAAGAAGTCATGTGCAAGATCAAGGCTGAGACGTAGAAAATTAAATGTGAATTTCATGTTTTCCACTTTTATTCCTAGCACCTTGTATTATTTTTTCTCCCTTCCTTTTCATCCACTGAAGCCAATGTTCTACTAAAGCAGTATATATGTGAGAAATCTAAAATGCTGAAATGACTCTTGAGATTGCATTTTAATACCTTGAATGAAAAGCATTGCTCTATCTGCCTGTTACAAATCCTGGATTCTGCTTTGGAAGAGTGTATTCCCTGCTTCTGTGAGGCTACATTAAAAACATTATAGGATTAAACTGTGAGTGGTGAACCACTGGGATTTTATCATTTTTGCCCTCCTGCCCAAAGAACTAAGCTTCTGATAGCAAAAAGACAATATTTGCTTTTTAATATAATGTTTTCAGTGCCTCTGCAGGTTTCCACAAGTTGGAACATATATAATTCATCCCGGCTGTAATAATTACCAATATATAACCAACCACCCATCCTGACAGTTGAGCACAAAAGCTAATGCTAATTCTGTTTTCTTCTGTCACAAGCAGAGCCAGTGAAAGCATAGCAAGCATCAGAATGACAGTGGGGAAAATAGTGTGCTCGGGCCTCATTGCCTTCCATAAAAATTCAATCACGTTGTACTACTTAGATTGCAAGAATATAGCTGTAACTCGTCTCCAAAGGCTTGTTGTCATGTCCTACTAGATGCTAATAAATGCAGTACTTTCTTGTCATCTTGCTTCTTCCACCTCACTGTCTAAGAGATTTTAAAAAGCTTCATTCCATTCTTCTCCTCCCCTCCTTTCTCCTCTGTTGAAAAGTAGGGTTTTCTCTCTTTTCATTAGAAGTGCTACATGTGAAGTGAAGGAGAAACCAGTAAAGAAAAGCTGTCCCTTTTGGCAAGAAGAATTCCTTAACGCATCCTGAGAGACAGGTGCAGGTTTGACCTTCAGCCATCCAGCCTTGGTTTTGATGAGAACTCTGGCTGCTAAGTGATCAAAAGATGATAATTAATTCAGGGAGAACCAAGACAAGTCTCTTTATTGATGGCATATTCGGTTTAATTGGGATCCCCATCAGTTTAATGCACTTGCAGGGTGCACGTAAAATAATTTTCTTGTTGCTCCAAATTCTATTTCATGGAAAACAACATATTATGCAACTGTTATGATGGAAATAAAAGGTTTTTAAATTCCTATTCTTCTAAGGTGTTAGTTGTTCCCATCAAAATGGTTCAGACTTGCCCAATGAAACGAATGACTCAGTCTACATTTGTAAAAATTAATGCTTGCTGTTTAATCAAGTATCAGTGTAAGATATATGTAGAGCACAGTTCAAATCCAGTGTCTATTCCCAAAAATACAATAAAACAAGTCAAAAGGAAGAAAAAGAAAAAAACATAAAACAAGAAAAAAGGAACACACCAATCTGCCATCCAAACAAAAAATAATTAAATTAAATTAATTAAATGGAATTAATTAAATTAAACTCCACTGGAAGAGTTTGGAGTTATCTCTTATCATCCTTTTGTCCAAATCCTTCCAATGGCCAATGGCTAAAGGAGTATTCTGTGATGCCAAAGGTGCTTTTTTAAAAGGCATCATTTAGCTTCTTGAATGAGAAGCAAAACGTCTTCAAAAAAAAAAAGCAAAGTAAGTCCAGTTGCCTTTTTAAAAAGCACTTTTGGGACAACCATGACCTGGATGACTGAGAATCTCTATAGACACAGTTTTCTGTGGATTATGCATGATTCATTTGTGTTTGATAACATATTTTTTCTGAGATAGTCTTTGGATGCAATTTTAATAGATAGAATGTTGATGTAAATATATATGACAAAATAAAAAAAAAAACTAGGATGGAAGTTCTCACATCTCACTGATTCCATAGGGGTGAGATACAAAAATAAGCTAGACCTAGTGTGTGAGACAGAAAAGATCACACTTCTTTCTACTGGGCATTTGTTCCCACATATTTTTTCCCCCAGTACTATAGGTGCAGCACTGCCAATTGTCCTCTGGCTGGCTATCTTATCTGTCTGAAACGTGTTGGCTGAAACATCATAGACGTTATGTGGTTGTTCAGTGTCTGAACGAGAGCCAAAAGGATCTCTGTTTTGTACATTGTTCTATAAGAAGCACAGTCTCATTATGTATAGTTTCATTTTATTTTTATTTAATTATTTAAAACTATATTAGCAGACACCCAACTGGTATGAAATAGATTCTTTTATAGTTTGATCGGTAAGTAGGAGATTAAAAGCACTCAAATAAAAGCTATGTCAATGAATGCTGATATTAATGAAGGAGAATATTTGTAGCTCAGGGTTGAAATGAGGGGTCCTTGGTGCTCTATGAGCTTGCTTGTTTTCTTGCAAATATTTCATTACCCTAACTAGGTAACATCATTAGTCCTAGTGAGGATTGCTGTTTGTTGTCAGTTTATATTCTGGTATCTTGCCTGTCTGGGTGGGTGGGGTTGATCTTAGGGATTCTTTGGTTGGGCTGTTTACTAATGGCTCTGTGGCAGTGTCTTGATTGGGGTATTGCTTACTTGATTGTTGGTCTGAAGTTGACCTTGGATTTAATCTATGCTGATCTGAGTGCTGATTACTGGTGGAGAGGTGCTGGAGTCTTTTTCTCTTTTGGGCTGGTTGATTGTCTCTTTTGCATAATCTATAGATGTTGTTAATGTTTATGTGTCTATTGATGGCTGATTTGTCAGTGCCAGGCTTCTAGAAATTCCCTGGCATTTTTGGATTTGGCCTGGTCTAGGATTGTCACATTTTCCCAATTGAAACTATGGTGAAATATGTTATGAAATTAAAGAATTTTCATCAAGCCTTCTGACTGCCAGTTGGTGTTCATGGATGCGTTCTGCCAGTCTTTTGCCTGTTTGTCCTACATAGTAGCTATTGCAGTTCTTACACTGTATGTTGTAGATGAATCCTGTGTTCGTTTGCTTTTCTGGGGTTGCTGGGTCTTTTGGTTTGCTTAGGATATTTTGAAGAGCTTTAGTTGGTTTGTGGGCTACGCTGATCCCATGTGGTTGTAATAGTGTAATTGCGGTTTCTCAAATATTCTCGATGTATGGCAGTGTAATTCTTTTTAGGATTTGTGTTGGTTGTGCTGTATTGGGTTGAGTGGTTAGGGACTTTTGATAAATTTTCTTGGGTATCCATTTTGTTGGAAAGTGTTGTATAGATGCTTCATTTCCTTTTTCTGCTGTTCTGGGTTGCTGCAGTGAGTTTGGGCTCATTTAAATAAAGTCCTTACACAGCTTCGCTTGTGTGAGGTTGGGCTGTTGCTCTGGTAGTGGAGTATCCAGTTAGTATGGGTGGTTTTTCTGTAGACTTGCATTTCTAGTTTGCTGATGCAGATACTTTACTATTTCGTCAAGGAATACGTGAACACTTTTTGTAACATTGTCTTTGTAGTGAGAGAAAGAAGAGGGGGGAAGGAAAGAGAAAGGAGAAGGATGGGGGGACTCATTATTTGTGAATTTAAGAACATATTTTAAGACAAAGTAGGGTGGTTGTTCCTATTCCAGAGTTATTCACTTTGAATGGAACTTGTCAAATCTTCGCAAGAGAAGAAAAGAAGTTAATTGAGCAATTCCGATAATCAGAGATCCTGAACTAAAATTACTTCCCTGTCCATTTAACCATTATAAATAACTTTCCCTTAAAAAGTTAATTAATGTGCTTCCAGTGTGGTTTATTGATCTTTTTCTCTTTCAGTGCAGTTACTTTTCGCTTTTGTCATGCTAAGGATATTAGTGTGATATGTGAGCTTCTTTTCAGGATAGCTCCCAGGCAGCATGACTTTGTGAAGAAAAACTTGCCAAAATGAAGTGAGGAAAGTCTATAAATTCAGCCTGCTCTTGGGTTAACAGAGGCAATAATGTAAAAGGATCGTGCATTTAGTTTGTTACAATATCCTGAACTGCCTCAAATAGTCTTCCAGATGAAAAGCTGAAAAGTGTGGCAATAATTGTCCTAGATATTCATATGCACCAAACTGGGTAGGCTGAAGATAGGTCATCAATATGGGAGATATATGATACTGAAGAAAAATTGAGAATTATATTTCATATCTTGAATACTAGGCTATCAGCTTGCTTGATCAACGTAGCAGCTGTAGACAATTTAACCCCTATAACCAGGGCTTTTTTCTCATAGAACGCTCAGAACGGAGTTCCGGCACCTTTTTTGGATGGAACCTTGTAGGGTAGGCAAGGCAGGTTGTATGACATGTGTGAGTTCCGGCACCTTTTTCTTTTACAAAAAAAGCACTGCCTATAACCACATCGATGATATAGGACATGTTCAAGAGAAGATAGCAATATGATCATTTAGCCCTTCATGATTGGTTTTGTGGGGTTGGCAAATTTTGTGATTATTATTTTTAACAAATTTTTTGTAAATGGCTCACAATCGCCATTGTGGGATGGACAGTTGTTTAAATTGATTGATTGACTGATTGAATGAATGAATATAGGACACCTCCCAACTTGCTAGATGACATTCTAATATTGCCCATGGGCAGGGGGGAACTATTGTGTGTATCAAAACTGCCATATTTGAGGCATTTGGCCATGACATATGCTGTGCCCTCACAACTTATTTCTCTTGCATGAGCCTCTGTTTTTCTTGCTTTTTTAATGTATCTAACCTTTTGCCTTATTGTCAAAATCCTGTTCAGACATGATAGAGAAGCAGGCTGAGGCATCCTAAAAAATTAGACCCATATCAATGATGCCAAGGTAGTCACACACTTCACAATTCTTACCTTGTAGTCTTTGAACCAGTTGAAGATTGATTTGATTGATTGATTTATTAAATTTATATGCCGCCCTTCTCCCTAAGGACTCAGGGCGGCTCACAATAAAAATTAAGACACATAAAATACAAAAATTAAAAAAGAATTAAACAATGAATATAAGAAAAATGGGACAATTTACACAATAAAAACCAAATTAAAAACCATGGTCGGTCCAGGCCTGCTTGTTGGAACAACCATGTCTTCAGGTCACGGCGGAAGGATCGAAGGTCAGGGGCCGTCCGCAGCTCCGGAGGCAATTCATTCCAGAGGGTTGGCGCACCCACAGAGAAAGCTCTCCACCTGGGGGTCGCCAGCCGGCATTGCCTGGCCGATGGAACCCTGAGGAGGCCGACTCTGTGGGAGTGAACTGGGCAATAGGAAGTTGACATTGGCAGCAGGTGGTCTCGCAAGTACCCCGGGCCTAAGCCATGTAGGGCTTTAAAGGTAATTACCAGCACCTTGAATCACACCCAGAGGGCAACCGGAAGCCAATGCAGCTCACGCAGGAGAGGTATAACATGGGAGTATCGAGATACTCCCATAAGCACCTGCGTGGCCGCATTTTGCACCAGCTGAAGCCTCCAGGTGCACTTCAAGGCAGCCCCATGTAGAGAGCATTGCAGTAATCCAGGCGAGAAGTGACAAGGGCGTGGATGACTGTGCATAGGGCATCTCGGTCCAAAAAGGGGTGCAACTGGTGCACCAGGTGAACCTGTGCAAAGGCCCCCTGGTCACGGCAGTTAGATGGTCTTCCAGGTTAAGCCGTGAATCCAGGAGGACACCCAAGCGCTCCCCCCATCAAAAGAGATAGAACATGTTGGACAATGCGAGATGCCGGTATCCACATCCACTTGGTCTTGGAGGGGTTCAGCCTGACCCTGTTCCTTCCCATCCAGACCCGCACCGCCTCCAGGCACTGGGACATCACGTCAAGGGCATCACTGGGTTGGCTCGGGGTGGAGATAAACAACTGGGTATCATCCGCATATTGGAGATACCTCACCCCAAAGCCATGGATGATCTCACCCAGTGGCTTCATATAGATGTTAAACAGGAGGGGGAAGAGAACTGACCCCTGAGGTACCCCACAAGAAAGGGGCCTTGGGGTGGATCTCTGCCCCCCTGCCACTACAAACTGCAAACGGCCCAAGAGGTAGGAGGAGAACCACCATAAAACAGTGCCTTCCACTCCCAACCCCTCGAGCCATTGCAGCAGGATACCATGGTCGATGGTATCAAAAGCCACTGAGAGGTCAAGTAGGACTAGGACAGAGGAGCAACCCCTGTCCCGGGCCCACCACAGATCATCTACCAGTGCAACCAATGCCATTTCCGTGCTGTAACCGGGTCTGAAACCGGACTGGTACGGGTCCAGATAGTCCGCTTCATCCAGGAAATGCGGAAGCTGACGCGCCACAACACTCTCAACAACCTTCGCTACAAAGCGGAGGTTGGAGACAGGATGATATTTAATGAGGCCAGGTCCAGAGCAGGCTTCTTGAGGAGGGGCCTCACCTCCGCCTCTTTTAAGGCAGAGGGGAAGACACCCTCTGTCAATGAAGCATTGACAACTGCCTGGAGCCAGCCCCCTGTCACCTCCCCAGCAGCCGAAACTAGCCAGGAGGGACATGGGTCCAATAAACAGGTTCTAGCGCTCAGTCTACACATAATCCTGTCCACATCAACCAAAGACACAGGGTCAAACTCACCCCAAATGTTAAAACCAAGACCTGCCCTCTCCACCCCACTGGATTCCGCCCAGTCGGAGTCCAAACCAGTCCAGATCTGAGCGATTTTGTCCTGCAGATACTGTACAAATTCCTCAGCCCTACCTTGCAAGGGGTCATCCCTCGGTCACTGATTAAGCAGGGAGCGGGTCACTCTAAACAAGGCAGCTAGGCGGTTATCTGCAGATGCAATGAGAACGGAAAAGTAAACATGCTTTGCCGCTTCCATCGCCACTAGGTAAGACTTAAGGTGAGTTCTTAGCTGTGTTCGATCAGATTCGGATCTGCTGGACCCCCAACAGCTCTCTAGGCGTCTTTTCCAGTGCTTCCTCTCTCTGAGTCCCTCAGTAAACCAGGGGGACACCCGGGATCTGCGATGGGTCAGAGGCCGCAAAGGCACAACTTGATCCATGGCCCCAGCAGCTGCCCTCTCCCAGGCCGCCACCAGTCGTGGGCAAGGGAAACAGGAAATGTCCCAAGCTCCGTCTGGAACCTCTCAGTGTCCATCAGGTGCCTGGGACGGAACCACCTAGTCGGTTCCGCCTCCCAGCGGCGGGGGGTGGCATACTGAAAGTCTAGCCAGAGAAGGAAATGATCGGACCATGACAGGGGTTGGATGGTTAAATCTCCCCTACCCAGACCATTAGTCCACTGCCCAGAGATAAGAGCCTTTTGCACCCAATCTTTGAAAATGCCAGCATCTAAAGATGGAGTGTCAAACAGACAGAGGAATGCTTAGTTGTAGAAAGATGAACTTGACAGGGTTGATCAGGAGTAACCTATTTAAAGATGATAGACTGGATCTAGTTCAACTTTCTTTGGGTGGGGTCAGAGGTTGATTGCTTTTGTCTCCACCATCCAGAGTATGCTAATTCCCTTTCCTTGAGCAAACTTCCTAGAACAATGCTACTCCATAAGGACTGTGCTAGCTTCTTATTCATAGAATTCCTGGTTGCCAGACCTTGATTGTTTGTCTTCTGACCTTTCTTTTTTTACCTGGTTTTCTGGATGTTGTCCTCTGAGTGAGTTTCCTCCTGTGTGCAAGAAACTGAGCTTATGAAGGAGCCTTATGGAATTTCTCTTAACGCAGATTAGATACGTCATTTATCAGTAAGACATTTATTCTTATTGCTGCTCATTACATACTACTCCATCTCCGCCACCTCTAATACTGCTTCAACTCCATCCTGACCTGCCCTATCCCTGCTTCACTACTGTCATAGGCTGTATTTCCACAGATCATGTCCTGACTAGTCACTTTTAGGCTACTTTATCACAGCAAGTAGGAAAACGTACTTAATCATGGCTGATTTTGAAAAACTTAAGTAAGATTGGGCCTAGTTATTACTTAGAAATTAGACTGGGAAGTTTAAAAATATCTCAAAAGAAAGCATAATAGAACACATACATATTGTTGCTAAGAAACAGCAGGAGTTGAGCTTGTCTCAAGGGAGACTTTAGTTTTAATTTGTAATAGTGCATACGTAGCTACAATCTCAACAAATTATCTAAAGCAGCTTTTGGTGTGTGTAATTTGTCTAGGAAATCATTTGGGAGGCTTCTCTGATCAGAAATCCTTGATCCCAGAAAGCCTTACCAGCCATTAATCATGTTTTTATCACTACATAGTAATCAAGGAAATGAAGTGGTCTGCTCTGGATAGTGGAAACCCAAGCAACCTATAATTACAAAAGGTCAATACTTTAAACACTTAATGTCACTGCCCCTTATAAAGTGGCATCTCTGCCACAGTCAAATTTCTCTTGCTCTTCAATGATGCATAGGATGTTATTGTTCAAACAATAATGTTCATGGTCTCCCCAAGTTAGAATACTAAGCAATTTTAACTTGCAAACTTCTCTGTAATTTATTGGTACTAATCTAGCAGAATTAGATCACTTTTAAATGAATTTTCCTATCCCCTTCTATCTCATTGTCTTGCTTCTGTTCATTATAAGCAGATCTTTAATATTCAAAGACACCTTCTTCCATTACTTGCTTATGTGTAAAAGAGAGCAAGTGTGTGTGTGCATATGCATGTGTGTTGTATGCCAGGATGAGACAAGCTGACCTAGAGAAATAAGTTTTATGAAGCAATTAACTGTAATTTTTCTCCAGGTAATTCTGACTTTTTTTACCTTATCTCACATTATATACCATATATGGCCTCTTTGGACTATCTATCTAAAGTTACAGAGTCAACAGTTACAGCAGGGTTATGAAGAAAGGATGAATCTGTATTTTTCTTAATAAGTAGTTCAGTCTATAGGGATAGGAAGCATAGAATTTAGTAGGGAATGTATAGGGATTGTCATTCATGAGCTAGTAAATTAAAGTAAACTGATTAATACATCATTAATCAAAATAATATTATGGTTGAAATGAAAAAAGGCCTCCTGACTTCACTGGGTTGGGTTTTCTTTACTAATAACATTAATTTATCAGATAGAAGAAAACATCAGGATGTGTTTTGACAAGCATCTGGCTTATGCAGACTATTTGATAGTCTGGAAATTATATTTTCATTATCGTCAGGAATGCAAAAGTATCCTTTTTTAGCAGCGGCTTAAAGGTTCTGTGGTATGAGGTGCAAGGACCTTACTAGGGTAATTACTAGGGTAATTTGGAGAACTTAAAAAACTAGATTGATAATGCTGGCAGTTGTAAATCCCTGGGATGGAGTCTGATACTCATGAACAAGGCTGGCTGTAGGAAATATTCATAGTGTCCCTCATAGAAATATGATGATATTGCTTAGAAGGGGAATATTCAAAGAAGTGCTGATCCATGAGGCCAAGCAAAAGAAATAAAAAGAGGAAATGTAGGACTATATTTTGGCATTATTTTTTGACTAAACAATTTACCTATTTCTATGGAAACGTAAGACTTCCTGAAGCAAAACAAACCTCTGCTTCTGCGTTCTTGGATTTCTCACCTCTTCCAGAAGACCGCAAGTTTTAATTAAAGGCTGTGAAAAATAATGCAAAGGCCTCATTTTTCCCAGTCTGGGAGACAAAATCTCTATATAGTCCTTAGAATAACAGAATAACAGAGTTGGAAGGACTTCTTGGAGGACCTTGGAGGACAAATGTTCTCCTGTTCAGACAAATGGTTGCCAATCTCTTCTTAAAAACTTCCAGTGATGGAGCACCCACAACTTCTAGAAACAAGTTGTTCCACTGGTTTATTGTTCTCACTGTCAGGAAATTTCTACTTAGTTCTAGGTTGCTTCTCTCCTTGATTAGTTTCTATCCATTGCTTCCTGTCCTGCTTTCAGGTGCTTTGGAGAATAGATTGACCCCCTCTTCTTTGTGGCAGGCCCTTAGATATTGGAACACTACTATCATGTTATTCCTAGTCCTTCTTTTCATTAAACTAGACAAATCCAATTCCTACAACTGTTCCTCATAACAATCCCCTGCTCAAGCAGCAAACCTTATACCATTTCAGAGAAATGGTTGTCCAATCTCTTCTTAAAAACCTCCAGTATTGGAGCACTCACAACTTCTGGAGGCAAGTCGTTCCACTGATTTATTGTTCTAACTGTCAGGAAATTTCTCCTTAGTTCTAAGCTGGTTCTCTCCTTGATTAGCTGTCCTGTCTTCAGGTGCTTTGGAAGCTAGGTTGCCCTCACCTCTCTGTTTCTATAAGGACCAAACTATCTTCAGTGGGGGGGGGGGAAGGGAGGGTTGTTGTAGACACCTACCTTGTGTACTTAACAAAGAGTCATCTTTTGTATGGGTGTGTGTACTGAATGTTTGAACATATAGGCTGAAGGCTGGAAGATCACTACAGACAATCGCAATTTTTAATGCTAATATGTAAGTTTTGCATTTGTGTGATGCATATTATAAGGAATAAAAGTATTCCTTAGAATTTTTTAAAAGTTATCTTTTGGAAGACCAATGCAAGAACAGTTCCAATAGAAATTCCTTCTACCATACTACTTTGTGAGGAAGAATTGAGTACTTGAGACAGCATGTTTGGGCTGTCTTGTGGAAGAAAATAATTGTTGAATGTTTCTTGTTTCTCTAACCATTCCTGCCACTGAGGTAATCACAGTAAACCTATTTTAATTCTAATTCTATGTTTAAGTTTTTCAAGAAAATTCTGATAGATTTACCAAGATGCTAGTTTTATTGCTCAGGTATCAGGTAATATCTTCAATTGCAGCAGTTTTGTCTGTGCCATGAGACTAGCTCCATTTATCAGTGTCATGACTCTGGGATAAATACTTACAAGAGAGATACTTTAGGACGATGAAGGAAAAGGAAAGAAGACTCATGTTTTCAGTGAACTACAAAACTCCATATATAATACATGCTCTGTGACAAAACAGTGAAAATCCTGCCTCTACGTATTTTTGTCCCAATATCTGATGCATGGTACTTGTTTCATTCCTATTAACTTCTCAGTCTCACCTACCAGTACATACCTATGAATCTTTGGCATTTTAACATCAGCATGGAATAGGATAGCTGTATGGCATCTGGGAGAACCATTCAGTCTCTGCATTAAGTCAGATGGATCAATACTTTGATTTTGTGTAAGGCAGCTATAGTGGTCCAACATGTGAAGGTGTTGCAATGTTTCTTTGCAAAATGGGAATGCTGTAACACATTGTGTTATAATATCCCCACTTCATTCATAAAGAAATACAACATTCTTTGTGTGTTGAAATGGAGAACATTTTTTCTTGGATGTTATACATTGAGCCACATCTGCAGAGTAATTTGCAGCTTAATTCAGATAAATGAAAAGGAGCTTTAATAGCTGCAATCTAGCTTTGTGTAAAATTGTAACAGACTAATGTCAGATATTGTTGGATAGAATTCATTGGCTTCCCAAAGTTTAATGGTCCTCAGTCTGATAATCAAAGCAGAAACACCAGCTGCTATGCTATTAATAGTGCACCAACAGCAGCTGAATTTGTGCAGAATCTTTATCAATCTCTTGGTCTAACCCTGTCATAAACAGGCTTATAAAGCACTGCAGAGTTTATATATTTTTATGATATTGCTGCTGATATGAGGAAAATAAGATCAAACAGAATAGTGTTTAGAAGCTAATTTTTTCATCTATTTCACTACTGATGCCAAGACATTACAAAGCTACAAGACTTGCATTTTATTTCTTTTCAAACCATGTAACATCATTCAGAAGGACAGGAGTTTGGGGTTTATAAAACCTCTGACAGATGAAAAACACTCTCCCCACCCCTGGAGTAAAACTGAATTTTTTCAATAAATTAATAAAATAGGAATTAGCTCTCAGAGTGGTCTCAACAATTTAAAAATGAGTCACAGGACTGTCAATAGGCTTCTAGGCACAATTCAAAGTGCTGATTATCACCTTACCCTATGTGGCATTGGACTGAGTTTCTTGTGGGACTGTCTTTTCCCAAAAATATTTGCCTGCTTCATATATACAGAGAGATTCTAAGGGACATAAATTTCTATGCAAAAATTAAAGACTAAGGAAACAAATACAAAACAAATATACAACTACAAGGAAGGATGTCCATATGCATAACATAAATTCAGCTGAAGTTTTAAAATAAACAATTGAACTTTGACCACAGGCAGTCTTTCAACTGTGAGGAAAGAGTGCCATCTCATAAAAAAGAAAATAATCACATATTTATAATCCAAGACTGAAAATCCAGAATAATTCCTACTTTCCAGTATTTATGTTGCCATTTGTAATATATGGTGCTATTCCTTCTTCCATTTCTTTCTGTATCCTTCAGTTACTGTACTCCAGTCATGAAAGACATCCCACTAAGTCTTGTTAAATCATATTTGCTTTTTGTATTAAGAGCTTAAGCTCATCTTATTTATTTTTCATCACTCCAAGCATTAGTGCATAGGCAGTGAAAGCGGTGAACTTTATGAGCCCATGTTCGTTCTCATTTTAATTCCAGTGGTTTTAAGAGGCTAATTTAAGCAACATTTCCACTTTCTACAGTGCATGAATTCTCAACTGAGGATCTTATTTCAGGGTTCTTTGCCTGCTCCCTTCAGTTTAAAGACATTGTGTTGACCTGGAAGTACATTTAGTCCTTGCTTAACAGTAATTGGCACTGTTGCTAAGCAACACAGTCGTATGGCACAATGTCATCTGATTGCTCTGATGCATGATGGCAGTTCTAGCAGCCTCAGTTGCTGTTGTTAGGTAAATCTCACAGTTACAGCATCCCATAATCACATGATTACTAGATCTCTTGCCAGTTTCCCCATTTGACTTTGCTTGCCAGAAGCCAGCAATGAAGGTTGCAAATGGCAATCACATATCCATGGCACATTGTGAAGTTGTAATTCTGAGCTAGTTGCCAACTGCCAAATCATAACCATGTGACCATGGGGATGCTGCTACAGCCACAACTTCAAAGAATACTACATTGTAAGCATTCCTTATTCAGTGCCATTTAAAGTTTGAACAATCTTCTTGTTTAGTGCCATTGTAAGTTTGCACAATCTCAAAAAAAGTAGTTGTTCAGCAAGGGTTAACTGTAATAGTGAATATCAGAACTCAGCCTTGATAGTTCTGTCCTTCATCTATTTATCTAATCAGCTTTTAAAGATATGCAAGTTACCTTGCTGCCATCTCTCCAGGAACTTTAGTAGGGGAAGACAGAGGTCACTGGGAAGAGTTCCTCACAATCCAACTGCCAGCTGGCAGCTGGCCCTGATGTAAACCGTTGCCATCATCTCAAGATCTCTCAATGGCCAGCCTTTCCATTGCTTCATCCCTCCTGTCCCTGTCTTTTCTTCTGTGTTTCTCTACCAGCTTCATGGGGTAAACTTCTTCCCCTCCTCAATTCATTTCAAGCTTTCTGGATGTTCTTGGTATAACTCAGTTTCCTCTGTCCAGTAAAACAATATTTGTTGTTTCTTAAGGCCATGGAATGGAGATGTGAGGAATCAAGGTTTCATTCTGATAATACCATACAGAGCCCAAAGCACATTCCATGTCAAAAGACATCAAAATAATCACCTGCTGGTGTCAAACATATTGGATCCCATTATAGTTTCAAACAATACTTAAATTAGAATCTGTCTCTCTAGCTAACAGTTTCTGCCTTGAAGAAAATAGTGAGGAGCTAATTTGGACCTTACAGGTTTGGACCTTACCACAATTAACAAATATAGCACTTATGCAATCCTATCTCAGGCTTTCAGACCACAGATTGCATGCTGTAGGGCAACACTCAATGTGCAGAGACCAGAACTCTAAGGTAATTGAGTGAATTGTATTGGTTTTACTTTTATTTGTAAAGATCTGTTGTAGATGATTCCTTCACTGGGCAAGTGACTGACCTAGAGGATCTCCAAGATTCCTTACATTCAGTGATTCTATAATTTGTTGTGTTATTTTTACTTAATATATACTTAAGCAGTGTGATTCCTCATATGATATCCTATGAATGTTTTATGGAAGATTTATCTTTCATTGTACTTCAGGTTTTTTATCCATCCATCCCTCCATTATCCATCCATCCTTCCATTTTGTATAGAGTTTTTCAACTTGAAAGCAGTTTGCAGTAAGAAAAAACTAATAAAATTTGCAGGGTCATCTGCACATCCCTCTAACTATAACATGAATATGTCCTTTAAACCTTTAAATGACATGTCCTCCTAATGTTGCCTTCATTTCATTCTCAACCTACAGTGGAGGCAGCTTATTAAGCTCTTTCCTTTAAGTAATGTTTCCCCTTTTCTCCCAACATGATTTTTGCCAAGGGGTCAATTTAAGATGTTTGCTTCATGAAGGTCTTGATGGTGCAGTGATGGGACTGGGATAGGCCAAGTTTCTATTAGTTTCTACAGACTGTGGCAGGCACGCTTCTTTCTTACTTGATGGTGGAAGGTGGAGTCATTTTTACAGTCCTGACTATTTCGCTATCCTGGGTGATTCCAACCACAAAATCAGAATCGAACTCCTTGGTTCCTTCATAAGAAGATTAATTCATATTAAGTTATCAATTTGTCATCTCTTCCAAAGGGTTATTATTAATTTGCTTGATGAGACAAAAACCACTGAGAACAGCTCAGTGATTAGACTTATGCAATAAACACAAAGAACAAAAACTTGCAATTAAAGAAATAGAATATTGCTTTTAATTTAATGTGTACCCTGTAGAAACTAATAATTATAGCTCATGTGGTTGCAAGAGAACTGAGGCAAGTTTGGGGGATGAGAAATTAAATTCCATATACGCCTTCAGATGAGGAATTTAATGGAGCTAGTGTTTGCAAGTTACTGTTCAGGGCAACAACAGACATAGCTGTTTTTCTCCTTTTGTTATCCTGTCTTTTTTCCTTTTGCCATTCTTTTATTTTTGGATTCATTGAATAAAATAAAAACAGGAATAACAACAGATTTAGAATTGTGCTATAAAAATACTGGCATGCTTAGCAGAGTCACAGTAGTATGCAAATCATGACATATGAATTGCAGAGTCACAGTTCAAGCCCCACCCTTTTATACAAGCATAAGCACATTTACATGTTTCAAACCTTGCACCTCCTTGGACAGCTTTGAAGTACATTAAGAAAGATCAATAGGCTAGGCAGATCCAGACAATTTTAGAGTATATATACAGACTCACATAGATGCTTGTACAGTATATTGGGATCATCTACCATTGTTATCAGAAGCACTAAGGAAGGAAGGATAGATTTACTGTTTCTTAGGAATACTAGTAAACAACAATCATATGCATTCAGGTTCAGCAATTTTCAGGGGAGGAAGGGAACACTGGCAAGAGTCCGGATCACTGTTACAGCAGTGTAACTGAAATTCCTTTCCTATGTGTTTGTCTCTGTGCAACATAAATACACATACAAAAGGAACATGTCTTTAATTGCACCACCACAACTGTCATCTTGAGACTCCCTGCAGATGGCAGTGGTCAGTTCATTAGAAATTAGCTTACTTGGGCCAATAGTTTTACTCTTGTAAAAGGAGATTTTAGTTAAGCTTTGTTCTTGTATTTCCCCAGTTATATTTTTCTTGTTTTTCCCCCCCCAGTTATATCTATCTGACCCACCAGAGCAGGGAAAATGGGTATGTTACAGGTCCCTCTCTTAAAGAGATTCATCTTGTGGGATCAAGAAGAAGATCCTTCTCTGTGATGGTTCCCTCTCTGTGGAACATCATCCCTGCAGAAATAAGATTGGACCCCACCTTGACATGCTTTCAAAAGGCCCTGAAGAAGGGGTTTTGCCAAAAAGCCTGAGGATATTAGGGTGATATGGAACCCATCAAATAATTAGTTCCCAGGGGGATAGAGGCTTATTGGGTTTTGTGTTTTATTTCTGTAAGCCACCTGGAGTTACTATGAGTGTGTTCGATGACCATACACATTTTCTTGATAAATAAATAAAAATATTTAAGTTCTGCTCTGCCATTTTATTTAGAAAACAATTAACTGTAGAAATACTTTGGGTTCTTCTAGTAGTGCATAGTGAAAAAAGTATGGCCTAAATCTCTCTGCAGATGCTGAAGCCAACTTGAACAACACTGCCAAATTCCAACGGTGGGATTGCTTCTCCTATTGCTACTGATTTCTCACAGCAGGAAATATGTAAAAGTGTTTTGTAAACTCTAAAGCTTTAAGAAATTCCATTCCTCCTCCCCGTCCCCAAAAATCTGAAAAATCTGGTTCTAACTGTGTGTTATGCAGCTCTGCCTATTTTGCATTATTAGCTTATCCTCTTTACATTCTCAAAGAATGTGGAGAATAACTGGTATATCTGTGCCTGAGTAGGTGGCATTGCTTTTGGTTAGCTCAGTACTGAAAAGTACTGAAGGAGTCAACTTTCTTTGGCCTTCATGTTTGTCTGGTTTGAAGAGCCAGCTGCCTCATTGCAATAGGAGGCAAGCTGCAGAATGAGATTAGACCTTTAGCTTAATGCGACAGACTCTTAAGCTTCTCTGTAGTATAATGTCAGAGAATTTATTGCTGAACCGTTTCATTTTTTTAAGCCAAAGTTCTTAGACCTGAAAATTGGGCATCAGTAATTGAACAGTTAGAATTCAATCCAGAAACAATTTTGCAATATACAAAACTGAACATCATGTGAAAGAAACTCAGTTTTCCAAAATTACAAACATGGTATTCAGCATTTACCAAATTACACTAAAGATATGTAACTTTATTTGGGGTACTTCAAAATCTTTTAAATATATTGTAATTTATTGAACTCGTTCTTTTTATTATTTATTAAATATTTTTATTCCATCTTTACTACTTTATAAGTAACCCAAGGCAACCAACATACCTAATACTCCATCCTCTATTTTCCTTTATACCACAAGCCTGTTAGTTAGGTTGGGCTGAGAGAATGATTGGCACAAGGTCATCCATCTGGCTTTCACGCCTAGGACAGCACTTGAATTCACAGTCTCCTGGTTTCTTGCCTGGTGCCTTAATCTTTAAACCAATCTGGCTTTTATCAATGTTGTGCAATGTTCAATTCATTTTGGAAAATCCAGGCTATTAGCTAAATATTACAGCTTTCTTGATTCTTAATTCTTCACTCCTTCCTTTTATAATCTACAGACATACAGCAATAACAGGAAACATGCCAATTCATGATGGGAGGATATACAAGTCTGATGGATCCCCTTCATTTTGGCAATCAGTTGATTTGCACAGCAGAGATGTATTAAAACCCAGGTCACAGGCTTGTTGCATCTTTTTTTAAAAAAATGTAATGCCAATAAGGTAAATCTTTTGTGAACTGGTTCATAGGATTTGTTCAGAACTTGAATACTCAGCCTGTTTTGGATAGATTGGTATTCTATTGATATAATCATGTCCCAAAGTCTTATTCAGAGATTTATTATCTATATCTTCTCCCAATGCTGCTATATGTTCTTTGGATTTCCTATACGAACTGGCTCATGTAGAAGCCAATATGTATATGGATGACTGTAGTGTCTAGGATTTCTTTTGTGGGCATTCACAATAAATGTGCTGGGTAAGCTCACAACTTTTGAATGAGACTAACAGGAAGAGTGATTGTTGGACCTGAGAATAGGAACATCTTCAAAACTGTTTTTTCCCCCTGCATGTTTTAGTAGCCAGACTAAACTAAGTAAGAGAAGGGACATTAAACTATTTGAAGCTGTAAAGTTAATACTAAACACTCCAGTTGTACTCAATACTCAACTGGAAAGCAGTGTAGATTTTTCAGTAAACATACCATTTAGCAGCCTAACTATCATGTTTTATACTAACTGAAACTTCAAGAGAATTTTCAAGTGTAGCCACACCTACAACATATTGAAATACTCAACACAGGATGTGGATAATTGTCAATAAATTAAATGGGCCCTGAAATTGTGTAAAATCATCTTTTAAAAAATCATTTATACCAGCACCTTTTGAGCACCAGGGACGGTTCCATGGAGAAAGGTTTTCCCATGGACCGGAGCGGGTATTTTGCATTCTGCTTAAATGCTACGGATGAGGCTTCACTTGTTTACATGGCCAGTTGCTGGCATGCCATCAACCAGTGCCAGTCCACAGACCAGGGGATGGGGACCTCTGATTTATACTTTATAATTTATACAATTCAAGAAAGCTCCCAGACAACAAACTCATCATTTAATGGGAGTACCGTGTTTCCCCGAAAATAAGACCTACCCAAAAATAAACCCTAGCTTGATTTTTTGGGGTGGGCCTTATATAAGCCCTACCTCAAAAATAAGCCCCACTTATTTTCTAAGACACAAGGTGAGGCAAGGCAGGGTGGGGGAGAGCTACTCCATGTGCCCCACACCTGCTTACTGTACTGCAGGGCTCTTGGTGTTGCTGTTGCAGCAAGGCACATCACACCACCATTGCCACTGCACCCATAATGTGCATCCTGCCATTGCTGCTGCCTCCACGAGGCACATCTCCGATATCATTGCCATTGCCATTGCTGTTGCCCTAACCCAAGGTGCATCCCGCCACCATTTCAGGGTGTGTTGTGCTCAGTGGTGGGATTCAAATATGTGAACAACCGGTTCTCTTTGTGGATGCCGCTTCCAGAAGTCCATTCTGGGCCTGGGCAACAAAAAAATAGCTACCATTCCTGCTGAAGTGGTGCAAACTGGCTGAATCCCACCACTGGTTGTGCTGCTGTTTCCACTGCCTTGAGGTGCATTGCGCTGCTGCAAGGTGCATCCTGTCACCATGAGGTGAGTTGCACCATTGCCACTGTGGCAGCGGCAATGGCGTCAGGACACACCTCACAGCAGTGGCAGCAACAGCGGTGGGACATGCCTCAGGGGGGCGGCGGCGTGGGGCAGCTCCTGAAAAAAAAAGACAGCTCCCCAAAATAAGACCTAATGCTTCTTTTGGAGACAAAAAAAATATAAGTCCGGGTGTTTTTTTCGGGGAAACAAGCTGAACTTCCAAACTGAATTTCCTCTTTACTAACAATATCGTTGTATCATCTGGACATAATTACAGCTTTTTCCCCTCGTCCAATCTGTTATCTAACTTAGACAACAAAAATGTTGATTACTTTTTAAAAGTTGGATGAATTCCTTCAACCATGCTTCAGAACCTCAGGTGACCTTCCTTTTGTTAGGTTTCATTTAGAGTTGAACAGCAGAAGAAAGCAAGAGCAAGCCATCACTTAATGGCCAATTAGATAGTAATCACCCACCCTTATCTTCTGAGCACACCCTGCAAGTAAAAATGTCACCAGTGTAAAACAGTTCTTTGCCATCCTTCCAGAATGACACCACAATCAATGGGTTCAGAGTGACTAAAAAAATCAAAGAATCATGTAAGTCACACACCCACTATACCATTTCTAGAACAAGTCATCTAAGGAAATATCAATATCACAACCTAGCTGAAAGCCTGATTGAAAGAGATCCAAATGAATCTGAAGCTATTCGCTGCTTTTTCTGTTTTTGCCATAATAGAATATTTGGAACCAGTACAGATATTCTGGATCAAGAAAGGACATGGTAAAGATCTTGCTATTGCATTCTTTCCTCCAGATTGAATAAATCTTTCCCATAAATAACTAGCTTCCTTAATCATCTTGGCTAAATTAATCAACCAAGAAGAGGAAGGGGCAAGTAATCAGGTGGGAGTTTTAACCTCACCAAATGCTACATTCTGAAAGGAAAGAAAACATATCCCCAAAACCCACCCACCCCAAACCACCCCCCTTTGGGGATATGTATTGTAAAAATATTTTTTTGTAAAACTCTTTAATAATAAAGAAAACTAGCCATTAGCTTCCTCTGTCTTCCTTGTAGTAAGGTAAAGGTAAAGGTTCCCCCACACATGCCTGCTAGTCATTTCCAACTCTAGGGGCCGGTGCTCATCTCCATTTCAAAGCTGAAGAGCCAGCGCTTGTCTGAGGATGTCTCCGTGGTCATGTGGCTGGTATAACTAGACGCCAAAGGCGCACGGAGCACTGTTACCTTCCCACCGTAGTGGTCCCTATTTTTCTACTTGCATTTTTATGTGCTTTCGAACTGCTAGGTTGGCAGAAGCTGGGATGAGTAACAGGCGCTCACTCTGTTACGCGGCACTCGGGATTTGACCCACTAAACTGCCGACCTTCTGATCGACAAGCTCAGCACTCGTGTTATATTTTTCTGTTTCATACGCCCCAGAAAATTACATTTAAATATTCTCTCCCAAGCTATTTGCTACTCAAACCATCCTTTATTTTTCTAATATAACAATAGACTACAATTCATGGTACAGGGAGGTGCAATGGCTCAGTGGTTAAAGACACTATAAGGTAAGGTAAGACAAGACAAGACAAAACAAGATAATCTTTATTGTCATTTTTTACTGTGGGCACAACGGCACACATCAAAAATGAAATTTAATTGCCCGTTCTCAAAGTGAAAAACATACATGACACATACCTAAAAGATACTATATACAACATATTTATAGACCCACACCCCTACATATATATAACAATAAAATATTAAATACTGTCCATCTTGAATATATAACAGAAGGAGAAAGCCTGAGAGTTCACAAGGTTAATGCTATGGCTGAATCTGGATGTTCTGCTATGGATACCAAGAAGGTAACAAGGAAAATAGGTTGTGAAGAAGATCAGTAGTGTCCCAGATAATCTTATGGACCTTGTTCAAACAATGCTTCTGTGCTATGTCCTGGATGGGAGGGAGAGAACTGCCAATGATCTTTTCAGCCATCCTCACCACTCTCTGCACCGCCTTCCTGTTTGAAGCAGTGATGCTTCCAAACCAGACTGTGATGCTGTATGACAAGATGCTCTCGATCGTTCCCCTGTAGAAAGTGGTCAGGACAAGGGAAGGAAGATGAGCTTTTCTCATGCGACTCAGAAAGTGCAGGTGCTGCTGTGCCCACTTCACCAGTTTCTCACTGTTGAGCAAAGTTGACATATTGGGTTGGCAAACTGAGTGCTGCATGATGGGTTGAGCTCCCGTACTTGCCCCAACTCCTACCCACCTAGCAGTTTGAAAGCATGCAAATGTGAGTAGATTAATAGGTACCACTTCAATGGAAGGTAACAGTGTTCTGTGCACCTCTAGCATATCCATGTATCCATGCTGGCCACATGACCACAGAAAGTATCTTTGGATAATGCTGGCTCCTCAGTCAAGAAATGGATGCAAGCACCATGCCCTGGACATGACTGGACAGGGAAAACTTTACCTTTACTTTGACTTTACCTTTACCTTTACAATCCAGAATTAATCCATTTTCCTGGTACCCACATAAACATATCAACATAACAGTGTGCATTCATACCCAACGTAATTGGCCTGAAATTACCCTAGCCCTGGAATCAATTGTTGGGTTAGGATTGGATTAGTTTAAACATTATCAGTTGTCCAAATTATCATCAGTCATTATCATCAATCATTAACACATGCCTAAGACACAATTGGTTGGGTCCAACTGGCAGATCAAAACATGATTTATAACGGTTGGAGTACCATATCATTCTAAGCCAGAGCCAAATAGCCATGCTATGTTTTACTTGGATGCATCAACTCAGTTGATGGAACTGAACAGAAAATGCTTTTTTTCCCTACTTCTACTCTGACCACAGCAGTGTTAGCATAGTTCTGGCTGTGGAACTGAATATTCCCACACAGAAACACTAGATTGTTCTTGTGCATAATTGTTTTATTTGCAAACATAGTTTATTGCCTTTTATTTATGGATTTATCTTGTTTATGTTTAAGTTTGGCCAAAGTTTTGCCAAGGGCATATGGATCCTTGTATATGAATAATGAAAAAATTAGTATATCAAAAGACACAGATAGATTTAAATGATATAAAAACTGCACACGTGTTTTGACATTTTCAGTCAGATCCATTTTATTGTGATGATAATGAGATAGTAGAATCTGGCTCAAATAACTTACATAGTTCTTAGTTTTTTAAAGCACCCTGCATTTTTTTTTCTTTTGAAATGTAACTTTTGCCCTATGAGTGTTACCTAAAACAAAAAATATGAATGCATTTTCTGTTTGAAAATAAGTTTAGTAAAAAGCAAAAGCCCTCTGCCATGACTGTATATTTGAAGGCAATCCTACATGCTCTGTTGTATAAATTGTTTGTTGGGTAGAAGAGACAAAGAAGGAAATGACAGGATACACAAATATAATTTGGGTATTTTCTTTTAGCATTTATGATTAATCTTTCCTCTCTGTGTCTCTCTTTAAAATAAAAACCAGCTTAATAGCCCACAAGCAGCTGCAAATTCCAGTAAATAAGTCTTTGGATGTGATTATTTTCTGTAAACTCAAGATAAAAACTTGCATGTTATAATGGTATTACCATGATCTTCTAAATGAAGTGCTTTTTTTTAAAAAAAAAGGAACTTAAAAGCAAGCCACTCAAGCTGAAACCTTTGATGAGAAGTGTTCTGCATGTCTGCCAAATGAGTTTTACAGAGCCAGAAGGCTTCAGGGTTGCCTGCCATGCCCAGCAGTTGCTTATGGAAACCCAGCATGTAGACATGTCATTCTGAAAGGTGCACTAGTGAGCAAGATCAATGTGTCTTCAGAATTCAAAACATCATGGAGATAAGACATGCCAGAACTTCAAGAAGCTATTCAAGACACAAAGCAGAGTTTACTATGACTGGAGAGTGGGATTGCAAGTGTTTGCTATGTTACAGCAAATCTATTTGCTTTGCAACTATCGTTTGTGACCTTGTGCCCTCGAGATGGATTACAACTTTCAATACCCACAGCCAGCTTAGTTGTTTTTTGTGTGTGATTTCTGCAACCTGGTGCTTTTTGGAGATTCTGTATTTCAGTTTACAAAATTCACAGCAAGCAGGGTCAAACATCTGGAGGGACTAGACTGGGGTTAGGGTTAGGGAAGGTAAATGTGAATAGATAAATATGTACCACTTTGGTGGAATGGTAACAGTGCTCCATGACATCATGCTGGCCACATGACCACAGAGTGCTCCATGACATCATGCTGGCCACATGACCACAGAAATGTCTTCAGACAATGCTGGCTCAATAGCCTTGAAATGAGGCCATTTATATGAGCGCTGCCCCTATAGTCGTCAATGACTAGCAGAATAAAGTCCACAGAGACTCCCCTACCTTTTCCTTTATCTCAATATATATCAAGTCTGTAATTGTGAGATTAATGCTACGGAGGTATAGCATTTGATAGTTACAAAAATATCCTTTTAAAAATTCTGACCTTTTTGAACAAGGGTGTTCACTGTGTATATTTGGGAGAACTAAGCCCCCTCCAAGTTACATGAGACCACATCACAGTATGGGCAAAGCTAAGAGTCTGCAATGTGTTATTATATTTTTAAAATGGTGATGTGCTAAATTTGGGGCTTACACAACCCGTTTTCAAATATTTCCTCTATCAAAAATAGCAGGACATTCTTGACATTAAAAATCACAAAGTGGGGACTTGGGAGGTACATATAAATCTTGGACTACAGGTTGTTTATCATTGCTTTAGATGAATTTGACATCCATTTTAATATTGTATAATCTATGATATCACATACATTCTTGCTTTTTATTCAATGAAAGACTACAAGTTCCCCAAGTTCAATAAAACAGTTGAGTTAGAATCTCAAGTGGTACTCTTATGAAGAAGAATCTACTGTAGGTGTCTTTCAACCATATCATTTTCTTTTTATCACTCAATATGATAACTACAGATGATGATGATGTGCTTGGCCACTCATGCAACAGTTCTGCTGAGTAGAATCTGACATTCAGAATTCATTTTCTTATGCAGCACTTCATGCATATTTTGAGAAACTGACTTTCTCCACTGCTTGATAATGGAGCAAAAGAAATAAATAATCCTGGTGAAATGAGATAATTTTGCTTCCCTCTCCCCCCACCCCATCCTGCCAGGATAGTCATATTTAATTTAATTTAATTTATTGAGATTTTTATACCGCCCTTCTCCCAAAGGGACTCAGGGCGGTTCACAGGGCATAAATATAAACACCAATACAAACATTAAAAAATAATTAAATTAATGCCCAAGTTAAAACCAGAATACTAAAACAAACCAATAAAAAACCCAAGTACCCCCATCAGGCCAGACCCGCTAGTTCAAATAAATGGGTCTTCAACCCGCGACGGAAGGATCGGAGGTCTGATGCCATCCGGAGCTCAACCGGCAATTGATTCCATAACGCCGGAGCACCCACAGAGAAGGCCCTCCCCCTGGGGGCCACCAGTCGACATTCCTTGACAGGAGGCACCCTGAGGAGGCCCTCTCTGTGGGCGCGCACAGGGCGGAGGGGAGTCGACGCCGGCAGCAGGTGGTCCTCGAGGTATCGCGGACCCATGCCATGTAGGGACTTAAAGATCATAACCAAAACCTTGAACCTTACCCGGAAGACAACTGGCAACCAATGCAGCTCACGGAGCAAAGGTGTAACATGGGAGTACCGGGAAACTCCCAAGACAACTCTCGCGGCCGCATTCTGTACCAGTTGGAGCCTCCGAGTAGTCTTCAAGGGAAGTCCCATGTAGAGAGCGTTACAGTAGTCTAGGCGAGAGGTCACGAGCGCATGAGTGACCGTACACAAGGCCTCCCGATCCAGATAGGGCCGCAACTGGCGCACCAGGCGAACCTGGGCAAAAGCCCCCCTAGTCACGGCCACTATGTGATCCTCCAAAGTGAGTCGTGAATCTAGGAGGACTCCCAAGTTGCGAGCCCTATCCACAGGGGGTAAAAGCTCACCCCCCATAGAAAGAGGTGGAACATCCCAGGTGTCTCGGGAAGCCGGAATGTACAGCCACTCAGTCTTGTCAGGGTTGAGTTGAAGTCTGTTCCTCCCCATCCAGACCCGAACCGCCTCCAGGCAACGGGACATCACAGCGAGGGCATCACTGGGGTGGTTTGGGGTCGAAATAAAAAGTTGGGTATCATCAGCATATTGATGATACCCAACTCCAAAACCACGAATGATCTCACCCAGCGGCTTCATATAGATGTTGAACAGGAGAGGCGAGAGGACCGACCCCTGAGGAACTCCACAAGCGAGAGTCCTAGGGGTCGACCTCTGCCCCCCTGCCAACACCGACTGCGAGCGTCCCAGGAGATAGGAGGAGAACCACTGAAAAACCGTGCCTCCCACTCCCAATCCCCTGAGACGCTGCAGCAGGATACCATGGTCGATGGTATCAAAAGCCGCCGAGAGGTCTAATAGGACTAGGACAGAGGAATACCCCCTATATGATCATCAGGGAGTAGAACAGGATGAGTAAAACAAATAGATATAAATATGTTTTCACACCTGAGTAGCTGGAATTCAAATTTTACTTCCAGCACTGATAACAGAGGAAATTTCTCAGTAGTTCTCCTGGTGGGAGCTGAACAGACATCACTGGGAGGCAGTTCTGCTATGTAAAAGGAGGAATAAAAGCATACAATATTAAAGCAATTGTTAGGCACTTTAAAAGCTGAGTTAATAAGACAAAGTACTGAAACAGAACTGAACATTCCCTTTTCTTAAAAAATAATCTTCACTCTTCATCCTTATGATCCCTGAATCCTGAGGGATATGAGCGGTTAATAAAGTATTTGAGAACAGCAACTATTACTGAAGGCTAGAATTTCTTGGTTAATATCTTTAACAGCCTTTCCAAATCCAGATGTGTTGGAAAAGAAGCTCCCATAATGCATAGCTGGTTAGGCCAAGAGTAAATTGGGACTTTGGTTGGCCAGCCCAATCTAGAATCTGCAAATGTACATTTTTAAAGTAAACTTGACCTTAATTAATTTCTTTCCCCCATGTGAGAATTTTAAAGCTATTGGTATAAAGTAGAGATTCCCCTCAAGTTGAGCTTGTCTCCTGGGGATAATACAGGTAGTCCTCGACTTACGACCACAATTGACCCCAAAATTTATGTTGCTGAGATTGTTGTTAAGTGGCTTTTGCCCCATTTTATGACCTTTCTTGCTGCAGTTGTTAATTGAAACAATTAGCGCCACTTCACCAGTTGTTAAGTTAGTAACACGGTTGTTAAGTGGATCTGGCTTCCCCATCAACTTTGCTTGTCAGAAGGTCGCAAAGGTGATCACATGACCCCGGGACACTGCAACTGTTGCCAAGCCTCTCAATTTTGATCATGTCATGGGGTTGCTGCAATGGTTGTAAGTGTGAAAATCGGTCATAAGTCAATTTTTTCAGTGCCATTGTAACTTCAAATGGTCACTAAATAAACTATTGTAAGTTGAGGACTACCTTTATGGCTAATCTTCCATATTGTTGCTTTTAGTGATTTATCATTTCTTTCTCCCAGGATGGGTTTTTTTTTGCTTTCCCATTTTAATATACAACTCTAGAATATTTTTAGTGGTTTCCCATTCAAATACCAACCAAGACTGAATGTGCTTGGCTCTTTGCAGTTCAGCTAAATTCTCCTTCACATTCCATTGTACTTAATTTGGCCTCACTTATAACTACTGTGCTGCCATCTTCAGTTTATGCTCTATGTATACAGTACTTTAAGAATGCCTTTAAAATTATTTTGATAAGATGGTGGGTTTTTTAAAGATAAAATTTATTATCCTTCATGGAGACTAAATTAGGAACTTCCTGCATTATTTTTTTCCTTTAGCTAAAGTATCGTTTCATCTGATCTCAAGTTTTGGCAGCATTTGCTTGTTAATTTGATTGCATGAACTGAGTAGGGAAGCACACTGATTTGTGTGTTGTGGTTTGATTGTTGTCTGTTTGTGTGCCATACATTTTCCAATTGCTTCTTGCCAATTTTTGGACATTCAATTTAATGAAAGCCATAAGCAAGAAAAATCAGTACTGAGACATATTATGGCTCTTTTGTATGGACAGTTTTCTCAGCATTGATGTCAGAATTGAGCTGTGGATGAAGAGTACAAATTATGAGATTTTGCACAGGTCATAAAAAGGTGATTTTTTTTCCTTATGTACCTATTCTTATCCATTGTTCATGAAGACTCTCCTTCTGAAGCCAAAGAAACCATTCAACTTTCAGGATGCTTTGAATTATTGATGTATTGCAGACTGAATTACCAGTAATGATGCTGGTCCAGGATCATTCAGAATGCACTCACCATTGATTAAATATTTTGGAACTTAAGTCTCACTTTATCTCTAATTAACAAATTTATGAACGCGCACAAAGCTTTGAAAGCTATAGAGATAGGCTTGTTTGTTTGGAGACCAAAAAGATCAAGATGTAATCAGTCCTTCCCCTCTTTTAAGTGCATCAGGACATATACTGTAGAAAAAAGGGGCAGGTCTTTAATCTTTTTGTTGCTTTTGTTTTAAATTTCCCATCTATGGACACACCTGTATAAATCTTACGATGGCCAACTTTTACCTAATTGGTATTTCAGTGGTATTCCAAGGACTGCACTTTCCAAAGCTGGGAGGACCAGGAAGAAGAAATGGGTAGAGCAAAGAGAAAATTAAATCAAGTCTAATTCTTTTAATGTATTTAATAAGCTTCTTCAAGGTATCTGAAGCTCAGGAATTGTAAATCAGGTCTACAGCCCTGCACTTGAAGATCAAAGATGGACAGAAAGGCTATGCTCCATGAAAGGCATTAGACAGGGTTTTCCTTCCTAATTTAATCACATTCTAATTAAAGATGAATATCTCTTCAGCCCTCTACACATACTAATTTCTGCTTTTATCATTTATAATCTATATTTCTAAAGTCCTGTACAAAATTATTTGAAAGCAAGTCCCACTGAATGCAGCAGAACACACTAAAATTGCATAGAGTAAATTTGCACCTAACAACTAATATGTTTAGTTGTTTAGTTATTTGCAAGAACCTTAGCAAAATGTAACTGTGGTTAGAAAGAAAATAAATACTGGCTAAGTAGTGCCATTTTTAAAAGCTGCCCTTTCCATTATCCAGAAGAAGTAAGACAGCTGTAACATCAACCTTATCTTTTCATTGCACAGACTATTGGAAAGGAACTTCTATCAGTCACCAGCTTTCAGGATAAATACCAATATTCATTAGTGCCAGCCATTGAGACTAACTTTTCCATTGAAGGTGACCTGTCGTGGGGAAGGAAGGAAGGAAGGAAGGAAGGAAGGAAGGAAGGAAGGAAGGAAGGAAGGAAGGAAGGAAGGAAGGAAGGAAGGAAGGAAGGAAGTGACAATGAGAGGGAGGGAGGGAGGGAGGGAAGGAAGAAGGGACAAAGAGGAAGAGAAGGAAGGAAAGAAGGAAGGAACAATGGGAGAGAGGGAGGGAGGAAGAGAGACAGAGAGGGAGAGAAATAGAGGGAGGGAGGGAGGGAGGAAAATACTTTGTAAAATCATAGATGAATCAGCATAAAGGGCTAAATTAAGAAACTACGTATTTTAAATAATACCCTTCTGGATACAAAACAACATGTGAATACACAATATCTTTGTCCCTGTCATTTTCTATACACTTTGGAATGATCTTCCTAAAATTTGGAAGTGGCTTCACTACCACTTTTTAGATACTTGCTGAAAACTCATGTCTTTATCTAAACTTTGTTAATATAAGTATAGGAACAATGCCCCTTGCCCCAAAACCATTTTAATTAATATGTTTTATTTTTACTGATTATAGTCTTAATTTTTTAAATATATTTTACTGTGTATTTTATTATTTGTAATGTAAACTACTTTGAGATTTGTAGGAAGTAGTAAATAAGTATGTTAAATACTAAATAAAACCCAGTTATAATAACAAGAATTCTGATGCCTAACTATGAACATACAAATTCCGTGATTATTTCAACCAGACCATTCTGTTGTGGTCCTGTTCCTTTTCCTTTCTGCTCATATCCACTGTGGACTATTGTGGTAATCCTACCATTCTTTTGGAACAAAATTAAAATCTAGGGTATAGTTCTGATTTGTGAAAAATTATAGGTTGCTGAAGAAGAGGAACCTAAGGTAAAACTAGAGACCAGAATTAAACCCTAAACATCATACAGAATATTGCAAATCTAATTAGATAAATTCTAATAGTAATACATTATATATCAAACAGTCTGATTATTCATTTCAGAAGAATATAGAATGAAGTAACCTCGTAGTACAGATCAACTTTGCTGAAAAAGTTTACATACTTCTTTTAAAATGCCAGGTTTTTGTGATGTAAAAAAATAGACCAAGATAAATCACCTCAGATTATTTTTTCCACCTTTAATATAACATGCAAGCTGTAAAATACAATTGAAAAAGTAATTGAAATATTTCAGGGGGAAAAAAAGTACAATAATGTGATTGTAAAGTGTACACACCCGTAAACTAATACTTTGTTGAAGTATCTCTTGATCTTATTAAAGGATTCAGTCTTTTGTGGTAGGAGCCTATCAGCATGGCAGATCTTGGCTTGGAAATCTTTGCCCACTCTTGCTTGCAAAAGTGCCCCATATCTGTCAGATTGTGTGGGCATCTCCTGTGCACCGGTCTCTTCAAGTCAACAAAGATTTTCAATTAGATTCAGGTAACGGTTCTGCCTCTGCTTGGGCCATTCCAAGCCATTCTTTTCTTCATTTTGATATATGCTTTGGGTCATTTATATCCACTGTACATTAGACCTGCATAGTAGACTTGCTAACACTTAATGGAGAAGACTTCTTCCTGCAGTGAATTGATTGGGGCTGATAATCATAATACAGGTAGTACCCGACTTACGATACAGTTGAGCCCAAAATTTCTGGTGTTAAGTGAGACATTTGTTAAGTGAGTTTTATCCCATTTTACAACCTTTTTTAACCACAGTTAAGTGAATCACTGCAGTTGATAAGTTAGTAACCCAGTGAATCTGGCTCTTCCATTGACTTTGCTTGTCAGAAGGTCGCAAAAGGGGATCACATGACCTTAGGACATAGCAATTGTCATAAGTATGAACCAGTTGCCAAGCATCTGAATTTTAATCACATGATCGTGGGGATACTACAAATGTCATAACTGGAAAACCATCATAAGTCACTTTTTTCAGTGCCGTTTGAATGGTCACTAAATGAACTGATGTAAGTTGAGGACTAGTCGTAATGCAGTACACACATATATGTAATACACACCCGCATTTTCACACACATATATGTTACTGAAGGTTACACAATTCCATTTCCAGAACTACAGTTTGTATCTTGGGATAGCTTTTATTTAGGATGCTTGGCATTCTGCCATTCAGTATTTAAATAATTCAAAACACTCCTTTAAATGGATATTGCCACAAACGAAACTCAGGTATAGCAAATTGCTTTGAGTATCAATTGATTATGGACAAGTGAAGTACAATCCAATAATACAGATTCTAGCTTACCCTTCTGGTCAAGTGCATTTGCTTTCTGGTAAAGATAACCACATCCATCCAATAATATCCCATGATGGAAAAGGGCCAGAATGTAATGTTGGGAGGTTATGTGGAGAAGGATTAACACAGCAGATTTGTGCTTGGAATGATGGGGAAATGGCTACAATGGAAAGTGCATAGCTGCAAAAATAGCTCATGAAAATTTTATTACTGAAACCAGGGACTCTGCTGCAAAACTAAAGTGATATTAATATCATAGTCTGGGAGGTTTGTGCTTCTTTGTCTTGACTCATTTCATAGGTTCTCATTAACTGAAATGTTTTCCTTTGTGTGCATTTGTTAGGTTTGTGAAATAGCATTTGCTTCTTTCTTTGCATTAATTAGCTGTAAGCTCAAGGTTAGTTTCAGTCCCATTGTAATGGTGACCTTAGAGTGTCTAATGAAAAGCTACTACATTCACAGTGGCTTGGCAAAGTGAAAGCACCAGCATGTTGTGAGGACAATGACCCCCATACTTGCCCCATTGCTAACATTTCATTGCCAATGCTTTCATCAATCTTGATTTTATGGGTCCTTATAGTCAAAGAAGTTTTAATTAAAATAGAGTCAAAGAGGAAAGCTCACATAAGCTACTGGTTTATGTCCAAGAAAGAGGGACAGTTAACTCATTGTTTGCTTACTGCAATATCCACAGGGAAAAAGGAATGCATTAGTGGAGTCCATTCATCCTATTGCACCAAGTATGGAAATATATCCTGGGGTTGGAGCCTTTGGGGACTAGTAATTTGGAAGCTGTGGAACTTTGAGGGTGAAATGGAGGCTTTAACATCTTAAGAAGCTTTAAAGAATCTCTATTGGGTTAGGGTTAGGGTTAGGGTTGGGGTTAGGGTTAGGGTTATAAAATATGAAATTTCCTAGTGGTCTGTAACTCCAGCCCTGTTTAGCACATTCAAAGGGTTCTGGGACCACAAAAGAGCTGCAAAGAGCTCCAATGTTATGTGCTTAAGTATTAGAGCATATCAAATCTTGTGACAGAGAAGTCACTGTTAAGGTTCAACATATACAAAAATGTATATTGTTTCTGCTGTATGGCATAGTATCTGTAAGATGTGGTTCTGAAGGAGCTGTCTAGTCACTTTCTGAAAGTTATTTCTTCTATAATTCTATTGCATGGTATGTGTTGTGTTCACTTTCAAGCTCATCTTCATATATTTTTATCCTTTTTTAAAACAAATTGAAACTTCTGGTTGAATCTTCTAAGATTGGGGCATAAAATTAATTTTAAATATATTAAATGTTTAATAAAATCAAGTTAAAGCAGACAGATCCCAAAGCAGCTTTGTGTCTGGGTGGCAACAAGGAGCATAGGGCAAATTCTAGATCTGTGTTTCCCTAAATGGATCTGCCCGTCTATTCTGACTGTGAAGAATTGGAATGCATTTTCAATTACTCAGACTCTTCACACAGAGGATAATATTTCATGGCTTTCATTCACACTATCAAAATACATTCAGCGCTCCCATGTGAAATCAGATTTGTCGTAAGGTCAGGTGCACTTGGTCTATTTCTCACCTCCTTCATAATTTGTATTTACTTGGGATTGGTGCTAAGAAATAGGCAATCTAAAAATTGCAAATATATAAATGAATAAACCCACATATGACAGATGTTTCTTTCTTCTGGTCTCTTGAAAGAAATCTGGGAGTGATATCTACGTTTTGTTAAGAACCAGAAATAATAGATGGCATGCATCTACAGTATATGAAATAGACAATAGAGCCTTGGTGGAGCAGTGGGCTAATGCCTCCTTAAGTAACACCAGCTGCCTGTAATTAGTGCAGGTTCGAGTCCCACCAGGCTCAAGGTTGACTCAGCCTCCCATCCTTCCGAGGTAGGTAAAATGAGGACCCAGATTGTTGGGGGCAATTAAGCTGACTTTGTAATAATGCCGCTTGGGGGGTGTATGAAAGCCCTAACAAGCAGGCATATACATAGAATGAAGGCTACTGCTAAGCTTGTAAGCCGCCCTGAGTCTTTGGAGAAGGGCGGGATATAAATGGGATTAAAACAAAACAAAACAAATGTATCTGAGAACCTGAAGTTTCAGTTGGAAAAACCTATGATGTATAAGAACAAGATGGAAATTATATCAGTGAGCTAACCTTCTCTGGATTAAGACCAATGCCCAATATACTTTTCATTGTAATTAGCAAGTGATAAATTTCTCTGTGTGTATGTAAAACAAGAAAACGTAACAGCTCTTTTTTCCATTAAGACACAGATCCTACTGTCTGTTTTACTGCATCTCTCCTTTTCATTTGTCCATTTGCTATGTAGCAAAAGCTTTTCTTGCAAACCTTGTTAACAGATGCACATTTCCCTTTGCTCCTAGAATAACAGCAGATCAAGTATGGGACACAGCCTTGAGAACTTTTAGACTCCTCTCCCTTTGATAAATTATTATAGGTAAGGTCTAAAAATCCAGAAGAAAAACTTGAGCCCATTTTTGCAGCTCCTAATCCCTCCAAGTTTGTGTCACAAGTATTCACAAGTATTATACATTCTTATTGATACATTTCTCAGGGGCTTAAAAGACAAGAAAAATGTGATAATACATTGCTTTGCCTTAAAATGCCCTCCTACATGCCTATAGAATAGAATAGAATAGAATAGAATAGAATAGAATAGAATAGAATAGAATAGAATAGAATAGAATAGAATAGAATAGAATAGAATAGAATAGAATAGAATAGAATAGAATAGAATAGAATAGAATAGAATAGAATAGAATTCTTTATTGGCTAACTGTGATTGGACACACAAGGAATTTGTCTCCAGTGCAAAAGCTCTCAGTGTACATACAAACAACAAAGTGATAGGTAATAGGTCATAAATCATAGTTACAATCATTAATCGTAAGATACAAACAGCAAATCTCTCCCCTGATAATATTGCAGCTTTATCACTTTTATGATGTCACTAATCATGCTTCCTGGGCTCTTCAGAAACCAAACATAATTTGAAAGAGCAAGCCGTAAAAGAAACAATTCCCCCTCTTGTTTAAAATCTAAGAAAACTTAGTATTATCAAAATGACATTGGAAAATGACCTTGTGAATTAGATTTTTATTTTAAATGTAATTCACTTGATTCATTAGCCATTCAGGTAAACCCTTCATGGCTGAGGAGTAAGACATAAATTTATGAATTAAATAAGGAATGAAATAGTCTCAGCCCACTGATCAGAATTAACCTTATGCAGTAAAACCCTCTTCTTTTTTGTGCTACCTGTTCTCATCTAATTTGATGGAAGAGAATGTGCTTTTGAAATGTGATTAAAAGAAAAATAATTTCAGTGGGACTATCAGGAAAGGACTATGGTGCATTTCTTAATTATAAACCAAGGGATTGTGTGAACATTCTGGTATTTTTTTCCTGTACCATTTCTGCAACAGTCCACACATGACAAATAAAAAAGGAATCAAACTCAAAATATTTGCATCACGATCTAATAATATGACGATACATTTATGTTATGCTGTCACAATACCTAAGTCATGCTATTTATGTGATGATGCCATACATGTGTTCACTTGATTCCTCTTCCCCCTGCAGATGCATGTCAGTCTCAAACTCTCTGGCTTTCCAAACTTCATATTCATTCCAAGGAAAAATCACAAGAGAACTCCTCCTCTTGGCTACTTTTTCCAGATTGTGAATTGTGAAGAGCTGGGGATGCTTTGTTTATATTTTTAAATGTATATGGCTGTCCATCTCATTGTGCTAACTACCCTGTATAACTAGCAACAGTTAAAAAAACCCAAGCAACAGCAGAAATGAATACATAACCAGCAGCCAAGATAAAACAATCAAACCTTGATTAATATAACCTTCTCAAGAAGTCTGATCATCCAACCCCAAAACATAGGAATACAACTATGATTTCAGGGCCTTGTGAAAGGCCAACAGGTTGGGGCCAATCTAATATCCAAGAAAATTATGTTCCAGAGGGAAAGTGCAATAACAGAAATGCCATCCTACAGATGACATCCATTAATTAATGGCGCTCATTGCATGGTTCTTCTGCCAGATTTGCTCATATGGGTAGAAACAATAGGAGAGGGATAGTGTTGCTTCTCTAGAATTTAAGTATTACTTTTGGTGGTACAGTAGGTATTGGAAATATATTTTTGAAGAGTCATGGGCTACAATAGATTTTTCCTTCTTGGTGTGCTAGTTTTTCCTTTTAGTTTACAAATACTGTGAGAAGAATATTTAAAACAGATCTGCTTAAAACATCCCACCTATGGTCTGAAGTGGTCCAATTCATTCTACCACTGCAGGATTCCACCACTTGCTCCAGGAAACCCATGTAATTTACATTACAAAAAGCAGCTCCTTCTGGTTTAATAAGTGGAAAAAGAAGAAGAAGCTAAGTTCTTCATGCTAAGTCTGTCACTCAGTTGTTAATACTTAATTATGACATTTGGACAGCAGATTTAGCATGTTTAAGAAACCCTCTATACAACTGAAGCGTTCTTTTGAATGTAGGATTTATTATTATTATTTCATTTCTAGTAATTGAATAACAATCATTTCAACTTATTTCCATATGTATCTCTTTTTGCATTGTTTAGAACATATTAATTTGTCTCATCTTTTAGCCTCCAATTCAGAGATTAATTACTTTTTCTTGGGGATGGGTATCTGCCTCATTCTGTTATATGCATAGACCACTAGGCCAATAGCAAAAGGAAAACAGAGAAGAGTAAAAACAGGTGTAGGTCAATGTTCATTCTATTTTTATGCATAATGGTAATGCAACATTCAGCTACCTAAGGAGACATGAAATACGATTTTATTTGTTTATTTGTTTGTTTGTTTGCTTGTTTGTTTGTTTATTTACTTATTAAATGTAGGTACTGCCCATCTCTCTCTCTCTCAATGAAATATGAAAAGAAGCATTATCAGAGGCAAATCTATTTCCTTGCTCCTAAGTATTTTTTCTCCACTTTAGACAGAAAGCATGGAACTGTCTGACATAGCCTGAATGGTAAGTCAAGGATCTAGCGATTGACATGCTGATCAATAATACTGTCTAGAATTGATGCTTACTGGTAATGCAAAACATTTCCTTGAACATAGTTCTTTAAAACATATTACCATCAATGAGAAACAGGGGCCAAGTTTCAATCTTTTCTAGTATCCTGGGCTATATTAATCTTAAGCAAACAGTCTACTGTAATGGAGTATGTGAAATTATTCTGATAAATAAAAGGACCAGAGCTAGATAAGTATTTATTTATTTACTAATTATTGAAATGTATTATCCATCTTACATATATATTTAAAACAAATATAAAAACATCAAAACATAATGATTCAGCTATTTAAAAACAAAGTCAAGAACAATATAAAAGCACATGAAAAACATCATAAAATACATAAAGCAAGAACTGAGGTAATAACAGAATAACACATTTGGAAGGGACCTTGGAGGTCTTCTAGTCCAAACCCCTGCTCAAGCAGGAAACCTTATACTATTTCAGACAAATGGTTGTCCAGTCTCTTTAAATCCTCCAGTGTTGGAGCACCCACAATATCTGAGGCAAGTTTCATTCATCAGTACAGCCACATGTCTAGACCAGCCCCCATGCCACATTTTCAAGGCTCTTGCAGGGCCAAAATGCAAATAACCTCTGGGGTTGATGTCGCACAGGAGAAGTTGTAGAAGGAAATACTTGTATATTTTATTTTAGGATGACCAAAAGGTGAAAAATAGCAGATACCCTATTTTTGTTTAGATTATTAAAATCCCATCTTTATTATTTTTATAATTAACGCGAGGTGGCAAAAATATCTAATACCTCTTCCTTTTCCTAATCTCCTGACAATGACCACCCTATGAGGTGAGTTGGGGTGAGAGTGACTGACGCAAAGTCACCCAGCCAGCTTTCATGCCTAAGGCACGACTAGAATTACAATTCACATTTCAATAAACAGTGAAGGGAAAACCTAATCAATCCTCTAGAACCTGGGACTATAGGCATTAGTCCTTTAGTAATTATAGAATTCACTGATTCATAAATAATCCAAGAAAATATACCCTGATTCCTGAAGCCTTGGAAAGTGACATTAGTTAATTAGCACTTGCTGCCACATTAAATTGCTTGACTTGACACAACTGCTATGGTTATAAATACAGTTACATTGCAACAGGTAAATGTGTTCATCCATTTCAAGGAAAATACATAATTTATAGATTAGATCAATAGCATTTCATTTGGCCAAGATAAATAAGATGGTTTTAACTATCAAATGTCGCAGTGTGCAATGCTATACACAACTTATTACAAGTGAAGCATACGCATGTTTACCATGATTGTCTGTAGGAGAAATACTAACACATTAAGTGCTAGAAAAAAAAGTCAATGTCATTTGAACAGTATTCTAGTGGGCCCTAGCCAACAAGTTTCTTTTCAAAATACTGTATCTGTGCGTTGTGTTAAGCTATAGACCCTAAGTTAAAACAAACAATTTACTAGTGTTTAGTGAGAGATATGAAGCAGGTTATTAAGTTCACAACAAAGGAAGGAACACACAGATTAAATTATCAATCATGAGTTTGCATTGACAGCCAGGAAGCTTCATATGAGAAACTTCAGAAAATTGTTTAATTATTTAATTTAAATGTATCCCTCAAAGAAAGAAATAGCCTAGTGGGACTCTAGTTGATTAACTGCCAAAGTCTGAAATATATATTGCACACCATGGAGAAATGGCTCTTGTACAACTGAATAAAGCATTCGGTCCATGTAATGCCCAGGCCTAGAAGCCCTGATGTATAATATCAATCTGAGTGTCTCACACAATGAATTGTAATACATTTTGCAGAGGAAAAAAGAGAGAGCAAGTAGAGAAGGTTCTTCTTTCTCTTTTTTCATGCTCCTTTCATTTTCAGTCAAATGGCATCAGGAAGCTAGAAGAAACACTGGCAGGGTTTGCAGGATCATTTAGTAGAGCAGTGATCTAAAATGAAATTTGTCCTTAGGCCTAGAGCTCTTTTTCTGTGCATGGATAGTTCCTCACTTTGAGCCTCTTGCAATATCTGTATAAAAGTCAAATACAAAACACAGCTCAACACCAGCATGAAGATTCCTGGAGAGAATTTGCACCATGCAAGCCATCACATAATCTGCTTCTAAAAATGCAAAATAAAACATTATGTCATCTCTATCTATATATCGCTCTAGCTCTCTGTCCTACTATCCCCCCCATTTCCCTCTTTTCTCTATCCCTCCATCTCTTTCTCTCTCTCTCTCCCTCCCTGTGTCTCTCTCCCTCTCCATAAATTGTTTGCAGTTCTGTGGAACCCCTAGGCACAAACCTGAAAAGATAGTGCCAATCTCAGATTGGCCAAATTAACCTATTTTAACTCAAACAGAATTTGATTACCTGTGAGATGCCTATTAAACAGCATATCAAATGCAATAAATTTAGACCTGCACACCGTGTTGCCAGTGCTTTTACAGAGTTATATCCATCTTCATATCAGTCCTATTTTTCTTAAACCGATTTCCTGATTTAAAAAACGAGTGCATCTGATTCCCACTTTTCCATATTCAAGCCTTATCTTAGCACTATGAGAAGGAGCAGAGATTATGGTGATTTACAGTCTTTCATCTTGGTAGCTTTGTTGTGCATTTACTTTGATCTCCACTTGGAAACTGATAGATTGCTCTTAGCCTGGCAACAGAGAACATGCATATATGTTTCTCAAATTTCTAGACTTGTCCAACTCCAGAACAACTCTGGGTGGATTATAAATTTAAAGGCTAGAAACATCACAAAGTCATAGAAAAGAATGCTAATCAGCTAGAAGGAACAATAAAAATCAATCAATCCAGATTTTCAAACTTCATTCAGGTACAAGAGGGGCAATTCGGCAATGGGGGATATTTTTCAAGAGCACAATTCTTTAATATATAAATGTGTGTGTGTGTGTGTGTGTGTGAGAGAGAGAGAGAGAGAGAGAGAGAGAGAGAGAGAGAGAGAGAGAGAGAGAGAGAGAGAGAGAGAGAGAGAGAGAGAATTTCCATAACATGGCAAATAAGACTAAATGGAGTTGAACATTTGATCCTAGCTTGATTTGAGATGTTACATAGAAAGCTAATTTGTGTGTCTTTTTATGTTAACTCTAATGTTATTGAACAGAACTTAAAAGCTTGAATGTTAAGTTACATGTGGTTTAGGAAAATGATAAATTCAGAGCCATGGTGAAAAAGATTAAGAAGAAGAAGAAGAAGAAGAAGAAGAAGAAGAAGAAGAAGAAGAAGAAGAAGAAGAAGAAGAAGACTTGCATCTACATAGTATCATCCTCTACTTGCAATTATTTGCTATCATCTGTTCACAAAAACTGCAATTCAGTCATCTATGGTTTAGTTGAAGTCTCCAACGATGCCCGTTGACATCGAATATTGACAGAGTAGAAGCCTAGGCTCTGGCAATATCAGGACCCTGGAGAGTTCCCTGCATGAGGGCTATGGATTGTTGAACAAAGTTGAACCAAAGAGATGCTGTCTGTGACCCAATGAGACTTTTAAGACTGTGGTGCAAGTGATCTGTTAGTTCCACACTTGATTTTTGCTCTCTCTAGTCTTTAGCCATTTGCCTTTTTTTGAAACTTCAGATGCTTGCCAAATTGTGAAACATAGCCTTTTATTTACTCAGCTGGGAAAGATCTATATTCTTTTGCTGGGAAGGCATAAAAAAGTAACAGAATAACAGAAATGGAAGGGACCTTGGAGGTCTTCTAGTCCAATCCCCTGCTCAGGCAGGAGACCCTATACAATTTCAGACAAATGGCTGTCCAATCTCTTCTTAAAAGCCCCCAGTGATTGCACACCCACAATTTCTAGATGCAAGTCATTCCACTGGTTAACTGTTCTCACTTGTAACTGTTATAATGGTGTATTAGGTAAAGGTAAAGGTTCCCTTGCACATGCGTGCTAGTCGTTTCCAACTCTAGGGGCCGGTGCTCATCTCCGTTTCAAAGCCGAAGAGCCAGCACCTGTCTGAGGACATCTCCATGGTCATGTGGCCGGCATGACTAGACACCAAAGGCGCACGGAACGCTGTTACCTTCCCACCGTAGTGGTCCCTATTTTTCTACTTGCATTTTTATGTGCTTTCGAACTGCTAGGTTGGCAGAAGCTGAGACAAGTAACAGGCACTCACTCTGTTATGCGGCACTCGGGATTTGACCCGCCAAACTGCCGACCTTCTGATCGACAAGCTCAGCGTCCTAACCTACTTCTGAATTATTGTGAATTAATGAGTCAGTGGGGCATTTCTGACCTTTGACATGCAATAGGTATAACAGTTTTCAAACCAACTCCTATTCCACCTACCTCACCCCCTCCCCTCTCATCTCTGTCCTCTATCTCATTCTGTTATTATCCAAGGAAATTGAATGATTGGAAAAGTTTTGGATTATGGGATCCTTTTACTCAACAAGCTCAATAACTTATACTCCAACTCCTGTTTGATATGTGGCTTTGTTTTTCTGATTCTAATTTTGTGATGTTTGCAGTCCTGTGTTGCATAAAGGTCTGTTCTATCCTGATATATAATAATTGAATTAGCTTCAAATGCATTTCTTTCTTGGCATTCCTTCTCTGAATCATCCAGATGAAATTTGCCTATAGTGAGTTTTGCGCATTTTGGAATTGATTTTCATTAAGAAAGACATTTCTTATTTTCTTTAACCTCTGCAACTCATTACTTGAGAACTTTTATCAATTTAAAAGGTTATTAAGAGTCTAAATTTAACAGTACAAATATTTTATAGAGGGGAGAAAAGAAGATGCTTTGTCAGTAAACAGTGATCTATCCCTGACAGACAATTTTTAGCTAGCACTGACACATTATGGTGACTCATTGGCATTAAAAAAAAACAATTTGTTAGATGAATCCACAGCAGAATATAACTAGTGAAGTATGAAATCTACAGAAGGAATCCTATTTAAAATTCCATTTTCTGAGACCTACATAACAAATATCTCCATAAATCTGTATACCTACTTGGAAATTCACCTGGCAGCTTTCATGCTGTCAGGGCTTTCATGCGGTTGGGAGTGGAAGGGTTTTTCAAGTGCCAGAGTAATTGTCCTGTATTTTCTTCTAGTAATTGTCATTCAGACCGATAAAAGAGGACTGAAATTCATGGGAGCTGTGATGTATTGTTGAATTTTTATAATTATTAGCCTCAAGGTTTTACAAGAAGACTCTGTCTTTTGTTGCACAGCTCTTCTACAGCTTCCTGTGCTTTCCATATGTCAAATAAATTCAGAAAGAAGACATCATGAAAGAACTCCTTTCTTTTTCCAGCAACCGTGCTTCTGATGCCACCAAAGGGATATCCTGCCCTTTAGAACTGTATTGAGATAATTTCTTTTTCTGGAGAAATTTGGAAAACCTATTCATCCAATTACTTGTCCACAGATTTAGTGGAGAATTTCAAAATGTCACTTATGCCCATAATAGTACCTTCATTTAAAAAGCCAGACATTTTTAATCATATACACTCATTTCCAAGTGTAATATATTATAGAAGTTGGGGTTCTGAGGCATCATTTGAACATCCACATTTCACAATGTCAGTTTCACTGGAATTGTAGGATTGGATATGGTGAAAGAAATGGCACAGAGGTATAATGCTATGCTCCACTTTTGACTTTTTTGCACATATAAGTTAGATTCCTCTATACCTGTGTTTGGAAAGAGTTACTTAGCAAGAGTTACAAATTGTATGTGACTATTGTATAATCATTTTCACTTTTGAGCCCCCATCTGTATTATAACTTCCAACAAGTAAGATAAAAAGAGTAAATCAACCTATTACATAGAGGAAAGTGAGCAGCAGCATGTTAAAAATCTTCCTTACCAGGTCACTGGTAAAATATGTCACCAGGTCATCTCCAAGTACAGGTAATACCCGAGTTACGGATATTCACTTAACACTTATTCAAAGTTATGTGATGAGCACTCCCTAGTGTTTATGATCAAGTCCCAAAATTAAGAATATTGCAGCACCACAGCAGTCATTCTCCCTTACGAGTGACTTCAGTGGCACTGCAACATTCACCCTATTCCCCCTCACTCCTCACAACTGCTTCCCCCACTCTTCCTGCTGTGCCAAGACTCACTTACCTTGCAAAAATCCTCTCTGCCGTGGTTTCTTTCTCTTTGAGGGAGAGGATAGTTGGCTTGGAAATGTTTTTCTCACAGAGAATGGAAGTTTCTGGAGTCTGTGAATATGCACGAGTATTTGAAGTTGCACCAAATCATGGATGTGAGAAACTTTCATTTCCTATGCGAACTCAACTCCTTTCTGCCTTAGGGCAGGCCTGAAGCCTTCAACTGAGGGATAAGGCCAGGCCCCTCCCACCTGCATCCAGCCCACTGGAGCTCATCGCGCTGGGGGAGAAAGTGACCCTGTTGACCCCCAGAGCCTTGGACGCCTCCTCCAAGCGACCTGGAATGGAGACTGTGGGAGGCTTCTCCATGCCTCCAGAGGTTCAATGCTGGCCTTGGAGGGGCCCTCCAAGCCATCTGCACCAGTGGTGGGATTCAAATATGTGAACAACCACTGCTTTCAGAAGTCCATTCTGGGCCTGGGTAACAAAAAATTAGCTACTGGTTCTGCCGAGTGGTGTGAACCGACTGAATCCCGCTGCTGGTTTGCACCCAGAAAGGAGCTTCTGGAGGTTGGATCTAGGCCTTGGAGGGATCTTTCAAGCCCTTGGAAACTCAGTTCTGGATTGTAGCAGCTTGAAGCAGTCCTCCAAGGGCTGGATCCAACCTCCAGAGGCATGCAGAATTGCCCCCCCTTCAAACTCTGTTCCTGTTGCAAACAGATTGGAAGAAGCCTCCAAGGCCTGGATCCAACCTCCAGAAGCTCATTTCTGGGTGCAAAGCAGTGGTGGGATTCCAACCTCTGGAGGCATGCAGAAGGCCCCCCTCTCCCCGATCTTCATTCAGGGGTAGGCAGCTACGTGGCTCCAGAGTTGGGGGGAAGCAGGAGGCAAGCACTGCAAACAGCACAAGAATTCAGGCACCCATCCTCTGCAAAAGAAGATGGGTGCCTGAACTCATGTGATATTACAGCACCCAGGGTCTTCCATTGACTCTCCTGTCCCTCAAAAGCAGGAACTGTGGCAGAGAGGTGATGGAACTTTTCAAGGTAAGTCCGGTGCGGCAAGAAGTGAGGGGGAAGCATGAGGTATCTTAGTGGGTCGGGGAGGCCTCATGTGCACTTAACGAGAGATGTGCATTTTAATGAGCAAGAGAGTGATGTCATTCGAGGTATTAGATTCACTCTACGAGTTTTTGAGTTACGAGTGGAATGTGCAGGCTCCATTACACTCGTAACTTAAGGACTCCCTGTATTGTGCTAGCTACACTCCCAACCTCTGAAAAAGTGTAAAGGTGGCAAAAGACGCCCACATAGTTCAGAACCTTGCAGTGGATCTGCCATCCCAGGATGATGCATTATACCAGAGGTCCCCAACTTTTTGGGCATCAGGGACCAGTTCTGTGGAGGGGAGGTGGTTTCACATGCTGCCTGCATCCCACAGTTTCTGGCACACCGCAGCCCAGTGCCATTCCAAGCCCGGGACCCCTGCATTATAGTAATCAACAGACTTTTAGGAGTTTATCCACTATCATTTTGGAAGGATGGGTTTGTAAGCTAAGGGAAGTTGACTGGTCTATTTATTTTTCTATAACTCTTTTAACTGAGATCCCTTTTGCTGAGATCCCTTTAACTGAGATCCCTTTTGCATTTATTCTGCTGTGAGCCTGTAGTCTTCAAATCTCGGAACCTATTGGCTACCAGTTGGCTAGTGGTGCCAATGTATGTAGACTGGCTGCAACTCTTTGGACTTTCAAATTAACCAAGTCTACACTGAAGTGGCATGCAAACCTTTAAAAAAAACCATAGAACCAGAAAAATGATAAAATGGAAGAAAACATATCTGTAAGAAAAAACACACACCCTTCCCTCCATCAAATTTCTTTCCTTGAGAGGTATGCATTTTTGTTTTCAGGATACACAAAGGAATGTTCAAATATTCTATGACCCAATAGCCAATGGTCAGACTGCTATATAGAGTCCTGAGTTACTAAAGCAATGAAAGCAGAAACTCACAAAAGGGTTCTGAAAAATAAAGACAGCCTATTCATTGTGAGAAGCCATGCCTAGACAGAAAAGCAAACCAGAGCTGTAGGTTAACAAAGTTTTAATAATAATAATAATAATAATAATAATAATAATAATAATAATAATAATAATAATAATAATAATAATATTGCTCAGGCAGGAAACCCTATACCATTTTGGACAAATGGCTGTCCAGTCTCTTCTTAAAAACTTCCAGTGTTGGAGCATTCACAGCTTCTGAAGGCAGGTTGTTCCACTGGTTAATTGTTCTAACTGTCAGGAAGTTTCTCCTTAGTTCTAGGTTGCTTCTCTCCTTGATTAGTTTCCATCTGTTGCTTCTTGTCCTGCCTTTGGGTGCTTTGGAGAATAGCTTGACTCCCTCTTCTTTGTGATATTGGAACACTGCTATCATGTACCCCCTTGTCCTTCTCTTCATTGAACTAGACATACCCAATTCCAGCAGCCATTCCTTATATGTTTCAGTCTCCAGTCCCCTAATCATCTTTGTTGCTCTTCTCTGTACTCTTTCTAGAGTCTCAACATCTTTTTTACATCGTGGTGACCAAAACTGGATGCAGTATTCCAAGTGTGGCCTTACCAAGGTATTGTAAAGTGGTATTAATATTTCATGTGATCTTGATTCTATTCCTCTGTTAATTCAGCCTAGCACTGTGTTGGCTTTTTTGGCAGCTGCAGCACACTGCTGGCTCATATTGAAGTGATTGTCTACTAGGACTCCGAGATCCCTCTCACAGTTACTACTATTGAGCAAATTACTCCCTATACTATACCTGTACATTTGGTTTTTCTTGCCTAAATGTAGAACCTTACTTTTTTCACCTTTGAATTTCATTTTGTTAGATAGCGCCCAGTGTTCAAGTCTGTCCAGATCCTCCTGTATCTTAAGTCTGTTTCCTGGAGTGTTGGCTATTCCTGCCAGCTTGGTGTCATCTGCAAATTTGATGAGTTCCCCATCTATCCCCTCGTCCAAATCATTGATGAAGATGTTGAAGAGCACTGGGCCCAGAACAGAGCCCTGGGGCACCCCACTACACTCCATGTAGATGGGGTTTCATTGAGGACCACACGCTGAGTACTGATGGTCAGCCAGCTACCAATCCATCTGGTGGTGATGCTGTCTAACCCACATTTTTCTATCTTATCAAGTAGAAGATTGTGATGTACTTTATCAAATTCCTTACTGAAGTCCAAGTAAATTATTTATTTTATTTATTTATTTTAATTCCATTTATATCCCGCCCTTCTCTGAAGACTCAGGGCGGCTTACAAGCTCAGCAGTAGCCTTCATTCTATGTATATGCCTGCTTATTAGGGCTTTCACACACACCCCAAGCGGCATTATTACAAAGTCAGCTTAATTGCCCCCAACAATCTGGGTCCTCATTTTACCTACCTCGGAAGGATGGAAGGCTGAGTCAACCTTGAGCCTGGTGGGACTCGAACCTGCACTAATTGCAGGCAGCTGGTGTTACTTAAGGAGGCATTAGCCCACTGCTCCACCAAGGCTCTTTTTATTATATCCACAGCATTCCTCTGATCCACTAATTTTGTCACGTAGTCAAAGAATGCAATAAGATTTGTCTGGCATGATCTATTTTTGACAAACCCATGTTGGCTTTTAGTAATTACTTTCTTTGCCTCTAGGTGCTTGCTGATTCATTGTTTGACTATCTTTTCCAGAATCTTCACTGGTATTGATAGGTCTGTAATTTCCTGGATCCATTTTTTTTCCTTTTTTGAAGATGGGAACTACATCAGCTCTTTTCCAGTCCTTTGGTAGTTCCCCAGTGCTCCAGGATCTTTGAAAAATATATTTCAGTGGTTCTGAGATCACATCTGCCAGTTCCTTGAGAACCTTGGGGTGTAATCCATCTGGACCTGGTGATTTGAACTCATCTAGGCTGGACAGGTGCTCACTTACCATTTTCTTGCCTATCTTAACTTGCGTTTCTATTCCGTTTTTTATGGCACTATTTTTATAGGTTGGTCTGTTTTTTCCCTTTGTGTAAAGACAGATGGAAAAAAATGAGTTAAATAGTTCTGCTTTCTCCCTGTTGCTTGTCACCTTCTTTCTACTTTCACCCACTAATGGACCAATCATTTCCTTCACTTTTTTCTTGTTTTTTACAAGTTGAAAGAAGCTTTTTTTGTTATTGTTGAATTTGGTCACAAGCCTTAGTTCATTTTGAGCCTTAGCTTTCCTCAATTCATTTTTGCAGGCTCAGGCTATTTGCTGATATTCTGCCTTAGTTATGTGCCCCTCTTTCCACTTTCTATACTTGTCCTTTTTATCTTTCAATTTGTCAGTGAGTTCTTTATGCAGCCATGATGGTTTCTTTTGAAAGCTGTTATTATTCCTCTACATTGGTATTGTGCTAGACTGGGCTTTTATTATCTCACTTTTCAAAATTTTCCAAGCTTCTTGAGTTGTTTTCCCCTTTAGGATTCTCATCCATGGAATCCTTCCCAAGCTCTCTCTAAGTTTATTGAAATTAGCTCTCTTAAAGTCCAAGACTCTGGTTTGACTGTGTTCTATTGCTTGTGCTTCCATAATGTTGAATTCCAATATTGCATGATCACTTCCTCCCAAGGTTCCTGTGGCTTCAACACCTTCTATCATTTCATCTCTGTTAGTGAGAATTAGATCCCAAATGGCTAATCCCTTAGTTCCTTTATCTACTTTTTGGGTAACAAAGTTGTCTGCTAGGTTTGTCAGGAATCTATTCCCTGAGGACTCAGGGCGGTTTACAGGGAATTAAAAATCCAACATACAAAAGTTAAAAAACCAAATTAAAAAATATTAAATTGACCCTGTACACAATTAAAAAAAACCCAATTAAAAATTTCTCCTCAGCCTGGGCCCGAGAGCTCGAAGAGCCAGGTCTTCAGGCCCCGGCGGAATGATCGGAGGTCGGGGGCAGTTCTCAGTTCCACTGGCAGCTGGTTCCAGAGGGCAGGCGCTCCCACCGAGAAGGCCCTATCCCTGGGTGTCACCCGCCGGCAATCTCTTACCGGCGGGACCCTGAGCAGACCCTCCCTGTGGGAGCGCACTGGGCGAAGGGCGTTTGATGCCAGCAGCAGGTGTTCCCTCAGATATCCCGGACCCAGGCCATGTAGGGCTTTATAGGTGATAACCAGCACCTTGAATTTCACCCGGAGGGCAACCGGAAGCCAATGCAGCTCACGGAGTAGAGGTGTTACATGGGAGTATCGGGAAACCCCCATTACAACTCGCGCGGCCGCATTCTGTACCAGTTGAAGCCTCCGAGTGGTCTTCAAGGGCAGCCCCATGTAGAGAGCGTTACAGTAGTCCAAACGGGAGGTCACAAGCGCGTGAGTAACTGTGCGTAGGGCGTCTCGGTCCAGATAGGGATGCAACTGGCGCACCAGGCGAACCTGAGCAAAAGCCCCCCTGGTCACGGCTCCTATATGGTCTTCAAAATTGAGCCGTGAATCCAGGAGGACGCCCAAGTTGCGAGCCCTATCGACGGGGGGTAGCACCTCACCCCCCCATCATTAAGGATGGAATAACTTGGTTAACCCGAGATGCCGATATGCACAGCCACTCAGTCTTGGCGGGATTGAGACGAAGCCTGTTTCTCCCCATCCAGACCTGAACCGCCTCCAGGCACCGGGACATCACGGAGAGGGCATCACTGGGTTGGTTCGGGGTGGAAAGAAAAAGTTGGGTATCATCAGCGTACTGATGATACCCCACCCCAAAACCACGAATGATCTCGCCCAGAGGCTTCATATAGATGTTGAACAGGAGAGGCGAGAGAACCGACCCCTGAGGAACTCCACAAATGAGAGACCTCGGGGCGGATCTCTGCCCTCCTGTCAACACCGACTGCGAGCAGCCCTGGAGGTAGGAGGAGAACCACCGTAAAATGGTGCCTCCCACTCCCAGCCCCCTGAGACGCCGCAGTAGGATACCATGGTCGATGGTATCGAACGCCGCTGAGAGATCTAATAGGACCAGGACAGAGGAGCAACCCCTGTCCCTAGCCCTCCAGAGATCATTCACCAGCGCGACCAATGCCGTCTCCGTGCTGTATCTGGGCCTGAAGCCCGATTGGTATGGGTCCAGATAATCAGTTTCCTCCAGGAACAGAGGGAGCTGATGCGCCACCATGCTCTCAACAACCTTCGCCAGAAAGCGAAGGTTGGAGACTGGACGGTAGTTGTTTAAAACAGCCGGGTCCAAAGCAGGCTTCTTGAGAAGGGGTCTCACCACCGCCTCCTTCAAGGCGGCAGGAAAGACACTCTCCTTCAAGGAAGCAGTTATTACTGCATGGAACCAGCCTCGTGTTCCTTCCCGAGCCGCATAAGCTAGCCAGGAGGGGCACGGATCCAACAAACAGGTGGTGGTGCTCAGTCTCCCCATGATCCTGTCCACATCATCAGGGGAAACAGGGTCGAACTCATTCCAGATAACGTGCTCAAGACTGCCTGATTCCTGAGTTTGTCTCCCAGTTGATGTCAGGGTAGTTAAAATCCCCCATTACTATTGTGATGTGCTTCCTATACCTTAGTTAGCTGACTAGCAAAAAATTCACCTATTTTCTCTGTTTGGTTGGGTGGCCTATAGTATGGTTTTGGAGTCGGGTATCACCAGTACGCTGATGATACCCAGCTTTTTATTTCGACCCCAAACCACCTCAGTGATGCCCTTGATGTGATGTCCTGTTGCCTAGAAGCAGTTCGGGTCTGGATGGGGAAGAACAGGCTTCAACTCAACCCTGACAAGACTGAGTGGCTGTATGTACCGGCATCTCGGGATATTCAGAACATTCCATCCCTTTCTATAGGGGGTAAGTTATTACCCCCCACAGATAGGGCTCGCAACTTGGGAGTCCTCACAGCTTTCCTTGGAAGACCACATAACAGCTGTGACTAGGGGAGCCTTTGCCCAGGTTCGCCTGGTTCGCCAATTACGGCCTTATCTAGACCGAGATGCCCTACATACGGTCACTCATGCACTCGTGACCTCTCGTTTAGACTACTGCAATGCTCTTTACATGGGGCTGCCCTTGAGGACCACTCGGAGGCTCCAACTGGTACAGAATGCAGCCACGAGAGTTGTGTTGGGAGTCTCCCGATACTCCCATGTAACACCTCTACTCCGTGAGCTGCATTGGCTCCCAGTTGTCCTCCGGGTAAGATTCAAGGTGCTGGTAATGGTTTTCAAAGCCCTACATGGCATGGGTCCGGAGTACCTTAGGAATCACCTGCTGCCAGCGTCAACGTCCCTCCGTCCAGTGCGCTCCCACAGAGAGGGCCTCCTAAGGGTTCCGCCGTTCAGAGAATGCTGTCTGGTGGCTCCCAGAGGGAGGGCGTTCTCGGTGAGCGCGCCTGACCTATGGAACCGTTTACCGGTTGAGCTCCGGATGGCTCCCGACCGTCGCTCCTTCCGACGCGACCTAAAAACATATCTGTTTAATCAATCCGGTATGGTCTGACAGGTTCTGTTTTAATTATTGTTTTAAGATAACTATCTTCTGCATTTGGGCAAAATTAGGGTTTAATTTGTTTTCAATATCTGTATTTGTGCATTCTGTTATTTATGTCACTGTTCACCGCCCTGAGTCCTTAGGGAGAAGGGCAGTATACAAATCAAATAAATAAATAAATAAATAAATAAATAAATAAATAAATAAATAAATAAATAAATAAATAAATAAACAAACCTATGGCAATGTCATTTCCCCCCCTCATTTTATATTGACCCAAATGCATTCAAGTTTGCAGTTTTCATTATTGTTGTGCTGTATTTCTGTAGAGATTACAGTTTTCATTATTGTGCTCTATTTCTGTAAAGAAATTTATTTATTTCTATTGTTTGCATTATTGCTACTTTTTAGATATTAAAGGTCAGCTTGAGAGACTACAGTAGTTCCTCCCATCATAAGCAAGCTGAAAAGAAATTAGTCAACAATGGGAAGTGCACACTGAAATTTTAATTTTCATAATCCTCTTTGGGTGATTAATTAGCATGAAGTCTGCATTTTCAGTACTGAATGGAAAACAGGAAGAAATTGAAAAAGTGGAAAAGAGCCAGCACTGATGTCTCCCACTTCCATTAATCTTGAATCAATATGTACAGGGGTTTGCCAGAGACTCTTAATTACCATTCCATTTCTGTGTCTCCTATCAATGCTGTACATGCTTTAAAGCTTATTCTGTGGGCATTCTGCGCCTGAGATTTCCCTACAGATTTTTTCCCCTTCTGCTGCTGCTGCTACATTCATACCATTTGTACAGCTGTGCCACTTCTGAGAAGCTGAGCCGAGTAAAATAAAAGAGATTCCAAAACAAAATGCTGAAGAATGAGAAAAGTGAAGCCTCAATTAGAAAATAGCTTCCAGGTCAATATTTATGCCACCTGTCAAATCAATGGAGAACAGAGAATCCATGGAGAAAGGATTAACTGTTTCAAGCATGAACTGACAGTGGAGTGAGAAAAGCTTTGAAATAAATAAATAAGTGAATGAAAAGCAACAGAGCAGATTTGACACCGTATTATATGTGCCAATACTTAGCAAGGCTTATTTTCCATGCTACCAAGGCTGCTATAAATCAAAGTTAACTCAGCTAACAACAGAGGATTTCTAATTCAAAGGAGCAGATCACAGTGCCAATACAGCTTTTTGTTAGGAATTATTACATTGGCTTCCCATTTATTGGATTATCAATATGGTAAACTAATTTATTTGACTGACCTATGGGAGATCCATTGTGTTTAGGGGAAATTTAATTTGACCAGAAACACTATTTAGCACTGGAATGCAGCGGTACAAAATGGAAAAGCTTTTCCACAGTTACTACTCCATAGTTCATTAACCCATGTTCCCCAAACCATGGAGTACTTTAGAAATGGGAGATGCTACAAAATACTGATTGTTCATGAACCTCAGTTCGATTTTTCTTTTTCTCAGTTCTTACCTCCTGTGAAAAATCGTTGTTGGCTATTTATTGAGTAGTTTCTGCCCTTTAGGATATTTAGTTCTGAGGAGAGTTGAATGTTGTCAAAATTCCTCCTCTTCCTCCTCCTCCTCCTCCTCCTCCTCCTCCTCCTCCTCCTCCTCCCACCTCAAGGAGTGGGTCCATGTGGTGGTTTTGTCTTTTTTTTCTTCTAGCCTTGAAGGAAGTGGTGATATTCAAGGTGCTGGTTATCACCTATAAAGCCCTACATGGCCTGGGTCCGGGGTATCTGAGGGAACACCTGCTGCCGGCATCAAATGCCCTTCGCCCAGTGCGCTCCCACAGGGAGGTTCTGCTCAGGGTCCCACCGGTAAGAGATTGCCGGCGGGTGACACCCAGGGATAGGGCCTTCTCAGTGGGGGCGCCTGCCCTCTGGAACCAGCTGCTAGTGGAGCTGAGGACTGCCCCCGACCTCCGATCATTCTGCCGGGGCCTGAAGACCTGGCTCTTCAAGCTCTCTGGCCCAGGCTGAGGATTAATCTTATTTTAATTGGTTTTTTTTAATTGCACAGGGTTAGTTTAATCTTTTTTAAATTGGTTTTTTAACTTTTGTATGGCTGATTTTTAACTCCCTGTAAACCGCCCTGAGTCCTCAGGGAATAGGGCGGTATATAAATGCAATAAAATAAATAAATAAATATATGCTCTTTCCAAGAGGCCTTTGATGGACAATTCTGGACAATTACCATTCAGTTTCCAATCTTTCTAGGGGAAGGTTATGGAAAAGGCGGTTGGATAGCAAAAGTGTTCTTGGAAGAAATGAATTTTCTAGACTTAATTCTGTCAGGTTTCAAATTGGGATACAGTTTGGAGCCTGCTTTTGTCAATGACCTTTAGTGAAGCCAGAATGAGGGTGGGGCATCCATCTTTGTGCTCCTTGATCTTTCATCTACTGTTGACAATGGCATCTTTCTGGAGCAGCTGTACGGATTGGGAATAGGAGGCACTGTACTGTAGTGGTTCACCTCCTTCCTCAGTGGCTGTTTCCAGCCAGTTTGATGGAAGGGGAGAGACTGTGTCTGCAGCTGCTTACTTGTGAGTAACATGGAACTCAATATTCTCCTGCTTCTATTCAACTCCTGTATAATATCATTGGGTGTGATCATCCATCAGTCTGGAGTTCAGTATCGTTAGTATGCCAATGATATCCAACTCTACATCCCAATCCAGGCTGTACAATTAACATTGTCAATATACTAACCCCTTGCCTGGAGACTGTTTGGATCTGGATGGGGAAAACTTGTTTCTACCTACCCAGTACATTTGGGCAGAATGCATGCACTCCAGCAATTGTCATTTTGTGGGATGAATGAAGCATGCCTTCTGTGTCCCTGCTCCTGCCTTCTGGGACAGTATCCTCCCAGAGGTACATACGGCATCCATTCTACTGGAGTTTCAAAAGGCCCTTAAAATGTGGCTTTGTTCCCAGGCCTGTTAGCGTAGAGTCCCTATTGTGATCTTTTATTGTCATGGTTGCTTTTATTGTTATGGGTTGCTTTTAGAGCAGGATGCTATGCTTTGCTATGTTTTTCACTATCTTAATTGTATTGGAGTGGGTGACCATTATTAAGTAACAATAACTAGATAAATAAATTTCAGTAGGGACAAATAGGTAGTATAAATCAAACTTATATATTTAATGTAGGGCAGGGTTATGCAACCTTGGCTCTTTTATGACTCGTGGACTTCAACTCCCAGAATTCTTGAACCAGCATAACTGGCTTAGGAATTCTGGGAGTTGAAGTCCACGAGTCACAAAAGAGCCAAGGTTGCCTACCCCTGGTGTAGGGGAAAGGGAACCATACTGAGCACTAATACATGTAAAAAAAGATCAGAAACTCTTTATGAGCCTAAACAAAGACTAAATTGAACATGACCAAGCAAAGCAATGCAGCTGTGAAACAAACAAATGTAATCAAAGTCTGCATTAACAGAGTGTCAGGATCAAGAGATGTCATCATTCTTCTCAATTTTATGTTTGTTAGAGCAGTTCTGGATGCCATAGTGTGGCAAAGACATTGAGAAACTACCCAGAGTAGATTATATGGAACCTGGAAGGAAAAAAAATTACATGGAAAACTTGTAAGATGGAAGTATGCTTAACCTGGAAAAGTGAATACCTTGGAGAAACATGATAGCCATTTATCAGGAATTGAATGGCTATCATGTTGAAGATAATTTGTTCCAGAAGACAGGACTAGAATCAGTGGGCTTAAGTGACGCTGATTCTGGTTGGTGATGAGGAAAAACTTCCAGCCAGTAAGCACTGTTGAACAATTGAACATACTTCCTTAGGAGATTCTTTATTGGAGGTGTCAGGGATATTAGAGTAGTAAATACCTGCAGTGGGCATGGCCTTGGACTAAATGATTTCCATGGCTCCTGATCTTTACATTCTATGATTCCATTATTAAGAGTACATAGGAAATGTCAACAGCATGCTCAGTGAACTTATAGCTGAAGGCCAAAATCTGAAGGTGATGGATTGTTTTGTTTTCTTGGGTTTAAGAATAAATACAGCCATTGCCCTGGAGAATAAATAAATCAATTCTGTAGAAGAAGACAACAACAAATTTAGACAACATCATGAAGTTATAAGGATATTTCTATGCCAGCAAAGTTTGGAATAGTTACAACAATGTTCTTGTCCATTATATTATATTGCTGTGAAAGCTAGATATTGAAAAAGAATTAGGGTAACAAGACAGATGCTTTCGAATTATGGAGGTCCGTAAGAGTGCCATTGACTGCAAAAAAGAACCAGTCAATCTGTCCTGAGCAAATAAAGACTGACTGTTTCCTTAAGGCAATAATCAGCAAGCAGACACTAACAAACTGGACATGTGACACAAACAAATGATGGACTGGAAAAAATGACAACAGTTGGCAAGGTTAAGGAAGTAGAATATAATAGAAAGACAATAAATTAGGTGGATGAATGACTTCAAACAAATTACAAGACTGTCCTTGGAGACATTTTAAGTTATTACCCATAGTAGATCAAGATGGCAAACAGTTTTCCATGTAGTCACCAAAACACGAGCATGGCTTGATGGCACTTAACAAAATAACTAATTAAAATATGACACACATAACTGGCAATTCTTACAGGTTTTGGCTTATATTTATATTAAATATATTTAAATAATATACATGCTTATGTTCATACTCTTAATTACACATGTTAGCAAAATAATGCTTAGGATCATAGAATGCATATCAGATACTACAAGGAAAAAGACATGCAGATGGTCAACCTGTAGAAAAGACCAAGGAACATGAGACATTATTGTTGATTCATGCTAGATAATTAAGAAAGCCAAAGCTATAGAATGTGTGAGAAAAATAGGAATCTCATTGAGAACATCATTATCTTCATAAAAAGCTTGTATACAGGTAGGTACAATCAGAACATGGTAAAACAGATTGGTTCCATTGTTTGGCAAATAAGTGTAACTAGATTGTATACCCTCCCCTTATTTATGCCAAAATATATTAAGGAAGCTGGATTGGAAGAAGATGAGTAAAGAAATTGGAGGAAGAAACATAAAAAAATCTGCAGTATGACGATGACACTACCCTGATAGCTGAAAATACAAAGAATCTCCAAGTTCTAGTAAGAAAAGTCAAGGAAAACAAATGAAAAATTAAAAGTAAATTAAAAATTAAAAGTAAATGTTAAGAAGACCTAACTACTGACAACAGACGTAGAATTGTTAATGAAGATATTGACATGGTGGATAGTTTCTGCCTTTTAAGATCCCTGATCAACAGTAAAGGAACAAGCAGTTGAGAAATATGCCACAGACTGTCCCAAAGGTTCTTTTCGAAAGGCAACTGGACTTTTTCTTTTTGGATAATTACCTTTTAAAAATGACCTGATTGAGAATCTGCATAGATATGCCACAGAATAGCCACAGAATAGCACTTGGTACAGTGGCCATGAAGACCTCAGAAAAATATTCAAATGCTGTGAAGTGTCTATACCTATAAAGATCACACTCATGCAATCATTTCCTGTGGCACTCTATGGAAACAAAAGTTAGATTTTGAAAAAGTAGGAATATTGATGTCTTTAAACTTGGAAACTGGAGAAGATTTCTAGTCAAGGAAACAAACAAATGGGTCATTGAACTAATCAATTCAGTGTTCTCACTCAAGGCACAAATGACCAGAGTCAAATTATCCTATTTCAGACAAATTATCTAGCTAGCTCTTTAGAGAAAGCTCTGATGCTGTAAAAGGTGGAAGGAAAGAGAAAAGGGGTGATCAGAAGCATAGTAAATAGAATCAGTTACAATGGTGATGAATGCAGTGTTGGAAGACCTAACTGACCAGGTTAGGGACAGATAATCATGGAGAAACTTCACACTGTTGCTAAGAATTGACAAAGACTTAATGACGTATAATCAATCAACTAGTTTTCTATATACCTTGTGGATCTTTTAAAAACAATTCTTAAAACATATTATGTTATATGGAACAAATAAACATGTAAAAAAGTGCAGGGGAGTCAAAGGACCCAGATGACCATTTGTGGTAATGGATAGTGCCAAAGTTTGTAAGCTATGAACTTTGAGTGTAGTCATTCTTAAAACTCTATTAACTATATCATTAATTGGTTTCGAGAAGGTATTTAAAGGATGGTCAGGATCCACTACAAATTTATTACAAATCATTCTCACTTTCTAATTTGGGGAACTCTGAAATGCTTGGAAATGTGGACATCAAGGTTTATCTTGCCTTCTTGTTCTTGCTTACTCTCCCCCTTCACATGTTGAAAAAAAAATGTGAAGAGGATTTACCCAGCGTCCTACATCCTATTGCAAGTGGCCAATATATACCTATTTTTAAACAGAATCAAAAAGTTCTGCTCAGTTTTCAATTAAGTTTCTCTAAAGCATAATTTGAACTGGGCATAGAAGCCCCTGATCATATTATTTTCATGATTTGACACAGCAAGCCAAGGTGAAAAATTCAGAAATAAAAACAATAATAATGTTGGATATAAAACAGCAACATAGAGGGAGAATCATTGGCTTCTTCAAAAATCTATTCCCTCTATGGCAGCTCATTGTAATGCAAGCTGCTTTTGTTTGGCTATACTTTTTTCATTAGCTGTCTTCCTAAAATGCTTTCAGGGTGCCTATCTATTAGTTAAGCATCAAAATAAATTAGCCATGGTGCTTTTAGGCAGTCTGGAAAAGAATGCGACAAGGGAGATGTCCCCAGTCCCCTCACAGTGCATGTTGCATAAAAAGAGAAGATATTGATTGCAATCAATTAAGAAGTGTTGCCAGAACATTTGCACAGCTTCTGAGCCAAACTGAAAAAGAATTACAGCTGACATCCCTTTCAGACTCTGACTTCATTTGCATGTGAAAGGTCGCAAATTCTAGTTAATTATAAGTGGGACACAAAGCCAAGGTACAGATATGTATTTTTTCCAAGAAAATTCTGGCTTCCATGTCTCTGGTTTTCCCCCCTTCTCTGCCCAATTCAAACCTCTTTTTATTAGCAGCAGCATCTACATAGCCTAAGTATTGTATTCCTGTTGATGAAATATTTAGATAAAATAATAGCACACTTTGCCTTAAAAGCTGATCTGATATTTTAAAAAATCTTATTTGAGGAGCAATTTAGAGATTCTGTCTGTCTGTCTGTCTTTCTGTCTGTCTCTTTCAGTGCATATGTGAGGTACATACAACTGTGTATGGATATGATATACCTAGATTTTATTCCTTTTTGTGTCTCTGGCTAGCTCAATAGTTCTATGCACTGAAGAACTATTACAAACAATTACAAAGGGGAAATGAAATAAGCAACTCTGCCAAATGTAATACCCCCCCCCACCAAGGAGAATAACTATTTGACAAAAATTGTGAGATAACATTAGCTATTCTAAGATGCTAAAAACAAATAAATATTGATAAAAGGCACTGCCATTTCCCCCTTCCTTTCTCTGTCTAACAGAATAAATAAAAATATTGCTACCCCTTGAAAGGGTATTAATCCATTGCTATTCTTTCAGGATAATTGTTCCATGTTCTTCTCTGCCAGATGCTCAGATGATTGGATTTATAAAGATTTATAAAGATTCCGTTTTCCCTACAGTTGACACAGAAATGAATAGCACCTAGAGAAATTGATATATATATTTTGCATAAAAAATGTCTGACCACGTCTCACCATCAATTTTGATTACAGAATAATTAAGCCATCATAGAGTTTTCCTAATTTCATGTGCTGCAGCTGTCAAATTGCCTGCATTTATTCGTTCCTGAAAACCTGTACGTGTCTAATGAGAATCTCTGAAGCATGATAGCGTTCAAGATACTTCTGCCGGTCCCATGGGGTATTCTAAAAGCATAATAAAATTGTTCTTCCTCCACTTGGCTATTTAAGTCTCTTACAGGCTCTTTTCGAATACCCCAGAAAGGCTGTAGGCCTTTGCCATCTGTTCAGACATTCCCAACTAGGGAAGCAAGCAAAGAAAATACATTTGCATTTTTATAAAGCAGAAAGAAGAGTAAACTTAAGAGCACGTAAGCTGTCACCTTGAAAAGTGGGGCATGGGGCTTGGGGATACATGAACTGACTTTTCTGCTATATATATATGGTGAGCAGAGCAAGCTCATTCTGAAGGAGAAATAGGGCTTAAAGTCCTTGTAATAAAATTAAATGAAAATGCTAACACTGATTTCTGTCAAAATGAGTTGAAAAGAGAGGCTCTGTGTTACAGTTTTGCAGGCAAGCTATAAAATGGCCCATGTTTATGCTCCGTGGGGAATGTTATGACAAATGACCCAGATTTTACAGCTACATTTTGTTTTTGGTTATTTAAAAAATGTGCTCAGTAAAAAGGTTACTTTTTCAAATATCTCTTATAGTATTTGGGGTTATTCTGCTGAATGGCCTTGGAGCTTCAAAACTTACAATTGTGTAAAAGCAAAATTTTCTCCCCACATAAATACAATTATTGAGCTGTTTTTACCACTAGAATGGCTAATAGTCTACTTTTCAAAAGCCTACCTTGGAGCTAAGAGTAGTCAGAGGACAATAATCTATTAAAAGGCATGCTTTATTGAAAGGTGTCTACAGAGATTCTCAGTCATCCAGGTCATGGTTGTCCCAAAGGTGCTTTTTCAAAAGGCAACTGGACTTTGTTTTTCCTTCCTCGCTTCTCATTCAAGAAGCTTCTTCAATTCTGACTCAATCTGATATTATTCTCACATCAGAACTGAAGAAGTTTTGTGGATGAGAAGCGAAATGCCTTCAAGAGAAAACAAAGAAAGTCCAGTTGCCTTTTGTAAAAGTACCTTTGGGACCTTTGTTGAAAGAATTACCGGTTCAGGTCCAGATTTAAGGTAAAGACATTCTGGAATCTAGAACAGAGAACTTGCAGATTGCTCAACAACACTGAGCACTGGGCAATAGGGTCAACAGACATACAAGTCTTCTGCTCACCATCTTCAAAACTTAACAATGAGGTGAATCTTAGTTCTTTTCAATTTTTAATTGCTGTTATGAGATGTATGAATATATACAGGCGTTATGTGTTAATACAAACTTGTTTGATTTTATTTTATTGCCTCTTGGAAATGTGAAAAAAGATGCTGAAGTTGAAACACAAATACTTTGGCCACCTAATGAGAAGGAAGGACTCACTGGAGAAGAGCCAAATGCTGGGAAAGATTGAGGGCAGTAGAAGAAGGGGACAACAGAGAACGAGGTGGCTGGATGGAGTCACTGAAGCCGTGGGCGTGAGCTTAAATGGACTATAGAAGATGGTAGAGGACAGGAAGGCCTGGAGGAACGTTGTCCACGGGGTCGCGATGGGTCGGACACGACTTCGCAACTAACAACAACAACAAATGTGAAAAAGCCACCTGTATCATGGAACCCTTTCTCCCACAAATTTAGGCTTCTGTGAAGGAGAACAAACCCCAATGATTTCCCTGTCAAGATCATCCAACATTACTGGGTAGATATCAAATATCATCTGATGTTGGAAAGAAATAAAATCCTGATTACCTAGGCTCCATTATATTAGGTAACATTGTGTTTATACTAATAATGGCTGCCTGACTTACACCAAAATTCCCATTCCTATTGGGCTAATAAGTCAAGGATTATCAGTAAAATCTAAAATATCCATTGTTCTCTCCTCTGCTTCATAAGGAACTCTTGTCAAATCACATTCCAACTGCATGTGACACAGAAACTGAGTCCAAACTTGAGAAAATAGCCTGGAAATAAAACCCAAAGTAAAAGATGCAGCCAATATATCACCAATCATTTGCCTCTGAAAGGGAAAGAGACAGCCTTTTGCAACTGATGAGGTACCCTAGATAACGTTTTCCTATATTGGCATCATTTCCCCTAGGACTGGCAAGGAGTCTATCACAATTAGCACTTTCATCCAGCAGAGCTGATCTCATACTGGCTGGCAAAGGTTTGGTGTTGGCAATTAATTCCATGTTTTATTCATTCGGGAATTTTTTAAAGCTGCAAATCAGAATGCCTCCGTGTGCATTGCTAACTACTTTAGGAAGCACCAAGATTGCAAATAAAAGGGTATTTTGCATACCAATCAGGTTAGCTCTTTTCAGAGAAGATGAATTTAGTCCTGTATTTATCTCACTAATTTTGTTTGCAACACTGCAGTCAAAAACAGCCTTCACCTCCAATTTACAATATGCAAATCAATTCATCTTTTCAAGTTGCAAATCCAAAAAGTGAGCCATACGCTGTCTCCTGGGACTAGAAAATACGTTGTCTGAACTGCCAATCCATACAAATCAGATTTATTGGGAGGAAAAGAGCTTAGATAATATAAACCATCAGAAAATAATCACTCTGCAGCATGTGCATTCTGCAAATTAACTGTTGAAAGAAAAATGAGGCACCTGACCAAACACGTTGCTTTATTTCCACATAATTTTAAAAAGGATGAAACAATATATTTGCCTTCTGTCCTCACAGTAGGAGTTAAATCTTAAGGTAATACAGGTTGTTCCCAATTTACTACAGTTCACTTAATAACTGTTCAAAATTAAGATTAACAGGACTGGAAAAAGTGACTTATGACCAATTTTTCACACTTAAAACCGTTGCAGCATCCCCAGAGTCATGTGATCAAAATTTGGGTGCTTGGCCACTGGTTCATATTGTTGTGACTCAGGGCCAGCCTGTGGTTTCGGCAGCCGGCTCAGATGTGTCGGATGACTCAGATGAAGGGGAGGAGGACCGTGTGGGAGACGAACCGGCTGATGATGGTTTGGAGGCTTTGCAGAGCCCTCAGCCGGGGACCTCTTCTCAGCTGCGTGAGCCCGAGAGTGCGGAGGAAGATGACCCACAGCTGGCCCTGTTCAAGGACGCCCGACGCAGGAGGCAGTCGAGCAGGAACAAACAAAGAAAGGCTGTGGGACTCCTCGGGAGGAGGCACAGGGAGACCACGCCCTGAGCTCTCTATAAAAGGAGTGTTTGGGGAGGGGCTGGTTGCTGAAAGCAACTTTTCCGCTTGAGAAGACAAGCTCTAGTGTTTTTGTTAACTGCGTAATAAATCTTGGCAGATGCCTTTTAGCCTTGGACGCTCTCCAGTCTCTTCTTTCTGAATAGGGGTTTGCCTTATTACAAGGCCAGAAGAGGGCTGGTTCAGAACACATATTTATGATGGTGGCAGTGTCCTGGGGTCATGTGATCACCTTTTGCGACCTTCTGATGAGCAAAGTTAATGGGGAAGCCACATTCACTTAACAAATTAGTGTTACTAATTTATGAACTGCAGTGATTCACTTAACAACTGTGGCAAGAAAGGTCGTAAAATGAGGCCAAATTCACTTAACAAATGTCTCACTGAGCAACAGAAATGTTGGGCTCAGTTGTGGTTGTAAGTCAAGAACTATGTGTATTGTAACAGATGAGAACCCTCTTTAACCCAAGCTGGCCTAGTCTATCTTTTGTCTTGGCCAGACAAGCAAGTTTTCCTTATCCTCTGTGCAAACAGAAAAACAGAAAATACTGAAGGACATAGATTCTGCTATCATCTCAGGCAAAGAGTCCAGTGATCCTAGGAATTCAGACTTCAGACTTGGTGAATTCTAGTAAGAATCAAAGTGAACTCACTTGCTTGACTCGTGCATCGATCAGAATGGAGTTTCCCCACAAACTTTCATGTTCCTTGAATGTTCAGATGTAGCCCTGGATATAAAAACTGCATAGGATATATTTAAAAATATGTATTTGAGAGGCATTTATATTTTGCAATTGAATACCCATAAATCATGCGTTTTTATATACAGTATATAACCTCAAATGATCCTGCCTGGTTTCTAAGATTCACAAAAGACACACACACACACACACACACACACACACCCAACACTTAGGCGCACTATCATTAGAGCTTCATTTGAAAAGCATAATGAAGAAAGCTAGTTTGATGGCTGATCCTAGACTTTGAAATATGCCAGCAACAAAGGTTAGATTAGCTTGATTGCTATTATCATTGTAACAGAAAGAAATTGCTTTTACACAAGAAGCACTTGACTTTCAATGTGATTTGCAAAGCAGATTTTAATGGTTTCTTTCTTTTATTGTTGTGTTTAATTATTTTAATTTTTATTTCAATTTGAATTCTGTTTTGCTAGCAGCTCCATATAAAGACTTATAAAGGCATTAATGTTTAAGAAAGAATAACTAAACATGGGGTTAATGAGTGAAGTCATGCAAAAATCTACATCAGTGTCAATTAGTACAATGACTATTTTGCTGCAAATGAGGTGATCTATAGCCACCATATGTGGACAGTAGTCAAAACATCTGGAAAACACTAGGCTATTTGTGGGCTAATTAACAAAAGAGCAAGTTTTCAAATCTTGCTGGTTTCCATTAATGCACTAATTGCTTCTTCTTGTCTTTTTTAGTAGATTTAAAAACAAAGAAGTACAGGTAGTCCTTGAATTACAATCACAATTGAGCCCAAAATTCTGTTGTTAAGTGAGACATTTGTTAAGTGAGTTTTGCCCCATTTTACAAGCTTTCTTGCCACAGCTGTTAAGTGAATCACCACAGTTGATAAGTTAGTAACATGGTTGTTAAATGAATCTGGCCTCCCCATTGATTTGCTTGTCAAAAGGTCACAAAAGATGATCACATGACCTTGGGACAGAGCAATGGTCAAAAGTATGAGTCAGTGGCCAAGCATCTGAGTTTTGATCACATGATCATGGGGATGCTACAAAGGCCGAAAGCAGTGGTGGGATTCAGCCAGTTCACACCACTTTGGCAGACCCAGTAGCTAATGTTTTGTTGCCCAAGTCCAGAATGGACTTCTGGAAGCGGCATCCACACAGAATCGGTTGTTCACATATTTGAATCCCACCACTGGTCGTAAGTGTGAAAAACGGTCATAAGTCACTTTTTTCAGTGCTGTTGTAACTTTGAATGAACTATGTAAGTTGAGGACTACCTTATCTGAAACACTGATTTCCTCTTCAAAATAGGGGGAGAGGGGAAGGGGAGACAGAAAATTGCAGCCTCATGCTTTTTATAATATCTCCCTGCCCACTGCAGCTTTTGGCTTTCACAAAATGATAAGTGCAAACCACCCACCATGTCTAAGAAAAGATTGCCCACTCCTGGGTCAGATGAATTGAGTGGTTTCCTTCTGTTCTATATGTCTATGCTGTCTAGTTTGAGGTCCTCCTAGTTAAGGACTTCAACCAGTGGAAGGGAATTCCAGTGGAACAGGAGGAAGCAATTTGAAAGGCAAAAAGTCAGACCCAAGGTACTGCTAAAGTGATCTATGATTCTAGTGAGATAATAGAGGAAGATATGATCTTCTAGAAAGGGTACAGAGAAGAGCAACCAAGATGATTAGGGGGCTGGAGGCTAAAACATATAGGGAACGGTTGCTGGAATTGGGTATGTGTAGTTTAACGAAGAGAAGGGTGAGGGGTGACATGATAGCAGTGTTCCAATATCTCAGGGGCTACCACAAAGAAGAGGGAGTCAAGCTATTCTCCAAAGCACCTGAAAGCAGGACAAGAAGCAACGGATGGAAACTAGTCAAGGAGAGAAGCAACCTAGAACTAAGGAGAAACTTCCTGACAGTTAGAACAATTAACCAGTGGAACAACCTGCCTCCAGAAGCGGTGAATGCTCCAACACTGGAGGTTTTTAAGAAGAGACTGGACAGCCATTTGCCTGAAATGGTATAGGGTTTCCTGCCTGATCAGGGGGTTGGACTAGATGACCTCCAAGGTCCCTTCCAACTTTATATATATTATTATTATTATCTTTTATTGCAAGAAACAACCAAGAAAGAAATATTGGATAGCAGTATTCCAGTATTTGAGGGGCTGTCACAAAGAGGGGGTCAGCCTAATTTTCCAAAGCACCAGCAGGCAAGACAAGAAACAATGGATGGAAACTAATCAAGGTGAGAAGCAGCCTGGAACTAAGGAGAAACTTCCTAACAGTGAGATCAATTAACCAGTGGGACAGCTTGCCTTCGGGAATCGTAGGCGCTCCATCACTGGAGGTTTCTAAGAAGAGACTGGACAGCCACCTATCTGAAATGGTATAGGTTCTCCTACTCGAGCAAGGGGCTGGACTAGAAGACCTCCAAGGTCCCTTCCAACTCTATTCTGATTTGATTGAACCTAAAATAGAAGGCAGATTTAGGTGGCAAATGGGGCTTCTATAAAGAAAATCAGGCTAAAGATGTAAACAATATCTATATTATAAGTATATTAAGTTTAAAAAAATGGTCTCAACCGTTTTGTAAAGAACACAGAACTTCTAGGGTAACTTCTATTGTCTATGACAAGATGTCTGACTTTGGCAACTTGCTGGCTGGGGAATTCTGGGAATTGAAGTCCACAAGTCTTAAAGCTGCCATGATTGGACACCCCTGGTCTATGATGCTGGCAGACATTAGTATTTGTGGATTCTGAGAAAGCAAGGGACAGCAAAGTTTAGATAGTTTGATTGGGAGGAAGAGTTCAAGACAGTTCCTCCCTAGAGGTTCTCAGAGTACATCTTTGATGATGGAAATAGTTTGCTATAGTTGGCAAGATTTCCTTCCAATAAAGGAAATTACTTAGAAAAAATCAGTGTTTCTTGGCTTTTGGAGCCTGGCAATATTGCACATCACGATTTCCAGCTTTTAAGGATTTCATTAGAATCAGCCCTGATTTTGGAGTTCCTTACTGAGTTTCAAATGTAAAGTAAAATTATTTGCCAGATTTCATATGGCAGGAGTCCTATTTGGGCCTGCGCTACACAGAAGAGCCACATCAAATTTTCAAAGGAACCTCTCTATGCTATTGTTGTTGTTGTTAGTTGCGAAGTCGTGTCCGACCCATCGCGACCCTATGGACAATGTTCCTCCAGGAACAAAGAATGCCGACTGGTGGCCTCCAGGGGGAGGGCGTTCTCTGTGGGTGCGCCGGATTTATGGAACCATCTTCTGGTTGAGCTCTGGATGGCGCCTGACCTGCGCTCCTTCCGGTGCGATCTAAAGACGTATCTCTTTGAACAAGCTGGCCTGGCCTGATGGGATGGGTTGGGTTTTTTATTACTTTTAATGTGTTTTAACCTATTGTAAGAGCTGTGGGCACTTGTTTAATCTCTTTTAATTTTTGTATTTTTGTCTTTTAACATGTATTACCCTGTTTACCGCCCTGAGTCCTTGAGAAGGGCGGTATATAAATAAAATTAATAAATAAATATAAATATAAAGCAGGAGAGCAAAGGGGTTGGATCTGTGGGAAAGTTGTTGATTTACAACAATTCATTCAAAGTTACAACAGCACTGAAAAAAATCACTTAACAAATGTCTCACTTAGCAACAGGAATTTTGGGCTCAATTGTGGTTTTTAGATATTCTCTAGGAAGACTGCAGCTCAGAATCATTTTCTCAAAACTGGCAAGGGATTTATGTAGAGTCCTTTTTGATAAGTTCAAAATAATTTTTAAAAAGAATGTATGGTACTACTGTTCAAGATATTAAAAGAGTTACAGATAACAAAGAATAGGCAGACCTATTCAAAGCCTATTTTAATTCAGGTTAAAAAAATAGACATTGCATTGTGCAATTGTGAAATGCTGATTAAAGAGCAGAGGCACGACTCATGCTTAAGAGGAAATACCTTGAATGACTTCAAATTTCAATAAAGAGTTGGATTGCTGAAGAATTTCACTAATTGTTTGGCTAAACTTTTAGCTTTGAGAAATCCTGGAGCACAGATGAAGTGCCAGATAACTGGGAGAAAGCAAATGATCTCTCTGTGTTAAAAAAAAAAGACTCAAAGAACCATGGAGAAATCACTTTCACAACAATTGAACTATAATACAACGATTACAGGGATTTGTTTAAAAGCATGTCCTATCAGGCAAACATTATTTCATTTTTAATTAACTTCAACTGATTGTGTGTATGCTATGAATATAATACATCCTGACTACCTCAAAACATTTGGTCCAGCATTATATGACAATCTGATTAATAAATTATGCAAGCATGAACTAAATAATATATATATTCTTCACTGATAGCTTGAAACACATATTGAGAGAATTCTTATAACTAGTTCCTCACCAAACTATAGTAAGCAATCAAGTGGTGCTCCACAAGGTTAGTCTTGGACTAGGTTCCCTTCATTAAAGACATGAATGAGGAGTGGGAAAGAATGTTTATCAAATTTGTAGATGATACAAAACTGGATAGAATAGCTAGTGCTCTAGAAACAAAATTCAGGATCATTTTTTTGATAAGGTTAAAGAACAATTAATCAGTAGAACAACTTGCCTCCAGATGTTTTGGGTGTTCCAACACTGGAAGTTTTAAGAAGAGATTGGACAACCATTTGTATAGGATTTCCTGCCTGATCAAGGGGTTGGACTAGAAGACCTCCAATGCCTCCTCCAGCTCTGTTATTCTGAAATTTGTGTTCCTAAGAACATTCTGAAAATTCAGAGACAAATTCTTAATTTGAGGAAAAGAAATTAAGCTCACAGGTATAGAATGAGAAACCTGTTTTAGTAATGGTGTATTTTAGGTCATGAATCAGCAGTATGATTCATCACCAAATGCAAAAAGGCAAATTAAAATAAAATAAACCATCATCATCTCGTTATTCCCGCAACTGCAGGGTCTGTTTCCCAGATTGATGAATGCCATTTTGCTTGATCAAACACAGCTTCCAGGTTATGTCTGCATTTTGACAGAGATGGCTGTAGATCCACGGGTTGTCACAAAAACTGACTGCCCAGTTTGTCGCCTGGCCCTGATGTTGGTATGGTCTGTGTCCAGTTCAACACTGCTCTGGTGAATGAGCAGTATCAAAAGGCACCACTAGGAGCAGCAGACCTCACTGGCAAATTAAAATAAACACTGTTTTTAAATCATGGACAGTAATTGTTCTACATGGTGTAGTTTATACTGTTCTGAGCACCAGATTTTAAAAATGGTTTAGAGAAACAAGTTGAAGACAGTGAGGATCTTGAGGGAATTAGAAACTGTCTGATAAGGACCGGATGAGGGATCTGAATGTACGAGGGCAATCTGGAAATAAACCTCCATTTAGTTATCAACAAACAGATACTCTCAGATACAGAACTTTTATTATACACATTAGTAAACTACATCACATTACTTTTCGACATATCACCATTCAAATTGATACACTTGTCATAATGTCTTACAAGGTTTGAAATTTCTTAGTAGTAGTCACTTGGTGCCAAATCTGGGCTATGGGGGGAGGGTGATCAAAAACATCCCAATGGAACTGCTTCAAAAGTCCATAAACTTCACTAGCAGTACTTCTTTGGCATCTTCACATTTGGCAGGATTTTCTATGGCACCACTTCCAGTGTGGTGTTGTTTCATGATAATGCTCGTTTGCACACCACTAGATGCACCCAAGAACTTTTGAAGCAGTTCCATTGGGATGTTTTTCATCATACATACACACACACACACACACAGAGAGAGAGAGAGAGAGAGAGAGAGAGAGAGAGAGAGAGAGAGAGAGAGAGAGACCCATAGCCCAGATTTGGCACTGAGCAACTGCTACTATGGTAAAGGACAGGAAGGCCTGGAAGAACGTTGTACATGGAGTCGCAATGGATAGGACACAACTTCGCAACTAGCTACTACTACTACTACTACTACTACTACTACTACTACTACTACTACTAAGGAATTCAAACCTTGTAAGACATTATGAGAAGTGCCTCAATTTGAATGGCGATTATGCAGTGGTGGGATTCAATTATTTGAACAGCTGGTTCTCTGTGTGGATGCCACTTCCAGAAGTCCATCCTGGGCCTGGGGAACAAAAAATTAGCTACCGGTTCTGCCAAAGTGATGTGAACTGGCTGAATCCCACCACTGCAATTATGTCGAAAAGTAATGTAATGTTGTAGTTTTTTAATGTGTATAATAAAAGTTATGTATCTGTCATTGATAACCAAATGGAGATTTACCTTATATTTAGCTTTGATTAAAAAATCACTGAGGGGTAATATGATCCCATGTTGCAAGTATCTGAAAGCTTGTGTTAGAAATGATGGTAAAGGCTATTCTAACTCTACTTCCTCTTAGTGAGGAGAACCAGCAATCCTGCAAGCATTGTAAAACTGTCACTTATTGATTGACACTCTCGTAAGTACTTATCAACATTTTATAAATAGTTGATAAAACATTTTATAAATAGTTTAAGAGAAAGTTAGAGTTTTAACAGGTACTGTATTCCTGGGGAGACAGTGACAGTAGCAGGTCCATACATCAAACTAGATTTCCCAGCTCTAAAATGGAGCTGTTTGACTGATGCCTGATAAGTCAAGGGCCCTTGCTAAAATAGATCCAACTTTGTGTTGCTCTTTCAGTAGTAGTCTGCGTAATAGGAAACTTCTTTTTGCAACTTCTGTTAACCGCCCTGAGTCCCTAGGGAGAAGGGCGGTATACAAATCAAATAAAACCTAAACCTAAAACCTACTACCTATCAATTGTACCTTTTTTTCCTGATGTGCAATTTCATCTCTGCCCAGCCTCCACACAGGTTCACATACTATTACTGTTGTTGCCATTTTAAATAAGAATAGCGTTAGTTTTGTTCCAAACTTTCCTTCTCAGCTGCAACTTGCCAAATCATCATCATCATTAAAAAAACCTAAAAAAAAAACCCAAGCCACTCCAGTCCAGCCAAAATGCATCAGTTCCATCCCAGTTGCCTGACTATTGTTTTCTTCCTTGGAGGTGTGTTACAAGCTGTCACACAGAAGGTCAGAATTTGTTCTTCCTTAACCCAGAATGGAGGAGATGGATTAATGCTCTCAGGTTACAAGCTGATTCAGCTGAATGTCAGGAAAAACTTTCTAATAATCTGAACAATTGGACAGTGGGACCAATTGACAAGACAGATGGTTATCCTCTCTTCTATGGATGGATTCAAAGAGAGGCTTGAAAGCTGACTGTTAAGGATGATTTAATTTGGATTTCTGGTCTAAATGGCCCTTTTCTACTCTTTGATAATTTGCAGGATGACCAAAGGAGGTGCTTGTGAATGTCCTAGCTTTTAGTAGCTCATCATTTTTCCAGAGATCTGCAGTTTGCTGGTTTCCCACACTTCCATTAAATCCCAAGGGCAGTTCTCCCTGCACAACCCCTCCTTAATAGTATTAAAAGGGTTGAGTGCTACCCTTATAGAACTGTTAGACAATTTCCTCTTCCTCGTAAGTAGTTCAGAAAATTGTCCATCCATTTTCTCTGTATATAAATTTAGTGGAATTTTCAGATAGGAATTTGTGACCAGCTCTAATTCCAATGAATTGAATCAGTACTTTGCTGATTGGACAGGAAACCAAAAGGATTAGGAGATACACTGGACGTGAATGCCCATGCAAAGCCAGAACACCCCCGAGGTTTCCAAAGTGAAATTAATGTCTTTAATCACCTCCGACATTTGCAGGAATAAAAAGATCTTTGAGGAAGAAATTTATCATGCAGTCCATTTGCTTTCAAATCCAAGGGAAACATTATACACGTTGGGCAGTTTACTTACGATAAGCTAATTCATGCAAATGCCACACAATATATTCCATCCCATCTCTGCCCGCTTTAGTTTGTTTGTTTTATGGGACTGAAATCCTGCTTAATATGCGTTTGCCTTGACAGTAAAACAACAGAGGTGGTGAAGAAATGGAGGCGCTACCTGTTCCAAATCAACTGTGCAACGCCTGCTCTGACGTCTCTTATTTACAGGCAATTTTGAGTAACTCATTAGTCATGCTGCACTGAGCCCCAAATGTCATTTCAGGAAAATGCAAACACTGGGCAAACTAAAGCAGATTTTTTTTCCCCTGTGCCACAGAATAATGTGTGTGTGTGTTTCTATGAACTGTTAAGGAAACCCTTTATCAAAAAGCAGCTACTGACAAATCTGACGGGACAGTTATATTCAGACCTGCATCAGTATCCTGAACATGTATTGTCATATTTTGAGCCTTGGTGGAGCAGTGGGCTAATGCCTCCTTAAGTAACACCAGCTGCCTGCAATTAGTGCAGGTTCGCATCCCACCAGGCTCAAGGTTGACTCAGCCTTCCATCCTTCCGAGGTAGGTAAAATGAGGACCCAGATTGTTGGGGGCAATTAAGCTGACTTTGTAATAATGCCGTTTGGTGTGTGTGTGAAAGCCCTAATAAGCAGGCATATACATAGAATGAAGGCTACTGCTAAGTTTGTAAGCCGCCCTGAGTCTTCGGAGAAGGGCGGGATACAAATGGAATTAAAATAAATAAAATAAATAATATTTAAAGAATAACACTTTCTAGCTGTCTTAAGAAGTACTGTATAATTAGAAATACGGCTCATCAGATTAAGGGATAAACATAACATTTTCCTCCCACACTCCCAAAAGTCTTCCTTCCTTCCTTCCTTCCTTCCTTCCTTCCTTCCTTCCTTCCTTCCTTCCTTCCTTCCTTCCTTCAAAAGCATGGGGTAGTTTTGGCCTTGCTTAGAACTAGCTCTAATGTTTTAAACTTTATAGGTTCCTGAAAAATGGTTTTCAATCTTGTGAGGTTTTGTTGTTGGCTGTAGTTCACTGGGTTGTTTCTTTGGGAGAAGGAAAAAGACAAAGGTAAGGTTATCGATTATTTTCATTATTTACAGACCTAATCTCTGCTCAGCAATGGCAAATCAATACTCAAGAACAATGACTCATGTTTTTATCTCTCAGTTTTTATTTGTTCTGCTATTGGTCTTGTAATACTTTATTGTTTTTAGTAACTTGCCTGTTATTGTTTTAAGGCATTGTATTAAGTAATTAAATAGATCCATCCATACAACCTGGCCTTCAGATCATAACAACAAACAACTACATTCCTAAAATTCACATGAAAATGCAGCAAGAGTTATATGCTCATTTATATTTATGGTAGAATCCAAATTTTCTTTCTGTGGTTTATTGGAAAACTGAACAATAAAAGAACAAAGTCTCTGTGGGGTCATGTTGATTCCTAGTGACTTTGTGTATTTTTTTTTCAGAAATACTAATTAACTTTTTTGTTGGTGGTGATTTCTTCCAGGGGTACTCCCACAGCTTCTGGATTTCCTCATTGTCTCTCTTCAATTTACTAATCTGATCCAATTTTGCTTAGCTTTTTGAGATCACACAAATTTGGAGAGATCCTATCAACTTATTCTCCAATAAAGGCTTCTACTCAACCCTGCAGTTTCAGATTCAAGGTGACAAAGAAACTGTCTCTCATGCAGATATTTGCACTGTCCTCAGGGAGATCTTCAGTGAAAGAGATTACAGCAGGGGTCTTCAGACTTGGCCCTTTTATGACTTGTGACTTCAACTCCCAGAATTCCTCAGCCAGGCATGCTGGCTAAGGAATTCTGGGAGTTGAAGACCACAAGTCATCAAAGGGCCAAGTTTGAAGATCCCTGGATTATAGTGACACCATCAACATGAACTGATGTAGACAGAGAAGGGTATTCCAAAAGGCAGGGGCCTGGTGCATGTCCACCTTATCTAGCTGGTGGAATGTCTTGAATGAGTTCAAATCTCAAGGAACAGTTGGATTGCAATTTACTAATTGTTTACCTGAACCCTTTACATATTAGCGTTGAGAAATCCTGAAAAAGGCAGGGCAAACAAAGTCTGTTTCTTCAAGAAAACAGAAAATGAGGACTTAGGGAATCACAATCAGTTTGATTTGAGTATTGTGGAAAAATCAAAGTATATAATTTAGCAATATATATTACAGTGTGATATAGAGACTCTCATGCTAGCCTGCAATCCAGTACAAAAAACTTTTCCTATACATAATTATTTGACTAGTCAGTTAATTTGTTTGTTTGTTATTCTAGGTCTTAACATGTTTTGATTATATGCTATTTTATAAGTCCTTTTTCAAATTTCTATAGAGCTTTGTCATTTTATATTGCGGATTTTACTCTAAACATCTTGTGTGTTGTATTGAAGGGGGGTTGAAAAATAATGTTGCTGTATATCACCTGCACATCAGCTGCAGCAACATAAATTCATATATATGGGCCACTATAATCCAGGCAAAAACTAGGAACCATGTGTGTGTTTTTCCCTGTCAGCCTCTTGGAAAAGAATATTATAGCTTGTAAAACTTGACACTGTCTCTCAGTTACTTTCCTCAAGCAGTTCCAAATGTGAACACTTTTAAACAGTTAAAAAAGAAGGGGGAAAAATCATGACGGTTTTGTGTAAAAAGGGGGGAAACATTTTGCTAGATAGCAGCTGGAAGTATATTGTGATTTCTCCCCCCAAAAAGTGGCACGTTAATTAGACATTAGTTACATTATGAGCACTAAATGAAACTAAATGGATCGTGTAAGCATTAATAAAGGAGCATTCTGAAGATTGAGAGCTCACTACTTTCAGAGATTGCAAGGATATCACACAATAAGAAAAGATTTACTTTTTTTTTAAATGCCAGTTTAGTAGGCATTCATACTTTTTTACAGAGTTCTGTTTAGTTGTATAAACATTTACTTCCCAAGTGCACCGCAACTGCATATACCATTCTAATAATTTATAGTAACATCCACCCATTGCTGTGGCAATATAAAACATTCTGATGTGTCACTATAACAATGGCTGGATGATACAATTCATCACCAGGTTGGGTTGTTGTGTTCTGCATACAGATGGTTTCACGTTCAGCTTTGGTCATTTCCAGATAATCCTTGAAGAGCTTCTAGTCTGAGACTCTGCAAAACTGCTTCCAGTTAGTGTACATATAATTCAGCGATTGAAGCCAAGGAGTTTAATTCTGCAGAAATCATTGTAGGAAGACAGCTGTGTTAGATTGGTAGCCAAAAAGCAAAAGGAATCCAGTAGCCCATTTTTCAATAACAGATTTTATTAAGAGGCATACACTTTCAATAAAATGTGTTGGTCAGAAAAAAAATGCCAGTGGACTCTTCTGAGTTCCTGCAGAAGGTAGGTTTCATGTTCCTAAACAATCAAAGGAGCCACTATAACTGAACACAGTGGCATCCATTTCCAAATAAACATAGACAGGTTGTGCTTCTAGGCAACTGTTTCAACAACCCTGTAATCTCTAACTTGTCTTTAAACCCCTGGAAAACTTTGACTAATTAATGTTGTCAGTGTTGAGGTAGGTGAGAGCTGAAGCAATTTTTTAACCTTGTATCTTCCTAATTATTCTCAGGAATGCTATTATCTGGGAAGCTTTTGATATGGAAAGTGCTGAGGTAAGGAAAGGGGCAAGGGTGTATTTGGTTATGTCCCAGGTTCAGTGATCACAGGATTTTGATGGCTAAAATCTGTATTCCTTTATTATTTGTTGAACTGCTTTTCTGATAGATTTCAAGAGGATTCATTTGAATGCACAGTTCAGAATGTCAAAGCTTGGACAAATAGGATTTAGCACTTCTGTATGTTGCTCGCAATGTAACCGATGCCCATATGGACTTCCAACTGGGGAAGACTTTAATACTGTGGTTTACCTCCAAAGAATGAGAATAATTCATCTGAATCTCAGCATTTCATTTCTGATTTTGTTTCACATGTTCATGAAACCAGTCAAGGAATAATATAAGAATTAATGGTATCTCTACTCACCTTAGTACTCTGCTTTCAGCTGACTCTAGACTTCAGACAATCCATCTTTGGTAATCAGAAAATGTATTGCAGACCAGATTATAATGGCTGGCCTCAGATGACTACACATAGTAGAAGGGAACTCTTCTTATTTTAGCCCCTATCATTTCAAAGGTTCATGTTTTCCCACAAAAATCCAGATGCAAACATCTAGATGGCAGAAATAAGACAGAGAAAACGTTAGCTTTTAGCTGCCATATAGTGGATGACTTGATTTTTTTTAACCTAGCTCTACCAGCAAGCTCTTTATCAGCATGAATGACACAACATGTTGCAGTTTAAAGTAGGTGAAATGTTAATGAGAAGATTGAAGTGAATTCATGTAAAAGCTTATTTTCAGGAATAAGAGCCATGACTCTAAATCCAGATCCGCTTTTCACAAAAAACATTTTTTTTCCTCGTTCATGCAAGTTTTGCATTCCTGTTCCACTGTGACACAAAACTAGATGGTTGCATCAATCATAGCTTGACAGGAGGGTTTTCTTACAAAACTAAAGTTAATACCCAAGCTTTTGGATAGTTCCGAAAATGTTTTATTTCCTTCACCTCTTGGCTTAAAATTTTATCACAGGTAAGACTGATCAAAATCTCTTGTGATGTCTATCTACAACAAGCAGTTCTTGCAGCACATAACCAGTTGACCTATTCCTGGGACAGAGCTCCAAGTTTCAGCTTCTTTTTGTTTCACCCATTCTCATTTTGGCGGGGTGGCGGGGAGGTTACTACCTTTCAAAGTAACTGCTATCAAACTGTTATTTTGATCTGTTTTTATATTCCCAAGAGAAAATGCCTTGTGCATCTAACATTGTTGTTCACATATATGTAGTTTTTTGTGAGTGTCACCAATTGGCAGCAGCTCAGCATATCCAAGGCTTTTTAGAAAGTCAAAAAATTATGTATCTAGTATTATTAATGCGATAAAATAACAATAGCAGTAATCGTAATAATGTTCATCCAAAAGCTATATGCACCCAACATGCTTAATCAGATTAGAGATATATTCACACAACATATTAAGCTTGGTTAACTTTGGTCAGGAGTTTTTGTTGAGCATGTGCCTCCTCGCTTACTGCTTTATGTATGATTTGCAAATACTATTTAAAAGGCAGCTTGCAATTAAAAATTTGACAATACTTGACAAAAGAGAGGAAAGAGTAATAGGAGGTTAATCATAAGCAAGTACAGTTCCAATGTCTTTATATTAATAACTTGCTAAAGTACTGCTAAACCTCCCTCATGAAGACCTGGCACCAATGCATAAGAGATCACAACTAGAAGAGATCAAGATGGCAACATTCAGTTCCCAAGTCAATCCTAGGGCATTATGATAGGCAATGTTATAAAATAATATCATGGATATGTACGGATTATGTCTTATACCTACTAACTGGATGCATTTGAAAGGCCTATAAATATTGCAAAGAAGGATAATTTGAGCCTGATCATTTGTGGCTCTTGTGAGAATTCTGGGTTGATAAGCTTGATGATCCTTTGCTTGTTTTCTTTGGTGCCGATGGTATTCTCAGGATAATCAATATTCTTTCCCCTTTCTACAGAAATATTATTGCTTGCATGATTCTGATCTTTGTAGGTACCTCTTTATTTTACATGTCTGTTGGAGCTACTATATAAAACCAGACCCAACAAAAATACAATTTATTACCCAGGATATGGCAGAGAAGAAATTATTTCTGCCATGGAAACACACTTTTTACTTTAGCTGTTGTCATTTCAAAGGCCTCATATTTCCAAATACACTAAAAGCACATCTGTCTTTTTGCCCTGAGGAAAAATCACTTGCACAAAGTGTATACGCAAATGAAAATGCATGGAGAAGGTGTATAGAATTGAATATATATATACAGCAGGTCTACATTCTGGATAGGGAGGACCCCTGGTTTGAAAGAGGAGTCAAAGAGGCTCTCTGTGTTAAAACTGAACAGCCCTCTCTCAACAGAGGGGAAGAGATGTGACACCACTTACCTCCTTTTTATAATGCAGCCCTTTCAGCAGTCCCATGATGGTTCCAGAAACATTTGCACTCTGATTCAGGTGGTTTCAATGATCGCCAGCCCTCTGGGTGACTGCAAAGAATATAAATGCTTCCAGTTAGTTTGAACTAAAGAAGATTGGGGAGAAGTGACATGTCTTTAAGAAAAATCAAGGAAGTTCAGTTGCCACTTGAAAAAAAGCACCTTTTGGGACAACCGGTTCTCTGTGTGGATACCGCTTCTGGAAGTCCATTCTGGACCTGGGAAACAAAACATTAGCTACCAGTTTTGACGAAGTGGTGTAAACTGGCTGAATCCCACTACTGCTCAAAGTTGCTTTTTCATGAGGCAACTGGACTTTCTTGTTTTTCTATGAAGACATTTTGCTTCTTATCCAAGAAGCTTATTCTGCTCTGACTGGATAGTGGGGAATGAAGGATTTATATTCCTTGCAGACAGCTGGTCATTTGCATTCTTTTAGAGAAACATTGAGGCCACTTGGAGGTTTATTTGTGTCCTCAGTATCACTTGAGCAGCACAAATGTGTGTGGAGCCTTCTTGGCTACAGGGTGTGTTCTGTCCTATGTCCCTTCACTGTTGAAGACAGGCACAGGCTGTTGGAGATGAGCCTGTGTTGCCTGCATCTCAAACTGAAGTGCAAATGGTTCCTTCAGTCTGCAAAGTTTTCTGGAAATCTGTTCATACTCCTGCACCAATCTTTATTTTTTCCTGTCTCAGACTAAAAGATGTGGGGACAGAATAAAAAAATTACTTATGGGTCAGAAATTGATTACTTACTGGGACAATCTTCAATATACTCCCAGTCCCATATTTTGTGGCTGAAGACCTACTCCCTCTCATGCTACTGAATTTAGCAAAACAGCGTGCCATTAATTTGAGGTGGAAAATACATGAAAACCCAAACCTGTGTGCTAAAATAATTTCAACGCCACTTTAAGCAAAGATGTGATAAATGAAGTACCACTTGTAGAATGTAATTATTTGGATGTATCAGCCCTGCTAGGTAGATCAGACCGAGAAATCCATTCCATAGGAAGACTAGAACTACTTTTATTTAGACTGACTATTACAACAGAATAGCAATAGCACTTAAACTTATATACCCTCTTTAAGCTCTCTCTAAACAGTTTACGGAGTCAGCATATTGCCCCCCAACAATCTGGATCCTCATTTTACTGACCTCAGAAGGATGGTAGGTTGAATCAACCTTGAGCCCAAGTGAGAATCGAACTGTCAAAGTGCTGGCAGTCAGCAGTCAGCAGAAGTAGCCTGCAGTACTGCATTCTAACCACTGTACCACCATGGCACCAGAAACTTGCCAGTCTGATTTTGCTCTAGTTTTCCCCTTCTTATGCTCCAGTAAACCAGGGAGGCATTTGCTTGACTTACTTCAAAATGTTTATTTCAGAGGTTACAAAATGTTACAGCTCCCCTTTGCCTAGGCAGCAGTTTTTGCATATTTCTGTCAAGTTTATCTTCCTTAGTCTCTACAGGATGAGAATATTAAGGCATGAGATACATAAAATTTCTAAGAAAAAATAATATTAGGTCATAGGACATTTTTTTAGCCTCAAGGTATCTAGTAGCATCTATGAAGCTCAGAACAAGAAAAATCAGAGCATCAGGGCTGTTAAGAATCATAATTCCTTGTTTGGTTCTCAGATGGCAGATTTCTGCAAAGTTGAAAAGTTGTTAAAGAACACAGTGCATAGTTATTTCGGACATAATGTACATGATTCCACTTATATAGATGTGTCCAAAGAAAGATAATTTGAAACCGTACATTTGTGACTCTAGTGAGCACTTTGGGTTGATTTATTTGATGAACACTTGTTTATTTTCTTGACTGTCCACAGTATTCTCAAGAGTCTTCTCCAACACCAAAAGTTCAAAAGCATCAATATTCTTTTTATTTTCACTTCCAGAGAATGTCACAGGGAATACCATGGCTTTCATAACTCTGGTTTTTGTAGGTATAGACACATCATGACGTTTGAATATCTTATCTAAGGTCTTCATTGCTTCTTTACCAAGTACTAGTCTGTAGCATATTTCTCGGCTGCTTTTTCCTTTTCTGTTCATGGTTGATCCTAAAAGGCAAAAAAACATTTTTGAAGTATCCACAGAAATTGTGAAATGGGCTGTTTGTTTACTCAGTGTTGTGCCATTCACTTTAATTCAGTTGGAAGAAGGCAGAGTTTCAGATCTTGAATACATATAAGGGCTTGTTAAATGTGTTAAACACCCTCTTCTCCATAATTGTTTAACAAAATAAAAGACCTGCCATGTGTGTGTGTGTGTGTGTGTGTGTGTGTGCTAATTCTTTTGGCATCCTATTTTAAGTAGAGTGGGTCTAAAACAATGCATATAACAATGCATATAAGTATCTGGTACAAATCACTATAATAAAAAAAATAACAAAATGTATGTTGCAATGTATTGACACAAATCCAATCTATTTATTTATACTGGTATCTTGACTTTGGTTTGCACACCTATATACAGATAGTCCTCAACTTACAATACTTCATTTAGTGACCGTTCTAAGTTACAACGGCACTGAAAAAAAATGACTTATGACCATTTTTCACACTTATGACTGTTGCAGCATCCCCATGGGCACATGATTTACATTTGGATGCTTGATGATTGGTACATACTTATGACTGTTGCAGTGTCCCGGGGTCATGTGATCATCTTTTGTGACCTTCTGACAAGCAAAGTCAGTAGGGTAGCCACATTCATTTAACAATTGTGTTACTAATTTAACAACTGCAGTGATTCACTTAACAAATATGGCAAGAAAAGTTATTAAATGGGGCAAAACTCACTTAACAAATGTCTCACTTAGCAACATGAATTTTGGACTCTGTTGTGGTTGTAAGTAGAGGACTACCTATACATTTCATGATTCAATCTCCTTGCCCATGAGGAGACTTATAACAGTGAAATGTCATGTGAGACAGTACTGCCTTACAAACAATGATTTATAAGTTACATTAATTATAATGCTTTAAGTATAGGATAAACACAATACAAGTTTATAAAAATTAGAAATTTGGATAACTTTTAGTTTTTTATCAAGAAATTTACAATTGAGGATACAGATATACTGGGATTAGCTAAACAACTTTAATTAAAGCAGATGTTTCTTACTAATGTTAATATAAAATATTGAATATGCATTCAGTTCAAGATTAAAATAGAGAGGTCTTAACCTACAATGGTAATCAAATTCCATTTGATTCTTGATGAATCCAATTTTGCATAAATTTTCTCAAAGTGTCTACACATAAAATATTCATTATATTGGAACTCTTACTTATCATTTCACCAAATATATACCAAGCATATCTAACTCAGCAACAACTAAACTTGAGATTTGGGATGAATGTTATTAGTAAACATTCTAATAAATGAGAGTGGTTTTTTTTTCAGTTTTTCAGTTTCAATTTATGGAAAAAATGGCACAATTGATCAGGAATGTGATCCATGACCCAGTGTTATCATATTAAAGGTCATAATGTATCCATTCATTCATTCATTTTCATATCAGCCTCTTCCATCTAAATGGATTCTAGATTCCTCCACTATCATACTGACGTATCTCATTCTATGTGCCAATTTTAACAGCTCCATTGATGGTGATGCCACTACACTCTGGGCTCTTAACTGACCACTGATCTTCATTTCTTAAAAGAAAGGAAAAGGAAATAGAAAGGAAAGATGCAGACCAAAAAAAAACCTTGGGAAGAAAGGAGAAAAGAAGGAGAAAAACAAGCAGAACTAAAAGGATACAATGTGTTTGTGTGTGTGTGTGTGTGTGTGTGACAGAGAGAGAGAGAGAGAGATCCAGAAAGGCAAAACCTGATGCTACATGCAGACCTTGACATCCAAAACATTGCCTTATCTGCATTTGGAAACAGTCTTAAAAATAATGAAGGTTAAAGCCAGGATTAAGCATGCAGTTGGTTGGATACTCGCAACAACTGAAGAGTAAAATTATTTTTCATTTATTAAATTAGTTTATATAGGGGGGGCTATCTTACAAATGTGACTCTGGGTGGCTAACAACATATTTAAACTATAAGAAATAATATTTACAGATTTATTTATTTAGCGTATGGCTGGTCACACACAGAATTAAAAGCACTTCATATTTACAAGTTAGAACAGTTAAAACAATTTTTTTTAAAAAAAGAAGCAATTATAAAACCTAAGAGAAAAACAGAAATAACATTTCAGAGTTTAATATCGAGTTTGGAGATCCAGTCAGTAGCTGCCGTTGTTACGCAGAGGAAGTCCTTAAAATCTCCTGGGTATCTTCTATTAGTGCATTCCCTCACTATATGTTGGATAGTCTGTCGGGGAGCCCCACAATCACATTGTGCTGAAGGTGTCTTTCCCCATTTATACAGAGAATCAGCACACACCCCATGAGTCATTCTAATTCTATTGTATGTCACCCATATCTGTCGGGGTAGATTAAATCCTGGAGGTATACTATTAGGATTAATATGCTCAGAAATATCTTGGGAGGTATAGCTATTCCATGCTTCCATCCACTTTTGTATAGTGCTCTGATGTTCGGCCAGCAGCTTAAGCACTGTGAGGAGTGGTGGATTTCTTGACTTTTATTTTACAGAATTTTATTTACAGAATAAAAAGCTATCAATAATAATCAAGGATGAACCCAATAAGACAACAGGTAGAAACCTCTCAACAGGCCATCTGACCTACAGGACTTGAAGCACATCCAGGTTTTCAGTGCTTTAAAGGCAGCCAGTAAGGCTGGGGCCAATCTGATCATGCTGGATATGGTGTTCTGGAGGGCAGATGTTGTGACAGAAAAGACCCACTTCCAAAGCATCATAAGATGACTTTCTTTAATTGAAAGGATATGGAGCATCTCCCTTCTGTTGCATTTCTGGGGTAAATGCAACCAAGGAAAGGCAATCCTGCAAATTGCCTAGCCCCATTTTAATTATCTTTCAATGTTGAGTGAGCATGGCTGCTAGATATTTATCTGATCCGATTAAACATCTTGCATAAAGCCAGCTAAATGCAAGACATCATTTTGCACATGCCATTATTTTGGCATTATCAGTGGCCTGCTTGTGTGTGCAAGTGTGGATGTGCTCTCATATTTTAAATACCCACCTAAACATTTCAGTCAAGGTGAAATTACAGACAAAGTATTGCAGGATATCATCTAAACATTTAGCTGTTTAAATTGTCTCTGCCAAAATGAATGAGCAGAGAATATTTTTGGAGAACATCTGTAAAATTTCCAAAGTTCCTTTTGGAAGGTTGTTCAGTATGACAGCATAGAAATTTAACACACATACAGATTTCTTGGGTTTCTTTTTGCAAAGTTTTGTCTAATATTAAAATGCATAAATCAGTTGACAACCTAGGTCAGCTACTGTATAGACCTTCTTTAGCTATGAAATGCTGCTGCAACATCTGAGACAGACTGATTATCTACTGGCTTCTTTTCTTCTGCATTCTGTAGTACAAGGAGAAAGAGTAGGACATTTTCATTTCAAGCTCATAGCATGGCTGCCAGCCAGATTTAACTCTCTTCCAAGGTGAGAAACTAGCCAGAACAGAATCCCTAGAAACTGAGAGAGGAAGGGAGACTCCCAACCAGGCAGGAATTGGCACCCATTTTGCCCATTTTCTGGCAACTTGACACTTCTATTATTTCCTGCTATGATAATTATTTCCCAGCAAGTTCTAACACAGTTTGAGAAATAGAACTAAAATAGAAACTCAATGGGAAAGAAAGGAGTCCGGCTGGAGTGGTGGATGACTAGATGCAAAATACAACAGGCCTCCTATCTCTTAAGCAGATTAATTATCATAATAACTATCTTCAGCTTTTCTTCATATTCATTGGTGATGGTTGTAGTAGACAGTTATGGATACACAGAACCTATGAATACTTCTGAATTCTGTAAAACTCAGTTGGAATTCTGTAGCGTTACCTGAATTATTGCTATGCATATGTGATGGAAGAGTGCAGACTTTCCCTCTGTGCACATCTACTAACCAACGTTTATGATCCATACTGAAGCTAATGGGCCCTAAATAGAGCTGTTATCAATTTAAAGCTCAACATAATTCTTCCCAGCTATAGCTTCATCTCCTGCTCCTCTACCAGCCCCATAGCTGGTCTTTTTATTTATCCAAGTTGAATTAAAATGAAACATTGACCTGTGATTAATTAAAATTTAGGAAAAGATCTTATTTCCTTGCCAAAGGGAGAAAAAAAAATGGCGAATTCAAACTCAGAATGAAACCAGGTTGGCTCTTGTCACAAACCATAGTGTGTCATAAGGTTGTCATGTTAAAAAAATAAATACCAGAAGTGGAGTAAATATCCTTCCATATTCAGAGAAAAGAGAACATCCATCACTGAAAGGAGTAGATTATTCGGCAGAATGTTAAACCTGATAGCTGTTTATAAAACTGTGCATAGGGCAGTGTCTTTCAAATTTAACAATTTTAAGATGTGTGAACTTCAACTCCCAGAATTCCCCAGCCAAAATGCCTGAGCATTTGGAAGGATATAAACACAAATTAAAAAGCCATTGATCTTAAAACAATTCCTTTACTTTTCTTAATGTGTTCTATTTGCCAAATAAAGCAATTGAGAAGCAGAAGGATACCGTGCCCATTTTATTCCTATTTAAAATGGAGCTATTTAATTGTCCTCAGTTGATCTCTTCCTAAAGTGTTGGGACTGCAACTCACTGGGGAAGGCACAAAGGCTAGAGACAGCTATACTAAAATCGCCACATTGCTGGGATTTTTTTAATGTTTATCGTCTGAAAATTGAAATCCATATTTAGAGGAGACCAGTTCTCACTACGCAGCAATGTTAATTTTGACACAAACTGCCCCAAGTTGGAATGCTGGCCTTCAGTCTCCCAATCAGCCCTTGGTACTTCAATTTTTAATAACAATGAAGTCAATCAAGAGAAAATCATTCACATTTTTGAGGTTTTATTCTTATTTTTTTAAAATCCTGCCCAGAGGCTACTTTGGTTAAAGTAGCATTTTTCTCCATTTCCTCAGAATAGAGGCAGTCAAAAGAATAAAAAATGGAGAAGAGGAGGACTAGCACAGAGACAGTTTCATAGCCCTAGGAAGAGACAGCAAAACTAATGAAATGTGAAAGTATAATTCAGTTAGGGTATATTAAGAGAAGGGACATAACACTGAACTACAGAAAGTCTTAGTGTCCTGCTTGGCCTCTCCAAAAATTATTTCAGTCTGAAGTCTTGAAAATATAGTCATGGTAAGATATACAGCAGCTGTGTTTGTGTGACATGTTAGCCCATAACTTGTCAAACACATTTTAGTATAATGTGTTGTGAGAATGCAGTGTGTGGTTAATTTGTGGTCCAGAGTAAATCAACTGGGTTAAATTAAATAAACCTCAGTTAATTTAACTATGGGTAAGTGTGTTGTGTGAACCCAACCACTGTAAATATTCAGCTAACATTGGATAACTTTATATAAAATCAATTCCCATAGATATGGGAGACAGTATCACTGGACATAAGACACTTACTTCCAAATAAATGTAGAGAGTTATACTGCTAGATGTTTGTTTTGTTTTGTTTCTTTCTAATCTCCAGAAATTTTTGCTGTAATACTATTACAGTATAAGACAGCAGTCTTAAACTGATATTTTTTTTAGAAAAATAACTTTTATACAAGGCCATTCTGTCCCTGAATCTTACATTCTCAGGGAAACCTACAATATAATTCAAACAATATAAGACAGTCTAGTAAAAAACAAACTCTAGTTTTTTGAAAAGAGAATTAGATAAAATCTTTTGACTAGTCTCCACTCTGTGGCAACTGAAACAGACATTCAGACATACAGACCTATTCATATTGCCACAACATTCCTTGTCATTGTGGTTGTTGTTGCTGAGCAATATTTCAAAACAAGCATTTATGTGGAATCATATAATTTTTTCTGTTGGTCCTGATTCTGAAGTAAACACGCTGAGCGATTACTGTCTCTTTTTTTTCCTTTTAGGGCTGTGCAGAACTTCAGAGGTGCAATTTACTTCATCAGAGTTAAGAACAAAGAGTTCCTTTGAAGCAGAACCACAGGGGGGGGGAAACCATTTCTGTTTGTTGTAGAGTACACTTTGATAGCTCCTAGAAATGCTCTAGAAACACAACTTTTAAAAATGAATATTAAGTATTGATTTTAATTGTTTTTAATTACTGCTGATTTTAATTTTGTCCTTATGTCTAACTGTAAATTGTTGAAAGATCTTGCCCATGATCTATTTAATAAACAAATAATTGAATAATAAAACATAGAAACCCTATATTTTATTCTTGCATCTACCTGGACATGAGATCGGCAGGGCTTAATTGACAGGAAGTTTTGCAGAAGGATGGTTCATTATTCAAGGCCTGGATAATTCTTTATTTTCCTCTCTTTTCCTTTTTATGGTAAGCGATATCAGCTAGAAGAAATTTCCCAACTTGGTGTATCTACCTATCCTGATTCATAAAAGAGAATGGAAAATGTAAGCTGACACCAAGCTGGGAAAGGCTGCAATAACAGCTCTTATGCTTTTTTTGTTTGCAAATTTTATTTTTGAAGTGTTACGTATTCTATCACAAATACCCAAAGTAGCCTGAAATTAAATATTATGGGAGGGGGAGAAAAGCCCCAGGAACAGTTTTCTTTGTGTTCTTGGCAATATGCTGGAGAGGAAACCTTGAAGTGATTCATTTCATACCTGAAGTATTTTATGATGTGAAGAATCTTCCAGTTTCTGAAAGAGATTAAAAAGTTTATTTCCCTTTAGGTCTTACTGCCGCATGCCTGGGAAGTGTGATTTAGATGGATGGACAGGATAAACAGTTACCCCCCTGAAAACAGGCAGTAGTTTCAATGCATTTAAGAATACAGAGGATTATATTGTCCCCATATATTCTAGTGGCAGCTAGAGAAAACATTCTGACATTTGTAAAACAGGGCAGTGCTTATCTCATTGTGTATCACCACCATCACCCACAATTATTTCTAGTTGCCTGGTGTCCCTGCCTCTTTGGATGCCAGCTACACCCCTTGCATTCACCTTCTGCCTGCTAATATGGCCTTCTGATTACCCTCATTAGCAGGTAAGCAAAATATTGTGTAAGCAAAATGTTTACCTTCGCATGACAATTTACAGAGGAAAAGCTATGTCCCTTTGTGAGTGTAACTGTCAGCTTGATACAATTTCTCCATCATTGGTGGTTTGTTTCCGTAAGGTTTGAGCTGACATCCTTAGGCTTATGACTGACATCAAAGGTAATAACTAAAATAAGTATGGTTCAGGATTCAGATTCTTCAAATCTCTGCCCAAACAGAGGAATCTGCTAGGCAAAAGGCAGCATTCTCAATTTCAGAGGGGAAAGGAGGGGAAACCTACTATTGGACAATCCAAGTGGGTTGTCAGCTCAGATTTGATTTTTTCCTCTGCATTATGTAAAATAAGAATACTGAGCCAATCTCAAAGGGGAATCATCTGGTTGAATAAACTGGTATTCATGAGACATTGTCAACACTCCCCTCAAAGTTTGCAGCCTTTTGCCTACTAATGAAAACAAGAAACAATGTCAGGGATGGGTAACCTATGACCCTTAGGCTACTTGCAGCCTTTGGCCTAATTTCAAAAGCCTTTGCAAGACCTGTCTCACTTCCCTTCAGCTTCAGAGAAGACAGTATCAGAAAATAAAATTATTCAGGTATATATATATATCACATTTAGAAATCATTCATCTCTCTCATAGAGCAACTTTCAGTTGCTTGAGAAAGGGCGGGGGGGAGACTTCAACATGGAGAAGCTACCCTATCCAACTTTATCTATGGTGATATCCACTGTTGAAATATAAATAACATCAATATGTTCAATCTAATACGTTTAACACATGAATTTTATTTTTTTAATGACTCTCACACATTATTAAAAACAGCCCAAAGATTTCTAGTCTCACCTCTTCCAGAGAAGCCAGTATATCCCAATTCTAACCCCACAGTTGTCAGCAACTGAAATAATGGATTTAAGAAACTCATCCTCCAGCCTTAAGAATGTGTGTACCCTCTATTAGATTACAAGAAATCAAAACTGCTAATGCTATTCAACTGGCTCTATGTCAGTTTATGAGGTCAATTTTGGTTACAAGGCTCAGATTTCTAAAAGAATGTTTTGTAAAAGATGAGATCCAAAATAAAAGAGGTGTTTTTCCATCCGTCTGTTGACCTTGGCAACACCATTGTGTAATTTCCAAGAACTAGATAAACAGAATCCCAGATAAGCCCAGATAGGAAGCTGACTGTTAGTTGACACATTTGTCACCAACTCCCATGGGTTTATTTTTAAAAAAGAAATAGCTGCCATGGCAGGCCCAGTTTAGAATGGGATTATGGAGTGCCGGAAAGTGCCCTGAACTCTGACAGACGTGTGATAAGCTGCCATTGAAAAGTGATTGTCTCCACACATATAGAGCTTCTCTTTGTCTGCAAAGCTGTCATTTGTTCTTGTTGAACTTATTGTTTATGTGCAAAGGATTTTGGGTGGGGAAACATTGATGGGGAAAAGAAAGAGCCATTTCTTGCCCAAATGACAGTCTAGAACAGGTTTCCTGTGTCTGTCTTAAAAATGAAAAAGATAAACCTGAGATTGATGATCACATAACAAATCGATTGCCATTCCTGATGTCACTCAATAATAGATTACCAATTTGCAACACTAAACTCAGAATTTTCTTTGCAAGGTTGCATCTGTTGAGCATAACTCAGTTTTATACAATTAGACTAGGAACGTTTGCTATTTCCTTTTATAAAAGAATGTTCCCATTCTGTGGTATTACATTACAATATTTCAACCAGTAACACTTTGAAAGCTGACTGTTTTGCTCTTGCTTGGTGGTGGTTGTTTTTTCTATTTATTTACATTTTTGAAGTTTTTGAAAGTACTAAAAATGTGTGGACAGAAATGTTAGACGCTACATCAACTTTCAAAAAGCTTTTAACAAAGTTCTTTCTCTCAACAAACCATCCTAAGTAAACTATCCAGTCACTGGATAAGAAGTGAGATTGACAACAGAAGTTCCCCTAATCAATTTTTCATACATTATTCCTTTTGAAAGCAGCATTAATGGCCTTTGAAGATGACAGTTATTGGTTTGGGTTGAACTAGCCCTGGAGCAAGAGTTCTGCCAACCTTATTCATGTAAGGATAATAAGTGGTGTAGTAGTCTAGTGGTGAAGATGCTTGCTTCCATTTGGAAGGTTGAGAGTTCAATCTTAAGTAGTGGCAGATGTTTCTCTCTCAGGGCGCAAAGAGAAAATACTGTGTCTGTTGTGAATTCCACATGGAGTCAGGAAGGGAATTCAGCCAGTAAATGCTCAGCTCTATCACCCTGACTCTACCCCGAATTAAGGGATTACAGGGTCATAAAAAGGGAGGGGTTTTTTATTTATGTAAGGATAGTATTCTCTTTTGTGAATATAAGATTTCTCCTAATTGTAAAAAAAAATATTGTAACCAAGGACTCATTATAAGTTCATTATTTGGTTTTAGAGTTATGAGGTTCTAGTCATACACGTGAAGCATTGAGGCAGTATAATAAATATGTGATCTTTCAAAATGGCACATAACTGTAGCAGGGTTCTGATTTGCTCAGTATGTAATACTCTGATACAGTCAAATCACAATAATATCATAACAGTGTTCTTTTTCATATTTCTTGCCTTCTGGAAACCCTTTCCCTAACGACCTGACAATGAAGTGATTCCTCACATATATTATAAAATTTCTGGGCACTGGAAACGTCCCTGGTCCTAGAAACACAACACTTTGGAGGCAGTGTTGTTTAGTCTATTGATTCTCATCCATCTTCCTGATGAATGCAGCAAGCTCCTAGAATATATCTGCTATAAACAGCTACTTTATAAGCTCAGACATATTGCCAAGTCTTCCTACCAGGGAAGTCAGGTCTCCACCCAAGATACTTGACATTGATTGCTAAAGGCTAATCTTGTGTGTGCTTTACTGTTGAACTAAGTCTCTGTCATTATTCGCATAGCTGAATATCCTTTCGGGTGAGAAAGACAGTTTTATTTCTTATTATCAAGCTTTGATAAGTTTCCAAGTTGTTTTTTTAAAAACTGTTGTAGATAGTCCTCATTCAACACCTAGCTAGATTTGGCTTTAGAATGATTAGTTAAACACTTCTAAAAAAAATAGGAGAAGCATTATAAAATAAGAAAGTACAATGCCATTATATCTACAATTATAAGTTGGATAATAATGTTAAATTATTCAATTAAAAATAATAAATAGTAATTCAATAATTTAATTGAAATGCAATCCATCTCACTATAGTGGGAAAGATGAGGTACCCTGATGGTTGAAGCTGGCAAGGCTGAAAACAAAGAACATGGGTTTAGAAATGAAACTTATATAAACATGGTGCAGGTGCCTTTACATCCAAAGGCAAGGAACAAGTGACAAGTGTTAAGATATACAGGCAGGAGAAAAAGATATGAAATTTAAGCCCTTCAGCTGTTACATAGAATAGAGTCAGTCGCTAGAGCCTGTTGCAGTGGTTCTTCTCCAAGGCTAGGTTTTGCTGTCTCTGCAATAAAAGCAACCTACCCATCTTAGCCTCATCTCTGATTCTTCCATTACTAGCTTTGAAATGCTGGCTGAATTTCTAGACAGACATTTCTAGACAGACATTTATTACCATGCTGATGTCCAATTCAAATGTGGCCCTGACAGCCCTTCAAGTAATAAAAAAATGTCTCCAGAGTCTTCTTTAAGTGTACACAGTCTGCCATTGTGGATACAGCTCACGTCCTACTATACTGTGCATTCTATAAGTACTCACAGACTCATCTCACAACACCTCACCTGATAAAATGCCTGGGAAACACCAAACTTTTTTTATGTACAATTGCTGTTATCAGATCAATACATGGTAGTTTATTTGAATGTAGTTAACTTTTGTTATACTGTCTGCAAAATTAGGCAGACTTTGACGGCTTACTGACAATCCACCTCTAATTGTAATACCGGTATATTATCTTGCCTTTTTAAAAATAAATAAATAAATAATGCTTCTTATTTATAATGTTGGTCTGTGACCATAACAAACATTATGATTATGATTATGCCATAGTGCACTGTGAAAGAGGATATAGCATCATTGAACTGCATACCATATACCCAACCAGTACTATACTGGTTTTAGAAAAAATAATACTAAATTATTAAGAATTAGTTAATGAAGAACTCTAAGTGAAGCATGACCTCACAACTTTCAGGACAAGCATATGTGTTTTCAGTCTATTTGGCCAACTCTCTTCTTTTTATCCTAGGGAAGGACAAACCCAGCGTAATACAGTAGTAATATAAAATCCCCTTCAGGATAGAGCAAATAGCAAACAGAAATCCATTGAGATTAATCTCCCCCTGTCTCCCTGGACAGTGTTTGGCTGTTTTAAGTAACATACTGACAACATAATCCTCATGAAAGTCTCTGTCTGTCTAGGTTTGTATCTGACACTGAAAGCCAATGAATGCATAATTGTATTTCACTCCTTACAAGCAGGAAAATGAAACAAAGGACATCAGGTAACAAGAATAAAGACTTTAAAATTGCTTCCTTAAACATACATTTCACTCTAAAAAATGACAACACAATGAGTTGGAACTGCACTTGATTATAGTTAAATATAGGCCTATCAGAACTGATTTGAAACTAGCATTATTTATACTGAATTCCTGCTGATTCCAATGACATTTTTAAAAAAATCAGTAAACCTGTATCCATCTCAATGCCACATTTAAGGTTACATTCCAGTTAAATTGAGAAGAACCTCATGCCCTTGGAAATAGAACTCAAAATGCACATCCTGGACTGATAATGAAAAGAAATATGATCCAAAGGCCAAAGTGATTTCCCCCCCCCCATTCCTGAAACTGCTGCTTGTTTTTACCATTAACAATAATGGGGTTTTTTGTTTGTATGTGTTCCAAGCAAAAAGAGTCCAAGAACATCTTAAACTCAAGGAAACTGACATAACAAATACATGACATCCAGGGGGAAAAAAAGAAGTTAACATTTTGGCCATATAATATTGACTGCAACATTTTGAAAATGTCACGAGATGTTCTTTTTACATTATCTGATATAAATCAAGAATGTATACCCCTGCTCCAAAACTCTTCACAGCTTGGCACTATAGCTTCAGAATTTATAAAGTTATATACATGCTCTTTCTTTATTTTTCATTTTTTTGAATAACAGCCATGGAGGAAGGAGGTGGGAAGCAATCAGAGCTGAGGCCACAGCCCATAAAGGTTGTATGGAAGACGTTAAGATTTTCCTATGAGTTATAGTTTCCTCTGTTGTTTCAGTTAGCAGGGCACATTAAAAAAAACACATGGATTTAGAATTAAATATTCCTTAATGATAATAATGGAGATTGGATTGGACAGATGTGCTACCCTTATCATCAACAGGTAAACAATAGTAAAAATTGCAGGAATCAAGATGCTATATGGAAATAACATTAAGAGTATGGATGAAGAAGTTCACTACAAATACTTGGACATTTTTCAAGCTGACAGCATCAAGCACACTGAAGTCAAGAAGAAGGTTAGAGGTGAATATAGCATGAGACTGAAAAATATCTTAAGTCCAAACTCAGTAGAGAAATACTTAATTAACACCTGAACAATTCTACTCATTAGATACACAGCTGGAATAGTGAACTGGATTAACATAGAACTAAAAGCCTTGGGAAAAGATCTGGGTGAGAAATGTAAAAGGCCCAAAATTTAAGAGAGAACTTTTATAAAATGTTTTATAGGTGGCATTTAGATCCTAAAAAATTAGCAAGCATGTATCCAAACTGCCAGCCCAAATGTTGGAGGTGTGGCTGTGAGGATGCAACGTATTTTCATATATGGTGGACTTGTAAAAGGGTTAAAGCATTTTGGATTAAAATTTGGTGGAATATGCAAAAAATATTCAAGAAAAGGATAAAGTTTTGTCCGCAATTTTTTTTACTGGGCATTATCACAGATACTACCGTTGTGGACACTAAGCTGATGTTGAATTTAATTACGGTAGCGAGACTTTTAGTAGCGCAATATTGGAAGAAGGAAGAACTGCCGACTATAGAAGAATGGACTTTAAAAGTTTCCAATTTGGCGGAAATGGCAAAGATTTCAGCGTATGTGAAAGACCAATCGCAAAAGAGATATATTGTGGAGTGGAGAAGATGGATTGATTATATCCAGAATAAATATGGGACTAAAAAGTTTCACTTAGCATTTGAATAAGTAGTGGATTTATATGATGTATAACTAGCTTGTAGTTATTTTATTAAGAGTTAAAGTGCGATAGAATTTAATATTTTATTGTTGTTTGCATATTTTAGATTATGTTTGTTTGTATTTTTATACCCTGTATTTAGCTCTGGGAAGTCGGGGAGGGGGGGAGGGGAGGGGAGAGTTGGGGAGGTTTGGGGAGAGGGGAGGGGGGAGGGGGAGGGGAGGGGAGGGGTTTTGTATTTAAAAATGTACTGTAAAACTTTTAAATAAAAAAAACATAGAACTAAAAGCCCTATATAGGAAGACCTGAAAAATAATTACAAGGAATCCTGCTCTCCGTCCAAACAGTGATGTTGACAAACCAAGAAGCATATGGGAGCCTGGAATACTGTAGATACATCAGATGGCTGAAGAAGAAAAAAGGGCATTGGAAGAATACCTGAAGGACAGTAAAGAAGATGTACCGTAACTAATAAACCATGAAGGTTCACTGAATACCAGAGAGAAAATATTGTCCTACAAGAAAGGCCAAATGAAGAATAGAAAAGAGACATGGCAAGGCAAAGTATTACATGGCTGATAGATTAAAAAACTAGCAGACAAAGCAGATAACAACAAGATCTGGCAATGGCTAAGAGCAGGAAAATTGAAAGAGACAGAGAGGCTAATTGTACAAGACCAAGCCTTAAGAACAAATGTATATAAAGCCAGAATTGAGAATTTCAGCTGGCTATTTAGGTTACCATGTGAAGCAAGAAGGAACACTGATCAGCAATTGCATCTGAAATACCTGATACTGAACTGTACTACTTCGGACTGCAGACACAAGATTAGTATATCCCAAAGATGCTTTTTCGCAAGGCAACTGGACTTTCTTGTTTTTCTTTGAAGACATTTCACTTCTCATCCAAGAAGCTTCTTCAGCTCTGCTGAAATGTCTTCAGACAATGCTGGCTCCTTTGGCCAAGAAACTGAGATGAGCACCATGTCCTAGGATTGGATTTGACTGGACACGGGAACCTTTACCTTTACCTACTTTCAAGTCAGTGTTGATTCCTGACAACTTCCTGGACAAGCCCCTAAAGTTTTATTTATCTGTTATTCTTAGTTCTCTCTAATTCCCTCTAGTGTCCAATGTTTCAAGTCTTATCATATACTGTATATACATATACATATACACACACATATACATATATATACATACATGCATACATATAGGGACACAGTGGCTCAGTGGGTTAGGACACTGAGTCTGTCGATCAGAAGGTCGGCAGTTTGGCAGGTCAAATCCCGAGTGCCGTGTAGCAGAGTGAGCGCCTGTTACTTGTCCCAGCTTCTGCCAACCTAGCAGTTCGAAAGCACGTAAAAATGCAAGTAGAAAAATAGGGACCACCAGGGTGGGAAGGTAACAGCGTTCCGTGTGCCTTTGGCGTCTAGTCATGCCGGCCACATGACCACGGAGACGTCCTCGGACAAGCGTTGGCTCTTCGGCTTTGAAACGGAGATGAGCACCAGCCCCTAGAGTCGGAAACGACTAGCACGCATGTGCGGGGGAACCTTTACCTTTACCTTACATACATATACATATATACATATACATATACATACACACACACACACACACACACACATATATATATATATATATAATTCAGAACAAAACCATTTTCCCTTGACAAGTATTCTTTATGATTAATTTCAAGATCTTATTTCAAATTTATCTATAAAAGTTTTAATTCTAGAATCACCGATGTTGCATCTTAAGTATAAGCTGGTAGAAAGCAACAATAGAAAAGAGCTTTGATGGATTTCTCTAAGCCTAGAAATGAAAATGGATATTTTTAAAATAGTGCAAAACAAGAATGGATTGAAATTTGGATGATATCAAAGAGGCAATTAACATCCTTTCCTATAAGACTCAGAAAGAAGGTCAAAGGCAATAAGGACAATCACCCTTTCAATATACTGAGAAACGAGCACCAAATTATCTATATCTGGTCTCCATGATTTTGCAACCTCTTTTTCTGTTGCAATAAAACGAACTGCCCAGAACTTGCTTTCTTGATTGTGAACTGCAGTAATGAAAGTAAGAAGAGCTATCGTTTCTTCTAATCTAGTCCATGTGTGGGAACTTCTCAGGTGCATTTGTTTGGCCAATATGTTACAGAGGATGCTGCTAGATAACCCTTTGGCATGATCCAGCAAGGCTCTGCTTATGGTGTTATGTTAAGAGGGCCTATACAGATAGAATTCTAGAAAGCTAAAGAGATAGTAAAGGATATTTCGACAAACAGGATCAGTTAGAAGAATTAAATGGTGCTGATAGTCTTGGCAACTCCCTCTCCCAAAAAATTTACAGCAACAGGTTTTTTTTTAATAAAATCAATGGTCTAACGCCATTCTTCTTCCACCATCATTGATAGGTCAGTATGTTACTGTGATAAAGAGAAGTGTTAGTGCTCAATTTGAATGTTAAGACTCAGTAGAATAGATATAGATGCATTAATTTAAGCTGAGTAATTACTGATGGCAACTGCCATCATTTTGATGTCAAACAAGCAACCAAGCAAAGCAGAAAGGAACCACTATGCTTGCTTTCAATCCTTGGGGGCATTTGTCCTGATAATGTGACATCTGTAATGACCTTTTACAAACCAGCTTGAGGATAGGGAGCTATCACTTAAGAGAGTACAAAGCTTTTGAGCAAAGAGCTGAAATAAAGCCTGGCTTGTATATACAACATCACTGCATAGCCATCTCCTTTCGGAAAGGGCTAGATGATTACCACACTGCAAATAAATTAGGGAATAGAATAGAATAGAATAGAATGGAATAGAATAGAATAACTTTATTGTCACTTTGAATGTAAACTAAAAGATATACATTAAAATGAAATTTCCTTGCATACAATTCTCAAAGGGTCATCACCTCCAATATACACTAGATAAATATGACAAAAATAAATAAATACAGAATTATGCATATACCCTCATATATTATATGACACAGATAAACAACACAGTCTAGTTCAAGTTATGTATACATGTGCATGGCGAGAAAAATAAATCTTGCAAGTTTACCAGACAGATGGCATAGGGAACAAATCTATTACAGAATTGGGTAGTCCTGCTAGAAATACTTTGAAACCTCCTTCCAGAGGGGAGCAACAGACTGTGAAGTGGGTGTGTGGAGTCTCTAACAATGCTTTGAGCTCTAAGCATATAGTGCTTATAAGCAACATCCTGAATTCCAGGAAGTTGTTGGACTTAAAATACAACATGTCTCAAATGAATCATAGTCCCAAGAGATTTTACAGTATGAAAATCAGTGCTACATCAGTGAAATAGGTATAGATCCAGGACCTTGTTTTTTTCAATCTATTGGGTCAACCAAAGGCAATAATCCAGATTACAATGGCATGATAAGCAGAGATAGGTCCTGCTGAAAGTTGATTTGGGGGAAGGCACAATTTATTTGAAGTGGGGAAGAGATAGGGTTGGCTGAAGGTTGTTGGTTTGTTGTTGTTTTCCGTTTCCTTTTTCTTTCACAAAACCCCTGCGGTAAATTATGCTGTGAATTCTCAGTGTTTGCTACCAAAATTCAATGACAGAAATCCTGGGGACTTCAGAATAAGGAGAGAATCTAACCTATGTATCCCACTATTTGGTAACAACTGATCTTCATCATTGAGAGTCATAAAATAAAGTGCAGGCTTGTTTAATTTTGGACTTATTGTAATATTTTAAATGAAGGAGAGGGGAGGAGAGGATCTCTCCCAACAGAGAATAGATGCTAAACTGTAAGTAATCTTATATTTTCCTCCAATAAAAACAGGACTAATATCACTAGAGGATATGCTGGATAGATTGTCATGGGATTGTCTGCTTTACTGTTCTGCCTATTTCAGGTTATTAAATCCAGAAAGGAAGAACATGGCTCAGATTATCATTCTTTTAAAGGAGATAGTTAAAACTTATTCCTGTGTGAATAGGCCAGTATGATCAGTTCATTTCCTAAAGGGGAATTTGTGCATGCAAAAATATGACAGTATATAACTGTCAGTATTTCTTTAACACCTCGCAGTGTGGAAAGTGTTAATTAGGAGTGATTATGGAGTTTTTCTCCAAATTTTAAGTGTCTACTTCAGTGATATTCTTAATGAAGCTGAATTTAAAGCTGATGAATTCCTGATTCTCCCTGAGGTACATTTTTGGAAATTTTCAGTATATGGATATGATATGGAATAAGATGAGATGAGATGAGATGCTATAAATTACCCTTTTCCATGCTAAAAGAAACTGAACCTCCTAAATAACGGTAGAACTAACATTTGTTTTAAACAGATTTTAATTAGGATGTTCTCTGGTAAATTGTGCTATAAGAGGCTGAATAACAGAACCTCCTTTTCACAAACTTTGGAGACATAATAGTCTAGAATTAACGAGTCATTGCCTGCACCCTCTGAATCCCTTTTGGGGGAGGGTCATAATGTCTCCAAGTAATCCATTTAAATAATACTGAAGAATTTTTCAAAATTTTTAGCAAGTATTTAATAAAATTCAATTTTTAAAAATGCTCCAAATGATAAAAAATAGAACGATTCTAGTTCCCTAGTCCTGTGGACACCATTGCATTGTCATCTCCCCCCCCCAGCCCTGTGATCTCTGCGCCACTTTGTCAAAAAACATTTTTTTTAAAAAAAATTGTTGGCCAAACAAGCCAAAAACAATTTGGTTCAAAAGAACGTTGTTCATTTCCTTGTTAGAGCATTTGTCTTTCTCAGTCCATCTGGACAGATGCAGTGCAGTCAGCTCAGTACTGTAGCTATTTGTTTCTGAAAATAAGATTTAATTTATGCTGCCTTGGGACAAAGGTCTATCCACTAGACAGCAATAACAATGATAGCAAAAATTCTGTTTGGATAGCAAAACAACTCTCTTTTCAGGAAAATTTTGTCAAGGTGATAGGAATAAATGGTCAGGCACAGAACAGCCATACTCTGAAGTGCTATAAACACCATGACAGCTCAGAAGACAGTTCAAGCACTTTAATATATGCTTTCTTCCTAAATAAATAAATAAGTCTAAGCTATCCTTGGGCTAACTTCTCAAGTTCAGGGAATGATTCACACAAGATATAAAGTGGCATAGGTTTAGCAGTTCAAAGAGGAAAGAGTTTCTACTTTTCTTCTTCTTCTCTCGAATGATTTGATCACAAATGCAATCCCGATTTATGTAAGAAGACCTCAATGAAGTACCTCAGAGAGTTTAGAATCTTTATAGTGCCTACTGAGGCCAACTTTGATATAGTCATATCGTGACAGGCATTTAAGAAAATGTGAATGTTTGATAGTATATCTTCTTAACTATGGTTCTTAGAATCAAACCATTTGTTATGTTCATAACATTGCATTGCACAAATTTGCCTTGTTTTATGTTTTAGGATAAAATAGCACAACAGGATTCCCATTTTACACGAGAACCTTACTTTGTGTAGTGGAGATGGCGGAGGAGGGGAAGGCAAATAGTTTTGATTGTTTATACTTTGATTTTTTAAAAAAACAAACAGCTTGTTTTAGTTCTTGTCTCCAATGGCTGAATCTGTATTTTAAAAGGGGATTTCATTTTCATTTTCTTTATTTATCAAATTTTCAAATTGAGAAAAGCAATGTTAAAAACCAACTTAAAGGTGTGGGAAGGCTTTCAGGGGGATAACCAGCCCCTTAGTTCTCTGCACCTCAAGCAAGGTTGCAGAGCCATGTTTTCATGCTTCTATGGAAGACTAGGAAAGTGGGGGGGGCGCCTTGCCTCTGGGGAAAGTTTATTTCTTGGACCCCACCAGTCAAAATTCTTTGGCTGACAGGGTCCTCAACATACCTTCCCTGCCTGACTGGGTGGGATGGGCTGAAGTAATGGAACAAAGACGGTTCTATAGGTAACCTGGCCTCATGCCATGTGGACCTTAAAGGTCTGCACCGATATCTTGAATTGAACTTGGAGGCAAACTGGCATGCAATGTAGCTCAGGAAAGAAGAGGTGTTACATGCACCATTTTTTGAGCACCTGAAATTGTCCATGAAGCTGCATTCTGTGCCAGCTGAAACTTCTGGATAGTTTTCCAAAGTCTTCCCATGTAGGGTGCATTGCAATAGTCCAAATGGGTGATGACCAGGACATAAGTAACTGAGTGGAGAGTGGAGAGCCTCCCTATTCAAGAAAGGTCACAACTGGCCCATAATATGAAGCTGAGGAAAGGCCCTTCTAGCCACAGCTGCCACCGACTCTTTGAGCAGGAGCCATGAGTCCAGATGGACCCCCAGATTACACATAGGGTCCATCTGGCATAGTACAACCCCATCAAAGACCAAAAATGAAAAAAAACTCCTGGATACAGAGAGGACCCATCCATAGCCACTCTGTCTTACTAAGATTCAGCTGAAGTCTGTTCCCCATCCCAGTGGCGTAGCGTGGGTTGTCAGCACCCGGGGCAAGGCAAGTAATTTGCGCCCCCTAACCCGTGGATTTTAGCATTCGAGTCTCTTCCACTAGCTCAGGAATTCTGGGAGTTGAAGTCCATGAGTCATAAAAGAGCCAAGGTTGCCTACCCTTGAGTTAGGTTCAAGGCAAAAAAGGGTCTCTGGAGAAGAGTGAAAATGCTAGTTTAAAACTGAAACAAGGCAACTTTAAGGTGCCTCAGCTGTGATTTAGGATGAGACAAAGAGAGGACATGGCGTTGAAAATGGTTAATGGGGCATGTTTGTTCCACTCTTAGTGGATGTCAAGATAAACCCCACGAGAGAATGACCTTACAACAGATGTGAATAGGCTTGGACTACGTTTGTAGATTGAGTGCATACATCACATGGAGCGATGATGGGCTTCATCAAGATTTATGATCCCACAATTGGCTAGTTTTCTCCATCTTGTCCTAAACCCTGGATACCAACCACGGTTTATGGCTTAGCATGTGGTGTGGGGTGACCCAACATGTTAGGCAACAAACAATGACTTCCAACTTACAATGCCTCAGCTTCTCAAGGTTATTCCAAAGCCGGAAAAGCCAACCAACCCACCCTGCAGCTTTGCCTGCTTAGGCTGAACCCCAGGAGTTCATACTTGCTGTGGCGCCTGACCTATTTTCTGCCGTTGCTTTCTATGCTCCGCCCACTCGCTCGCTCCTCCGACCCTCGGTGAAGCAGAATCGTCCCCCTCCGGCGAGCTTAATGGGATTTGTTTCCTGAGCCCTGGCATCTGGGTTACTTAATAAATCAGGATTCACTTAACCACGTCTGAACGTGTTACGGGGATGTTTACAAACCCACCCACCCCATTTTTTCCAACTGGAATATAAATTCCCCGGGTGGTGAAGTGCGCGTGGGGTCTCTGCAGGAATAATAATAATAATAATAATAATAATTAAACAAAAATTCACCCCTTCCCTTAACAAAGGTTTATTCTCGAACGACTAATTCCTGTTTCACTTTTCGACGCTGCTATCCTACGCCTCTTCTTATGAGAAAGAAGCTCCGATTGAACTCCGTGGGGATCCTCTTCGGGAGACCGAGCACAGCACGTTTTCGCCGCGCCATCTCGAGGCGCGCTCTTTGCTCCTCTTTGACCTAAAAGCCACTATTATCTCTGCTTTCTGTGGCTGCCTGGCTGTTTTCAAAGCCGAAGAGCCCGCCAGCCAAAATTAGAGACTCTCCGAGAGGGAAGAATTCACTGCTGCAAAATATGAAAGGACCTGCGCCCGCCCTTCCTCCCCACCCCTTCCTCCTCCTCCTCCTCCTCCATAATGGAAACCCTTTGCTGAGGGGGGGGGTTGAGAGAGAGAGAGTGGGTTTGTTGGTTTGGTTGTCGTCCGTCTTTAATTAGATAATCAAAAGACAAAAGGGGCTTCCGGACGGGGCGAGCCAGGGCGGGGGGGGGGAAAGAAGAGAAAGCGCTCTTCTGCTCTGCAAGCGCGGCGGTCAGAGTTTACGGCAGCCCCCACGCCCCCCCACTCCTTCCCCCCCCCAGCCGAAGCTTGCTCGCTGTCTGAGTTGCAGAAAACTCCGGCTTTGGGCGCCCCCCCAGATGTTGCGCCCGGTGCGGCCGGCCCCCCCTGCACCCCCCACGCTACGCCACTGCCCCATCCAGCTCCCTACAGCCTCCAGGCACTGCAAAAGAATGTCCACAGCATCACTTACCTCACCCAGGATAGAGATATATAACTGGTTATAATCAGAATACTTGTGATGCATCATCCCATGGTGACATTTTAGATTAGCAAAGCAAGACAAGGGCTTCTGTTCTGATCCAAAATAAAGTAGATTAGCAATATTTTCTGGTGAAGTCAATGGGCATTACTCAATAAACAAAAGATTATATATATACATATACATACACATACACACAGAGACACACAGAGACACAAAGAGACACACACACAGAGAAACACACAGACATTATATATATATTCAGTTTTTACTTTCTTCTCTGACCACCATAGGATTAGTCTGAACTTTCAGTTCTGTGAGATGGTAGGCTGCTACATAAGATTCTTATTATACTGAAGAATTACAATTTCCATAAATTGTGGATTGAATAAGTAGCTTGAATTTCACTTCATCTTAATTGATTTTTGAACTTTCTGCAGAATTAATAGACTCCTGGCACCAGACTGTAATGATGGTTGAGTTGATGAAAATATTTAAGCAATTCATTTGTATGATTTCTAATACATCTAAATCCAAATTTAAAAATGACTTTTAAAGGTCAGAAAATATTTGGCATATCTCCATTGAAATAATTATTTGCATATGGATTTGGTGAAATAGGCAGTAATACAGAGTATAAATGTCATTTGTTTTAACTTTCCCCAAATGTGATTCTCATTAACAATATTACTTTCAAGTGGATTCAGTGGTTTGCTGAATAGGAATGAAGCTAAAATTTGGAGCTATTTAACTTTGAATGTCTTTGAGAAATTGTTACTCCCTCCTAAAAAATAAACACCACATGTTTTGTATTGCTTTCACATTTCTGAAGTGCTAGTCACTGGGAATCTCTGCAGAAGAGAAAAACAGCATAACTGAAAGTTAGAAATTTATGTTAAAAAGGTGTCTATTTTAATTTTTGTTCCTATCAAACTGATGGAGAAAATTATGCATTTGAGGGTGCTCTATAACGAAAATTATGAAATATCCAAATATTCTAGTAATTAAATTGACTTAGTAAAGTATCATTATGTGGTTTAAAGTTCATATGTTTAAATTTGCAACTTCTGAACTAATAATTGCAATCTTGGCATATACTATCTGTCTGAGGACTAACTGTACACTTATCAAGTCAATCAGATAAACATAGATATCAATGCAAAAAGCTAGATAACGCTGAAAAAGGGCACCATTCCCCTTTTTTATACCAGTTTTTTGGACATATCATAATTTCTATCAAATTTTGATGAAAATAGTTGGTGAACTTCAATGATTGAATTGCTGAAGTTCAGAAAAGCAATGATTACATGATTAAAGTATTCTTGCCCCATTAAAGCTATGACAGTCTCTACTGTTGCAGGCATAATGCATATTGAGATTTTTACTGAAGTTAAACTATTTCCAGTATCTCAAATATTTTCAAGGGATTCTTCCTTGTAGGAGAAAATATAATACTTATGTGAATCATTTATGTGTCTTTTATTAGAAAACAGGAAGTCCAGTTATAACTTCAGATACCTTTTTACAGCTATACTGCATATTCTGTATATATTCTGTATAATCCTACAGAATACTTTATCCAATTCTGATCACTATGATATAAAAACAATATTGAGACCCTATTGAGAATATTGCTATTCTCCAAAGCATCTGAGGACAGCACAAGAAATAACAGGTGGAAGATCAATGAAGAGAGAAGCAACCTAGAACTAAGGAGAAATTTCCTGACTGAAATTAATTAATGGAACAACCTATGTCTAGAGGTTGTGGCTGCTCCATTACTGCAGGTTTTCAAGAACAGACTGGACAGCTATTTGTCTGGAATAATATAAGGTCTCTTCCTTGAGCAAGGGTTAGGACTAGCAGATCTCCATGGTGCCCTTTCAACCCTATTATTCTCTGTTCTATACCTGAGTAGAAACAGTGGGATGAACACAGTGCATACCTAATGTGATCATTGCCCACCATGAATGGTAGCATAATTAGACATGCAAGGTCTGATGCACCCATTTTTCCATTATCTTGGCATTTTTTCTCTAACCTTTGGATTTTGGATGGCAAGTCCAAAAGAATGGCTACACTGGAACTGTTGATAAAATGAAAGGAAGAAAAATTAAATGAGACATGCACATGCAAATCCAATTTTATTTATTTCTTTGATCCAATGTCGTTGTTGGTTTTGATGCCACAAAGCACACCCAGAACATTGTTTTTATTCTAAGTTTAGTATTCTTCGAATATTTAAATTCTTTAGAAGAAATTGTTGAAAGAAGCCTGAGGTTACATTCAAATTCACCAGGGCAAATTAACTCCACTAGAGTTCTAAATCACAATCCCTTACCACATCAAACAATTGTTGACAACAGAAGATAAATCAAGAAAGGTCAGAGACTGTACCACTGGCACAACTAACAGTGTTTTATTGCTTTGAAATTCAATGCTTATAAATTTTAGTTCTAAAACTTGCATTGTTAAAAGATTTTTATATATGTACTTTTTAACAACAAACACTCCCCTACACACAAGGCAAATAAAAATGTACAAAAATCAAACTGAACAATGTGTTCCTAAATGAAATTTTCTATATGGCTATGCTGGAAAATAAAACCATATGAAATCAATCAAAAGAACAAACATTCGTTGAACAGGCTGGGTTGAGTTCAGGCCCTGACCACCATAGAGGTCAGATTAATGTCAGGGTTGCTGCTTTTTCTTTTTTCCAATTTCTGTTCAATTCCTAAACATGTAAAAATCGAGCCTGTATGTCTATCTACACAAAATGTTCAACATTCTATCAGTAACCCTGCTGGATTGGGGTTATATTATTTATCTTGACACTTTCTGTATTTTCTTCTTTTCTTTGACTGACTTGTCCCTGTTTGCCACAAGCCAATCTATATCCATATACATCAAGAAGACCCTTTTCTTCAATCTCAAGAAGAGATTGGACAGCCAGGAATGGTATAGGGTCAGCTGTTCAAGCAGGGTGTTGGACTAGAAGATGTCCAAGATTCCTTCAGAATAAAAGAAAAACAGAGTTGGAAGGGACCTTGGAGGTCTTCTAGTCCTACCTTCTATTCAAGCAGGAAACCCTATATCATTTCAGACAAATGATTGTCCAATCTTTTCTTAAAAACCTTCATTGTTGAAGTGCCCACAACTCCCGGAGGCAAGTCACTCTACTGATTGTTCCAAATGTCAGGAAATTTGTCCTTAGTTCTAGGTTGGTTCTCTCCTTAATAGTTTCCATCCATTGCTTCTTGTTCTGCCTTCAGGTACTTTGGAGAATAGGTTGAACCCTCTCTTCTTTATGGCAGCCCTTCCAACTCTATTATTATTCTGATTGGGAATATTCTCAGTGTACTTCTTTGCCATATGAAGATACTCTTTTTAGAGGATAGATGTTATATTATAGATAACCGAGAAGCAAGTTTGGAAAGGCAATGACTGGAAATTAAAGGAGATGAAATCAAATGTTTCTGGGCAAAGCTGGACTCTGATGCAATTTTAAACTTCAGGACAAATCTGTAGGCAAGTACAGAGATTCTATTGGCTACACTTTTGATCTGCAAAGACCAGAAAGAGTTCTAGGTCAAAAGGGACTTGCCTGGGTAATACCATCTAATGACCAATGGGATGTATGGGACAATATTGATACCATACTAAGTTGATTCACTGGATGCTACTCTACATACCATATTTGTATTAATTAATGTAAATTAAGATACTCCTGTGGTATAAAAAGGAAGGTTACTCATTTGCTAGTAGACCAAAATGTACTTCAAAAACCAAATGAGGTAGTCCTGTGTATAAAGCAAACGGTGTAAACCAAAGACAGCTGAAATGTGTAAAGCAAAGGACAGCTGAAATAAGACCATAAGGCACAGTTTTGATTTTATTTAGCAACCATTTTACATAATGACTGAGTTTCATGTCCCAGCTGTGGCTGCTAAATGAGGACTGCCTATACTCTGCTTGCAAGGATTACATTTCTCTGTGTACAATCGGCTGTTTGGGAGAATACACAAAGACATAAGAACCACCATGATGGATTCAATGGATGATAGCTAAGATCAGTCAAGCTATTTCTAAAAATCAGTCCATTGGGATATTTCTACAGTGGCTAATCAAAAACAGCTTGAATCAAAACCTCATTATGATCCTTTTGTATTATTACTCAGCAAGCTATATTGAGAGACCTGTGATTTCAGATATAGGAAATAGACTTCAGACTAATTCTGGAAAGATTGAGTGGTTGTGGGATTCCAGAGATCTGTCTTTAGCTCTGCCGGGGGATATGCTTCCACAATCAGTGTTGGGGTCCAGTTTGGGCGTTTTTCTTGACTTGGGCCTCTTGCTTGAAAAGCAGATGTTAGCACTGATGGAGGAGCAGTTTGCACAGATTCAGACTGTATATGAATGACATACATTCTTAGACTGGGAGGTATTGCCCACAGTGATTCTTGCCTTAAGTACCTCCTATTTGTAGTATTGTAATACACTCTGCATGGGACTACCTTGAAGAGCACTTAGAAGTTTCAGCTGGTCCAGTATGTATGAACATAGGAAATCCTGATGTTTTTATTATGCCCATAAAACATTCCTGCTCTGCGACCTGCTTTGCCTCTCAGAAGGCTTCCAGGTACACATCAAGGTGCTCGTTATCACCTATAAAGACTTACAGCATAGGACCAGGCTATTTGCAGGAACACCTTTCTCCCATTCTCTCTGATCAGCTCACCAGATCTAGGAGGGAGGCATGTTCTGGATCCCTTCCATTAAACATGTTGGACCCCGGAGTCATGCCTTCTCAGTGGCAGCACCTGGCATCTTCTGGAGATCCAGATGGTTCCAATCCTGTTATCTTTTTCCAAGTTGCTGAAGACATGGCTGTTTCCTCAGGTGTTTAGATTAAAAAGTTAGTGAACTCAGCTGCTGTTGATGTGTTTTTAATGATTACGGTTATTATTTTATCTGTACATGCCAAGGAGAGAGAGAGAGAGGAAAAATACATTCTTGGTGTTTATGCCCTTATTATGGCCCTGAAGAATTATGGCTAGTTTCAGAATACTACTCATTTATTTACCCATGTATTTGTGCAAAATATTTCCCAAGATCGGATTTATATTATATGATAGTTGTATGTATGTATGTATGTACACATATATGTACACAGAGACCTATATCTAATAATATGTATATCTACAGCATATGGTATAGCATATCCACACCTAGCACTGCTAGGTTTCAATTGCCCTACAGGTAAAAGTTGCACTTTCAAAGCACACTGCTACATACAATAGGTTTTTGGCACTGCTTGTGTATTGGTGCCACCGTCTTCTAATCTTATGCTGCAGTGAATGCTGGGCAACTAAGCTAATTTACTTCCTGCTCACTGGAAGTCATTTATTCCATTTTCCTGTTGCGACAATGGAGTTCTGCAAAGCTTGGGAATGAGGCAGTTTCCCATTCTTGGAAGACCCACCTCCTGGTTCCTGAGCTTGAAGCTTGTGTTACTAATCCTTCCATTTCACAACAATTTTTCTTTTAATAGAATAGAGTACCTTGTCAATTCTTCTTCATAGGAAGCACTGACTTTAAAAACAAATACATTAGTTGGAGGTCAATGGGCACGAAGCATTGTTTCTTGTGCACTCTCAAATGGACCAGACTGATTTTGCATTTTTAGCATTTCAGTATTGGCTGCAGTGAGAACATTCATCAGTTGGTAGGGTTTAAGGAGTGAAAATAATGCTGCGTACAACTTTCAAGGGAGAAGACCTCTGCATTGGGGGGGGGATTCAAAACTTAAGTTCCACTTTAACTTGATCAAAATTAAAAGGAATGAAATACAGTTAGTACAGTAAGTCCCCTGAATATTTAATCATTTCAACCCTACAACAACATTTATTTTGTTTTGACTTCAGATTTTGTACACATTTGCTTTGGGCCATATATAATCCTGAAAATGCAGGTTGTACATTTCTACATTGGACCAGAGGTAGGAGATGTTGAGGATCAGAAGTTTTGTTTCGTTTGCTTGCTTGTTTTAAGAAATCCATGAAAACTGAATGAATTTTCACCTAGTTTTATGTTCTTTCTCCTATGTCTAAACACATGGATTTGAAAGTACTAACCTGGCTCTCAATGGAACAAACTCAAATAATTGCCGGTTTAGCACTTTACTAAATGCTGCACACTCTTACTCAACAAAAACACAGATTTCATTAAACTTAACTTTCTGCTGGAACTACTATAGTACAGAATGCACACTCCAGCCTATAAAATACAAAATGAAGTAACACATCTCTTGTTGGAAAATTTTATAAAGATTAGCAGTGTAAGACAACCAATCAGGATTCTAATAAATACATTTGTGACTCACCAAAAACAGTTCCTTCACCCAGAGTGGAATATTAGAAAGAATCCTTCTGAAGGAATTCTACTCTACCTCATCCTCAACAATTATACTGGGGATGTTATGGTTATATTGGTTATATTTCTAGACCTTAAAAACTGACCCAGACTTCATAATTGGTAAAGCTTTCAACCAAGCCCATCCCCCTCCTCCTCCTCCTCCTCCTCCTCCTCCTCCTCCTCCTCCTCCTCCTCCTCCTCCTCCTTCTTCTTCTTCTTCTTCTTCTTCTTCTTCTTCTTCTTCTTCTTCTTCTTCTTCTTCTTCTTCTTCTTTTTTCCCATAGGTAATCATTCCCTTTCATCAGAAAAGAATAAAGAGTGCAGGCCTTATGTATAAATCCATAATCAAACTGACAGGTTTCATGCATGTTTCCAAAGGAAAGTCATGTCTCTTAATTTCTTAAGGGAATATGGGTAACAGACTTAAAAGCCACCTTCTCTTGGGGTTCAAAGAGATTCTAAAAAAATACTCTATTTGTTTTTGAAATGTTGGCTAATTTTCTGTCTAACACTGACACAATAAGAGATATAAAGTCCAGGACTCTAATCCCCCCTTCTTTTGTCCCTTCTCCTTTCTTTGCAATAACCATCTATTTTAATTAACCTAGAAATAGATTGACCCAACTGACAAACATTTGGAAAGGTAGAAGGTTATTTTCTAAAAATATATATATTTATTGCATCAATCAATCAATCAATCAATCAATAAATTTATTGATGCAAAGCTTGAGTGGACCAGTTGTTAAAAAGTACTCAAGGTGAAATACAGTATTGCTTCACTCAGTGAATCAAATGCCAATTTTATTTTTATTTATCAGATTGATCAGCGAATCAAATGCCCATTTGATTCACTGATCAATTTGATAAATAAAAATAAAATGTCTTGGAAAATGGGCCAGTCCTACTTCAAACTAGAGGAGACCACAAGTAAAAGCATTAAATGGGAGATTATATTCCCATTAGAATTACCCCTACTCCAAGAATAGTTTAAGATATAATTTTACAAAGAGTTTACAGCAGTGTTTTTCAAACCTGGCAACTTTAAGATGGGTGGACATCAACTCCCATGCATTCTGGCTAGGGAATTCTGGGAGCTGAACTCTATACATCCTAGTTGTCAAGTTCAAAAGCAGTGATTTAGAGGCTCACAGGGATTTAGAAAGAATGTTATGTGGCAATGTTATATGAGTGCTTCAAAAGCTAGGCGTTATACAGTAACAGTTTCAAAAGATCCTTCCCAGAGATTTGTAATCCTGCTCCGTCTTTTCAACTTGCAGCCCAATCAAACTGTGTGAATATCGGAGGCATGTGTTAAAGCTTTGAGTGATTGTAAACCTGGAAAGAACACTGGCAATCTTTGCATCCTCAGGTAAGAGAGGGGAGAGTGCTTAAAAGAGCGAGGTGTGGCCTGGGAGTGTGGTCACATGCAAGAGAGGTATCTCAGTTAATTAACATTTATAGATTATGGGATAAATTTTTCCTTACGGTTAGTGTATTTTTAATGTTAGACTTCAGATTTCCTCTTGTTTGGTTTTTCTGGGATGGTCTGCTAGTTTATTTGTATCATTTATTCAGTATTATGTAGATTGTTGCTGCGATCATCTGAAATGATAGAAGTTGCTTTCTAGCCCATGTGGGGACCATCATGTTCCTGAAAGATACTCTTGATTATGTTAATTAGACATAATTAACATACCTTAAGTTCTAAAATCTTCACAGCTTTCCATCCATCTCTGAGCATGGATCAGGTTCCTTTCAGGCATATAACTCATTTTTTGGGATGTGTTGGAACATGATAATTCCTCATCTGTAACCTGATCTCCTCAGGAGTTGGCTCCCATCTGTGGGAAATCAAAGCTTCACTTTTCCAGTATTGCGGACCTCAACTCATGTACATTCTTATACTGGTAGATTTATGACTCATCTTTCTTCAATACACTTAGTAATATATGAATAAACAAATACTAAAGGAATACTCAACAGGCTTTAAAGCAAGCTGGCCAAGATTAGGTTCTTGTCTTTCAAACCTTTGGGGAAACATCTAACCAATACTGGCTTTCAGTGAATTTGTTACTGCTCTTATATTGCTATATGGTATCATCCAGAATCTGTTTTTACTGCAGCGTTTTATTGTTTTATGGTTTCTATTTTGTATTTTTATTGCTCACTGCTTTGAGTATTCTTGAATAGAAAAGTGATTTATTAGACAAATAGTTAAAGAAAAAACAGATGTGGAGAGAGTAAGTAATGCCTTGTTTTTCTGAATCCATGAGTTCAAAATTTATCCAAACTATAAACTGCCAAACTGACCTCAGGCAATGTCCCAGAAATAGCCTTATTGCCTTATCATATCACAGAAGATACAGAAACATTTCTATTCCTTCTCTTACCAAGACACATAAAAGAGCTTTATGTTGGTCTTTGACTGTAACAATATTTGATTCATAAGACAGCTCTGTTTGATTAGTGCAGAGATCCAATATGTAGTCCATAATAGCTGTCTTAGCTGTTGCTAGTGTGGGCTAAGTATGTTGAAGATAAGAGACTTTAATATAGGAGAAAATGGAGGTGAGAAGAAAAATGAGGTGTGGCTAGAAGTTTAAGAAAATGTGGTTTTACTCGTACATGTTTGTGGTTTCAGTTTTGAACATACATTTCATTGTAAACTGCAGAGATAGCTGAATAGTCAGTGCTATAAATAAATCTGCAGAGTGAACACCATATTCCAGGAGAGAATCTCTTGGTTCCTAATCTATTTTGACACATATTATATGTTTGATATTAAGGAAGTACAGAAGAGGGAAACTGATGGATTCCACAGAGTAAATGTATCTATAAGGACCCACTTCAACTAACCACCCAGGAAAGCGGAACTCTTGAAACAAGCATTGTCTCAAAAGGATACTTTTATTAGGGGTCAGTGACAGTAGAGAAGTCAAAGCAAGATCTGGGAAAAAGCCCGCCAAAACAGTATAGCTAAGCAAGCAATATTCCTCTTCCCACCAAAGTCATAATGTCCATTTGAAATCCAGCCAATCCACAGGTGGTCTGAAGAGGGGGTAACTGGCACAGTTGGCGCGCATCTCAAGGAATTCTCCGGTTTCGTTTCTCCGTAACTATCTCCCTGATAAGGAAGATACATTCCTTTCTCAAAGGGATGATGGCAGGAGGAAAGAGTAGAAAGCAAAAGTGACCCCAAGCTAATGCAAAGATTCCCCCTCCAAGCAGAATGGCAGGCCCCAAAAATAGAGTATATATGCAAGAAAAGGAATAAGGGTTTGGGGACTGACAGTATCCTTTTTTCTCCTTTTTTCAAGGCTTGGATCATGATATATCCTCAAAATACATGTTTTAAAATTAGGTTTTAATGAGGGATATGCAAAATATACCATTCTGGGGGATGGAGAATTCTAATGTTCTTTAGAACTTTCCATCCACAGAACATCTGTATGCTTAACTGATTTTAATTATAGAATTTAATTGCTTTTAATATCTCAGTTTTTAATTTTTATTTTATTTCACCATAAACCCAAGTGACCTCACCAACCTAAAGGAAATACATAAATAAGTAAATATTTAGGAAAAGGGTGTCTTCCTTCCCTATCCCAAATAACAGTCCAGCTTAAACAGGCTCAGAGGATGCAAAATAGTTGTTGTGCTGGTTGGGGAAGGAGAAACAAATCTGAGATGGGGTGAGTGAGAGATAGAGAATGGAATGGAATAGAATGGAATGGGACTAACTGGGTGGCTGGCTGCAATCTTAAGTGTTCCACACTGCAATATGTTATTATCAATCCTGATTATAATTAATACAGTAGATCTAATGTGATATTTTCCTTACCTCAGAAATACAGTTAGCAGATATTTTGTGCCTATACTAGAACATCCTAGAACATTCTAAGTGTAGCAGGTGACAATGCACTGGAACAATGGGGCACAAAAGCCATAGTTTTATGATCCAGAGCGAGTGGTTTTGACCTGGTTTGTTGTTTTCAGTTAATGGATCATAAATAGGACATTGGGAAAAGATATGAAGAAATAATAGCATGTTCATGGATCGTGCTAGGTAGCCCTGCTGTCTATGAATAAATTGAAAAAGGGGAGACAGGGACATACCAATGTTTTACAGAAAAACTAAGGACTTCTGACAAAAGGAAGAGACACAAATTCAAATTCTGGACTTAACTGATATATTAGAAAGATCTTTGTTCTAAGTATCATTTTATATAATCACATAATCATAGGGCTGGAAGGGACCTTGAAGTCTTCTAGTCCAACCTCCTGCCCAAGGCAGGAGACTGTAATCTATTCCAGACAAATGGTTGTCCAGTCTATTCTTGAAAAGCTCCAGTGATGGAGCACCCACAACTCCAGGAGCTGTTCCACTGATTAATTGTTCTCACTGTCAGGAAATTTCCTCTAGGTTGGATCTTTCTTTAATAGCTTCCACCCATTGTTCTTGCCTTGCCCTTAGGTGCTTTGGAGAATAAGTCTAAGAATTTTTAAGTAATTCACTGGCTTGTTGCAAAGATTGGCCTCTCGCCATGGGAATGGAAAGAAATGCTTACCACTGCAGGCAATAGAGATCATATGGAGGATTACTAGAATCCAGCATGCTTTTATTAAAAACAGATCATTCCAAACAAATCTTTCTGGGTTTTGTTTTTTGATTTTTTGACAAAGTATTAGACTAATGAAATGTTATAGATTTTCTGCGCTTAAGTTTCATAAGTTGACCAAAGCCTCCTAATTAATAAAATAGAAAACTTGGATGGATGATCTCACTATCAGGTGCATTCACAGCTAGCTACCAATTGTTCAGCGACTGCTCAAAGTTACGGCTGAACTGAATGAGGGGAATTTACGATGAGTTCTCATTGTTGCAGCTACTGCAGTATCCCCATGGTAACGTGATTGCAATTTGAGCACTTGGAAGCCAGCTCACAATTATGATGTCATAGTATCCCGCAGTCACATTTGCGACTTTCATTGTTGGTTTCCAACAAACAAGGTTAACAGGGAAGCCAGCAGGAGGTTGCAAATGATGATCACATGACCACAGGACCCTGCAATCAAGCAGGATTTGCTTTACAACAGTAACTGGGACTGCTGCAACTGCCATTGTAAGTTGACATCATGCTTTATAATTGTATTGCATAGGAATGGAGTTGCCAATCCCAATTACCATTATTAAGCAAAGATTACCTGTAATGCAATATGGGGCTGCACCAAAGGAGGCATAGGATTTAAATTGTAGGAGATGAGAGTTCCATGCTACGGTGCACTGCTCAGTTTGCACCTAGAATGACACTTCCAGTTTTGGTTGCTACAGTACAAGGAGGATGTTAAAGAACTGGAAAGAGTCTAGAGAAGAAAGACAATGATGGTGAGCAGCTTGGAAACCAAATATAATCAAAAACAAGGACTGGATATCTTTAGCCTAAAGAAGAGAAAGCTAAAAGGGAGACATGATAGCAATCTCCCAATACTTGAAATACTATCTCAGAGAGGAGAGTGTGCATTTATGCCCCATAGTGCCAAGGAGTAAGGCAAAAACTAATAATGGAAAACGTCACATAGAGTTCCAATTCAGAAACAAGGAGAAATTTTTTGACTGTGAGACCTAATAACAATGAAACAGGCAGTCTCCTGCAATTGTGGGTGTTTCATCCCTAGTGATCTTCATGCAAAGATTTTTCTGGGAGGGTGGGGGTGGATTGGACTTAAAAGACTTTTCCAATCCTATAAATTCAATGTTATGCATTGGTTGTCAGGAACAAAATAATATGATGAAAAACCCTAAATGTCCTAGGATCTAACTATGTCTTAGGATCCAAATATGGTCCTCAGGAGTGGTTCTTTGAAAATTCGTTTGCTTGAGATTTGACAATCCAGCCCTCAAGAGGCTTTATTTGTTACTGTTCCAATTCTACTACAATTTGTGTTAAGCCCCTTCTCTTTTTCTTTAAAAGAGTAGCCAAGATGTATCTTCTTTTAATTATTAATAGATGTTTGCGTAGCTTTTAATGTACATCTTTGAAGTTTTGAGGGGGGTTATTTACACTACTTGCTGCCTTGAGTGCTCAAATCGAATGGAAGAGTGGGACAGAATCGCATAAAATAACAATTTTTGGAGCAATGGCAGCCTTCATTGTATATCCCTAGCCATTCATAAAAAAAAGATTGAAGCAATATAAGGCAAAGACTGTCCTCAATTACACAATTTCTTTTGAACCATTTGATTGTACTGTCTCCCAATTGCCTCACAAACGACCACAGCAATGAACATGGGTATATTGCAGCATTAAATATGCGGACATGCAAATTTGCAGATGCAGCACTTCAGCTAACAGTTTAATGTCTAAAATTCTGCATTACTGGCAGGAGACATAACTTAAGCCTGTGTTATAACATCCTGGTCAAGTATGACTCTTTCAATTGGAAGTGAATTCCATTGTTTATATGGAATAGGAGTGAAATAATTTCAAAACAGCTCTTTCAGTTCTAAAAGCATTTTAACTCTTTTGTATTATTAAAGCATTTTTTTTAGCCAGAGAGAGGAAATACAATAATCTGTAAGGTTTCCTTATTGGTTGCCTAAATTACAGTATTTAAGACTGAAAAACAATGTGAGTTTTTGGAATCAATAATATGTAGGAAAGTGATTTGATGTTGGCCTCTATCTGGTGTCGGACACTTTTTATTTTGCCATTCTTTTTATTTCAAACTTTTCATAAATATAAAAATATGGTGGTGAAGGAACCAACACTACCCCCACCCCAGGAAAAAGAATAAAAAATAAAGTTTGCTCAATTCTGCAGTATGCAATATAATTGATTTGATTTTTTTTCTCTTTGACTCGATGCTTTTCACATTTTCCAGTGTGACAAATATGTTATGTATACGTGAATTCCTGTTTACATGGTGATGTCATCTCATAGCCCAATCTAATTGACCATACAGTGCTGTAGCATTACACACCTCACTGCATGATTGTCTATAATATGAATAAATCAACAGCAGTTAAGGGAAAAGAACTGGTGCTAAAGTAATAGTAGCAACATGAAAACAATGGAACCAATTTAGATAGCAGAAAAGATATTACCTTCACATTCAATTACCTGAACAAAAGCTTGCACCACATGAAAATTGCTACATTATGTTTGAAAATAAATGCAAAAGATATTCACTGAAGCTCTAACTCCATATTCTTAGGTCTTTCATCTTGTTTCTGTTATTTAGTTTGGAATTCTAGTTAATTCAAAAGCAGTATAACCAGAGTTCTGCCTAATAAAGACCTCAGACTGACAGCTGTTCTGCCCTAATTTTGACAGTGATAATTCAGTTCAGAATAGAGCTGAAAGGGACCTTGGAGGTCTTCTAATCCAACCCCCCTGCTTAGGCAGGAGAGCTTGTACCAGGGGTAGGCAACCTCGGCTCTTTTATGGCTCATGGACTTCAACTCCCAGAATTCCTGAGTCAGCATAGCCTATACCATTTCAGAAAATGGCTGTCCAGAAGGCTACAGATGACTGAGAAAACTGAAACAGTCAGATTCACCCATTGTCAGGTCATGACTAAGTGGCAGGAAATTGATATAGATATGTAAAAATCACAAGACTAACTCAATATGAATCTAAAGATTCTTAGTAAAGAAGCAATAAGAATGTTTGAAGACTAGTTAAGAAACCTTACATAGGCCTTACAAAACCTTACAAAAGCCATTTAACAGTCAGCAATCAGCCTCTAAGCCTCTAAATCAGTGTTTCTCAACCTTGGCAATAAGCTGGGGAAATCAAGGAGCTAAAGTCTACAAATCTTAAAATTGTCAAGGTTGAAAATGACTGCTCTACATCTGTGATAGTTCTTTGTCAAACACATGGATTAAATGCACTCGTTTAATTAAATTTAAGGTTTATTCTGCCAAATACTTCCAGACCCTCATTGCCTTACAATACTTCATACAATAGAAATATCCTCAATAAATACATTTTTAAAACAATTACCCCATTTAACATAATTAATATTTATAGCTATAATAATTTGTTACCTTCTCTAGAATTGATTCTATAGTTTCCTGGTTCTTCTAGTCTCCTTTTTCAAAAGTCAGTACTATATTTACACAGCTGCTTCTTCATCATGTTTCCAGGATTTCTCAGAGATCATCACTTCATTAGTTCACTCTCTTAGGATGCAATTTATCTCTCCCACCCCTAAGGTTTAAATTTGTTCCAAGTAAAAATCACTAGTTCCTTGTTATTTTTCTATCTGTCTCAAGCGTCAGTTCTGCCCCTTTTTCCTATTCCTCATAATTTCCTGATGGAACATAGACTTCCTTCTTGGACAAGATTGAACCAACAAGTGTTGTCTATTGACTTTTTCTTTGTTGTCATTTTGAATGTATTTAAAGATTTTTTTGTGTTATTCAAGCATCCTTCACCAACTTTAGCTCACTCTGAATTGTATTATGTGTAGTGACTACCTCACATCATCAAGGTAAGCATTTAGATCCAAGTACTAATGAGCCCAGTGCCATATACTGAGTTCTCCACACAATGACTACCCATCCCAAATGCAAATAATTCCTAATGCACTTACATATAAAAAGGTTTAAAGTTTCCCTTGTCCAGTGGTGATCAACTCAATGGGGCAGTGCTCAACTCCAATTCTCAGCCTAGGGAGCTATGTTGTCTGAGTAGTTTCCATCATGTGGCCAGCATGAAAGTATGAACACAGTGACTTTTCCTGCCAAAGCAGTACTTATTTATCTACTTTCATTTGCATGCTTTCAAATTGGCAAGAGATAGGGTGAGAACAGGAGCTCACCCCATTGCTTTCCAGCTGACAAGTCCAGCATCTAAACCACTGATTCATCGTGCCACTCCTTTGTATATACAAAATTTTGTATATACAAAATACATTTATCCACTGTATTTACATCATTCACAGGTCCCAAAAGTATTTAGCACATACTCATGGAACACTTTCAGTCAATAAATACTAAATCTAAACCAGATAGTAAATAAGCTCTGAGAACACCAGGCAATTCTCTGCTTTAATATTGCCAATTACAACTTTAATGCAGAACATTGGGAGTAGGTTAAATTTTAGTTTCGAGCTAACTACATATTTTCATAGATAGCCAATTGTTGGCATCCACTTATTATAAGTGGGATTCTATGCCCCAAACTGCAGATAATAGACCAGCTTCTAAGACCACTTTTATCCATAGCTTGATTGAAGCAAATACTCTCTTTTTCTCTGTACAAAAAATAAAAAAGGAGGAGTGGGAGGAGGCAGTACAAGATTGCAGGAAGGCTTTAGGAAGTAAAATCACATACCAATCCCCTTTAGTGCAACAATTTGAAACTGGTATGAAAAAGCAGTAGGAGATCAATTGAAAACTCGATGGAAAATTACTACTAGATGGTAGAAAGATGTTCCAAATGACATCTTTTCCTTTGTGTGAGAGTCCTTCATTCCCACTCTGATTAGGAACAGCACCAGAACAAAAAGGTGAACTTCAAAATAAGCTCTCCAGCTTTTCTTGGAGCATGCGGGAAACCTAAAAAGATAAGCTATTCTACAATATACATAAATGGTAAAGCAGGCAATTTATTCTTGCCATAGTTCCTAAGTTTAAGGTAGGATGAAGAGTGATGGACAAATAACATGGATATGAAATTCCAGCCAAATGTCTGAACAAAATATCTCCAACACAGACTTTATGCAAGTCAATTATGCATAAAGTTTATAAAAATTATTTCCCGTTCAAAAGCCTAAAAGCCCATGGATAAAAGCTGTTCTTCAGCCTGTTGGTGCGGCTGGCTATACTCCTATATCGCCTACCCGATGGTAGGAGAGTAAAGAGATACCATCCAGGGTGTGAGTCATCCCTGAGAATTTTCCTCACTCTTCCAAGGCAGCGAGCCCTGGCAAGGTCATCCAGTGGTGTCAGGGGAAAGCCCACAATGTCTTGTGCTGTGCTCACCACCCTCTGCAATGCTTTCCTATCTGCAGCTGTCAGACCAGCATACCAAACCACAATACAGTACGAGAGGACGCTCTCTATAGTAGACCGGTAAAAGAGTGTCATAAGCCATTGTTCTACTCTGTTCTTCCGCAAGACCCTGAGAAAGTGAAGCCTCTGTTGGGCCTTTCTGGCCATCTGGGTTGTATTAACTTTGCAGGTCAGATCTTCGCAGAGGTAGACTCCCAGAAATTTAAAGGAGGAAACTCTCTCCACACAATCCTCCCCAATGTAAAGTGGGGCAGGTTCCTCCTTTTTCTTCCGGAAGTCTAGCACCATCTCTTTTGTCTTGCCGATGTTCAGGTGCAAGTTGTTGTTACAACACCATATGGATAGTTTTTGTACCTCCGCGCTGTATGCTGTCTCATCCCCACCTGTAATAAGACCCACCACGGTCGTATCATCTGCGAACTTAATTATCTCAGTAGATGGGTTGGATGGTACACAGTCATATGTGAACAAACAGTACAGGTAGGGGCTAAGCATGCAGCCCTGTGGCGAGCCGGTGCAAAGCTTTAGGGGGGTCGACAAAGCAGACCCGATCCTCACTGTTTGTAACCGGTCCCTAAGAAAGTCTTGAATCCAATCGCAGATGGAGGGGAGAATGTCAGTCAGCTTCTCGATGTGAATGCTCGGCAAACTGGTATTGAAAGCCGAGCTATAATCAACAAAAAGCATCCTGACATAACTTCCAGGTTTCTCAAGATGACTTGCTACAGTAGCTATGGCATCGTCTGTCGATCTATTCCCCTTATAGGCAAATTGATGTTTATCAAAATCCAGTGGGAGGCATGTCCTGAGATGTTGTTAGAATCAATCTTTTGAAGCATCTTGGGGGTTGTTCCAGCAGTACATATGAATTTGCAATCCAGTGTACACTCAGTAAACAGCCATAGTAGGTCTTAGCTTTGTACTCCCCAAATGTACTAAGTTGTCATACATATTTTTAAAAAAATGAAAATGAAAAATGAAAGCAGGACAAGAAGCAATGGATGGAAACTAATCAAAGAGAGAAGCAACTTAGAACTAAGGAGAAATGTCCTGACAATTAGAACAATTAATCAGTGGAACAACCTGCCTCCAGAAGTTGTAAATGTTCCAACACTGGAAGTTTTTAAGAAGAGACTTAACAACCATTTGTTTGAAATGGTATAGGGTTTCCTGCCTGAGCAGGGGGGTTGGAGTAGAAAATTTCCAAGGTCCCTTCCAACTCTATATTATTATTATTATTATTATTATTATTATTATTATTATTATTATTATTATTATTATTAGTTGTTGTTGTTGTTGTTGTTGTTGCTGTTGCTGTTGTTATCAATCAGAAGTGGCTTGTAATTTAGATGATCCCATTCCAAACGTTTGTCTTGATAAGCCTTTTCAGTAGGATACAGCTTGAACATTCCATAAGGTATCTTTCATCAGGTAGTTATTTGGATATGCATGTGTTCAACACAAACACAAATCCAAATCAAAACAATAATGCCAGCAACAATTTTTCTCATTTTGCAGCTTGATGTTAACACAGGGACGTCAAACTGCTGCCCCCCTGGCTGGTTGCATCATACGGAGGCCATGCCCACTCCAGCTCCCGCAATGCAAAAAAAGTCACGATACATCGCGACACATCACGTGAAGCGGCGAGTTTGATATCCATGTGTTAACACATGCATAGTGCTTTGCTTATCTTTCAAAACTAGTCATGTTCTTTACAAAATCAGATAATAACCCATAGCACATATATAACATCTCAAGATAGTGGAGCAAGATTATAGCTTTATTTGCATAAGAAGCTAAATTTAAAAGTGACTGTTCTGGCTTTAGTTTTGGGCAGTGTATAAATCTAGCCAATGATAAATTATTCAATAAATCTCAGTTAATAATCCATGGCATTTTATGTTATGTAAAACTGGTGTTCCTTTCCATAATTCATGGATTAATGTAGCTTTTGTGATACTTTGATTTGGCCTTTGACCTAATTTTAAGAAATCCCTTTACAGATAATCAGATCAGATCACTGTTAAGAGTTATTGTCCCCATAGCTTGTTGCAAGAAATAGGGTACAGGTCAGTAATGATGAACAAATAATGAATCAGGGTTGAAAGTCAATTCTGAAGGAGCAGGTCAGAACCAGGAGGCAGCCCCAAAAGCTATTAGGGCAGCACATTTTGGAAACTGATCAACAACATACAAAATCTGGCCAAGTGTTAGAGAAAATATGCAAAACAGCTTAGGGCTTGGCTATCTGCAGAAATATCTCTCCCAGTAAGAACCTATTTGATTATTAGGAACTTCAGTTGTATGGCTCCCAGGCTGTAAAGGCACTCTTCATAAAGTGTCCTTGGTCCCCAACTCTCCCACTGTTTTGGAAGTTAGTTAAAACATAGCATTTATGTCAAGATTTTAATTAACAATGCATTTATTGTAAGATGTAAAAGGAGAATGGTTTTTAATGATACTAATTTGTTCATTTATTGTTGTAAGATATTTCAATTGTCAGAAAGTACAGAAGAATATAAATAAATAAGAAATTGGTAGTAGAGAAACTATTTAGACATCTGTATTTTAGGAACATTATCAATACAATGCTGATTAGAGAACCTAGACATGTTTATGCGATAGGAAGCTGGATACAAAAAAAGAAATGTTCATGTTGGTATTTTTCTTAATTAAGTTGACATGGAAATTGGATGGTAACGTAGAGACATCTAAGTGAATTTGTGAAACCCTGACATGGACCAATTCATTTGGCCCTACAATTAAGTTTGCACAAAATAGCTTCACTCAAAAGACACACAGATGACAAATCTCTAAAGAATGCTGTCTGGTTTCATTGTAAAAAAGAAAAAGAAAACCAGCAATATTTCCACCATTTCTCTCACCCTCTTTTGCAAGAGAGGAAATCCAAATGTGAAATACTGCCTTTGCTTTGGGTCTCCATGGAGACAGTATAAACACATCTGCTTTCTTGTGAAGGATGAAAGCACCCTGCACAGAATTTATAATTGAAAGGAATGAAAGACATTATTATTTCATGCTAAAACATTTCAGTGACAGGATAGAGAGAATTCAGCTGAATGTTGTAGTAGTTGGTCATGGTGCAGTGTTTTGGGCTATAATTTCCACCAATAAAGGCCCCAAGCTACAGGTTCCAAAGCATTGCTGATTCATATCAGAAACCCAGGAACCTCCAAACAGCAAGGAAAGCACCGGCCCGGCAGACTTTGACAGTTGACAGCTGTCAAATGGCTGCCGGGAGTAACAGCGCATGTGCACTGCCCCGCCGGCCGCCATTCTCAATGACAGCTATCAGACGGGCTGCCGGGTCCAAACACGCACGCGCCAGATTTGACAGTTCCCGGAACTGTCAAATCGGCAGTTCACAATCTGGTCCTCCGAACCGAGCCAAACGCTCAGCTGAGAGGAATTCCCCGACAGCCGCCGAGCTGTCAGAATGCCGCATGACGATTGGCTGCTGTCCGAGCGGCGGGAAAAATACTGTTATCTGATTGGTTGTAACGTTTGACAGTTCTCTATAAAAGCCGGGATTGTTTTGACAGTCAGCCGCCCCCCGGAGCTGAACCGAATAAACTTGTGAACCTTTGCCTATGGGCTCTCTCGTCTTTGTGAAGACATTTCACCTGGCGACGAGGGTGGGATACCGGTACTACAGAGCTGCCTACTGAGCTAAGTCACACCGCGAAGGAGTTCCGATCCCTCTCGCTGATAAGTCACTGCTGAAGCCGCTTTGAGGGCAAAGGAACCCTTCTGCAGCTTGAACAGTACTGTGGACCCAGACCATGGCAAATTTAGGTCACATCAGAGAATTCAACGTCCGCCATCCCGAGGGATGGGAGTCGCACTGGGGGCAAGTCAAGTGCTACCTTGTCATCAACAAAATAACGGAGGACCGCCACAAAGCTGCAGCCCTTCTGTGTCTCAGTGGGCCCGCCGTCTACGACATCGCTGTAGGGCTCTGCAGCCCAGACCCCGTCGCGACCATTCCATACGCTGAGTTGACCGACCGCCTCAGCAAGCACTTTATGCCCCGTCGGTCCAAATTGTATTGGCACCTCCACTTCGCCCGCCGCCGCCAGCAACCGGGCGAAGCATCCACAGCTTTTATCGCAGGGGTACGTCATGCGGCCTGCAGATGCCAATTTCCCGACCTGGAAGACCGCATCAGAGACCAGGTTATCGCCGGTCTCTCTAACGAGCAGCTCCAGCGGAAATTGGTAGCCAAGCCCACGATGGACCTCGCTGAACTCACATTAGAGATCATGGCCTACGAAGACAGCCACCGTGAGGGCTCCCCTGTGTTCAGAGGCAGCCCGGCCGGGTCAGTCCACCACGCCTGGGAACCGGACAATGAGCAACCGGAGGCCTGCACCGGCGTCAACGACATCATGTCTCGCTTCAACAAAATGACCGCCGACCATGGAAGAAACCGCAGGCCATTCAAACCAGCCGGTCCAGGCCAAAGACCCACCTCCACCGGCCCCAAACCGAAGTGTGCCAGCTGCGGCGGGGCTCATGCCAGAGCCACATGCCGTTTTAGAAATGCAAAATGCCACGGATGTGGGAAGACCGGGCACATTCGCTCCGCATGCCGCAGCCTGAACCGGGAAACCCTCCACGAGCTTGAGGAAATTCCGGCAGGTAGGACCAAAATCCCCCCCTGCCAAGGAAACCTCCCAGCCCTCAGTGTTGTCCATTCGGGCCAAACAAAAAATCTCGACCATCCACCATTTACAACCCAAAATTAAGATCTGGGTTAAGATTCAAGGGGTGCCCTGCGAAATGGAGGTCGACTCCGGATCCTCCGTCTCAATAATGTCCTGGGACACTCTCAAAAAAATCGGCTTTAAAAGCAGACGCCATATTTCCCTTCAGCCCTCCAAAATACTCCTCGCAGATTTCCAGGGGGCCGCTATCCAATTAAAGGGACAAGCACAACTAAGAGTAGAATACAAAAAATTCCTAGGGCACTTAACAGTCCAGATCACAGAGGCACCCAGAACCAGCCTCATCGGGTTAGACTGGTTCGAGGCTCTGGGCATCCGCCTGGAGGGCACCAACCGCATACAATCCCAAACCCTAGAAAAGGTTTGCCAAGCATTCGCTGATGTCTTCGACGGGACGCTTGGCAAATATACCGGCTCCCCTATCGACATCAAACTTAAACCTGAGGTGGGTCCCATCTGCATTAAGGCAAGAAGGGTCCCCTTTGCGCTGAAACAAAAAATCGAGGCCGAATTAGATCGTTTAGTCGCCCTCGGGGTCTTAGAACCAACAGATGGGGGAACCTGGGAAACACCCATCGTGACACCAGTCAAACCAAATGGGGATGTGAGAATATGCGCAGATTATAAAGCGACTCTAAACCGCGCATTAAATCCCCATGCATACCCAGTCCCCGCAGTTAGGGACGTGCTCTCTGAAATAGGTTCTGGCTCAATATTCGCCAAACTCGACCTGGCGCATGCATTTCTTCAGCTACCTGTCACCCAAGAAACAGCTGAGGCCCAAACCACTGTCACACACCGTGGCGCCTTTAAGGTAAATCGCCTACAATTTGGTATCTCAGTGGCTCCTGGTATCTTCCAGGAAGTCATGGAAAAAACCTTAAAGGGAATCCCAGGGGTCTGCCCCTATTTCGATGACGTGCTCATCGCAGGGGAATCAGAAAACAACTTAGCAACCAGGCTGCAAGAGGTACTATCCAGATTTCGGAAAGCGGGGTTAAAACTCAAATGGGAAAAATGTTCTATAGGCGTCCCATCCGCAGATTTTTTGGGCTACAAAATTGACTCGCAAGGAATCCACCCCACCGACTCTAAAATCCTTGAGATCAAAGCCGTCCCTACTCCCAAAAATAAAACAGAGCTCCAGGCTTTCCTCGGGCTTTTGAATTTTTATCACGCCTTCCTACCTGGAAAGGCAACTATCGCAGAGCCACTCCACAGGCTGCTCGATAAAGGGGCAGCCTGGCAGTGGACAACAGTCCATGACAACAGCTTCAAATCACTCAAACAAATGCTATCCAGCAACGCCACCATCTCCCACTATAAAGAAGACAAACCTCTCTGCATAGCCTGCGACGCATCCCCATACGGGATCGGAGCAGTTTTAAGCCATTTAGACAGTGACGGCACTCAAGCCCCGGTGGCCTATTATTCTAGGACTCTTTCCAAAACGGAAAGAAATTATGCCCAGATTGATAAGGAAGCCCTGGCAATAGTGGCGGGAATAAAAAATTTCACGACTACCTTTACGGCCGCCCATTCTTGATTTACACAGACTACAAGCCCCTGTTAGGATTGTTCACCTGGGACCGCCAAACCCCTCAGATTTTGTCCCCCAGGATGCTGCACTGGACAACATTCCTCGCAGCATACTCCTATCAACTAATATACAAACCGGGACACCAAATGTGTCACGCTGACAGCCTCAGCAGGCTTCCCTTACCCCACGTAGAACCAGACCCAGCCCCAGCCAGCAACATCTTGGCCATTCAGGAGCTCCTGGAATGCCCACTGACGGCGAACGATATCGCTGCTGCAACATCTCAAGACCAAACACTTAGCAGAGTGTTAGCGTGGGTACACACTGGTTGGCAATCCTCCTGTCCAGGCACAGAATTCCAGCCATACTTTTCCAGGCAAAATGAATTAACCTCTCACCTGGGATGCATACTCTGGGGGTGTAGGGTAATCGTGCCACCCAAACACAGACCCAAGGTCCTACACACGTTGCATGAGGGCCACCCTGGCATCGTAAAAACAAAAGCCTTGGCCCGCAGCTATGTTTGGTGGCCGGGAATCGACCAAGACATAGAAAAACACATCGCTGGCTGCTATTTGTGCCAGCAGTCCCGCCCGCTCCAACCCAGAGCTCCAATTCACAAATGGGAACTCACAAAAAACCCTTGGTCCCACATCCACATTGATTACGCAGGACCCTTCCAAGGGCAGGTCTTCCTCATAGTCTTGGACAGTTATTCCAAGTGGCTGGAGGTTCTCCCGGTTCACAGCATGACAACCGCTGCAACCATCCAAGCCCTCAGGGGAATCTTCGCAACACATGGTCTCCCCGACGTTATAATATCAGACAATGGCCCTCAATTTACTTCTCATGACTTTCAGATCTTCACGAGGAGCAATTGTATTAGGCACTCAATGTCGGCTCCCTTCCACCCATCGTCCAACGGCCTTGCGGAGGTTATGGTGAGGGCCACCAAAGACGCCCTCAAAAGAATCATCACGGGGAACTGGCACCGTCGCCTGGCACAATTTCTCCTGGCCCACCACGCTACACCCTGCTCCTCCACCGGGAAAAGCCCTGCCGAACTGCGATGGGGCTGCCGCCTGGTGACAAGGCTCGACAGACTCCACCCAGACAGACCAGCAGCCGAAATGGCCTCCAATGCCCAGCCAAAAACATTCTCCAGGGGACAAAATGTCTGGTCTCGGGATTATGGGGGAAGGGATAAGTGGGTCCAGGGGGTTATCCTGGACCAAACAGGGCCGTTGTCATACACAGTGGACACGGGGACGGGGCTAGCACAACGCAGACACGCAGATCAGCTCCGACCCAGGTCACCCCCCAACCCCACTCTGCAACCGACCCCGGAGGAACCTGCGCCATCCGACACCCCCGAACCCGTCGAACTTTCCCCTCCCTGGACCTACAACCGCCAGCCAAAATCCTTCCAGAAATAATTCCACCGGCGACACAACCTGAAGAAAGCACCCCCTACCTCCGACGGTCCAGCTGAGTCAGAAGACCCCCCGCATACCTCGCGGACTTTGAATGGGAGGGGAACACGCCGACAGACAAAAACCCCGTTAATAGTACTTGTTTTAAAAGTTCAACTGTTGTTAACATACCCATTTCAGGGGGAGGGAAAGGGGGTGATTCATATCAGAAACCCCGGAACCTCCAAACAGCAAGGAAAGCACCGGCCCGGCAGACTTTGACAGTTGACAGCTGTCAAATGGCTGCCGGGAGTAACAGCGCATGCGCACCGCCCCGCCGGCCGCCATTCTCAATGACAGCTATCAGACGGGCTGCCGGGTCCAAACACGCATGCGCCAGATTTGACAGTTCCCGGAACTGTCAAATCGGCAGTTCACAATCTGGTCCTCCGAACCGAGCCAAACGCTCAGCTGAGAGGAATTCCCCGACAGCCGCCGAGCTGTCAGAATGCCGCATGACGATTGGCTGCTGTCCGAGCGGCGGGAAAAATACTGTTATCTGATTGGTTGTAACGTTTGACAGTTCTCTATAAAAGCCGGGATTGTTTTGACAGTCAGCGGCCCCCCGGAGCTGAACCGAATAAACTTGTGAACCTTTGCCTATGGTCTCTCTCGTCTTTGTGAAGACATTTCAATTGCCACATTAACAGTTGGAAATGCACCCAACATTTAATTGATATCATGAAAAGAAAACAGGACACAGTGTCCTTTCTCTTACTGCTGAAAGTTAAAATGGCTTCACAACAGTACTCCCTTCTCCAAGCATAACTGGGCCATCGCCTTCCTACTGAGCAGGCTATTGATGGCTGTTGTCCTCTTTATACATTTACCTGGGAACATGTCTCATTGAGTTCAATAGACTTACTCCTTATTTTATGCTAAATTAGGGAGGAAAATGCAAAGTCAGAATTAATGTATTTAACAAATCATAATGGTCTGGTCACACATTACACTAAGTCACAATGCATGAGTTCACCAATCATATTAAGCCAGAGTGGCATTCCATGGCTTAATGGTTCACATGCACCCATTCCAATTTAGCTATCTCCTAGAACCCATTAAGAGACCCCAGTTTGGTATAGTGATTAAGGCATCAGTCTTCCTATTCTTTTAACCATTAGCCATAAGATTTAGGCTCCAAGCCCTTCACAGTTTTTACACTTTTTCCAGTTCCTCAGCATTTATCTTGAATTGGGGAGACCATATCTTCCTTTAAAAGATGATTGGGGCAATATGATAGGTGTATTAAAAAAACTATTAAAAATTAAAGGCAGACAGAATTTTTAGCCCTGCCCATTGTTAGTACATCACGAAATCACCACCATGTCCCCTTGTGATGCTTGAAACCAAAAAGTATAGCATAAATCTCAGTTTAAATTTTTAAATAAATTACAAAATTAGTAATGTTCAAGAAGCAAAGCTATTTAACCACATGTTCAGATGTGCATTTAAATCAAGAACTGTGCATATCATTGTTTAATCTTATCCATATTTTAAAGTTTCAGCCTTCTGTCCTCCTCCACTAGCAGACCTTCTCAGAACAATTGTTATTTAGTTGTATATTTATACACATCAGTGCACATTCATATTTATTACAGAAATATCTTCTTTATTAAGTAGAAATACCAGAAAGTCAGGCAAATTATGGAACTAATATATCATTCAATTGTGAAGTATGATTCCTGCTTTCCTGGAACTAGCTTTCTAATCTAGACTGTATCATCTAATTAATCTTGTTGTCCAACAAAACCAAGATAGTGATAAACAACATTGAGGCAATGGCTCTAGACAGCAATAATAGGCAGCTAAAGCAGATAGTAGTAATAAACTGCTTCTGTAGATAACTTTGACCCTGAAAAACAATGGATGGAAGAGCAATCACTTCAAGCTGCATTATCATAGATTTTGAGTGATGGTCTCTCACTTTATGCCCATCAGGGAACATAAAGTTTATACTGAGCATTGGGTAAAATAGCAACTTTGGAATTGGAAAGGGTGAATGTATATGTGATCTGAAATCAGGGTAGGTTTTAAGACACAACATTTTATGAGGCAGTAGCTAGGATGTTTAAAAGAGAGTTGATCATAAAGAATGGAATTTGTATCTGGGCATAAAACTTTAATCAAGACCAGGGTAGGAAAAATTAATTGGGGAATTTAAAGGGGAAAGGCATAGTGGTCCACACTTTAAAACTTCTGAAAGTGATCATTGGTGATATCTTTTTGTACAACAGATATTGTAGAATAACGATTTCTTAAACTATGTTCCATGGAGCACCCCAATCCTCTAGAAGATGTTCTGTGAGCTCCTTTAAAGGCATTGATGCCTTAATATCTATTCCTTCAACACATTGTTATGAGGTCTTTTCATTAAACTAAAATCAAATATCAAAATAGACTGAATACTGTAGCAATGCTAAAATATTTTTAAAGAATCACACTTCAGACATTGAAAAAATCATATGCATGTTCATAATCATTAATGTTTGTAAAAGAAAAGCTATTGTTAGAAATGTTTTATTTCAATGCTACATTTATTTATTTTAAAATTAAAAGGTATGCGTAATCCTCATTAAAAGTTTAGTCTTTCATGATCTTAAAATAACTAACAGCATTATTATAATGGGTGTATTTTTTAAATTGACTGCATTGAGCAACTTACTTTAGTACTGAAAAATGTAATGAGAAGTTAGTGGGAATGGGATGTTTGATAGTACAGATTTCATCTCTATTAGTCTGAACTGAAACAGTTATTTTCAAATTTGAATGCTGAAGAAACTGCTTTTCCTACATTCTTCTGCGATTGATTTAAGCCCTTCTTGATTTACAACTTGGAAACACTAGATCAGAGAAGAACTTGAACTGGGCAATAAGCTGGACATGAATCAGCCGTATAACACATATGGTAGAAGGGCTCAACAGTTCTGGGCTATATCAGAAGAAGCATCATATCAAAGAAACAGAAATATTTATTCCCTTCTATTCTGAACTAATGAGGAGACCACAAGTGGAATATTCTGTATGATTCTGATAGCCACATTTCCAAACTGATTTTGACAAATTAGAATAGGTTCATAGAAAAGGGGAATGACCTTAAGATGTTTCATGAAAAGACTTGGGGGAGACACAATAAATGTGTTCAGGTAATAATATAATAAGAAGTTACAGAGAAGACGGTTGTGAACTATTTTCCATGCCCACAGGAACTAATACCAAAAATAAGGGTGGATATTTAGAATAATACTTTGAAGAGAGACAACTTATATCTTTGTACCCCAATTTATTACTTTCTTATTTCTAAAAACATTTTTATTAACATTACACTGTAAGAAAGGTCTCCAAAACGTTTTTAAATAAGAATCAAATACATAAAATCATTTACAAAAAAGTTTAAACTTTAACATAAACATAAATAAAGAGAAGACAGCACAACTGAAATTCAGCCATGTTTTTAAAAATTCTACTGGTTTATGATACTAATCTAATTTCTTTCATGGGTTAATTTCAAAAACAAATAGCCATCATAGGGAACAGCCCACCTCACATTGCCAATAATTGACTCTTGTTTAGCAATGATGTGATACACATTCACATATTATCACTACTCAGATAAATACCAGCAAATGTCAGATTTCTATAATCAATTTTTTATTAATTACAAAATAACATATTAAAAAGGGAGAGCTCCCTGATCCAAAAATACACATTTCACTTATTTATTTATTTATTTATTTATATACTGAAAACAGCCAGCCATCTCTGTAACTCAAATGTTAACCATAAAAACTTGTATCACAAGCACAGTAATGAAATAGGCTAATTATAGCATCCGTGCTTTTAATTTTTACCTTACTAAAATAGCAATTGATTCTACAAAAATCACAAACTATCATCAGTTAGAAGTCCAATTATTCTGCGGTGCCCAAATCTTCATGCTTTAATAAAATTGCTGTTGAAGAAGTGAATCTATTTCCTGACCATACATTGTGCTCCATTACTTTTTCCTAAAGTTCATTTAATTATATGCAGTTGATTTCCCTCAAATAAACTAATATTAACTATAGATGTGTTGTGTTGGGCAATTTAAGCTTGTTCAAGCCAAAAAGAAAAAAAAGACCTTGTTAATGAAGGTTACTGGGAAAGCAACAGCTGTGACTGTAGCTTTTCCCTTCCACCCACAAAGGAAAACAGGAAGGCTGAGGCAGTCCTGTGTAGTTCGTGTTGCAAAATGCTCCAGAGGGCCCTACCATCTGGGATGGTATTTTATTGTTTTAATCATTTTTAATTATCTCAGTAATTTGGTAAACTACCCAGAGAACTTTGGTTATTAGCCAGATTAGAAATAAGCCAATCAATCAGCCAACTGAACATACAATGCTTTGCTCCAACTGCTAAAACTCTGCTTTAGGAGTTGCAATGGCCAAATCTAGAATAACAAAATTAATGGCAGAAGTTCTGAAAACAATGTTTCAGCCCTTTATCTTGGGATGAAAAATCCACCCATAACATGGATAGTTGTCTTTATTCTGGGGGCACAGTTTGAAGCCCCACGACTGCATTTGGCCTTGAAGGCTTTGGGTGATTCCTCCTGAGCTCTTTCAGCTGAATTGCAACAATTAATATGAGAGTAGGACAATATTCAATAGATGGGAAGTATAGCTGTGAATTCTAATAAAAGTTTATTGCAATTTAAATTAAATGTCATTGTGAACTATTTTGAGATTTCCGTTTACATAAAATAGTGTAGAAATGTTTTAAAAACAAAAGAAGTAAGGAAAAGGATAGCTGCTTAACTATATGGGAGCCACACTTGAGTTGTAGGCAAAAATTAGAGCTGAAACTATTTTTTTTAAGGGAAGAACTAATTATACTCAAATCCCACTTTTAGTATTTACAGAGTGCTTCCATCTCCATTCCTGCTTTAGCTGGGTTGAACATAAAAGCCTAGGTTCTCTCAATCAAGACCCTAGGGCAGTGTTTCTCAACTCCAGCAACCTGAAAATGTGTGGGCTTCAACTCCAAGCTGCCAGTGTTGAGAAACTCTGCTTTAAGACAATCGTAGACAATAAGGATGGATATAACATGAGTACTCCAATGTCACTTACTGTTTTGTATCTGGCTATAACTAGTTATAACCATCAGTGTATTGAGGTCAGCATGAACAACTGTGTTGGTTACCATAAGCATCTGATTCATAGCACCATGATATAAAAACTACATGCATGTTGCAATATCTGATACAAATAAGTAAGCCAGATCAGACAAGATAGCAATAAGAGTTGTATTGATTGATTGGTTTTACAATGGCAAATTGCAAGCTGGAAACAAGAATCAAATCTGGATTAGGACCTAGGGCAGATATGGTAAGCAGAGAGTGGGAGGGTTTAAAACTTTGTTTCCATTGTATTATTCATATGCCTGCAACTTGCCTCAATAAAACAAAAAACAACAAAAAACTTGTTGGTGCTAACGGGAATTTTTGAGATTAAATGTCTTCTAACTACTCTTCACTCCATTACACAAAGTTTGAATTCAAATCAGATAGCGCTTCAGATACTTTGTTGTTGTTTAAAAGATTATTATACAACTGTCAATTGTATGATTGGCATCTTATTTAGTTAGGCTATCAAGGATATGAACTACAAGAAGCAAGTACAATAGAGTCCCATTTCTAGAGGGAGATTAGATAGATAGATAGATAGATAGATAGATAGATAGATAGATAGATAGATAGATAGATAGGTAGGTAGGTAGGTAGGTAGGTAGGTAGGTAGGTAGATAGATAGATAGATAGATAGATAGATAGATAGATAGATAGATAGATAGATAGATAAGATATAGACAGAATCTATTCTGCTACAATTAAACATCTCTATGTTGTTTGCAGATCAAACTATTAAACCATTAAAAATGTTTAAAAATAGAGACATTGCAACAACTCAAAAAATTAATCAGTAAAATATAAAGTAGCCCACTGCCAAGCAGATTGCTAGCAGAGTCCAAGACAGGAAAAGCTAGATCTCAGCAGGAAGCTGAGCTACTCCAGAGGATTGAGGCATCAAGAGAACAGAACTGCTTTCTGGCAGCCCTTTCATCTCCCAAACTGAAAGCACCCAGAACGTGCCCATTTGAGGAGAATGGCCAGACCTACCAGAGTCCTGTAAGTGCCCTAGTCTCAACATGTAGGGCTTTATAAGTTAAAAATAGCAATTTGAATTATATTTGGAAACCTCCTGGAAGCTAGTGCAGCATCCACAAATAAGTGTTATAGTGCTGAATTGCTTGTCCTCATAAGCAAGATTACATTACAGTTGTACAAATGTATTAATTCTGATCTCAAAAAACCCCTTCATTTTCTTTCAGATATAAGAAGCTTCAGATGTCTGACCTGGGAAGAAAGAAGATAAAACCACAATTTTAGATTTGCATCCAGACATAGCCATTTGTTGGTTTGATCCCTATAAAATCACATTCCCTTTGATTTCCTTTGACCTTTCATACACATGCAAATCCTTAGGGAATGAAAATCAGCCTAGTGCATTTTAAGACAGCTAGTAACGGCATCAGGAGTCTGAGTTTTGAAAGTCATACCTTCATGTCTAGTTCTGTCATTAATGGTTTGGCTACATATATTTAATCTACATTTGTTTTGCTGCAATGCACAATCCTGCCAGTTTGGTCTAGAGCAGGCATGTCAAACTCATGACATCATGTGACGTTGCACGACATATCGGGACTTTTTCCCCATTGCTGACGATGGGGTGGGCGCAGTTTCAGTGTGACGCATCTGGCCTGCAGGCCAGCAGTTTGACATGCCTGCTCTGGAAGTTAAGGCACCAGGCTAGAGATAAGGAGACTGTGAGTTCCAGTTCTGCCTTAACTTCCTAATATGTTAGAAAACAAAAAGAAATTGTTGGCTGGTTCTGATTTTAAAATGAAAATACTTTGTATATCTTTATAATCCCAATGTTTTAGCATCTTTTTCATATCTTGTTTGAATTTGCAGGTATGGCCACCATGATAAATCAATATCTTGTTCTTGTAAATCTTGTCTATCTTTCAATTTCCCTTCATTGTATATACTTTGTATATCTTGCCTCACCTCACTTAAATATTATATTTAAAAATAGAAAATACACTTAATAACCAAGGCCAGTTACAGTTCCCAATGTCTACTATTTACTACTTTCTAAGGACTATTGGGAAAGTTTGGGTTTTAGAGTCAAGCTAGATCAGGGGTAGGCAACCTTGGCTCTTTTATGAGTTGTGGACTTCAACTCCCAGAATTCCTGGCTCAGGAATTCTGGGAGTTGAAGTCCACAAGTCATAAAAGAGCCAAGGTTGCCTACCCCTGAGTTAGATCAATTAAAAATAATATATAGCTGTTGGTGAGAAGCTCCAGTTCAGTAGAAAGCAATAATAGCCAGGTTAATGACACAAATTGAAGAAAGCAATAATAGCCAGGCTAATGACACAAATTGAAAAACCTTTTTTAGGACAAACCAAAAGGACACAAAACCATGTTCAAGTGCTTTAGATGTCATCCTCAGCACAATGCTATAACAGTCATGAGATAGGAAAAAACAGAAGTATTCAAAAGAATTATGGCAGATTTTATAACCATACAGCCTACAGTTCAAAGTCATTCTAATGTGAAGATGTGATGCTGTCTGAAAACACAAAAGCCTTCCACCTCCAATTTATATCTTGCCTTGAGCGACATATTCAGGTTCCTTGGTCTGGAATAAAGCACACTTCTAGAATTATTATGGTCTTTGTCTGAGTAAAGCTAGAAAAAGAATAGCAGAATACTTCAATCATCAATCAATCAATCATTCAGATCTCTATTTTGCTGATAGGCCAACATAAAATACATTCAGAAAAAAATTACACCTATTTTAATAGTAATAATGAAACTTGTCAGAGTTCAATTATAAAAGAACTAAAAGCTAAGATTGCTAAAACAGCACCATAATATTTTTTTAAAGGCTAACGTCTCTTAAGAGAGATAGAGGAAGATGTGACTGAGGGAATACTTTCAATAGCACATCATAAGAAAAGAGCCCTGTTTCAGTGCCTGCAAACCCTATTTTAAAAAAAATCAGATACAAGGTAATGAGAAATAAATTCTATACTAGGCCCTGGAAGCTACTGACCTTGAAATGGATTGTACTAGGATACTATTGGCTGATCAAATGTAAGAATATTTCTTAGGTTCTAAATCAATGTTTACATTCATACACCCATGTATGTAATTTGTATTAAAAATTTTAAACAAGAAGATAAAGCTAATAGAAACCAACAGAAGCAAGAGAGGAAAAAGAAAAAAGAAAAGAAGAAAATATGATGAACATAAATGTTTTTAGTTTGTCAACAAGTTGGCCATATGCACACTGCTGATGGCAATGGAGATATCGAGTTAGATTTTTTAAAAAATCAACCTCCTAATATTCTTTAAGTTGTACCTTCAGATGTTGCTGAACTACAACTCCCAGCATCCATCATTATTGGTTGTAGTTCGTCCTTAAGGCCATTTGTTAAGTCCCCTCTTTGCCCTGTTTTAAATTGATAAAATGCTCCCAGTTACCAGCTCAAGGTTTATACCATAAGTTGGCTGCATAAATGATCTGTTTCGATCATTTTCACAGCTATGCACACATGGGAATAATTCTGAAAGCCATTACACTGTTGTAAAGTGCACTATTAGAACAGGTGCCGGGAAGGGGAGTTCTATATTTTTTAAAATGTGAGCCAAGAGTGCAGATAATGAGATCCTTCTGTGTACCGTATCTTATGTATTCTGATACAGGCAGACAATAAGATACTCAAAAGTTTAGATATGGACAGGAAACAAGATGTGAAGGCACTGCAGGAAAGAACTAATGAAGAGGGCCCTTCACTAAAGATAAGAAAGCCATCAAATTTACTATTCTCAGGTATTCAGGCAGCTCTTAAAAAGAAGCTATGGATTGAATTCTTCGGAGAGGGGATCTTTTTTCAGCCATAGGCATTATCAAAAACCAACAATGATTTTTTTTCACATGGCTGGGTATAGGATTTAATGTTTCTTATCACTGTGAGATAAAAAGAAAAGCTTCCCTCATCTCTTTTTTTAAATGAAATACATTTATTTTCAAAGGCCCCAATGTGAGACTTACAATGAATACCGTATTTTCCGGCGTATAAGACAACTCGGCGTATAAGACGACCCCCGACTTTTGAGTAGATTTTCAAGATTTTTTGTCTTATACGCCGGAAAATACTTACATGCCAGTTGCCAGGTGTCCGACACAAGCCCGATTCAGCCCCGTCTGATGCAGATGGTGCAAAGCCTCCCTTTTGAAGCCCAAAGGGGCTTTTCCTTCCACCCACCCATTTGAGAGCACATTTGCAGACGGAGCAGCCGCGCATCTGGAGCCAAGCCCCGCCTAGGAGGCAGTCAGCCAGGTAGGCTCGGAAGACACGCTGGAGAGCTGGGCTTGGAGAGGCCATGCCGAGGCCGGCTGGCGAGGGCCACTGTGTGGTCTGCGGGCGAGAGGGGTGCCAGGCCCACCAGAAGTCCCCGGAAGTTCCTGGAACGGCCTGGCGGCGGGCGGGCGTTCACTCCCCGACCCGCCGGGGAGCGTCTCCCAAAGCGCAGCGTCTGGCAGCCGGGAGTCCGTCAGCCTGGTCACTGGTAAGCTGGCCCGCGGCTGGGGCTGGGGCCCAGGAACCGATAGCCGGGTGTGGGTGGGGGGAAGGAAAGCCGGGCACGGGCTTCTGCAGCTGGTTGTGAGGCCGGATGCGGGCGTCTGCTGGATCGCTGGTGAGTGGTCTCGAGGTCCTGCTGAATGTCGGGCCTGCGGGGCCCAACATGCCACCCCCTCTACCCAGGGTCCTCCTGCAGGGGTAGAAAACAACTGCCAGGAGAGATAGCAGGTAGCAGGGTGCACTCTGCTTATGCTCAGATGCCGCTTGGGTGAGGGGGAGGGGCTTCCTGCCGCTCCCGGGGTCTGGCATTTGCAAGGGGGAGAAGGGGCTTAGAGGCTCTTGGGGGTGGGAAGGGAGGGTCACGTTGGAGGGGGGACTGGACTAAGGAGGCTTGAAGTTGCTTTGCACGAACGGGGACGCTCGATTGATTTATGTACTATTTTCTGGCGTATAAGATGACTGGGCGTATAAGACGACCCCCCAACTTTTGAGAAGATTTTCATGGGTTAAAAAGTCGTCTTATACGCTGGAAAATACGGTATATAATAGGCTTGTGTTGATTACTTATATTGTCAAAAATGTTATCTACAGATATTGCTTTATTGTATTTTTTTCATTTGTCATGATGTTGCTCTCTGATTGGTAGCAAGCTTGGAGAGACTTTTCCCAATTTGATGGTGTCCTACTCTTCAAGGGAAGTTATTAGAGATTTTAGTAAGTGGCACCAGAGAAAGTTTTGGAAAGAAGCAGTCTCTTCTCTTGCACCTGAGACAAGTTAAAGGTTGACCCTACTCTCTGATAACTCTTTGTCTCCTACATATTTAGCTGGAAGATCTGAAGGAGAAGTGATCTTATTTCCATTTCAATAAAGGGAACGTTCCCTATGCATTATTAAACCTTATGGAATTTTATTCCCATATTCAAACAAATAAGAGTGGAATTCATTTTTTTAAAGATATCTGGGTTGATTTTAGGTGGGGATGAGGGTCTATCACAGCAACATCTGCTATCCACTTTCTAGTCCTCAGGCATTCAGATACATTGATTTTTCTAACACATACAAAAAAAATTGAACATTTTAAGATAGGAGAAACAGACACACATATGTATACATATATACATACGTGCACACAGAAAAGAAAAAAAGGAGTCAAATAGAGCAACTAACAAAAAAGTTACAAATGTGACAAAGTTATGATTTTTCTACCTTGGTAACAAATTAAAAATACCTGAATATCTTCGATTCCAAAAAATCACTATTAAAATCTATGCAGAATATGAATAGCAAGAGATGCAAGTAACACAATATGGAGAATACAATGAAACTGTGAAATTACAAATTGTGATAAATTATTTTAAAGGAAAGTTTTTTTTCCTTTTAAATATCGATATTCAAAAAAAGGAGAAAAAGGAAAGAGGGAAAAAGATAAGAAATCTAACAAAGTAAAAAAAACTAAACCGTATTAAAAACAACTTGCTTGCCAATTATATGCTTCCCTCCCATCTGTTAGTTACAACTAATACCCGTATATACTTGAATATAAGCCGACTCGAGTATAAGCCGAGACCCCTAATTCTACCCCAAAAAACTGGAAAAAGTTATTGACTTGAGTATAAGCCGAGTATAAGTATAAGCTTGGCCCCTTCTTAGCAACATACCTATATTCTGTGCCACGACGAGCCGCTCGTTGACTCTGGCAGCATCCCGGAGCTGGCTCGGCCGCGGTTCGCAGGGTCCGCTCATCAGGCTGCCAGGCTTCCTGGCAGCACATCCCGCAGGGAAGGTCTGCTAGGGAGGCGGCAGTCAAGCGTTGTTTCCCTCCTCGTGCGTGTGTGTGTGTGTGTGTGAGACCTGCGGGAACAGCTGGTAGAGGTGGCGGCAGTCCGGCGTTTCCCCCCCTCATGCATGCGTGTGTGTGTCAGACCCGCGGGAATGGCTGGTAAGGAAGCGGTGTCCCCCCCTCCTGTGTGTCGGGCCCACGGGGCTTGACACACAGAGAAACGCAAATGCCGGACTGCCGCCACCTTTACTAGCCATTCCTGCGGGTCTGACACACACACACACACACGAGGGGGAGAAACAATGCTGGACTGCCGCCACCTCTGCCAGCCCTGCAAGCCTCTGCCGCCCCGGCGTTGGTGGTCGAGCTCTTCGTAGCCGGCAGAGAATCTCCCGCAGGAGGAGGTCGCGACTTTCTCTCTTGCTTCGGACTGCAAGGATTTAAACTCCAGGAACAAATCCCGATGGAAGTTTTTTTAAAAAAATACTCCTCCGGGTCGGACAGGGGACCCAGGCTGAGGTCTAGGGGTAGTGGGGGGGGCTCGCGGACATAGATGGGCTCAAGTGGAAGCCAAGCAGCCCTTCCGAATCTGGGCTTCTGGACGGAGCGGCCAGTGGTGCGTTTCAAAAAGCAGAAAAGTTGGATTTTGAACATTTCAGCAGCGCATCTGCATCCGCTGCTTTTAGAAAGTACGAGGACCGGCAACTCCACTTCTCGGCTGATGCAGCGGGAGGCCCAGCCTCTCTTCAAACTCAGTGCCCGTGGCGGGGCTGGATCCGCCACCCGAAAGACTCTCAGGTGGCACTTCCATGACGCAGTCGAAGCCCTTCGTTCCGCATATGGAAGGAAAAAGGTCGGCCCTCCAGCCGCGCCCCGTCCGGCGGGCGCTCCTGCTTTGCGGCTCTCAATGTCGCTGCCGGGAAGCCTCCACAGTTGTGGAGGAGCGAAAGGCAGTGGCGGCACCTCCCCTCGGCGGAGGCTCCCCGGCGTGTCCCTGCACCGGTCTCCCCCACCGGCCGTGGGTCAAGCAGGCTACGCTTCCCCGGGCACTGCAACGGCACCCGTCCTCCCCAGCGAGTCTTCACTACCTGGCCCCTGCAGAATCGCGGCGGTGCCCCCGGAGAAGCCAACCCCGAGGCTGCGACCGATTTTTCCTTCTCCAGGCCTCTGCCGCCCAGAGCGTTGTTTCTCCCCCTCGTGTGTGTGTGTGTGTGTCAGACCCATGGGAATGGCTGGTAGGGAAGCGGCATTCCGGCATTCCCCCCCTTCCTGTGTGTCAGGCCCACGGGTCTTGACACACAGAGAAACGCAAATGCCGGACTGCCGCCACCTTTACTAGCCATTCCTGCGGGTCTGACACACACACACACACACACGCCGAGGAGACGGCGCAGCGGCCACCCGCCCATCAGCTGGAGAGGCCGCAGAGCGACCCGCCGGCCTTCGGAAGCAGCCGCCAGTGCCCGCACCTCCCCAACGAGCCGGAGAGGAGCACAGCCGAGGAGATGGCGCAGCGGCCACCCGCCCATCAGCTGGAGAGGCCGCGGAGCGACCCGCCGGCCTTTGGAAGCAACCGCCAGCGCCCGCGCCTCCCCAACGAGCTGGAGAGGAGCGCAGCCGAGGAGACGGCGCAGCGGCCACCCACCCATCAGCTGGAGAGGCCGCGGAGCGACCCGCCGGCCTTCGGAAGCAGCCGCCAGTGCCCGCACCTCCCCAATGAGCTGGAGAGGAGCACAGCCGAGGAGACGGCGCAGCGGCCACCCGCCCATCAGCTGGAGAGGCCGCGGAGCGACCCGCCGGCCTTTGGAAGCAGCCGCCAGCGCCCGCGCCTCCCCAACGAGCCGGAGAGGAGCGCAGCCGAGGAGACGGCGCAGCGGCCACCCGCCCATCAGCTGGAGAGGCCGCAGAGCGACCCGCCAGCCTTCGGAAGCAGCCGCCAGTGCCCGCGCCTCCCCAATGAGCCGGAGAGGAGCGCAGCCGACGAGACGGTGCAGCAGCCACCCGCCCATCAGCTGGAGTGGCCGCGGAGCAACCCGCCGGCCCTCGGAAGCAGCCGACGAGCTGGGGAGGAGTGCGGCCGCCGAGTCGGCTCAGCGGCCACCCGCCCGGCACCTGGAAAGGCCACAGGGCGTCTTGCCGGGCCCCGGGAACAAGCCAGGGAAGGGCGCGGCCGCCGACACGGCCCAGCAGCCTCCGGGGCCGTCCAGAAGGCCAGGGAGCAGCCGTACGGTGGCGCAGCCGGCAGTTGCCCAGCGCCCAAGCAGCAGACCAAGGATGGGCGCCAGGGTGGACCAGGAGGCGGCAGAGTCTACCCGCGGAACGACAGAGTCTACTGGCTCTTCAAGGCTCTGCCGCTCCCTTCTCTCAGCAGCCTGGCCCAAACGAAGGGACAGTTCTTTTTTTTTTGTTCACTGGAGTATAAGCCGAAGTGGATTTTTTCAGCCCAAAAAGTGGGCTGAAAAATTCGGCTTATACTCAAGTATATACGGTATATTAGAAAATGTTTATAATGTCTATTTGATTCTTTTATGCTATTTTGTATAGATGAAAAGATTCAAGAAAATGGATTCTTTCTCTCTGCTATCTATTCTTTGTCTACCTTTCTCTGACTTTTTCCTTTGCCTTCTTCCCAGTCCTGCAGTAATGCATTCGTAGAACATTATAGAACAGCCCTCACAGTTAAACAACAGATATTTGTACAAATGTCAAAAATAGATAGAGACTGGATTCTGGATGGCAAAATATTTTGAGGCTGAAGGTTGGTTATCTGAGCTTGTGGGTTGGTTTCTGAACATTTCATTACCAGCCTAGGTATATCTTCAGTGGAGTATCCTAAACTCTGATGAAGATGTCACCTAGCCTGGTACTAAAATGTTCAGAAACCACCCCACAAGCTCAGAGAATGAACCTTTACCCTCATCCTATACCCAAGCTACAGATATTTGCCACTATTGCAAAAGATATTGCCCAGGAAATGATTAAACAAGAGTGGGGGGTGGACCCCTCAGAGGCTTAACAGTCATAAAAATAAACTTAGGAAGGGCCAACCCTAATTGATTGAGTGGTTAAAAGTGATGGTGGTAGATTTGTACCTTCAGACTTGAAGGTATATGTTAATGTTGCCTTACAATAAAGTAGAATCATCTAGTCAGGTTTCCTGTCTAATTTACCTAGGAGGTCTGACATCATATCTATGCTGTATAGCAGGGGTGTCAAACTTGCAACTTCCTGTGATGTGTCGCAATGTATCACAACTTTTTTTCCATTGCCAGCAATGGGGTGGGCGCGGTTTTGCCATGATGCATCCTGGCAGTTTGACATCCCTGATGTATAGCATAATGTCATACTATTTTTAATGGTTTAAATTGGCACTGCTCTTTCTAAAGATATCTAGAGATGGGAGTTTGGGCTGAACATGTCCTTAATGATCTTTATTCTCACTTTCTCCAATTCCAGGATTTAGAAAATTATTGAATCAGTATAGCCTCCTTCTTAATTATTTCTGCATTTATTTAAATGCTTCTCATTAATAATCTCAAAGCAGGTCACCCACAACTTCTTCAGCATAGAATCATATGGTTGGAAGGGACCTTGGAGGTTTTCTAGTCCAACCTCCTGCCCAAGGTAGAAATACTTTTCCATTTTGGCAGTGGTTTGCTCTCCAGGCTTGCTTCAATTTAATTTCTGAACATTTCATTCCCAGACATTTTGAACACTTGGAACATTGTGGATTACAACCTTGCCTGACTGATAATTTTCAGGATACTTGAGACAAAGGATTACTATAAAATATTGCCATTAGGACTGGATTATAAAGGCTACATATAAAGACCAGAAAAACAGAGGAAACTTTATTCCACACTTACTGAGACTGGTGATACTAGAGCAGACATGTCAAACACAAGGCCTGGGGGCTGGATCCGGCCTGCGAAGTGCTTTCATGTGGCCTGTGAACCATCCTGGAAACAGTGAGAGAACGGCCCCTGCTACCTTGGTCCTGGCCCACGCCGGCCAGAGCCAATGTACAATTTCTTGGTGGCCATCTATCCTGAAACACATTCACTCTTAGCTACACAAGGCCATCTGGAAACAGCGAGTGACCAGCCCCTGCTGAGTTGGCCCCACCCACTGGATGCTTAAGGGCTGGGGTGGGCATTTGACCTCTGCGCCACCATCCAGCCCCCCCGCATGGCTTGAGAGGAACAATGAGGCTCTTCTAGTGGACCATGCCTTGGCACTTTCCCTGGTCCCATCTCCTTCTGCCAGAGACCCTCGGATCTGTCCCACTCCTGCCCATGCCCCCATAGGTACCCTTGACGCAAATGATGTAGAGCTGGCCATGCCCACCCAGTAGGCCACACGCACTCCAGCCATGTCTACCCAGTAGGCCACGCCTACCCGGACCACACCCACCCGCCCCCTGAGGGCAACCACAATGCTGGTGCGGCCCTCAATGAAATTGAGTTTGACACCCCTGTACTAGAGGATTTCTAGAAATGATGCCTCAAGAAAAAACAAATACCTTTCAGAGGGAAATATTCTCTATGCTACAGCTAATTCATCAAACAATTGTTGCACATAAAGAGGACATAAAAAGAAACCACAATGAGACTAAAAATAACCTAGATGATATAAATGACCAAATCTCCAAATTGAAGCTACAACTGGAAAGTTCCCAGACAATGACTATAAAGTATGAACAAATAAACCAGAAATCAGAGGATGAAGCAACATAAAAGAGGAGAAAGAGATCATAATCAGTGGGCTTAACAGGTGGAAAGAATTCTACAAAACAGAGGCAGAATCCAGCTTAATATATATATGAATATCCTAAGAGTAGGGAATAGATATTCATTTATTTCTACTAATTCAGTATAATCTCTTCAAATATCCCTGCACACATATCTGTAAATTTGGAGGTCCGTGTTTAGAAAGATTCAGCTACTTCAGATGTTCAGAAGTATCCTGTCCTAGAAATCATTCTATATTCTGCACTATCTCTCCATTCTCATTCCAAATTAGTAAAATTCAGTTGTGAGGTATTTGTATGTTTATTTCATTAGGTAATCATCTTTCAGTGAAATACTAGAAGAAGACATCAGAAGGAAAATCTTCCAATTGTTCTATTTCAGAATGAAATATAGGAAAGCAGGGAAGTTTTAGGATGATAGACACCTATATAGTAGAAACCAGTATGACCAGAAGCTCTCTCTACTAACTCCAACAATAAAGCAACTCAAAAACATCACCAAGAGAAACATGGAAGAAATTCTGAAGCTTCTTAAAAATAGGGTAGGGAGAAAATGAAATTTCTCTCTCACATAGAAATAAAATGTTCAAGAAACTGGAATGCAGATTTCAGGACATTTGTGCAGTAAATATCCCAAATAGGATAAGATTATTTATAATTATAAGTAATATCAGAAGCTACATAACACTGAGACTGAAGAGATGCTTTCTAGGAGAGTCAATTTAAGGAGATTGCAGCAGGTACAGATGTATTAAATGTCAGAAATGCAGGAGACCCAAGCAGGGCAGCAAATAGAAGGTAAGTACGGTAGGTTATGGATGAATAATGTGAGTGCACAAAAGCAAATAGGCTACAACTGCCTTTCCCTGACTTTCTTCCCCCTAAGACAGTGGTGGTGAACCTATGGCACATATGCCAGAGGCAGCACTCAGAGCCCTCTCTGTGGGCACATGCACCATTGCTCCAGCCCCCTCTCCCCCATAGCCCCCTCCTCACCAGCAGCCGCCCTGGAGGAGAGTCACCCCTGAGTGCAGCCCGTGCAGAGCAGCATAGCCAACAACATGGCAGTTGGGCAGGGGGGGACAAAACTCTGCCCTCATGCCCCATCATGAGTTCTTGATGCTGTGGGGCATGGGTGGAGGGCGCGGTCACCATGGTGCTGCTGGTTCTCCTGTGGCAGCCCATGGAGGCAGTAAGTGGCCCTGGGGGTGGGCGGGGGGCAAGGGTAGGGACGGAGCAGGGGCAGGCTGGGGGCAAGGTGAGGCAGAGCAGGGGCAGGCTGGGGGGCAGGGGCAGTTTTGGGGCACTCGGTCTAAAAGGTTCACCATCACTGCCCTAAGAGATCACCTCATGCTAATCTCAGGTCAATGGAGTTTGGGATCAGTTCTGCATTAACCAACAGGCAGAATGATTGTCAGAATTATTATCCTAAGCCAAAAGGTGCTGCTATGTTCCTGTTTCTTCTAAAGAAAAATTCCCCTTGTTCCTCCTTCTCATTTTTGCAGAAATTCAATCTGTAATATTGCTCCAGGGCTATGGCTAGAAGGACTATCCCAACTGTGTTGTCTTCGATTCTCAAAGAAACCAGTATTGTTTCCTAAAGAAAAGCTTTCTATTTTTAACAGATTCTCCATGGAACTTCTGTTGTTTATTACATTACCTCATCTAAACACTGTGAACTTTCTTTAAATCTTGTAGTTAAAAAGAATCAACAGAATCCATATTCACAATTATCTTAATGAGTCAGTAAAGAAAGTGCACTACGGGCAACGGGGTATCAATAAATTTGTTTGGGCAGGGAAAAGGCCACGAGTTAAACTTAAGATTATGCAGGATACTCGTGAAAGAGGTGGTCTTAAAATGCCTAATCTTAAATTATATTATGAAGCTGCTGCGTTATCAGGAATAAGCGATTGGATTAATTTGACACAAGAAAGATTATTAAATCTTGAGGGCCATGACTTGTTATTTGGCTGGCATGCATATTTGTTGTATGATAAGAAGGTAGATAATGTGTTTAAAGTGCATATTTTAAGACAGGCATTGTTGAGAGTTTGGAAGAAGTATAGACATAAGTTAGATTACAAGATGCTGTTGTGGGCAATTCCAAAACACGCAATAGAAAACATAAATGTTGGCTTCAAACATGATGTGACTACGTATAAGGAGATTTTAAACTTGGAAAGAAATGTCTGGTGTTTGAAGCCGTACAACCTCTTGCGAGATGAGAAGATTGTTCAAACTTGGTTTCAATATACTCAGTTACGGGCCAGGTGGAAAGAAGATCAGAAAATTGGTTTTGCAATGACTGATGAAAATTTGATAAAGCAAATTAGAAATCAGGGTCCAGCACATATCAAACGGATATATCTTGCATTGATAGAAATTGACTCAGAAACAGAACTTGTTAAAGATTGTATGATAAAATGGGCCCAGAATATTCAAGAAGTTATTACAATGGACACGTGGGAAAAGATCTGGGTGAGGAACGTAAAATTCACACAAGCCCAAAACCTAAGAGAGAACTTTTATAAAATGTTTTATAGATGGCATTTAGATCCTAAAAAGCTTGCAAGTATGTATCCGAACTATCAGCCAAAATGTTGGAGGTGTGGTGGCGAAGATGCAACGTATTTTCATATATGGTGGACCTGCAAAAAGGTTAAGGCTTTTTGGATAAAAATTTGGTGGAATATGCAGAAGATCTTTAAGCAAAGGATAAAGTTTTGTCCACAATTGTTTTTGTTGGGCATAATTACAGATGCTACTGTTGTGGACACTAAGTTGATGTTGAATTTAATTACAGCAGCAAGACTTTTAATAGGTCAATATTGGAAGAAGGAGGAACTGCCGACTATAGAAGAATGGACTCTAAAGGTTTCTGACCTGGCGGAAATGGCAAAGATCTCGGCTTACTTGAAAGATCATTCGCAAGAACGTTATATTATGGAGTGGAAAAAATGGATTGATTATATCCAGAACAAATACGGGACTAAAAAGATTCATTTAGCATTTGAATAAGTTTTCCTTTCTTTTTTCTTTTCTTTTTTTTATATGTAATATTAATATTGCTTGTAGTTATCTTATATGAGCTAGAGGGCGATAGAATTAATAGTTTATTGTTGTTAGCATATGGATGTTTATGATTGTTCTTTGTTTTTATACCTTGTACTTAGCTCTGGGAAGTCGGGGGGGGGAATGGGGGGGAGGGATAGGGAGGGTTAGGTAGGGGTGGAGGGAGGGGGGATTGTTAAAGATAAAATGTACTGTAAAACTTTTCAATAAAAAAAGAAAGTGCACTACGGGTGCACTTTTTAAAAATGTTGCAATCCGAGATTGCTAAAGTAGGTCTGATGCTCTCTTTGATGTATGACCAGGTTGCAGCTAAAAGGGCACTTCCTCAGAGACAGAGTAGCTGATAAAAGCCAAAGTTATTAGTAATTTCACAGCTTGTTTGTGTGGCATTTGATGCCTTTCAGAGAATTTTACTGAGGAATTTCATGACAAGGCAATGCTTTACATGGAAAGAGCACCGTAATTAATTTGTGTCATGGAAAGCATTCCATTTCATAACGTTAGTTTCTTTTTAAAGTATTATTTTAAAATGGCAGATATGCCTTTAATTAAAAAAAAGGCTGCGATGACAATTAAACCTCTAGCAATGGGAAGTATCTGAAGAATGAGAATGTGGGAATTTATTTTCCAAATTATTTTTCAGTATATACCAAATGTGGCAATTGTTAGAAAGGGAGTGGGGGGGGGGAACCCCACATTCTTGTGTTTCCTAAAGTCAGTGGGAAAGAAATGTTAACTGTAGTGGAAATAAAGTTAAAATGAAATACTTTAAATTGAGTGAATTGATTGTTGCAATTAATCTGAGCTTCCATACGATCCAATTATAAGAATCAGAGAAATATAGAAATATTTCTATATAGAAATAGAGTTTGACTGAGACAGGGAACTGGAAAACTACCAACAAACAAAGCTGCCTGCTTCAACCTCACCTTATGCTTGATATAACAGGTAGGTAAATAGAAAACTGCATTGTCTATTGGAAGGTTTTTCACATCTTCTGCCAGCTTTCATCTGGGATTATTTACAACAGATAATGTAATGGAAGTTTGTTCTTCTGAAGTTTTCAGGCTTCTTTCAACTTGCTAGGCAAGAAGCTGTAAGATTAGACTTCCAAGGATGCAAAAACACTGATCAAATTTATTTTTGAAAAGTTGATAAAATCATGCCAAAAGAATTCTACTGACTGTAGTGTACTAAATATAAAACCTGTTTATAGCAAATGCAAATTTTTGCACTGCTTTGTTCTGCCCAGACAATGTAACTAACCAGAAGACACTCTCTTGGGAAGGAGGGACAGTTTTTAACTTGTCTTTTGTTTTAATGGTTTGGTGACCACTTGAGAACTCATTCTCATTCAAGTGCTTTCTGGCTTCTTTTTGAACAAAATGCAGCAGACCACTTAAAGCAGGGGTCTTCAAACTTGGCCACTTTAAGACTTGTGGCTGGCTGAGGAATTCTGGGAGTTGAAGTCCACAAGTCTTAAAGTGGCCAAGTTTGAAGACCCCTGACTTAAAGTAAGGTTGTTTTCTGAATGTGAAAAATCTGCTGATATGCTGCTTACACTAGACATAGCAGACAGCTCAGTGGGATTTGATTGTTGTCCTTTGGTTGGCTCACTGTCTTTGAGACATCAGCATATAAACCACTGTTGCCTAGTATCATGTGGATCTATTCTCTCACAGGCTTCCTTAATCTGAGCTTCTGTGAACTTCCTTGGCTCTGTTATCTGTCTCTATGTGTGGACTTTGTCACATGCATATATGTAGGACGATAATCACTGAAATATTGGTAAGACATTATTCTATTCTATTCTAGTTCCTTCCAGGATTGATTTCTGAAAACTATCCAAAGTCCATGCAAAATTCGCACTTTGCTCTGGCAATAGAGAATACATCTCTTTAAGATGATTTTGGTCTATGAATAAGGCTACTGATAGAATTTTTTAGCTTTTTAAAGAAAAATAATAATTTAAGAATTGCATAGGAATTATCATATTGAATATTAATACTCTTTCTCAATAAATAATAGGTTTCTGAGTACGTTGGTATGGTATGCTGATTGTGTCAAATCCTACAAGATGAACACAATAAATACCAGAGTTTCAACAGTATCTGTCACACAGAAAATGAATTCTGCAAAATAAATAAATCTCATGTTTTTATTGGGTAAGGTTTATCAGGCAGAAACTTTTTATTGTAGGCTTCTAAGTTCCAATATGTTTAACCAAACTATTAAAAATTAATTATTCATCAATTTTCATCAATTTTTGAAAATTTCTATCCAATTCTTACTAAAAAATAGTTTACAGGAAAAAACTCTTTACATTAAATATTATTTAATACCTATTTTTGTACTCTGAAAATGAAAAATAGAACAGAATTATGTATGGAATATGTTAAAGTGACATGGAATAAAAATAAAGTAAATCTACCCCCTTGAAAATACGAACTAAATTAAATGTGATTAAACCATACCTGCCTCATAAAGCAGGGGTTATAGCAAGTGGTTAATAGAAAATGATGAAGCACCTATTTTTACACAAATACTAAAGATTGGATATACAAGCATATATAGCCAGAGAAAACACCCATGCCAAATCAGATGATTCAGCTGCTTTAATGCTTTGAGGGGAAACATTTCACTTATCCTAAAATGGTTTGCAAAGCATCTTAGACAAATGTTTTTCATATACCTAGTAAATAAATATAGCCAGAAATATGGACTGCCCAAAACAAAGGACCAGATTGACTGGAGGTTTAATATTATGTTAAGTCTCATAATGGGACAGACTTCATGCTTGAGGGAAACAGGCCAGTTTTGAGAGAAGAGGGCAAGCCATGTAGTTCAACAAGCCTTGTAAGAGTTGGCTTCCAGAATGATAGAAATTTAAAAGACCATTACATAAACAATTAGCTACAAACTTCATTATACATATCAGTGAAGAGGCCTTCTTACTATTTCATTGGAAGACTGTGAGGAAAAGAATCAGAAAGACTCTACCCAAATATACAGGGATGTATGTTTTCTAATTGAAACTTAACATTAAGAAAACCAAGATCATGGCATCCGGCCCTCTCAATTCCTGGCAAATAGATGGGGAAGAAATGGAGGTAGTGACAGATTTTATTTTCCTGGGCTCCAAGATCACTGCAGGTGGGGACTGTAGCCAAGAAATTAAAAGACACTTGCTCCTCGGGAGGAAAGCCATGGCAAATCTAGACAGCACACTAAAAAGCAGAGACATCACCCTGTCAACAAAAGTGCGTATAGTTAAGGCTATGGTCTTCCCAGTTGCAATGTATGGCAGTGAAAGGTGGACCATAAGAAAGGCTGAGTGCCAAAGAATTGAGGCCTTTGAAATATGGTGCTGGAGAAGACTCCTGCGAGTCCCTTGGACTGCAAGGCGTTCAAACCGGTCAGTCCTAGAAGAGATCAACCCTGACTGCTCTTTAGAAGGCCAGATCATGAAGTTGAAACTCAAATACTTTGGCCACCTAATAAGAAGGAAGGACTCACTGGAGAAGAGCCTAATGCTGGGAAAGGTTGAGGGCAAGAAAAGAAGGGGATGACAGAGAATGAGGTGGCAGAATGGAGTCACTGAAGCAGTAGGTGTGAGCTTAAATGGACTCCAGATGATGGTAGAGGACAGGAAGGCCTGGAGGAATGTTGTCCATGGGGTCGCGGTGGGTTGGACAGAACTTTGCAACTAACAACAACAACAACTTGTTTTCTAAATTGAGAGTAGTTCAATGGCTGGAAGCCCATCCCATCCATCTCAATAAATCTTGCTAACGAGAACTCTAAGAAAATCAGGCTGGGGGGGGGGGGGAAACACTTTCAGTTTAGGCAATCTGACCAAGAGCCAGGCTGCTATTCTTTATTTCTCAGCCACTGTAGTCTGCAATGGCTGTTTAATAGCATCTAATAGCCAGTTCTCAGAACAATGGATATTTACTAGATCATCCAGATATACTGACACAAGAAATGCTTGTGCAGAGAGAACAATTTCACCTTAGTCCTTTTTCAGAGGTGATTTCAGAGCTGCAAATTTCCAGATGCTGCCTGCACAAATCCTCTCCAATGCAGATTTTGAGGAAGTCTGATCCAGCTGGCAGGTGGCACTATATTATGATAATTCCTTTCTTGTTAAGAGTGGAAGCTCTGTTCAGAGTATAGAGTTTCCAGAATAGTAACAATTTCAAAGCAACAGAGCTTTAAAAATGTGCTTCACAGTTAAAAGTCTGACTCACCTGCTTGATGGAATTGCAAATCTGCCATGCCACAGTCTTACAACTACTTCACCAAGTAATATAGTATCCTATTTATTTTGGGGGGTCCACAGTCAGAGATAGTAGGAGAAGCAATGTTGCTTTCCAGGGTCAGATAACTTCTGTTTCCCTATGATATGTCCTCAGTGGGAAAGGCCAAACAGTATTATAAATAATAATAATTCATGCACACATCATTATTCATTAATAATGACTTTTCATATACATTAAATCTTTCATATTTATTTTTTATTAAGCACATAAATATAGCTCATAGTATTAAACACGTATTCAACAGTCTGGAAAAAGGGTACATAGAGAAACATCAGATCAAGTTCCACCAAAGCCGTCAAATTCATTGCTGGTATAATTAACATGGAATGTGCATCCATGTGTAAATTGGGGATGAATGTCGGCCTAAGAGGATTATAATTCTGCTTTGAACACTGCTTATTTCTGTAAGTTTGATTTGATGAAAGAAAACTTGCTTTTGAAAATTCAAAGGAGAAACAAATTTCAGTGAGATGCTTATGGGTAGACAGTAGCATTCTTGTCCTTGTTTAGTGATGAGATGCTTGCTTGTGTTATCTTTCATTATGCAGGCATCTCTCTAGCAATTTGCAGCTTCCTTGGCTCTACATCTCTCCATTAAATTTGATGGGAGGACATCACAACATGATGGAAGAACTCCTCCAATAGAGCTGAATAATGGAACTGAATAATGGAAAAGCAATTTAACCTATCTCCAGTAACATGACGAAATTCTAAAAAGTCCTGAAAATAAGGCAAAATGAAGATTGCATTGAGACATTTTAAGGCAGATATTAGTCTTATTATTGTGCACAATAATTTTTGGGTTGATGGATTAAAATCCATTTTAAATCAAGATTTTGAAATACTTAAAGCATTCAGCTTTTCGGATATATGATCTTACAGTGTCAGAGCAGTATACCTCTGTTTTTATGGAAAGGAAAAAGCATTTGAGACACTCGAGAGTGCTAGAAAAAAGCTGTTGATGAAACATGAATGTTTGTCATAAAGCAGTTGAAGTTGGAATTTTATAGCTTATGAAACAAGGAAAGACAATATGTTAGGGGCTAGAAGCTTCAACTGGCATTTTATGGATAAGCAGGGCTACTGTGGCAACACATGCAAAACAGGCAGCATTATATTGTATTTGTGGAGAGGGCTATCGTTTTTTTATTTTCTTGATTATGGGAAAAGCTGCTGCATTAAACATATTCTCTGTGTGCATTTTCTGCTTTACAATGAAAATATTTCACTGCCTCTTTTATTTAATCATGAGACAAACATTCAGTCTGTAAGTGGAAAGAAGTCGAAAGTCATCAAAAAGAACTTTAAAGGCCATATGCAGCTGTGTGATAATAGGATATCCATTTCTATCCTAATTTTTCCTCTACATGTCTGTAAATTTCATATCTGCATTTGGATTTGGCAGCCAGCAGGTCTAAAGCAGAGGTCCCCAACCTTTTGGGCACCAGGGAACAGTTCTGTGGAGAGAGGCTTTTCGGTGGACCAGAGGGGGCGTGGTTTTGTGTACTGCCTGCATCTTGCAGATGGGGCTTTGCTTATTTATGCAGGCTGGTTGCTGGCATGGTGCAGCCCAGTACTGGTCCACGGACCGGGGTTGGGGACCCCTGGTCTAAAGGGAACAGTGACTTATTACTTGAAAAAAAATGAGATTGCATTTTGGTGAGAGACTCCTTTGGGTAACAGAATATTAGACTACTTCTGAGCTTTTTAATTTAGTAGGTCTTTCCTCATCCCTCTAGTGTTCTTGTATTCTGAATATCTGTAACTCTGCAAGCATGACAGTAGTATATTTAATTCTTAAATGTTACTTATTGACATAGCAAGCCTCCAAATTAGGCCATTATTATGATTTTATATGTTTCTTTTACAATTGCAGTAAAAAGAGGCTTCTTAAAATATTTGTGAAGTAACTGTTCAATAGTGTGCTATTAAGCATCATTATTTCATGCCATGCTCTGTTGAGAATGGATTGAACCTACTCAAAATTAACTAAAGAACCAAAGAATAAAAGATAATTATGAAAGTTGTGACTATATATAATACCAGTGGCCTATGGCACGAAGGGACATTTTTTGGTAAAGAAAAGCTCTTTATATCCATTTAACGAATCCTAGTTAAATTACACTTACTCAGTAAATTGGACTTACATGTAAAAAGTGAGTGTACAGAAAATGAGGGCTCAAATTGCATGCCTCTCCTTTCAATTAAAAATAACACATGCATTATCCCATAGTGAGGAAAACTGAGAAAGAAGTTTATTGCATAGCTACATGTGATAGAACAATGGGTGTGTAGAACATGCATGCCATGTGATCAAACAGAATATTCTTTGATTATGCCTTTAATGTGATATTTAAATCAAGTCATAAAGAAGCCAGCCTGAAACTAATTTATGGTGAGCTGGCATGAATCCTTTAACAGGGTAATTTGCATTCTCACTAAGAATATTTGAAGTACTGATTGGACTGATGTTCCAGAGGCAAGAAGAAAAGAAAAATCTTTCTGAGAACAGCTTAATCTATACTAATTTACTGAGTTGCTCAGACTAGCAGATAGTTTAGTATTAATGGCTTAATGGGATCACCTGCAGCCCAAATGGCCCTCTTAAGCCATTTGAGTTTAGCTGAGTTAGTAGCTGCAGTACCATCTAGGTCTATTAAGAGTGATGGTACTGTGGGATAATAGAGAGCAAGAAAACAAGGTCCATCTGGTAACTTATCAGACTAATGAAGGGTTCAAGACAGCATTGTCACCTCCTTAAGAAAGTTGGTGATTTAAAGTAATTTTTATGATTGATGTCTATTATGTTGACAGTGCTGAAATCCCTGTGACTGATTAAAGGGAGTCTACCGTACTAAACTTATCCCACCTTAAGATCCTCCATTCCTCAAAAGAGATATAAAATAAATAAATAATCATTAATATCATTGTCATTACCTTGCTTTCTCATGCATATTCATACATACCCTTCAACTGAGCTGAGAGGGCGCAAAGCAACATATCTTTGCTGAACATCCATCTAGCAGGTCCAACACTGTGAAAGAGAGTTGCATTACTGTAGTTAATGGTAGCTAAAAATCAGAAGGAGCCTAGTAGCCCCTTTGCGTGTAAGTAGATGCATCTGATGAACTAGAGTCTAGTTACTAGACTATAGTTCATGAAAGCTTCTTTTCTATTAATGTTTGTGAGGCTCAAAAGATGCCAACTATCAGCCAGCAGCTGCCTGGACTATGCAATCTCAGCTGGGTGTTACAAGATATGCAACTAGAAGAACTGATCTTTTACTTTTCCTGCTGCCTCTTAACCTCTTTTGCTGTGTATCATGTCTTTTAAACTGAGAGATGGTCCTTGGTTTCAGGCTAAGAGAGCATTTCTCAACCCTGGCAACTTTTAAGATGTTTAACTCAACTCCTAGAATCCCCCAGCCAGCCAACCAGATTAAGAAACATTAAAGTAAGATAAAAGATAAATAGTGGGGTTAAAAATACTATCGTTGGGTTGAGTCCAATAATACATGAAATAGGTTGAGTCTTTTTCAGAACTGGGGAAACAAAGGCATTAGAAGAGAAGAAGGGAGAAAAATGGGAGAGGAATTATCTTTCCTCTTTAATTTTCTTGGATAAGGAAATAAAAAGTTGGTCAGTAAGAGATCATTATCTCTGTATCCCTATGCCATACTAGGAGTAGAAACAAACCCCTTCATTTGTTTTTATTCTATGTTTTTACAGAATATTATCTTCTCCGATTAGATTTTCAGTTTCTTCTTTGAACTTTATGGTCACTGGTGCTCCCCTTTATTTTTTCCAGGGGATTTCAAGGAGGTATTTTTTAAAAGTTGAGATAGCTGTCAGGAATTGCAGTTGATAGTTCAGTCCTTTTTTACATGGCCAGGTCCTGGCTTGTACAACATAGGCTTTAAGCTGCTAGGATGTTTCCTACAACTGCAATAGTTTGGGTGTTGGAGGGCTTGGTCAAATGCACCATTTTATGTGCTGTAATACTTAGATTAATTTACCCACAAACCCATTATTTTGATTGTGTGCCATCAAGTCATTGTCAACTTTTAGCAACCATATAGATTTTCTCTATGGTGATCCATCCCTAATCTGATCTTTCAGGTCTTCCAACAGTGCACTCATTGCTACAGAAACTGACTCCATACCCCCTGCTGTTGGTCATCCTCTTCTCTTTCCTTCCAGCATTCACAGCATTGGAGCTTTCTTCAAAAAGCTGGGTCTTTGCATAATGTGTTTGAAATAGGATGGCCTGAGCCTAGTCAGTTATGTTTTAGTGACAGTTCTGGGTTGATTTGTTTGATGATCCATTGGTTTGTTTTTTTGGCTGTCCATGTTGTTCTTAGGAGTTTCTCCAACACCAAAGTTCAAAAGTATTAATACTGTTCCTGTTATGTTTCCACAAAGTCCAACTTTCATTGCCATAGGGTATCATAGGAAATACCATGGCACGCATGATTCTGATCTTTGTAGGTAAAAAACATGTCACACTATTTGAATATCTTTTCCAAGATCTTCTTTAAAGTCTCCCAAAAAGCCTCTTGCCCTATTTTTCCCTCCTCAGATATCATGAAAGCATGCATAACTTGCAAGGAATCCTTTGGATGCTAAAATTCACCTCAGAACTGGTCCCAACTTTCCCAGTGTCTTCTTGCCAAACATTCTTAAAATAAATAAATATCTTTAATTTGCCAATTACAGTTTCTATAGCAACAACAAATCCCCACATCAAATTTATGCTGAAAGATATATACTTAAAGGTAAAAACTAACACATTTTAAATTAACCTAAGCTGTAAGCAGAGATAAATAACTGTTTTGATATGAATGTACCAACATTTGCACATTAAATAAGTTGGAAAGAATTTGAGATTTTTAAAAAATGAAATGTGGACCAGAAGGGGTGAGTATTGGAACAATAAAGTTGAAATGGGCCAGTTCCTTCTCCATATAAATTAAAACACTCCTGTCAAATAGATACCACACCCTCTGAATAATTAGTTTCACTGTTGAACTATTAGGAAATATTTTCTAACACTCAGCTGGAATCTGCCATCCTGTGAATTAAATCCATTATTCCATGTATTGCCAGTTGAGATAATAGAGAACAGATCTTGGACTTTTTCTGTGAAACATCCATTTGGTTATTTAGAAGTTGTTATTGTTATATCCTCCCTCACTGAAGACTTCTCAGGGTTATACAACCTCCGTTCCTTAACATGCTTTTCCTGGGATTGGAAATCTTTCCAAATCTGTCTAAATCTTTTTGAATGTTTAGTTTCTGAGTATTATTAGCCACTCCTGCTAGTTTCGTGTTATCTACAAATTCCATAATCATTCTTCAATTGCTCCATCCAGGTTGCAAATAAAAGTAATGAACATCAGAGGGCCCAGGACAGAGTTTTGTATTCAGTATTACTCTCCAGTCTAATGTGAGGTGTGGGAAGATTTTTCCACCACAAGGGCCATCTGTGGATATTTTCCGGCTACAGTGATTCAACCAATTATGCATCCATCTGTTGTTTCCCATATTTTATCATTTAATTAATGAAGGTATCATGTGAGATTTTGTCAGATGCTTTGCTGAGGTCAAAATATGCTAGTTTAAAGGGCTTTCCCAAGTTGGAAACTTGTGAGAAGGGAGGAAACCTTAATCTGGTATTATTGTCTGTGATAAACCCATGTCGTCTCTTGTTAATTACTGCATTTATATGCAAGTACACACAAAATGCTATTTAATAATCGGTTTGAGAACCTTGCCCAACATAAATGTCAAGCTGACAGGTCTGAAATTTCCTTGGTCTGCCTTTTTCCCTTTTTTGAAGATGTAACATTTGCTCTCCTTCAGTTCTCCAAAGGCTCTTAGCCATTCTCCAGGGTTTCTCTAACATTAGTTAGCAGTTCTGTAATCACCTCCATTAATTCTTTCAGTACCCTACAATGTAGTTCATTTCACCCTGAATTAATTTATGTTTCCTAAATGTTCATTTGCCTTCTCTTTGCCTATATTATTGTCAAGAATAAAACTTTGGCAGCTACGTGCCTCTTCCATTTCGACTTGCGATTAGAGTTGTGGGAGGGGGAGGTGTTGCTTTAGAAGTGTTTTGCTGGAGAACTGAAACCTTTATGATTCCTCTGAAGACTGTGAGAACCTGAAACATTTCCAAGGACACTGCAGCAGGTGTGGGGGAAGCAGAAAGTTCCCATAACAAAGTGAAATTGTTTACAGAGACTAGGTGAGAGGGTGGGGCTTTGGGCAAAGAGATTATTGTTTAATTCTATGAGTTGATGTCTGGGAACTTCAGAGTTAATTTTGCTTCAACAGTATCGTGCTGTGCATTCAATAAACAGTAAGATTTTCAGAATGGAATGAACCTGGTGATTTATTTGGATCATTAAGCTGGATGTTGACAATTATGCTATAGTTCCTGCCTTCCACAACTGGTAGAATATCTAAGACTTTGTTTGCCTTCTAAGAGCAGACATATATAAAGTGTAAATTAAAAGAGTTTGTCTTCTCTGTCACCTGTTACCAATTCACTTTTTCCTTGCAACAGACCTACAATTCGTTTGCCTTTTTAAAAACATATCTTGATAACTCCATTTTGTTGCTGTTGTTTTTTGCCATTTCTCCTGAAGTTTGGCCCCTTCTGCATTTTAGTCTTTCTAACACAGTCTCTGGTAAATACTCTAGATCTTTCTTTGATTGTATAGTTCAATCCCCCTTCTATTATCTAAATGGGTTTTTTTCAGTGTTTTAAGAAGCTTTGTGTTTCTACACTTTTCCTTCTAAATAATGCATTTAACTGGATTTTTAGTCCTTTCTGAATATTTTTCTCCTACAAGATTTGAAATCATTAGATTGATCTACCATCCAAGTTCACCAAAAACACTTTTTCAAAATCCAGGACACAAGTCTCTGTTCCTATTTTCTTTGGTATCATGAACTCAAGGATAATATAGTCACTTTCTCCTACGATTCCAGTCATAGTTGTTTCTTTAGTCAGTTCCTCTCAATTGGTAAGAAGTAGTTCCAGGATAATAGACCCTCCCCACTTATTCCTCCCTCTACTTTTGACAATGAACCTATCAGAAAAAGTTGGATCTCCAAAAGACATCAGGGTAATTGAAATATTAGTATCCATTCATCAACTTCAGTCTATTTTTAGCTTTCCTGACCATAAAGTTTATAATTCCAGACTATATATATTCTTTTTCAATGACTCTTTCCATCTCCAGCTGTGCAATTTTTTGTCTTCAGGTCTTCTTGTGCAACCATGTTGACTTCTGCTGCTTCTGTCTTTGGAATTGGTTACAATTCTGTTTTAAGGATTCCCACTGACCTTAAGCCTCTTGTATCTGTCATAAAAATATTTATAATTAACAACCTTATTAAAAGCTGCTTTCTTGAGATTCCAGATATGCATCTGTCCATAATCAGCTTTAGTTCCCCTAAAAATCAAGAATTCCATTATTGCTTGGTTGTATTTGTAATTTGCAAATATAAACTATGATGTTGTGTCTTTAAGATGTTAATTGCCTGATGGGTGTGTAAGTGTTCTCATGGCCATAAGAGGGAGCTAGGAATGTAGCTTCTTTCTCTCTGAACTCTCTGCTCTTGCTGTTTTTCACTGTTAGTTACTCTGATACTGCTATTGTTGGTTTACTACTGTGTTAAACCTAAACAACTGTGTTTTTGACCTCTGGACTGGTAAGAAGACTTTGTGTTTGGATTACTACTTGGACTGTTACTATTGTGTATGATCTGGACTGTTTATTTTTTACCGTGCTTTGTTTTTCAACCACAAAGTAAAATATTTTTTCTGTTTATTACAACTCAGTGTCTCTTGTGGTTACTGTGTGACTATTACTGCTCTCAGTACCCTTCATTGTCTGTGCAACTTCTTGTTAGTTCAAGGAGACCTCTGCACACTTACTGACAGTTTCTGTTACTTCCACTTCCTTAATTAGGTTTTCCCTATTGATCCATATCCAGTCAAAAATAACTAAGCTTTTGATTCCTTCATCGGTCGCTGAAGGAGAAGAGTCTGCAAAAAAGTCAGGAATTTTCAGAGTGAGTTTATATTCTGGTGCTATTTCTTCATACCTATTTGAAAATCTGCAGTTTGATTCTGGAAAGCATAAGCCATATTGCCCCTTTGATTGGACAGGAGATAATAGCTATCAGCAATTGTATTTCCTATATTAAGTCTTCAATGTATTTTCACACAGATAATCTCTACAGTATTACCAGGTTAATTTAGTTAGAATTCAGTGTGTCCGTTTGTACCATGAAATGCAGATTTTCCTTCTCTTTCTACTGCTTTCTCTCATTCAAGCAAACTATCCATTTTCCACCAGTTCTCATTTATCTCTATTAAGTCATATTTTCCTTCCTGTACTGACAGTTCAAGTTAATCTTGTTTATTTCCCATACTGTATTAGCATGACCATTAGTACATAGAGAATGAAGGCTGTGAACACTGAGCCAAGTTCCTTTCTTGGTGTTCATTGAATGATTTACTACAGCTGCATTGCAATAATATTCTCACTTTAAGTCTGAGAACATACTGTATCCCTGTATGTTGTATATGTATTAAAAAATGGAGATACCAGTAACTTTTTTCCAACAGACAACTTATTTACATCATACACAGTTTCAGCCTGTGTATGAAACTGGGGTGGTATGGGGTTGTCTCATGCAGGAAATAGATATACAATAGGTATTGTATTTGGCCAATACAACTGGTTTATATGACAACCATGACCTGGATGACTGAGAATCTCCATAGACGTTCAATGGGTTTATATGTGTCTTTTTGTTTTCTTATATCAGATTCACAGATTTATTCATTCATGTACAATAATACAAAGAATTTCAGATATTAAAATTTCAAATGTTAGCAGAATCTGACATTTTTGCTTTCTCTAGTTCTAACACAACTTTCCTCAAGGAAGCCTTTCTGAAGCATGAGGTCAAGGTTGCACATAAGGGTCATCTATGTGTGGTATGGAAGTGCCAAGATAGCAACTGTGATCATGCAGTTACATATGCCATCTTGATTTTTTTTAAATTCTCACCCCTCACAGATGCCCTTGTTATACACACTGAGACTAAACAGCTCATCTGTAACCTCAAGTTTTGGATGCAACCCCATCAAGCTCCTCTAAAAGTTGCCATCACATTTGTAATTTTAATGAGATAGATAGTAGAAGAATATCAACTACATGGGGAATGACATTCTGCTTAGTGTGACCTTCAGCTAAAAAAATATGCATTCCTGTATTAGATCATCACAGAAACTTCAGAAAAAGTTCAGATTCATTTTTTAATATTTGCAGGATTGCAGAAACTGTTTAAAGGCTTATTGTGAAAAAGTATTTGCATTTGTTGGAAATGGTGAGGGGGGAAATTTAAGAATTCAGGCTTTAACCTTAAATTATATGATTTCTAGAGTTGTAAATTCTTCACACAGAAGAACTATAAAGTTGGTTGGCAGGGGAGAGAAAACCTTCAGGAAACAAATGGAATAGTATATAAATTAAATACAGCTTTCAAAGGAAACCTGCTGAATTACATGGAGTGCAAGCCAGTATCTCCCTGATATGCTGTGGAGGTTGACTCAAATTGGTCATACTAAATTGGACCAATAAGATGTTCCTTTCTAGCTGTCTTGTACTTAGATACTAAATTAATCACAATCAGAGAATAACTTTATAGCTGTACATTGAGGTAAATTTGAACAAGGAAAAGCATGACTAGAGATCATTGAATTATGAATGAATATAGAGGTGGAAGACTTGAATATGGGGAAAATCAAAAAGAAAAGCCAAGAGGACAGGTTCTTTGGAGACAGTCAGCATATTCCTAATAATGGATACCTGATCATCTCACATGCCTGTAATTAAGTTTAAATGATGCCAGTAGAGGCTATGTACTAGAGTTTTGTGATACTGACTTCCAAACACACCACTTTATTTTTAAATACTTTTAATTAAAGAGTTTTACAATATTAACAGATATACAAACTGATATCAGCAAGAGAAGAAAAGAATAGAAAAAGAGTACAATATGCAAAAAAGAGTCAGAAAAAGATTATGTTGAGATATTCTTCTGTTTCTGATATTCCTTGCAAAAATATGGGCAAATTAATAATTCCACACCCTCTATGAAATTACATATCTGGTTCACTTCTTCCCACAACCCACCATTTATTCACAAATCCAGAAATTGTTGTCAGTTTTGTCCAAATGTTGGCAAAAAATCCATACAGGGTTTTCAGAACTTTATAAAAGTATTTCTTATTTTATCCCTGATCAAACAAATCAACTTTATATACTTCTTATGGTTTGTCACATAGTGACAAAGAGGCATTTTTATCTCCCTGTCAAGTCTACCCCAAGGACCTGGGATAGGCAGATGTTGATGTTTGATGCGGTAAACACTTTTCTTTCCAATAGTTCTGGAGCTGCTGGTCTTAGCTGCTCAGCCAACAGTCCTGAGTCCTGCATCCTGTTTTCCACCAAATGTCTAGAAACTTCAACACCTAGCAGAGTCCGTGTTGGCCTGGGTGATAATCATGCCAGAATGTGTTTCTATAACTTACTTCTCACCATGTTTTTTTTATGGGAGAGACACTCTTTGTTGGCTCCTCTGATGAGACCTGTCCAGTATGGTTGAACCTCTGGCATAACTCTTATCTTCCTCAGAGCAGACAAGCCCCACAATTGCATGAAGGTAGTGCCTCACTGCAGAATACTTATAATAATTATTGTTGCTTTTAAGAACTTAATCTTTAATTGATCAAGTTGCTTTAATTCATGCAATTGAATCTTCCCTTTCAAAGATTTCTTCAACCTTAGAAATTCTTTTTTGTAAATCCAAAAATATTGCCGAGGTCCTTCTGCATCTCTTGATTTGTCATTTTTATCTCTATTTGGGAAACAATCCCATTGATAATGTTGCTGAAATATATCCACTGCACTTGCTCAGTTTTAACATTTTGTTTCATTGGGCTTATACAGCCTTAAAGTTCCTAAAATGGCTTAACATTCTGCCTTTCCCTCATATGATTACTATTCCTACAAAAACTTAGCTGTGCTATTTAAGATGTGTTAATACTTTTTTTTTACACATTCCAGAATCTGACATCTGAATTTAATGGGAACAGAAAAAAAATCATTTGGAATTATCAGCATGACCTGTGAACCATGGCTTGAGGCCAATATGTGAGTTGGGGGAAAAAAGATATCATTTTTGAGACCCTAGACCCCAATCAAGATCATAAAATTGTTACAGAACATTCAGCACTACTTACTGAAAACTATCTGCCTTTGAAGCAAAAATATTAGCCTCTGTTCTTTGCATAAAATACTTGAATTAGCTACCCCATAGTGACTATTCTTACAGGTTCAGATAAACTGTGCATTCTGCAGACTTGTCATGTCCTGGACATAAACTGTTTCAACATCTTCTCTCAAGACGACACTATAGGGCATTGCATGCCAAAACAACTAGACACAAAGACAGTTTTTTCCCCCATGACATCACTCTGCTAAACACCTAATTCCCACAACACTGTCTTATGCCCTAGGATGTCAAACCACATGGTCGGGCTTATTACTATTATCTTTCTCATCTTTCCTATTACCTATTCTTTTAACATCTTGTGACTATACCTTTATTGTTTGTATCTTATGATTTATGTTGATTGCTTTATTTAGTATCCTATGACTATCACTGAGTGTTGTATCTTATGATTAAGATTGTATTTTATTATGATGATCATGATTTGTCACTTGTTGCTTGTACACTGAGAGGTTATGCACTGAAGACAAATCACACTTGCTCAACAAAGAACTATTCTACTCTACTTTACTCCTATTCTATTCTATTCTATTCTATTCTATTCTATTCTATTCTATTCTATTCTATTCTATTCTATTCTATTCTATTCTATTCTATTCTATTCTATTCTATTCTATTCTATTCTATTCTATTCTATTCTATTCTATTCTAGATAGATTTAGGGGAATAATGCACCTACATTGTCTATACTTGCCATCTCTTAGTTTGGTTCAGAATAATGTCTATTTAGAATTCTGAAAAACTGCACCTAGTCTGTGCAAGAAAAGCTATCTTATATAGATCTCTAACCTGAGAGATGTTAAAAACTATGATGTACGGTTCCCCAATGTTCACCTTGCTATATTTCTTGGTTTTGATTGCTAGATAATTTTATTCATCAACAAAAGCAATGAAACATTCAGGAGAGACATATTTGAAGTCCTCTTCAGATGACTTGGTCATACTTAGGACGTAATATGTTCTTTATCCCCAGATCTGGATGGCCCAAATGCTCCCAGCTATTCTGTCTTGGTAAGATTAAGTCAGAGATGGTTCTTTCCCATCCAATTTATTTCACAGAACATGAAAGGAATCAGAAACATTGATCAGGAAGCTATTGTAGTAATCTGAAGGTGAAGTAGCTAAGGCATGCAACTGTAAAACTGTAATCACTTCTGCCAGAAAAACCTGGATCTTATAAATTAGGAAAATTTGCAATCCTAGTTTTAAAATTAATAAATGGGTGCAAAGACAATTGCAGACTCCGAGGCTGTGAACAGAAAAGATTCTGATGGTCCAGAAGAGAGGGAAGACTGAGGAAAGGATAAGAAGTATGATGAAAATATGACCTTCTCCATTGAATCCACTATTCAAGTATCTCCAAGAGACCTCTAGTTATATTGCAGAATTATCTGAGTTAAGACAATGTTCAATAGCTTTGAGAAGAATGACTGAGTGGACCAAATTAAGGTAAGTATTTAATGGGAGAGGAAAGGAAAAAGAAAGAAGGCCCCAAAATTCCTATATTACAGTATTTGTAATTTGAAATGGCAAAATACACAAATCAATAAACATAATCTGTATGAACAAACTTCTACCTATAGATGTACATTGAGAAATAACTGTGGATATAAATGGGACTTCACCACTCAGTGGAAGATTATGAAGAGGTAATCTGTATTATCATATTAATTTCTTCTGGGCAACATCAAGACTTCTTCTGTTCTCCTTTTATTGTTCAAGCATGCCTGGAATGGACTGTCCTTCAACTAGAGGACATATACAAATAGAAAACTATCCTTTAAAAGTAGGAACCATGCATTAGGAAATGTTTGACTCATTGCAAAACTTGATGACAAACTGGGAGAAATAAAGACTTTCTCTGTTTTGCAAATGCAAATTGAGGAGAAAATAAGATTTCAACATTCACATAGAAACACATCTCCTATTCCATTCAAGGCAAAATGTGAAAAGAATGTGCCACCACTGCTGCTACTTTTCACATTGATCAGCAACATTTGTCCCCAGTGATTTTAAACAGTAATCAATTATAAAGCAAAGGTAATTCAAGTATGAATTATCAATGTGCCTTGTTCATTCACAGTACACTGTGGTATCATTTTGAAGTTGCTCAGGCTGTGCTGAACAGTAAGAGAAATAATACTAGAGTTCAGCTAGTTAATGGCTAGCCAAACCAAAAAGAACCCATGTTTTGAACAGAATCTAAACTCTTTTCTGCCTTGTCTAGCAAATGACTTTTTCTAGTGATCTGAATTAACTGTATTATGAATTAATTAATTTAATTGTATAAAGAGTAATCAGTCTAATGAAGTATATAGAGTAGAGTCCATCTGAATGCACAGTTGCATGGAAATGCAACAGCATGCAGGGTGGACTAAAGCAACAAGGACTGAGAAAATGCAGAGATGACTGATGAATAAAAGCATCAAGACTGAGGACATGGACATGAATTCAGGACCTTGTTGTTGTTAGCTGTGAAGTCATGTCCGACCCATCACGACCCTATGGACAACGTTCCTCCAGGCCTTCCTGTCCTCTACCATCTTCTGGAGTCCATTTAAGCTCATGCCTACTGCTTCAGTGACTCCATCCAGCCACCTCATTCTCTGTCGTCCCCTTCTTCTATTGCCCTCAATCTTTCCCAGCATTAGGCTCTTCTCCAATGAGTCCTTCCTTCTCATCAGGTGGCCAAAGTATTTGAGTTTTAGCTTCAGGATCTGGCCTTATAAAGAGCAGTCAGAATTGATCTCCTCTAGGACTGACCGGTTTGATCGCCTTGCAGTCCAAGGGACTCGCAGGAGTCTTCTCCAGCACCACAGTTCAAAGGCTTCAATTCTTTGGCGCTCAGCCTTTCTTATGGTCCAACTTTCACTACCATACATTGCAACTGGAAAGACCATAGCCTTGACTATACGCACTTTTGTTGACAGGGTGATGTCTCTGCTTTTTAGTGTGCTGTCTAGATTTGCCATGGCTTTCCTCCCCAGGAGCAAGCGTCTTTTAATTTCTTGGCTACAGTCCCCATCTGCAGTGATCTTGGAGTCCAGGAAAATAAAATCTGTCACTACCTCCATTTCTTCCCCATCTATTTGCCAGGAATTGAGAGGGCCAGATGCCATGATCTTGGTTTTCTTAATGTTAAGTTTCAACCCAAGTTTTGCACTCTCCTTCTTCACCCGCAACAAGAGGCTCTTTAGTTCTTTTTCACTTTCTGCCATTACAGTGGTATCATCTACGTATCTTAGGTTGTTGCTATTTCTTCCGGCAATCTTAATTCCAATTTTTGATTCATCTAGCCCTGCCTTTCTCATGATGTGCTCTAGGCAGGGCGACTGTATACAGCCTTGCTGGACTCCTTTCCCAATTTTGAACCAATCAGTGGTTCCATGTCCAGTTCTCACTGTTGCTTCTTGGCCCACATATAGGTTTCTCAAGAGACAAATAAGATGGTCTGGTACACCTATTTCTTTAAGAACTTGCCACAGTTTGTTATGATCCACACAATCAAAGGCTTTAGCATAGTCAATGAAGCAGAGGTAGATGTTTTTCTGGAACTCTCTAGCTTTCTCCATGATCCAGCGTATGTTGGCATTTTGATCTCTAGTTCCTCTGCCTCTTTGAAATACTGCCTGTACTTCTGGTAGTTCTTGATCCACATACTGATGGAGTCTAGCTTGTAGGATTTTAAGCATAACTTTACTAGCATGAGAAATGAGTGCAATGGTGTGATAGTTTGAACATTCTTTGGCACTGCCTTTCTTTGGAATTGGAATGTAAACTGATCTTTTCCAATCCTGCGGCCACTGTTGAGTTTTCCAAATTTGCTGGCAAATTGAGTGTAGCACTTTTAAGATTTTGAATAGCTCAGCTGGAATACTGTCATCTCCACTAGCTTTGTTGTTGCTCAGCTTTTCTAAGGCCCAGTTCACTTCACATTCTAAGATGTCTGGCTCGAGGTCAGTGACCACCTCATTGTGATTATCAGGGACGTTAAGCTCATTCTTGTATAGTTCTTCTGTGTAATTTTGCCACCTCTTCTTAATCTCTCCTGCCTCTGTTAGGTCCCTGCCATTTTGGTCCTTTATCATGCCCATTTTTGCATGAAACATTCCCTTCATCTCTCCAATTTTCTTGAAAAGATCTCTGGTCCTCCCTATTCTATTGTTTTCTTCTATTTCTTTGCATTGTTCATTTAAGAAGGCATTCTTATCTCTTCTAGCTATTCTTTGGAATTCTGCATTTAATTGGGCATATCTTTCTTTTTCTCCCTTGCCTTTGACTTCCCTCCTTTCCTCAGCTATTTGCAAAGCTTCCTCAGACAGCCATTTTGCTTTCTTACATTTCTCTTTCTTTGGGATAGTTTTGCTTGCTACCTGTTGTACAATGTTGCGAACTTCTGTCCATAGTTCTTCAGGCACTCTGTCTATCAAATCTAATTCCTTAAATCTATTTGTCACCTTTACTGTATATTGAACAGGGATATGATTTACCTGAGTGGCCTAGCGCTTTTCCCTACTTTCTTCAGTTTAAGCCTAAACTTTGCAAGGAGAAGCTCATGGTCTGAGCCACAGTCAGCTCCTGGTCTTGATTTTACTGACTGTATAGAGCTTCTCCATCTTTGGCTGCAGAGCATATAGTCAATCTGATTTCTGTGTTGACCATCTGGTGATGTCCATGTGTAGAGCCATCTCTTGGGTTGTTGGAAAAGAGTGTTTGCTATGACCATTGTATTCTCTTGACAAAATTCTATCAGCCTGTGCCCTGCTTCATTTTGTACTCCAAGGCCAAACTTGCCTGTTATTCCGGTTATCTTTTGGCTTCCTACTTTAGCATTCCAATCCCCCATGATGATAAGGACATCATGTTTTGGTGTTAGTTCTATAAGATGCTGTAGGGCTTCATAGAACTGGTCAATTTCATCCTCTTCAGCACTGGTGGTTGGGGCATAGACTTGGACTACTGTGATATTGAATGGTTTGCCTTGGATTCGAACTGAGATCATTCTGTCATTTTGAGGATTGTATCCCAGTACTGCTTTTCCTACTCTTTTATTGACTATGAAGGCTACTCCATTTCTTCTGAGGGATTCTTGTCATCTGAATTAAATTCATCCATTCCTGTCCATTTTAGTTCGCTGATACCTAAGATGTCGATGTTCAGTCTTGTCATCTCTTGTTTGACCATGTCCAGTTTTCCTTGATTCATGGATCTTACATTCCAGGTTCCTATGGAAAAAAAATCTTTACAGCATTGGACTTTCCTTTTACCACCAGACATATCCACAGCTGAGCGTCCTTTCGGCTTTGGCCCAGTCGCTTCATTCTTTCTGACGCTACTAGTACTAGCCCTCTGCTCTTCCCCAGTAGCATATTGGACACCTTCCGACCTGAGGGGCTCATCTTCCAGCGTCATATCATTTTGCCTTTTGGTACTGTCCATAGGGGAAGAAATGGAGGTAGTGACAGATTTTATTTTCCTGGGCTCCAAGATCACTGCAGATGGGGACTGCAGCCAAGAAATTAAAAGACGCTTGCTCCTGGGGAGGAAAGCCATGGCAAATCTAGACAGCACACTAAAAAGCAGAGACATCACCCTGTCAACAAAAGTGCGTATAGTCAAGGCTATGGTCTTCCCAGTTGCAATGTATGGCAGTGAAAGTTGGACCATAAGAAAGGCTGAGCGCAAAAGAATTGAGGCCTTTGAACTCTGGTGCTGGAGAAGACTCCTGCGAGTCCCTTGGACTGCAAGGCGATCAAACCGGTCAGTCCTAGAGGAGATCAACCCTGACTGCTCTTTAGAAGGCCAGATCCTGAAGCTAAAACTCAAATACTTTGGCCACCTAATGAGGAGGAAGGACTCACTGGAGAAGAGCCTAATGCTGGGAAAGATTGAGGGCAATAGAAGAAGGGGACGACAGAGAATGAGGTGGCTGGATGGAGTCACTGAAGCAGTAGGCGTGAGCTTAAATGGAGCCCAGAAGATGGCAGAGGACAGGAAAGCCTGGAGGAACATTGTCCATAGGGTCGCGATGGGTCGGACACGACTTCGCAACTAACAACAACAACACTGTCCATAGGGTTTTCATGGCAAAGATACTGGAGTGGGTTGCCATTTCCTTCTCCAGTGGATCACGTTTTGTCAGAACTCTCTGCTATGACCTTTCCGTCTTGGGTGGCCCTGCACGGCATAGCTCATAGCTTCATTGAATTACGCAAGCCCCTACACCATGACAAGGCAGTAATCCATGAAGGGGATTCAGGAGCTACTACACAACTTTTGGTAACTATCTGATAACTATCTCTCTGCCTATATTAGTTAAGAAAACTGTTGATTAATAATGTCCATCTCTAATTAGTTGTGTTGGAATGGAGAGATTTATTAAAAAGGACCACTATTCAAGCTTTGATTCCATACAACTGTTGTACTACATACTGTTGACTTCTATAATGATTGCACCCACCAGGGACAAAAATCTTGAGAGGTGAGGCAGCAAGTTTTCTATACGTTCCTGCTCCCAAGAGTATAGGTTGTATGAATAAGAAAATTATATAAAAGTGCATAGTTTGTTGGCTGGCTAAATAGGCCATCTCTTTTTCTGAACATAATTAATTGACAGATTTCATTCAATTAAATTGTTGACTCTTAGCAAACTACATACATATAGTAGATTTTTCTCCATGATGATCTCTCCATAACCTCATCCTTCAGTGCACTAATCACCACTGTAACTGATTCTATCCACCTTGCTGCTGGTCGTCCTTTTCTTTTACCATTCAACTTTAGCCACATCCACCTTTCCCAAAGAAACCAGATTAAGAATATTTTAGAATTTCTACATGTTTTCTTTCTATGTGTGTAAGAGAGTTTTAACTGATCCTTGGCATGGCATAACTTTCCTTGCAGTTATGAAAAGAAAAGGTGGGAATCTTAACAGATTTCTAGTGCAAAAGGATCTGCAACAAAGAACCTCATCCCAGTCTTCATTTCAGCAGTGATTTTGCTTATGTCACTTGCCAGTTTCAGAGCACAAGCTTGCTCATTTATTTAGCATAATGCTATACTCAAATCAGGTAAATTACCCAAATGCTTGTGCTTAATTACCTATTTGCACATTCAGTTAACCAATTTGAACACCAAGATGTAGTAATTCTATGTAACTAAATGAGGTGGGCATTTATGATTGCAATCAGTATACAATTCTTTGTATCTAGTTAAATGAACAGATTACAAATTTATAGGATGAGTAAAGGGAATAACATGTTTTTCTGTCAGCAAACAAGGAACCTGATGCAGAACTAAGCTTTTCACAAGAAGGACACCATGAAATTACAGATTAAGCCATGGTACTCACTTGTCTTCTGTTCTGCTTGTCTAAAATGTTCTTCTTGTCTAAACTGTGTCAGGGGAAGGAGGTACAGTTTACTGCATCCATGGAGTTTCATCTGTTGTAGCAAGCAATAGGGATCTCATGTGAACAAAGAAAGGCATTGTTTAAAGGTTGAAATAATAGTTGACCAGTTCAGACTCTGGCATCTCCTGCTGTTGAATGTCAAGAAGTTGGACTTAGAGATGGCTTCATTTGAGATACTGTAGAATTATTACCAGTTTAAGCCAATATACTAGAAATTATGGTTTGTCTTCCTGGCTATATTTGTATAATGTACTTAATTCACTTCATTTGTTTTCTAGGTCACACAATACATTGAATCATAAACCAACTGAAAGAATTGAGTTTACATTTTAGACTTAGAAAAGGAAAAAAACCTTATATTTGCAATGTGGTTGGGGATTCATCTAAGCTAGAAATTTTTAGTTTTCACAGACAGAAGTCTGCCTCTATTACTGAACACACCCAGTAATATTTCTTGACGTTATTATTTGGCTTGTCCTTTTTGGAAGAAACTTGCATGATCATATATGCATTTGCAACATCACAGACTACTTATAGTACCATTTGTAAACTGGTCATGATGGAATTGTTGGGTTGTTAATCACCCCTGTTCTTTTATTGGAGCATATCCGATATTTGTTACATCAGTAGTTCCTTCATTAGTTTACAAATGTATATGATAGAGCTCTATGGAAATTCTAAACTAGTTTGTCCCAAATTGGTGTCTATAACTCCCATCAGTTTCAACTAGCAACAGGAGAATATTACATTCTGAAACTTGTTCTTGTTTGTTTTAGTAGGAATTTTAAAGCACAGGTCGATTAAGTACAGTTGGCTCTTTTTGTCTTATTATCTTTGTGTTGCTTGTTTTATCTGCCTTTCATCTGTTATCTTTATTTTAACTTGATTTATTGTACAATCAAGAATCATATTTTGACCTTTGCCGTAGAAAAAACAGGAGCTTCTTGTTCCTCCCCACTCCGCTTCTTACTGGAAACTTATTATGTATGTCAGTTCAAGAACTCAAACTTTCAGAAGCATATTTTTTTAAACTTGTCAGGGAGATAAAGGAATGGAGGATCTTGTAGATACCTTTGCATGCCCTTTTGTACCCAAATTAGAGAAATTACCATTGGTAGAATCACATTGACTACATAATTTGTTGATATGCCAAGGTGAATTTCAGTAGCACTCCTACTACCCCACTACCATGCATAGCTAGCTCACTTTCTTTGTTCAGTTCAGTTCAGTTTATGTTGTAGTCAAAATCTGACATTTAAACTTCCTTAAATAATGCTTCATTTTATGTACCAATTATACCAGTTCTGGACCAGAAAACTTTATTCAAGCCTTAGTACCATCCAATTGGTTGGTCATAATGCTCTTTACATAGGGCTGCCCTTGAAAAGGCACCAGAGAGCAGGAAAAAAATGGGTGGAAACTTGTTAAAGAGAGATACAAACTAGAAGTAAGGAGAAATTTTCTGTCAATGAGCACAATTGATCAATAGAATAGCTTGGGTCCTTGGGTTGTGGGTGGTCCATCAATGGAGGTTTTCAACTATTTGATTGAGATGGTATAAGACTTCTTCCTTGAGCAAGTGTTTGGACTAGAAGATCTTTGAAGTCCCTTCCAACACCATAATGCTATGATTCTATGATTCATTCAGAATCTGAAACTGATTCAGAAGATAGTGTTTTGGGATGCTCCATGATATTTTTCCATGCCAGCTCTGCTCTGTGAGCTTCACTGGTTCCCATAAGACTTCAGAGTGGACCTTTAGAGCTTCTTCCAGTGGACTTCTGAGTGTAATTTAAGGTGCTGATTTTCACCTACAGAACTTTACACGGCACATGATCAGATTGTTTGCAGGACTGTCTTTCTCTAATTCTTTCCATTCACCCTAGCTCATCCTGTAAAACCTAGGAATCATGCCCTTCTCTGCCTCAACAGCTGCACAATGCAACAGTGCCCCCCCTCCACATACCAAGATCTGGATGGCCCTTATTAACCAAATTGGACAGTGAGATGGGTGGCATATAAATTTAAATAAATAAGTAAATAAATTGATATGCCACCCAATCCCAATAACTAAAACAAAGAGGAAGATTTTTAATAAGATATTTAAAACTTGGATATTCCTTTAGGCACCAGGAGACCAAATCAGCCAGGAGGACCTATCTGTTTCTGACTTTACTGCTTGAAAATGAGATAATTTTCAGACCATGGGCATTTGATGTGGGCATGTGAGATAATGATGATAATGTTGGTGATGGTGATGATGATGATGACAACAATGATGACTATTGTTTTGGATGTTTGATTTTAGGTTGATAGGGTTTGGGTTTTTTTAATCCACTGTGCACTTTTGTGACATGAGTGTCTATATAAAATGCTTAAATCAAATCAAATCAAATATTTATTATGGCCATAGATCAGTATAGTATGCATACATACACAAAATAAATGAATAAACAAAATATTCTTTTACAGACAGACATCCACATAGAAGGATGCATGCCAGACAAGACATAAATGATAACACAGTTTTCTGTGTCACAGAAATAAATACACAAATGCAAACAAAGCATGTATAACTATCAGATCACCTTTCTCACATTGAATCTGTAGTAGGAAATATGATTTTGGTCAATGGTAAGATTTCTAAGCGATTAAAATAGTGCCATTTCAATGGTTTAATTCCCACCTTGCAAAACATTGTGCTAATTGTTAATTATTCCAGTCCAGTTTCCAACAGAATATCAATATTAAGGTACATTCATTTTATCAAGCACCAGTAATGAAACACAGCATGCAGATATTAGGAGAGAACTTGGTACAAGTGACTTAAGCTTGAATTAAGTGAGTGACTTCTATTGCCAAATACCAGGGGGAATATTCACCCTTGAAATGCCACTAAAAATGCTTACAAGTTGGGAAAACTCCATCAAGCTTGAAATTTAAATCATTTAATATTTTTTTCTGCAATCCCAAAGTGATGACAATCTCTGCAGCTTAAACATGAAAATTGAATATATTTAGCTTCACATAATGGGGCAAGTGGATGCCTTCTTCGCTCTAAATGGGCCATAACAGGAATAGGGAGCTGATCTTTTTCTTGTAAATAATGAGTTTTTCAGTTTAATGATACTTGCCTATGCTTTGAATCAACTCACTTACCTGGCCATCAATTGTGGGGTAATGCTTTGTACCTCTCTTGCTGTTATTTAATTGATAGAAAACCTTAGCATAATGCAGATTAATGAATCCACTCCAAAAATTCACCATGCAAACCAACACATTCTCTCTCCAGGGCCATCCAGCAGCCTTGATGCTTAGCAATTAGAGCCCAAATCATGTCAGCAATTCCTACCTTTTAAAAGAAGACCACAATATATATATTTACAGTATAAATATTGCATGCAAATGAAGCCTAGAATGATTCTTTCTTTATAACCAAAGTCATTCTTATGGTACAAATCTCAAGCTGCCACTTGTCCTCATTATTCTTCTGTTATTTTCCATTGTTTTGAAGCAGCAGGAGAAGCAAAATAAAACCCTTCAAATGTCAAACTAGCAGGTCGTAAATAAACATCTCCCCGCTCCTTCCCTTTACTCAGTGCCAAAGACATTTGTTCCATCCTCTGAGTTTTTTTAAAGTTTTTTTTTTTAAAAAAAATTACTCAGCGTAACATGAAGCCTAATTAAAATTTTACACAGTATGTCTTTTAATTAGATATGGCTGGAGCAGTGAAAGCTATCAATAAATACCAGGATAATTGTAGAAAATGGGTTTTCAAAAATGAACAGCAGGCATGAATCTGCTTGGCCACAGGGTGCTGGTTGAAAGTCACAGCCTTGACAGTGGTTCAGAGCTGGAAAAAAACAGATGAACCCTAGGGGACAGCCAAGAGATAGAGAAATTTATTAACTATTTTGCTGGAGTATTATGTATACAGTATTCACAGCCTTGAGTTACTTATAAAGTCATACAGGGATAAAAATCAAACAGGCTGCAACTTTATCTTTTACATTTATGATAGATTGTCAAATACATTTAAGAATATCATGCAGTTGCATATACACACAAGCATACAAACTTGAACTCTGTTTATATACATAATTTAGTTACATTATGCTATGCACAATGTCCATAAACCACTCAGCAGCTTTAGAATGAATTAGTGCTTTTAAATTCTCTACATGTAGGAGTCAAAACTGACCTATATAAAATAATGATTTGACAAGAAGCAATTTCACCTTTAGCTTTATTTCAAATGTTCACAATTAGTACCTATTCTCTATAACTCCTTGTTACCTTGCTTGCTTCTTTCTTTCCTGAAAGAGGGTGAAAGAATAAGTTAAAACAATTTCTTTTTTTAAAAAAAGTCCTATGTATAGATTTATTTAGTTGAAGAATGCAGTAAGCATCAAACAAAAGATTTAGGCATGATTGGACTGTCACAGATACAACACAACAGGCAGAACCTTTATGTCTCTTCAAATCACTGCAAGCATCATTCTTGTCAGTGGTATCAGTTGACACATTTTGCCTCCAGTTGTCAAAGCCTGGTTCACACATGTACATTGGCCATTTGACAACGAGATACTACATTATGACACATCTGTATAAAAGTGTGACAGCAAAGCGTGACTAAAATATTCTCCATGACCTTAGTCACAAAATACTTTCAATGAATCCTCTTCACACATTCAATTGCTTCTCATTAGATACATATATATCAACCTCTCTCTGTGTGTTTTGTGTGTATAAACCACCCTTAAAGTACAGGAATAAGTTGTAGAGAACTTAACTAACACATACTTTGAACCATTCTTCATCTGCAAAAGACTATCTAGTCATTAAATTAATAGTGTTTGCATATGCTAGATTTGGTCCATAAATTACACATGTGTGCAAACATGACGTATGTCATGTACATGGTCTTCAGAAGGTTTTTAAGAAAAGGGCTGAGTTCCTTTTTCATAGTTCTCAATGAATCATTTGTACAGGGATGCAGGTTGCCCAAAGTTATTCTGAGTAAACTACATCTTACTTTTTTAACCAGTGTAGTTTGGTAATTTCTTATGTCTGCTCAAATGGAAGAAAATGCATAGCATTATCTCTCCTCACATATTCATAGCAATCTAAGTATTCAGGACAGACCAAAAGCTCTTACTGTGTCAACAAAGAAATTGAATTGACTGTGTATCCTTTGTATATCCTGTGTATTTCTTTTCAGAGAAATTGATTAGCTTCTCCGAATACATCTGTTCATTTTATTCCTTTTAAAAATGTTTTCGTTTCCTCCTCAAGGAAATGTTTTAAATGACCCTTTGTTCACAGGAAAGTAACAAAGGTATCCAACAAACATTTTTTGTTCTAAAAATTGAGAGGTACTTTTGAAAGTTTCACAACAATTGTGGGATTCAGTTAACAATGATAATTGGGATTGCATTTGATAACTATATTCACCACATAATGATGGAAATTCCAGACTTACTTGCCTTTGTAAGTTGAGGACCACCTGTACATTCAGAACTCATGCTCAACTCATTTATTCATTCACTGATATACTCAGAATTGATTCCCATGAATGTAGTCAAATGCAACATGTAGAATGTAATAAAAACTTAAAAGTGGACTAATATACTAAGTTGTTGTTGTTGTTGTTAGCTGCGAAGTCGTGTCCGACCCATCGCGACCCTATGGACAACATTCCTCCAGGCCTTCCTGTCCTCTACCATCTTCTGGAGTCCATTTAAGCTCACGCCTACTGCTTCAGTGACTCCATCCAGCCACCTCATTCTCTGTCGTCCCCTTCTTCTATTGCCCTCGATCTTCCCCAGCATTAGGGTCTTCTCCAGGGAGTCCTTTCTTCTCATTAGGTGGCCAAAGTACTTGAGTTTTAGCTTCAGGATCTGGCCTTCTAAAGAGCAGTCAGAATTGATCTCCTCTAGGACTGACCGGTTTGATCGCCTTGCAGTCCAAGGGACTCGCAGGAGTCTTCTCCAGCACCACAGTTCAAAGGCCTCAATTCTTTGGCGCTCAGCCTTTCTTATGGTCCAACTTTCACTACCATACATTGCAACTGGAAAGACCATAGCCTTGACTATACGCACTTTTGTTGACAGGGTGATGTCTCTGCTTTTTAGTGTGCTGTCTAGATTTGCCATGGCTTTCCTCCCCAGGAGCAAGCGTCTTTTAATTTCTTGGCTACAGTCCCCATCTGCAGTGATCTTGGAGCCCAGGAAAATAAAATCTGTCACTACCTCCATTTCTTCCCCATCTATTTGCCAGGAATTGAGAGGGCCAGATGCCATGATCTTGGTTTTCTTAATGTTAAGTTTCAACCCAAGTTTTGCACTCTCCTTCTTCACCTGCAACAAGAGGCTCTTTAGTTCTTCTTCACTTTCTGCCATTAGAGTGGTATCATCTGCGTATCTTAGGTTGTTGATATTTCTTCCGGCAATCTTAATTCCAACTTTTGATTCATCTAGCCCTGCCTTTCTCATGATGTGCTCTGCATATAAGTTAAATAGGCAGGGCGACAGTATACAGCCTTGCCAGACTCCTTTCCCAATTTTGAACCAATCAGTGGTTCCGTGTTCAGTTCTCACTGTTGCTTCTTGACCCGCATATAGGTTTCTCAAGAGACAAATAAGATGGTCTGGTACTCCCATCTCTTTAAGAACTTGCCACAGTTTGTTATGATCCACACAATCAAAGGCTTTAGCATAGTCAATGAAGCAGAAGTAGATGTTTTTCTGGAACTCCCTAGCTTTCTCCATGATCCAGCGTATGTTGGCAATTTGATCTCTAGTTCCTCTGCCTCTTCGAAATCCTGCCTGCACTTCTGGTAGTTCTCGATCCACATACTGCTGAAGTCTAGCTTGTAGGATTTTAAGCATGACTTTACTAGCATGAGAAATGAGTGCAATGGTGCGATAGTTTGAACATTCTTTGGCACTGCCTTTCTTAGGAATTGGAATGTAAACTGATCTTTTCCAATCCTGTGGCCACTGTTGAGTTTTCCAAATTTGCTGGCAAATTGAGTGTAGCACTTTTACTGCATTGTCTTTTAAGATTTTGAATAGCTCAGCTGGAATACTGTCACCTCCACTAGCTTTGTTGTTGCTCAGCTTTTCCAAGGCCCACTTCACTTCACATTCTAGGATGTCTGGCTCGAGGTCAGTGACCAACTCATTGTGATTATCAGGGACGTTAAGCTCATTCTTGTATAGTTCTTCTGTGTAATTTTGCCACCTCTTCTTAATCTCTTCTGCCTCTGTTAGGTCCCTGCCATTTTGGTCCTTTATCATGCCCATTTTTGCATTAAACGTTCCCTTCATTTCTCCAATTTTCTTGAAAAGATCTCTGGTCCTCCCTATTCTATTGTTTTCTTCTATTTCTTTGCACTGTTCATTTAAGAAGGCATTCTTATCTCTTCTAGCTATTCTCTGGAATTCTGCATTCAATTGGGTGTATCTTTCTTTTTCTCCTTTGCCTTTCGCTTCCCTCCTTTCCTCAGCTATTTGCAAAGCTTCCTCAGACAGCCATTTTGCTTTCTTGCATTTCTTTTTCTTTGGGATGGTTTTGGTTGCTACCTGTTGTACAATGTCACGAACCTCTGTCCATAGTTCTTCAGGCACTCTGTCTATCAGATCTAATTCCTTAAATCTATTTGTCACCTCTACTGTATATTCAACAGGGATATGATTTAATTCATACCTGACTGGCCTAGTGCTTTTCCCTACTTTCTTCAGTTTAAGCCTAAACTTTGCAAGGAGAAGCTCATGGTCTGAGCCACAGTCAGCTCCTGGTCTTGTTTTTACTGACTGTATAGAGCTTCTCCATCTTTGGCTGCAGAGCATATAGTCAATCTGATTTCTGTGTTGACCATCTGGTGATGTCCATGTGTAGAGCCGTCTCTTGGGTTGTTGGAAAAGAGTGTTTGCTATGACCATTGTATTCTCTTGACAGAATTCTATCAGCCTGTGCCCTGCTTCATTTTGCACTCCAAGGCCAAACTTGCCTGTTATTCCAGTTATCTTTTGGCTTCCTACTTTAGCATTCCAATCCCCCATGATGATAAGAACATCATTTTTTGGTGTTAGTTCTATAAGGTGCTGTAGTGCTTCATAGAACTGGTCAATTTCATCCTCTTCAGCACTGGTGGTTGGGGCATAGACTTGGACTACTGTGATATTGAATGGTTTGCCTTGGATTCGAACTGAGATCATTCTGTCATTTTGAGGATTGTATCCCAGTATTGCTTTTCCTACTCTTTTATTGACTATGAAGGCTACTCCATTTCTTCTGAAGGATTCTTGCCCACAGTAGTATACCTGATGGTCATCTGAATTAAATTCACCCATTCCTGTCCATTTTAGTTCGCTGATACCTAAGATGTCAATGTTCAGTCTTGTCATCTCTTGTTTGACCACGTCCAGTTTTCCTTGATTCATGGATCTTACATTCCAGGTTCCTATGGAGAAAAAATCTTTACAGCATCGGACTTTCCTTTCACCACCAGACACATCCACAGCTGAGCGTCCTTTCGGCTTTGGCCCAGTCGCTTCATTCTTTCTGGCGCTACTAGTACTAGCCCTCTGCTCTTCCCCAGTAGCATATTGGACGCCTTCCGACCTGAGGGGCTCATCTTCCAGCGTCATATCGTTTTGCCTTTTGGTACTGTCCATAGGGTTTTCATGGCAAAGATACTGGAGTGGGTTGCCATTTCCTTCTCCAGTGGATCACGTTTTGTCAGAACTCTCTGCTATGACCTGTCCGTCTTGGGTGGCCCTGCACGGCATAGCTCATAGCTTCATTGAATTACGCAAGCCCCTTCGCCACGACAAGGCAGTAATCCATGAAGGGGAATATACTAAGTAAATGCATTTAAATAACTATGTTTTCTATTGAGATTATGGTATATAAACAATACGATGATGATTACTACTATTATTATTTTATATCCCCCACCATTTATTTATTTTATTACATTTATATATCATCCAACTTCCAATATCGCTGGGTGGCTCACAAATAAAATAAAATTAAAAAACAAGAAAGAAATAAAATAAAAAAAATAGAACAGAGGAATAAAGACAGCAAAGATGACAAAAAGCAGACAGAAACAAAAAAGAAACAGACTTACACATCTCAACAGGGGCTTCAATCACCTTGGTCAAGGCCTGGGTGAAAAGCTACATCTTCAAGGTCTTTTGAAACACTAGTACGGTGCAGTCCACCCTGATCTTGTATCAGAAGGCAAGTATTACAATAGAGAAGGTGCATTTCCATAGCCCCAAAGGATGACATTATTTAATTAAAAAAAAAAACAGAGAGTGCCAAGCTGCTGGACTGATTTGTGAAGCAGATACTATGGGAGATAGATGGTCCCTCAAGTAATCAGGTCCTATGCTGTGTAAGTCTTTATGGATGACAACCAGCACCTTGAACAACACCTGGAAGCAAACTGACAACCAGTGCAACTCACAAAGCAGAATTGTCATATGGGCTTACTGAGCCATGCCATTGCACTCTGGACCAGTTGAAACTTCTGATGATCTTCAAGAGCAGCCTCATGTGGAACACATTGTAATAACCATGCCATGAGGAGACTGGGGTTTGAGTGACTGTCTGACAGTCCCCCAATCTAGGAAAAGACACACATTTTCTTTAGAAGCTCCAGGCATCTTACCTGGAGATCTCTCTGTATTTTATGCCAAGAATAATCTCATGGTTGAGAATGGATTTTAATTTTGGTTTCCTTAGTTGTAGTCCAATATATTATGCACTGCACCACATTATCTCTTATTATAAAAGGAGGATTAATGATTGGATACAATGTTGAGTACAAAAATTCTTTGGATAATTATTTATTCAGTTAAATATTCAGAGAATTGTGACAATGCAACTGAGGAAAGCAATTCAGGGTTCACCAAAATAAGAGCAGGAGACCACAATGGAGTTAACGGATGACAACTAGCCCATTCTGTTCTGAAGCTTAAATCTGCTCTACTGGCAGGAGAACAAGGGCAACCTCATGGCATAACTCAGACTGTGACTAGATGTATCTCTAAAATTGGCATTTAGACTTATGTGTTTATTTGCAGGGTTTACAGGCTCATCCAATCAGCCAACTCTGAGCAGTATGTAATACTTCAAATACATAATGTGGGATTAAAAAACAAATCGCCATATTTAAAAATAGAACATATACTGTAGTCAGATCTAAAAAGCACAAATCGTATTCAATATGATTTAAAAAAAACAGATTTATCATCTGGAGAAGAGTTATAAAGAACTCAGTCATCATGACTTGTTGAAGTAACCAGATTCTGTCTAATGTTCTAAAAATCAAAAGGGAGGGGTTTGTGTTATCTGGGGAATGCTGTTCCAGAAGAGGAGTCAGCAATGAATGAAAAGGCATCTTTCCATGACCCCTGAAATTGGCACTCTGTTTGAGAGGACAATGTGATTCTTATAGGACCAGTAGAAAGGTCATAGGGCAGGGGTGTCAAACTGCCGGCCCACGGACCGGATGCATCATAGCGAAAATGCGCCCATCCCATTGCCAGCAATGGCAAAATAGTGGTGATACGTCATGACACGTCACGTGAAGTTGTGAGTTTGACACCCCTGTCATAGGGTATTTCCAAGTAGGTCTCACATTCAGGCACTAAAACCTCCTTAGCTTCCACAAAGTGTCTCTATTACTTGCCCTTATCCCATGTCCTAAGTCTCAAACTACCAATACGTAATCCCTTCAAGACTTTGGGGAAGACAGCACATGTGTTGAGTGACAGATTTTCAGTTCTAGCATTTTTCCCCCTCACGTTTTAAAATCAATTTGCTGCTGCTTGCAATTTGCTTGGTAATAATGAATTAACCTGAAAATGTCTAAACCAGTGTTTCTCAACCTTGATAACTTTAAGATATGTAGACTTCTGGGAGTTGAAGTTTGATTCTATCCATTTAATCTTCTTTCACCCAACAATAAGATTATGTCACCTGAACTGTGCATATGTTCTATCGAACTAACTTACAATGGAGTTTGCTGCAGATGTTTTTAGTGATTTATTCACATCTTACTGTTCTCATTAAAATTAACCTGAGTGATAGATTGAAATTCGTTCACTGCTGCTGTCTATTTGCATCAGCTTATTACAGATTCCAAATGACACACCTTCAAGCCTAACAAAGGTTATGCTTTCTTACAAAAAAAATTGTTTTTAGGGAGAAAGAAAATCTTTATGGGATGAGGCATACTAATAATGATCAAGCCATGTCGTCACATCATTCATCAGGTATTAATTTTACTGTTAGTAAAATCAAGTAATAGAGAGAACAAACAAGCTTTTTCCTTATAGTAAACATAGGTATTGTTATACTGAGTGAGCCTATAAAAGTTATTGAAAATTCAAGAAATTATAAATCATAAATTATAAGTCTGTGGAAAACATAAACTGCAAGTGGAAATATTAAAACAGAAAGACTGCAATAAAACCCAAATTTGCCCAAACTATGGATAGTAGTTTTCCAAATTTGCTACTTAGATCCACAATATTATAAGTATGGTGAAGTCCTCAATACTCTCTCACATTGGTTGTTTGCCTGCATATATTTTATTACCCAACTAGGGAACACCAGTGTTAATGAGTGTGGGATTTGCTCCTCGTTTATATACAATAGCCTGTTCTCCCAGGTTTGGTAGGGATGTGGTTTTTCTCCTTGGTTGTTCCTTGATTAGGGTAGTATACTGCTTGACTGTTTCTCTGGTATAAATCCTTGGTGTTGGCTGCTAGAGAGAATGTGTTCTGGAATTTTGTTCCCTTCTTAGCTTTTTTTACTGGTATGTAAATGTGGTTTATCTCTATGATAGTAGATTTTCTGAATGATTGCTGTTGAGGACCCTTGCTTTAGGTTACTGAGTTGGAGAACACAAAGTAGGAAAGGAAGGATGAATCAATGCACACTCAGTCTTCCTTTCCTTCTTTTATGCATAAAATCCAGAAATGGTTGAGCAAGTATGCAGTGGCCTGTGAAAAGATGACTCTGGACTAGACACAAAAGAATAAATAAGAAATATCAGAAAGCTAAATGCATTCATAGGCAATGCATCTGGTGTACATATAAGGGAATTTGAGAAGATTTTGATAAAGACAGCATAATAAACCACAGAAGACCTGTGGAGAGTTTTAGGGAGAAAAATAAGAGTCTGATAACTAATAAACCAAGTGGCTATATTATTGCCCTTATCATAGTTCCTTGTTGTTGTTGTTTATTAAAAGAGGATCCTTAAGCTTCTTTTAAAGGATATGTTAAGGCAAGTGTGCCCTTGAAATAAGGATATGACTGGAAACTTTCAGGCTATTTTACAAAGACAGATTGGTAAAGTAATATTAAACTCTTGCAGTATATATGGTAAACATTAGTCAACACTTAAATGTCCAAAGGAGCAAAATTTAACTGAATATAAGGTGTAAAACAGAGGGTTCTTTCTGAATACCATTTAATCATGTATCCCAATGCCCTATTTAGAAAGTTTGACTACTTAAGTTTCCCTTTTAGCACTTTAAAGGCTATCCATGATTTTCCTGAATTGAAAACTTCCAATTTAGGTGCATTTGGACTACACTCCCCAAGATATCTGTTACATCTGGAATCACATAGTTGGGGGGAAAAGTTATCAGTGTTAATTAGCAATAGCATTATACAACTTCTGAAAGAATCCCTACAAAATATATTCTATTTTTATTATCATCATCGTCGTTAGCATCTAGTATATAAATACATATACAGTATGTAATAATTCAGGACTGCAAATCTTATGTTCAATTATTGCTATTGATTCCATAAAAAGTATATCAGAAGCAGGGCTTTTTTTCTCATTGAACGCTCAGAACGGAGTTCCGGCACCTTTTTTGGATGGAACCTTGTAGGGTAGGCAAGGCGGGTTGTATAACATGTGTGAGTTCCGGCACCTTTTTCTTTTACAAAAAAAGCACTGATCAGAAGCAATGTAAAAACCTACTCCTGAAATGTAACACTGATTAAGGTACCAGGCTAGAAACCAGGTGTGATGAGTCCCTTGGACGATTCCCCAGATACCTCAGATGTCAGCTTGGGGGAGGATGAGCTGATTCCTGGCACATTAGGAACTGAATGGCCATCCGGAAGGGATTTGGCCGAGGCTGCAACTAGACAAAGCTTGCAGTGGCAGACAGCCAGCGAAGAGGAGGAGGAATTGCCTTCTACATCTGATCTGAGAACACGTAGGATAGAGAAAAGGCAGGAGCAGAGAAGGTCAGCCAGATTACTCAAGAGGAGAAATCCCCACCTGTCTTGATGGGCTGCACCAGAAACTGGCTAGTTATCACGGCAAACAGATGGAGGCATTGTTTTCTAGCTGTGTGTTTTCTGATCATGATTCCTGCCTTTGGATTGATACCGTGTTTGGAACTGAATCATGCCTTGGAAACTCTGGACTTTTCTTGCCTCAGGAGCTCTCTTGTGTGTGGATTTAAATGATTGTTTATGCCAAAAGAAAACTTTGGGATGGGAATGTATATGTGCCTTGAATAGATTGTGCCTGCCCAAATGTAGGAAATATTAAAAAGGTAAAGGTTCCCCCGCACATGTGTGCTACTCATTTCCAACTCTAGGGGCCGGTGCTCATCTCCGTTTCAAAGCTGAAGAGCCAGAGCTTGTCCGAGGACGTCTCCGTGGTCATGTGGCTGGCATGACTAGACGCCAAAGGCATACGGAACTCTGTTACCTTCCCACCATAGTGGTCCCTATTTTTTTACTTGCATTTTTACGTGCTTTTGAACTGCTAGGTTGGCAGAAGCTGGGACGAGTAACAGGCGCTCACTCTGTTACGTGGCACTCGGGATTCGACCCACCAAACTGCTGATCATCTGATCGACAAGCTCAGCATCCTAACCCACTGAGCCACCATGTCCCTATAAGGAAATATTACATAGGCCTTAAAATTGATTAGTCTCTGAAGATAATATTCTTATATTCGAGCATTCTCAGTTAATTATCTACTATATTATTACAGCACTTCTAAATATTTTTTAAGAAATGTTGAGATGAAGTTCTGTTTAACAAGATAATTAGCCATCATTACTGAAGGCTGAAGAACAGAACACATTTTGGCTTCCCATTATTAATAAAATTTTAGACTGACATTCCCTTGCCCTGAGACATGCATATAACTTAAAATACTGCTGCAATAATTATATCTCTTTATTTATTTCAATTTATAAGGCTGCATCTTAAAAAACATGTGGCTGCTGCAAATTAGACAATGTGGCACATCAACAATATGTGAGAATTTTCAAAAGAGTACTTCATTTCTGTGGTTAAAAAAGCATCTTTTTCAAATACTTGAAGAGCTGTAATACTCCATTCATCACTGAGGTAGCAAAATTCATTTCCATTGACATACATCAGTGGACTGAGGCAATTAAGTTCCACTTAATGCCTTGTAGATTGAAGCAACTCACCTCTCTGAGTTGTTTCATAGGATAAAGGAAATTAAGAACTGCCTCATAGAACATAGAATATAGAATCATAGGACTGGAAGGACTGCCTCAAGAGGGAAGAGCGTCGGACGGGAGTTGGCAGGGCAGTCCTGCACACGCGCGCACTCCCCAGCTGCTAAGGAGCAGCCGGGGAGTGCACGCATGTGCAGGACTGCCCTGCTGGCTCCCGCCAGATGCCACCCACTGATTTTCCGGCGTATAAGGCGACTGGGCGTATAAGACGACCCCCCAACTTTTGAGAAGATTTTCAGGGGTTCAAAAGTTGTCTTATACGCCGGAAAATATGGTACTGGCCATGTAGTGCTTTGTCTTCCCATGCCTCTATTCTGTTCTTCATTTGGTCTTTCTTGTAGGCCAGTTTTGTCTCTCCAGTAGTCAGTAAGCCTTCCTGATATACTAATTTCAGTGCATCTTCATCATTGTCCTTCAGATATTCTTCCAAAGCCATTTTTTCTTCTTCAACCACTTGATGTACTTGAAGCATTCCACGTCCACCTATTTGCCTTGGTAGATAGAGTCTGTCAATGTCACTGCATGGATGAAGGGCATCATTCATTGTCATTATTTTTCTGGTCTTCCTATCCTTTGCTTTTAGTTCTTCTTGAGTCAGTCCACTATTCCAGCTGTGTATCTAATGACTGGAATTACCCAGATGTTGATTGCCTTCATGGTATTTCCTCCATTGAGTTTGGACTAAGATCTTCACTCTCTTGATCTATTCACCCAGGGCTTTTTTTTTCTCATAGAAGGCTCAGAACGGAGTTCCGGCACCTTTTTTGAATGGAACCTTGTAGGGTAGGAAAGGCGGGTTGTATGACATGTGTGAGTTCTGGCACCTTTTTCTTTTACAAAAAAAGCACTGTATTCACCTCTAATCTTTTTCATGATGATCTTCGTGTGCTTGATGTAGTCAGCTTGAAGGATACCCAAGTATTTGTAGTAATCTTCCTCATCCAGATTCTTAATGTTATTTTCATGGGACATCTTGATTCTGTCAGTTTTCACTATTTTTCCTTGTTTGAGAGTAAGTGTGGCACATTTGTCCAAGCCAAACTCCATTGCAATATCTTGGCTATATATACGGACAGTGTTCGGCAGCGATTCTATTTCAGATGATGTTTTTCCGTACAGCTTCAGATCATCCATGTAAAGGAGGTGGGATAGTCTGGCAGATGTTTTTGATGTTTGATAGCTATGTCCTGAGTTATTCAGTATTAACAGAGGAAACAGCACAATAACAAATAGTAGTGGTGATAATGAATCTCCTTGAAATATTAATCTCTTGATATTAACCTCTCCCAGTCTTTCACCATTGACCTGCAACTGTGTCTTCCACTGTGCCATCGATCTTTGCAGAAATTTTCTGATGTTTCTACTGACTCCTGTTATTTCTAGGCACTTGATTATCCAGTCATGTGGCAGAGAGTCAAATGCCTTTTTGTAGTCAATCCATACCACATTCAGGTTGGTCTTCCTTTTCTTGCAGTTTTCCAAGATCATTTGTCTATTAGGAGTTGATCTTTTGTTCCTCTGCTATTGGGGTGGTTTCCTTATTGCTCGGGTGGAAAGAGATTGTTTTCAACTAGATGCTGTTGTACTGCATCAGCTACCACACCAGTTAGCAATTTAAAAGTTGTTGGTAAGCAGGTAATTGGTTTGTAGTTGCCTGGTGTTGCCCCTTTTGTTGGATTTTTCATTATTAGGTAGGTTTTCCCAGTTGTAATATATTGTTGAACTGCTTGGTTGTTGTTGTTATTGTTGTTGTCTTGTTGTTGTTGTTGTTGTTGTTGTTATATCAATTGGAATCTCAGCAACTCAGAGGTCTTCAAGGCTAATGACAAGAGACAGGAAGCCAGGGAGATGGGACTATTCTTTCATCAATGAGTTATCCCTTTGCCAATTTTCTTCAACAAGTGCAGGCTTGTTTTGAAATCTATGTGCCCAGAGAGGCATTCAGTTTGCCTGCTATATAAAGTAGCAGGTGTTGATTCAATTGCTCCTTTCTTGTCCATACGGTGACTCAGCTGACAGTAAGTGAGATTTGCAGATGCTTATTGAATTGTGACTTACTCAACTCTGTTGGTATTCTGCTCAAATTAATTTAGCAATGTTCTCCCACCTCCTGCTCACGTCTTTCCTGGATATTTAAACTACTGCCTTGGAGCGTTTTATTTTTCCTATTTATTTTAGGCTTACCGAAATCTCTGTTGCAGGAACAAATCTTATACACAAATTATCTTTGTTTCTCTTTATGAGCAATTAGCTGCTAAGACCTACATTCCAGTAGCTTTAATTGCTTACTTCACATTGCACTTTCTGACTCTCTGCCTTTCATCCTTAGGTTCTAAATGGTGAAGTTTATAAGCAATTCAGTTGGGCAGCCACCCAATCTTTTTAGACTCACTAATGAATTTTGACAATATGCGAAAGCCAATGAATATTATGTGCAGTTTGCAGGGCACTGGAAAGCTTTTTCATTAAAGTTCCACATAATCCAGTATCTGTTTTACAAGGTTCTTAATTATTATTCTACCCTTCATTGTGCCGACACACTTAAAATCTTTAGGACTGGGCAATTTTCATGCATCCATTATTTATATTTCCCAATTCTAAGGTTAGAATTATTTCAACAAAATTAGCAGAGATAAGTGCAGAATTCTTCTCAAAGTATAAAAATATTTATTAAAATGTCAAGACATATGTGCATATTTAAGCTAACATCCTATATTAATTTAGGGTTACTAAACGTAGACTGTAAAAATCTAGATGACCGCTAGATGGCAGCAAAAGAGATAGAGAAAACCGTTTTCTACATTTAATTATCATCTGAATTTTTTTCAGCCCAACAAGATTTGGTACATTAACCTGATTGCGTTTATTAGGTTTCGATCCTCCAATCCTGGTGTTACCAGATGTCAAGAGAAAGCAGGACATGTATTCCTTTTTGTCATAGTGTCCTCCATCTGACAGGCACTTGACATCAACTGTATGTTTTTAAAAACACAATATCTCTCCTTGAGCAGCATTTTCTCTACTGTGCAGTATTTCCCTAATAAGTACCAACTGCTAGTTAACCAGTTCATATCTGTGATCTTAATATTGATTAGTATCCCTCCAGCAGGCTTGCACTGCTGCCTGAAGTTGACAAGACCTTAATCAGTTACATTCTAAAGAGTTTTGCCTCTTAACTGGCTCCAGCATATGCCTGAGACTGAAAAAAAAACACTCTTTCTGATGCTGGAAAAAGTAATTTCACCTACATGTAAGCATATAGCATAAAACTATGAAAGATAATATAAATCACTACTAATCAGGATGGCTATGTTTTGGCAGTAGATTGGAGATACCAGGGTTTAAAATGCAAGTTGCTGGGATCTATGAATAGAGCCTCTCTACGAGGGAAATGGCTTATGAAGTTTGATATATAAATACATAAATATTCTACAGGTAGTCCTTGATTTAGAACCGCTCATTTAGTGACCATTCAAAGTTACAACGGCACTGGGAAAAGTGACTTATGACCATTTTTCACACTTACAACCATTGTAGCAACCCTATGGTCACATGATCAAAATTCAGCTGCTTGGGAACTGACTCATGTTTATGACTGTTGTGGTGTCTCAAGGTCATGTGATCACCTTTTGCGACATTCTGACAAGCAAAGTCAATGGGAAAGCCAGATTCACTTAATAACCCTGTTACTAATTTAACAACTGCAGTGATGCACTTAACAACTGTGGCAAGAAAGTTCATAAAATGGGGCTAAATTCATATAACAAATGTCTCACTTAGCAACAAAAAGTTTGGGCTCAATTGTGGTCGTAAATTGAGGACTACCTATACATTCTGTTTGGCTCCCAAACTCCTTACTGGAAAACAGAAGGCTGGATTAGAAAGCAAACAGGGAGCCTTGATCTCATCTAGTTTTACTCATGTTAGCCTCCTATATTGCTACTTTTAACTATCACTAGGATAGTTATATTGCTAGCATTATTGAGCAGATGGGATATGACCATAGGCTCTGAACTCAAAGTTATTCTGAGCCCTGCTATCCTCTTTCTCATCAGGATAAATTGAATAAAGTCTTCACATCACTATACACAGTCCAAGACATTCTGATTTTTATTTCCTCTTAACAGAGCTTGTATATTTTATTAGCCAGTATTTTCTTCCATCACAAACTAACAAACTGTCTGCTAGTAAAATTACAGCACCCTGTCCTCTTTAACAGCTTGTTTTTTTTTAAAAAAATATGCTGATTGCAGCAGCTTTGCTCTTGCCAAAACAAGTAAACTAAGTGCCTGGTAAAGGTAAACAGAGACATAAAAAATGGGTGGTTTTTTTTTTCAAGTTTCCATTTAGAATTCATTTGTATGCACACTTAGGCATCTGTGAGGCACTGTTGGCTGCCAGACTTTACAAATAATCACGCTGAATAGCCTGATGGCAAATACATCAGTAAATACCCTAACACATATGCACTTATAAAATGAGACCCTTATGCTATGATTCCAAGCACCCTCAGAATTAATGTAGATTGAGTCCAATGGAACAAGGCAACAAGCTGGTTGGTTTCTCTGCCAGGTTCCAAAAAGATCACATTTTTAAATTCTGCCCTATATTATGGAAGAAGTCTATTCAGTTTGTTCTGTACTAGCCTGCTACCGGCCCTGCAGAAAAGGCAGGGACAACCCCTTTACAAACGGCAAGAGGCTGGAATAAAGCCTGCCAAATTTATTAACATAAAACAGACACCAACCATGAAACAGGAGCTATGAAACAGGAACTATCCAAGCCGTTGCCTTCAGCAAACGAGCCCTCCAACACATTCCCCTTAAATACAGCTCAGGGCGTGGCCTCTCTCTGTCTTCTTCTGAGGTGCCCCATTGCCTTCCTCTGTTTACTCCTGATTGACTGCCTCCTGCATCGGGCGTCCTTGAACAGGGCCAGCTGTGGGTCATCTTCATCCACGCTGTCAGGCTCACACAGCTGGGTCTCCACCAGGTGGGAGGGGCCTGGCTGAGGGCTCTGCGGAGCCTCAAAGCCATCATCAGCAAGCTCTTCAACACCCTCCTCCTCCTCCTCTGAGTCGTCCGACCCAACTGCCGAACCCACAGGCTGACCCTGAATCACAACACAGTTCTCATTTGAGCCTATATATCAAACCATCTTTTAAATTTGTAGCTGCCAGAATTTTATAACATAGCTCACCAACAATAGAAAAGCATATTAGATGAACATCTGCACAGAAGGCACATATTCATTAATGTAAGGGGAAATATGTGTATAAAGACTAGGTGCAAATTCAGACAAAATGCATGTGTTAGGAGAAATGTGCATGAAAACCATGTGTATACACTTTAGAAAGTGCCATTCATTAACCAAATCTAGACATATTTGTAAAAAATGAAAAACGGAGGAAAACAAATAGCATGTTCACAATAATGAGAAATACAAAAAAAACCAAATTAACCAATTCATCTGTTTATCATTGTCTGTTTCTAGGAATATTGGATGTTCTTTTTCTTTTCTTCTTATTTCCAATAATTTGATAAATGGCTATGGATGCTATATAATGGTTCCTAGCTAAGTAAGCAAGCTCAAGACTACAATCTTCAAGTCTGAAACCCAAGTCAACATGCACTAGACAAAACGTTGCGAAGCATTTTGAAGAGACCCAGAAAATTCTACAGAACCAACATACTTTAAATTATACATAGTGATAATATTTTAAATGCAACAGAACTGTGGTTCTCAACCTATGATCTGCAGATGCCTGGGGGGCCGTGATGCTGTTACAGGGAGTCCACAAAGGCTTGAAGGAATGTTATGATTTAAATCTTGAGTTAAGTCTTGGTGGTCTGTAGCCATGGTCCTGTTGTGATTCAGGGTCAGCCTGTGGGTTCAGCAGTTGGGTCGGACGATTCAGAGGAGGAGGAGGGGGGTGTTGGAGAGCTTGCTGAGGATAGCCCTGAGGCTCCACAGAGCCCTCAGCCAGGCCCCTCCCATCTGGTTACGACGCAGACCCAGCTGTGTGAGCCTGACAGCGTGGATGAAGATGACCCACAGCTGGCCCTGTTCAAGGACGCCTGACACAGGAGGCAGTCAATCAGGAGTAAACAGAGGAAGGCAGTGGGGCACCTCGGAAGGAGGCAGAGAAAGCCACGCCTTGAACTGTTTAAAAGGGGAATATGTGGGAGGGCTGGTTTGCTGAAGGCAACCGTTTGAATAGCTCCTGTTTCATGGTTCGTGTTTCTGTTTGCTCTGTTTGCTCTCTTTTATGTCAATAAATTTGACAGGCTTAGTTCCAGCCTCTTGCCATTTTGTTGTCCCTGCCTTTTCTGCAGGGCCAGTAGTAGGCTGGTACAGAACAGGTCCATAGTTATTTAAAGGGGGTACATGGTGAAGAAAAGGTTGAGAACCACTGAAACAGAATGTGTCTTTCTAACCTTGATACTCTTTCTGGTATTAATATAACAATTTCTTCTAGTGGGGGTATATCTTTGCTTTGCTAAAATAAATTTGATTACTCGATATCATATGGACTGAATTTGGGATTTTAGGCATGCAAAGCCACTGCTCCAAAATTGAGCTAATGGTCATCACAGTATTAGGAGACCTTCAATAGCTATTAGATTTGCCAGCATAACATTAGAAACATCTACTGTTACTCTGAAGACAAAGACAGAATGGTTGGGAAGTCTGACAGAGATCAGATCTTTTGTGTATCAACTTGGGGGGGAAAAAGTTCCATTTGCCTATGTTGTTCTATGCATTGTTCTATGGATAATCTTAAACTCTGGAAATAACATTGTAAATTTTTGGTATAACAAATTTATTTACATGCTGTGTTACTTTCTTTATGCATACGTGTGTATATGTAGGTATTTGTGTGTGTTTGCTAGGAAAGGAAATATGCCAGGGGTTGATTTTAAGCATATTTGATAGTTTGGGGTTATAAATGAAATTAGTAAATCTGGTAAGTCCAAACTTTAAATAGGTTGAGGATTTCAATAAATGTGTTTAGAACTAAACTGGGATAATCAACTGACATTTACTTCCACATATATAGCCTCAGAATCTTGAGGAATCTAGAATGCAGCTATTGACCTCACCTAGAAAAAAAATATTTTCCCCAAGCCCACCTATAAATTCCTTTCTTCTTGGTTAAGATTAATATTTATCTTTCTATAAGAATACAGAGATAACTAAATTGAAGCAGCATGTAAAATAAATAAAAGACCTCTGCAACAGGATGAAGTGGGAAGAAAACAGGATAGCTGCAAGCTCACTGAAGTTCCGAGCAAAATTGTGCCTGTCTTTGTGCTGAAACTCCAATGTAGTCAGTTATTACAGCAGCACAACATAATTCTTTTAAATATTGAATGAAATTTTATAATTGTGCCAATATGGTGTCAATGATATAAATATCTATACAATGTGTGTTCTTAGAAGAGATTCCTGATTGACGGATGTGTAATACTTTTTTCTTATTTATCTCTCTCTCCTTCTGCAATAGAGGCAACTTGTCCGAATAACAATTAGAGTCTTGTCCCAAAGGTGCTTTTTCACGAATCAACTGGGCTTTCTTGTTTTTCTTTGAAGACCACATTTTGGACAGAGAGGACCACTGGTTTGAAAGAGGGGTCAAACAGGCCTATTTCAGAACTGAACAGCCCTCTCTCAACAGAGGGGGGGGATCCGACATCATCCATCTCCAGTCTACAGCACAGTCCTTTCAGCAGTTCCAAGAAGGCTCCACACCCATTTGCACTATTCAGGTGACCCTGAGGACTCAGATAAATCTCCAGGTGGCCTCAATGACTCTCTAAAAGAATGCAAATGACCAGCTGTCTGCAAGGAGTATAAAAATCCTTCCATTCCCCACCATCCAGTCAGAGCTGAAGAAGCTTCTTGGATGAGATGTGAAATATCTTCAAAGAAAAATAAGGAAGTCCAATTGCCTCATGAAAAAGCATCTTTGGGATAATTATAACCTGGATGACTGAGAATCTCCATAGAGAATTAGAGTCTTGGCATCCCATGTATATCAAGGCTGCTCTGATGCATTTCAAAGAATGCTTCTATAGTGTCTTCACACTTGGAATAATACCCATTTTACCCTTTCTGTCACCTGTATCATTCCTAATTTGTAAAGCAATTATTTCTGTGTTTGGGATCCCCTAGGAGATGACCAGGCTGAGTGGCGTGGTGGCCTAGTGGTGAATACACTCACCTCCCACTTGGAAGATTGAGAGTTCAATCCTAGGTAATGGCAGATATTTCTCTCCTGGGGCGTAAAGAAAAAATATCTGCTGCAAACTCCACATGGTGTCTGGAAGTAAACGCTCAGCTCCATCCAGTTGCCCTGACTCTACCCTGAATTAAGAGATTGGAGGGTTGTAAAAAGAAGTTTAAGCAGACCCTGCCATAGCATGGGAATAATGCTAGGAAGAAGAAAAAGAGGTCCTCTAAGTGATGACCAGGCTGAGCCTAAGGGAGGGGTCAAACGATCATCAGTCTCAAGTCTTTCATGCCCACAAGAGGTCTAACTGCATCCCATCTTGAATTCTGTTGACTCTTATCGTCCACCTATTTGCTTTGACTGTTAATAGTTCAGATTCTTGTAGAGAACTTTAGCACACAATAAATCTATATATTTTTAACTGGCTGGACTCCTGATTACCTATGCTTGACAGATCCTTTCGCTCAGATCCGGGCCGGTTTGGACTCTGACTGGGTGGAGTCTGACGTGGAGGAATTGGACAATCCTGAGCATGTTATCTGGACTGAGTTCGATCCTGTTTCCCCTGATGATGTGGACAGGATCATGGGGAGGCTGAGCTCCACCACTTGTTTGTTGGATCCGTGCCCCTCCTGGCTGGTTTATGCGGCTCGGGAGGGGACACAAGGCTGGTTCCAGGCAGTAATAACTGCTTCTTTGAAAGGGGGCATCTTCCCCACCGCCTTGAAGGAGGCGGTGGTGAGACCCCTCCTCAAAAAGCCTGCCCTGGACCCGGCTGTTTTAAATAACTATCGTCCAGTCTCCAACCTTTGCTTTCTGTCGAAGGTTGTCGAGAGCGTGGTGGCACATCAGCTTCCTCTGTTCCTCGAGGAAACTGATTATCTGGACCCGTACCAATCGGGTTTCAGGCCCGGTCACAGCATGGAGACGGCACTGGTCGTGCTGGTGAATGATCTCTGGCGGGCTCGGGACAAGGGTTTCTCCTCTGTCCTAGTCCTATTAGATCTCTCAGCGGCTTTCGATACCATCGACCATGGTATCCTACTACGACGGCTCAGGGGGCTGGGAGTGGGAGGCACCGTTTTACAGTGGTTCTCCTCCTATCTCTTGGACCGCTCGCAGTTGGTGTTGACGGGAGGGCAGAGATCCACCCTGAGGCCTCTCACTTGTGGAGTCCCTCAGGGGTCGGTTCTCTCACCCCTCCTGTTCAACATCTATATGAAGCTGCTGGGCGAGGTCATTCATGGTTTCGGGGTGGGGTATCATCAGTATGCTGATGATACCCAACTTTTTCTCTCCACCCTGAACCAACCCAGCGATGCCCTTGCCGTTATGTCCCGCTGCCTGGAGGCGGTCCAGGTCTGGATGGGGAGAAACAGGCTTCGTCTCAATCCTCCCAAGACTGAGTGGCTTTACATATCGGCATCTTGGGCTAACCAAACTATTCCACCTTTAATGATGGGGGTGAGGTGCTACCCCCCGTTGATAGGGCTCGCAACGTGGGCATCCTCCTGGACTCACAGTTCAACTTTGAAGATCATATAGGAGCCGTGACCAGGGGAGCTTTTGCCCAGGTTCACCTGGTGCACCAGTTGCGACCCTACCTGGACCAAGATGCCCTACGCACAGTCACTCATGCGCTCGTGACCTCCCATTTAGACTACTGCAACGCTCTCTACATGGGGCTGCCCTTGAGGACCACTCAGAGGCTTCAACTGGTGCAGAATGCGGCCGCACGAGTTGTGATGGGGGTTTCCCGATACTCCCATGTAACACCTCTACTCCATGAGCTGCATTGGCTTCCGGTTGCCCTCCGGGTGAGATTCAAGGTGCTGGTAATGACCTATAAAGCCCTAAATGGCTTGGGTCCGGGATATTTGAGGGAACAGCTGCTGCCAGCATCAAGCTCCCTTCGTCCAGTGCGCTCGCAGAGAGAGGGTCTTCTCAGGGTGCCGCCGGTAAAAGATTGCCGGCAGATAACACCCAGGGGGAGGGCCTTTTCTGTGGGTGCACCTACCATCTGGAACCAGCTGCCCGTGGAGCTCAGGACTGCCCCTGACCTACGCTCATTCCGCCGGGACCTGAAGACTTGGCTCTTTGAGCTCTCTGACCCAGGCTGAGAATTTTAACTGGGTTTTATTTTCAGGGATAATTTAATCTTTTATTTGTCTTTTAACTTTGTATTTTGTATTGGTATGATTTTAAAATGCCCTGTAAACTGCCCTGAGTCCTTCGGGAAAGGGCAGTATATAAATCTAATAAAATCTAAATCTAAATCTAAATCTTTCTAGTGTTTGTCCATGCTTAAACTATCTTTGATCAACATTCTATGTCTAGCCTATGTCATCTTGGGTGTTTTCCCCTGGATCATCTGGGTGCAGGAGCCCAGTGACTCAATGTTACTAGCTTTGTTATCAGCTACCTTTAGAAAATAAAGTAATCATTATAAAAATGAAGTTATCTTTGTATGCTAAATTTCAGCTTCATGTTGGCATAGAATGACTGTTGGGCAATTGTCAGAAGTTTCAAAAGTCCCATCATTCTTATCCTTTAATTACACTCAGCATGACTGGAAGCTACTAGATTGTCTTTTATTTAGAGGCATGTTTTGTATATCTAGCTTTGCATCCATTAGCAAATTATTTCCCTTGAATTACATTAGTAGAATCACACATGGATAGATATGCACAACATTTGCACTACATGTCATGGCTTAGGAGCCATCATAACTGATATTATAGATAATACACAAAGCCCAGCCTACATATGGTCCCAGCAAATACATGAGTAAAACTAGCAATTTTGCTTGCTATTTAAAGATGGATTTCACTGAATCTATCTCTCACACAAGGAAAGTCTTCATAAAACAGGCTAAATTTGGAAGGGGTTCTTTCTAATTACCTAGATATTCAAAACTAGAGATATAATAATAATAATAATAATAATAATAATAATAATAATAATAATAATAATAATAATAATAATAATAATAATAATAAGAAGAAGAAGAAGAAGAAGAAGAAGAAGAAGAAGAAGAAGAAGAAGAAGAAGAAGAAGAAGAAGAAGAAGTAGTTGGAAGGGACCTTTGAGGTCATCTAGTCCAACCCCCTGCTCAGGCAGGAAACCCTATACAATTTCAGGCAAATGGCTGTCCAGTCTCCTCTTAAAAACTTCCAGTGTTGGAGCATTCACCACCTCTGGAGGCAGGTTGTTCCACTGGTTATTTGTTCTAACTGTCAGTAAGTTTCTCCTTAGCTCTAGGTTGCTTCTCTCCTTGACTAGTTTCCATCCGTTGCTTCTTGTCCTGCTTTCAGGTGCTTTGGAAAATAGCTTGATTCCCTCTTCTTTGTGGCAGCCCCTGACATATTGGAACACTGCTATCATGTCACTCCTCACCCTTCTCTTCATTAAACTACACATACCCAATTCCAGCAACCGTTCCCGATATGTTTTAGCCTCCAGTCCCCCAATCATCTTTGTTGCTCTTCTCTGTACCCTTTCTAGAGTCTCGACATCTTTTTTTACATCGCAGTGACCAAAGCTGGATGCAGTATTCCAGGTGTGGCCTTATCAAAGCATTGTAAAGTGGTGTTAGTACTTCACTTGATCTTGATTCTATCCCTGTTAATGCAGCCTAGCACTGTGTTGGCTTTTTTGGCAGCTGCAGAACACAGCTGGCTCATATTGAAGTGATTGTTTACTAGGACTCCGAGGTCCCTCTCACAGTTACTACTATTGAGCAAGGTACCACCTATACTATACCTGTACATTTGGTTTTTCCTGCCTAAATGTAGAACCTTACTTTTTTCACCTTTGAATTTCATTTTGTTAGATAGCGCCCAGTGTTCGAGTCTGTCCAGATCCTCCTGTATTTTAAGCCTATCTTCTGGAGTATTGGCTATTCCTGCCAGCTTGGTGTCGTCTGCAAATTTGATGAGTTCCCCATCTATCCCCTCATCCATATCATTGATGAAGATGTTGAAGAGCACTGGGCCCAGAACAGAGCCCTGGGGCACCCTACTACACACTTCCTTCCATGTAGATGCAGTTCCATTGAGGACCACACGCTGAGTATGGCCTGTCAGCCAGCTACAAATCCATCTGGTGGTGATGCTATCTAACCCACATTTTTCTATCTTATCAAGTAGTAGGTTGTGATCTACTTTATCAAATGCCTTACTGAAGGTCAAGTAAATTATATCTACAGCATTCCTCTGGTCCACTAATTTTGTCACTTGGTCAAAGAATGTAGTAAGATTTGTCTGGCATGATCTGTTTTTGACAAACCCATGTTGACTTTTAGCGATGACTTTGTTTGCATCAAGGTGTTCGCTGATTTGTTGTTTGATTATCTTTTCCAGAATCTTCCCAGGTATTGAGGTCAGGCTGATAGGTCTGTAATTTCCTGGATCTATTTTTTTCCCTTTTTTGAAGATGGGAACTACATCAGCTCTCTTCCAGTCCTCTGGTAGTTCCCCAGTGCTCCAGGATCTTTGAAAAATATAGTTCAGTGGTTCTGAGATCACGTCTGCCAGTTCCTTGAGAACTTTGGGGTGTAATCCATCTGGTCCTGGTGATTTGAACGCGCCTAGGCTGGACAGGTGTTCACTTACCATTTTTTTGCCTATCTAAACTATCTTAACATCTACTATGTTTAAATTCTATTTTTAACATCAAACATTTTCTACTATCATAGCCTTGGGTGTTCTCTCATTGTGTATAGTAATATAGTAGTATGCCAATGTATAGTAGTATGATGTCTTTAAATCTTGTTTGACAGCATAGCCTTGGTAGATAAAAAAGCAAGATATTATTCCCTTTTAAGGGGTGATTAGTTTGATCAATGCTAACAGATGTTTTTGGTCTCTGGCTTAACATAATCAGCTCATAACCCACTGTGTCAATTTGCCCTATTTCTGTCCCTTGGCAAAATAAACCACCAGCATCATCAACTCTTGTGCAACAAAATAACAAGCAACTTCACTGCTCACATTTTTCAAAGGCCTAGGCATGTATAGCTAGCCTATAACAAATACCAGGATCAAATTCTTTGGCATTTTCTGCATTCTATTTTGAAAGTCTACAGAATCACAGTCAAGGGCATGGACCTTTGTTTACTTCATAATAAGCCCTCTCCAACTGATCCTTAGACTTCCAGTTATTCAAATGCATTACCCAGGAACAAAATGGAAATAAACTGAAGTATGGATGGATGTGCTGCAGTTCTCCTGTTCATTACCACAATTACAATAAATAAGTAGAGAGAAGCTGTCTTGAAAGATATTAGGAACTGGCAATTCATTAACAACCTTTTTTATTAATATGGACTACAGTAATGCAGCCAAGAAGGAGGAAACACATTCTAAGGAAGAGGATAAGAAAAAAGACAGCACAGTCCAGAGATGGATCATGAGAAGAGAAAGAGATTTAGGATAGCCACTCCCTAGTGTGTCCCAGGATTTATCCAGTATGTTAGGGTAGTATAAGTTTAATCTGGCAAGATTCTGTCTATACCATCGATGCAAATAAAGAACTGAACTTTGGCTGTATTATTTTACATCATTCTCAGATGCCTGAAAATGAGAGCATCCCAATATGCATAAACACTTAGGACATTCAATGTTAATACTGTATTTTTAATTTATTATAAAAGAACAATTGTCCTTTGCGTGCCTTGATACCATAACAATCCACAGTTTCATTTGGCCTAATTAATCTTTTTCATCAGATGCACTTTATGCAATTAAAGATAATAATCAAGAGCTATAGACATTGTGATGAAAGATCCTACTGCTATACTATCAGAATCAATTAGGAACTAGATAAGACTTTGTCAGTTGAAAATTACATCCAGGGTATAAAAAGCTGAAAAAAAGTTAATGGACTTTTTTTAAAAAATGAACAAAAAAACCCCCTGTCATGTTTATTCAGAGACTCTGTAGACCAGCGCTTCTCAAACCTGAAAACTTGAAGAGATGTGGACTTCAACTCCCAGAAGTTCCAGAAGCAAAGCAGGCTGGGGGAAATCTGGGAATTGAAGTCCACACCTCTTCAAGTTGTCAAGGTTGAGAAATGACCATATTTAATGATCACATCACTTAGCGATGGAAATTCCTGTCCCAACTATGGTCATAAGATGAGGAGTATCTGTAAAATATCTTTGTGTTGCTAAAAAAAATTGATAACAGAAAGTGAATATAAGTTTCATGTAATTAAGTTAAGTAAGTAAATGTAACTAATTTAACAACGTACAGACACATACAGAGAGAGACAAAGAGAGAGATTAACCTAAATCAATTGTCACAGCAACATAATATATTATTATTAGTAATCTGATCAGATTTGTTTCTATAAAACTTATTTCATATTCCTGTTTGATACTAGAAACATTTATGTACAAGTTAATTTTAGCAAAATCTATTGACTCAAATGACAGGTATTAAGAGACAGATGGGATGAAGTTGACCAGAAATTTAACATAACATCTAAATTATGGGGGGGGGCACTTTTTTCATTGACTATGCCATGCTATTGATGAACTGTCTGTCTACCTGGTACCAAGTGGAGTTTTTATAACCTAAAATCCTTTCTCAGATGAAAACAGTTAAGGGGCATTTTGAATAGAATAACTGCTTTTGCATATGTCAAAAACCAGCCTAACTAAAAATAACAATGCATTGTATCTAAAAATAAGTATGCTCTCCTAAAGCTATCCTTATTTTCTCCTCCTGCCCCATATTTATTTTTTGGGAATTATTTTGGGGACTCTTCATACTTTCTTATTAAAAGTTGTTGCTGTGTTTCTTGAGGCAATATTTTGTGTGTTGTTCTGAAGTTTTGCTCAGTGTTTAAATAAGGTATTGATTTTATTTTCAATGTAATTTAGGGTGGTAATACAGTTCTTATTTGATAACTATCCTCTAATGGGCTCCGTGTAAACAAAAGCTATACCTCTAATTTGTTATTTTTGTCATCAAAATCGACCAAGCGGCTACTAGCATTGACGGGCGTGGATTCAAGAACTAAATGTTATGCAAAGCAACAAGGAACATTAATAATGCAGGAAAGTGCTGGAGAAGGCTAAGTAATTGTCTGAGATAGGGCACAGTAGGCTATTGTGATAGATCTTCATAGCAACCTCTATTATACAGGTAGTCCTCAACCACAATTGAGCCCCAAATTTTGGTTGTTAAGTGAGACATTTGTTAAGTGAGTTTTGCATATATATCTGCATGTGCTTGTTTCTGTGTTCAGTGACAAGAATTTGGGTAGTTCATATTTTTTAAAAAAATTCTCAGTGATTTTCAGATTTAACATATGTCCTTGGATTTAATTCTCACTAACAGAGATGAAATGATAGAAGGTGTTGAAGCCACAGGAACCTTGGGAGGAAGTGATCATGCAATATTAGAATTCAACATTATGGAAGCACAAGCAATAGAATACAGTCAAACTAGAGTCTTGGACTTTAAGAGAGCTAATTTCAATAAACTTAGAGAGCTTGGGAAGGATTCCATGGTTGAGAATCCTCAAGGGGAAAACAACTCAAGAAGTTTGGGAAATTTTGAAAAGTGAGATAATAAAAGCCCTGTCTAGCACAATACCAACAAAGAGGAAAAATAACATCTCTCAAAAGAAACCAGCATGGCTGCATAAAGAACTCTCTGATAAATTGAAAGATAAAAAGGATAAGTATAGGAAGTGGAAAGAGGGGCACATAACTAAGGCAGAATATCAGCAAATAGTCCGAGCCTGCAAAGATGAAGTGAGGAAAGCTAAGGCTCAAAATGAACTAATGTTTGCAACCAAAGTAAAAAATAAAAAAAGCTTTTTAACTTGTAAAAAACAAGAAAAAAGTGAAGGAAATGATTGGTCCATTAGTGGGTGAAAGTGGCAAGAAGGTGACAAGCAACAGGGAGAAAGCAGAACTCTTTAACTCGTTTTTTGCATCTGTCTTTACACAAAGGGAAAACACAGATCAACCTATCAAAAATAGTGCCATAAAAAACAGAATAAAAACACAAGTTAAGATAGGCAAGAAAATGGTAAGTGAGCACCTATCCAGCCCAGATGAGTTCAAATCACCAGGCCCAGATGGATTACACCCCAAGGTTCTCAAGGAACTGGCGGATGTTATCTCAGAACCACTGAAATATATTTTTCAAAGATCCTGGAACACTGGGGAACTACCAGAGGACTGGAAAAGAGCTGATGTAGTTCCCATCTTCATCAATGATTTGGATGAGGGGATAGATGGGGAACTGATCAAATTTGCAAACTACACCAAGCTGGCAGGAATAGCCAACACTCCAGAAGACAGGCTTAAGATACAGGAGGATCTGGACAGACTCGAACACTGGGCGCTATCTAACAAAATAAAATTAAAAGGTGAAAAAAGTAAGGTTCTACATTTAGGCAGGAAAAACCAAATGTACAGGTATAGTATAGAGGGTACCTTGCTCAATAGTAGTGACTGGGAGAGGGATCTTGGAGTCCCAGTGGACAATCACTTCAATATGAGCCAGCAGTGTGCTGCAGCTGCCAAAATAACCAACCCAGTGCTAGGTTGCATTAACAGAGGGATAGAATCAAGATCACATGAAGTATTAATACCACTTTACAATGCCTTGGTAAGGCCACACTTGGAATACTGCATCCAGCTTTGGTCACTGCGATGTAAAAAAGATGTTGAGACTCTGGAAAGAGTACAGAGAAGAGCAACAAAGATGATTAGGGGACTGGAGGCTAAAACATAAGGAACGGTTGCTGGAATTGGGTATGTCTAGTTTAATGAAGAGAAGGGTGAGGGGTGACATGATAACAGTGTTCCAATATCTCAGGGGCTGCCACAAAGAAGAGGGAGTCAAGCTATTCTCCAAAGCGCCTGAAGGCAGGACAAGAAGCAATGGATGGAAACTAATCAAGGAGAGAAGCAAACTAGAACTAAGGAGAAACTTCCTGACAATTAGAACAATTAACCAGTAGAACAACCTGCCTCCAGAAGCGGTGAATGCTCTAACCCTAGAAGTTTTTAAGAAAAGACTGGACAGCCATTTGTCTGAAATGGTATAGAGTTTCCTGCCTGAGCAGGGGGGTTGGACTAGATGACCTCCAAGGTCCCTTCCAACTTTACTATTATGACTTATGTCTTATGACCTTGCATAAATGTCCTTTCTATTTATGGATAGAATGGAAGCACTGCTAGGAAATCTAAGAATGTCAACAGATTAAACAGATCTTCACCCCCATGAGGCCTTCATGCACATGTCCCTTACAAAATGACCCACTTGCTGTCCTGAATCTGAGCTTCCCTAATAGTAATAGCTGGTCCAAGGTGGGAAGCCAACTTTTATTTTACCTTTTCCAAAATGTTCTGGAGTAGTGCTATGTCAGACACAAATCTGTTGCATTCCAGAAGTTGTGGACTTCAACTCCTAATAGATCCAGATAATATAGACAATAATCACTGCATTGTGGAAATTATTGTTCAAAGCATGTGTCAGAGTCCAGATTGACTATTCCTGCACTATAATATCCAGCTAAAGTAGGAGAGCCATGGAATCATACCAATGAGACTTTCTAGAAGTTTCTGTCACAGAGTAGCTGCTACTGTCAGCCCTGTTCAAAATATAGCAAATGCAGAATATTCTACAGCTCAAAATCCTTGAGGTCAACTTCCAATCAAGCCCAGATGCAATTTTTTTTATCATAAATGAGATTTTTCCTTAAGCTTTTTTATCATGGAAACATATCCATGATAGATATGCAACTTCTTTACTTCTTTAATGAAATTTCTGTATTATAATGTGTGACCTTTCTGTTAGTATCACTTCTGCATTAAACTTTATTTCACAATAACAGTCTCAGTAATGAAAAAATTATGTCTAGGGTATATTTTCATTGCAAAGGCTGGACAATTCCAGGAAATCCTTTCTACTTTTACAAAGCAAAGCTATCATGCTCTGTGATTAGATTTGATATGTACTCAAGCATGCAGTCTCTCAGTATATACAATTTAACAAAATACAATTCCTTCCCGGCTATAAAGGAAGCTCAGGTATGCATTGTCTGTTGACTTTTGCATGAAAATTGTAACAAGGCGAGTAGATAGAGCTGAAAGAACTAAAATATGAGGTTTGTGGATGTCAGTAAGTTTTCCTTTTTTCTGTTGGCAGAGTATCAAACTAATCAGACCTGGAAGGAACTTTTTAGCAAACCTAAAAACAGTTTATCTTAGGAATTGTGCCACATGAGGGTCACAGAAAGTATGTAACACTCCTGGTTAAATTTGCTTATGATTAATCAGTTCACTAAGTGCCCATCTCCAGAATATCCTGTCAGAAAACTGATTCAAAACATATTCTGCACTCGGTCTTTGTTAAGTCGGGTTCACGGATGGAAGAGACGCAGGCGTTGGTGTGTGCATGATCTTTATTGCTGGTAGCGTGGCCTGAACAACCGGACAACGGATACCTGGGCATGCTTTATACCTGCCCAGGTGAATGCCTGACCAATAGGTTTGAACTGTGGTTTCCTGCCGGTCAGGCAGCCAATCCCTTTAAATCCGGCTTTCCCGCCGAATGCAGCTCCTGCACGGAGCTGTCCAGCTCCGCACCTCATGATGCGGCTGCTACACGTGTATGCCAGCCCAGCATACACTACACTCCTTCCCCCATAAGAATAGACAACACTCCCTGAGTTCACAATCCCCAAAATTTTCCCCCCAACATAACTATGTACAATTGGCCCCCCAGGAAAGCTTGCAGCTCCGCCTTACTTTTAGGTGTGGGGGCCTCCTTGATAGCTTGCACCTTAGATGCTGCGGGGAGAACCCCCTGAGCATCAATTCTGAACCCCAAAAACTCTGTTTCTGACACTCTAATGCTGTCCTTTTCCCTTTTGAGCTTGAGGCCAGCAGCACAAAATCTTCCTAAAACAGCCTGCAGCCATTCTGCCAGAACCTCCTCTGAGTCCCCTGCAATGAGAACATTATCGAAGTACGGGCATACCCCCGGTATGCCCTTAAGCGTTTACTCCATCACCTCCTGGAAGATGCCTGGAGCTACGCTAACTCCGAACTGCAACCGGTCTACACAGAACGCCCCCTTGTGGGTTATAATAGTCTGTGCATCTGCGGTCTCTGGGTTGACCAGGAGTTGCTGATAAGCCTGAGTGAGGTCCAGTTTGGTGAAGATTGTGCCACCCTGAAGCAATGCGAGGATGCTGCTGACCGTGGGCACTGGGTATGCATATTGATTTAATGCTTTATTGAGTGTGCATTTATAGTCAGCACAGATCCTCACCTCGCCGTTTACTTTGATTGGGGTCACAATGGGGCTTTCCCACTCAGCTCCCTCGACCAGCTGCAACACCCCCTGCGTGACTAGCTTGTCAAGTTCCCACTCAATTTTGTATTTTAATGTGAATGGTACTCTCTGGGGTTTGATTCGGATTTGCTGTATGTTGGGGTTTAATTTGAACGTGATTGGTGTTTCTGTGTATTTTTCCAGTGTTTCATTGAACACGTCTGCAAATGCCTTGCACACAGACTCGATGCTGGGAACCTGGGTCTGGTGAATTCCGATAATGCGGATTCCCAGCGTTTGAAACCAGTTTAACCTTAACAGGCTGGTCCTTTGTCCCTTGACCACTAGGACGTCCAATGGCCCCTGGAACTCCCTGTACCACACAGAGAAGGTAGCCTCCCCCCGGACTTGTATTGGGGTGTTCTGAAAATCGGTTAGGGTGATGCTAGATGACCTTAAGGGGACCCACTGGCCATTCCGGCTGCAAATTAATTCATAAGTCTCGGAAGAAATGACAGAGACTGATGAGCTGGAGTCCAGCTCCATTTTACAGGGAACCCCTTGCAGATGCACATCAAGCTTGATTTTGGGCGTGAGGAATGGATGAGCCCCCGTGTTACAAACTGTCCATCTGCTCTCGGTGTAGCTGATGGGCGCAATATGATTTGGAGCCCCAGTACCTGTCAGCAGGTGAATTTCGGCGTCCACCTTGTGCAGGTTGTTGTGGTTTCGGCTCCGGCAGATGGATGCGATGTGTCCCGTCTTGCCACACGCTCTGCACTTGGCTGACCTGAATTTGCAGGTGGGTCGGTTATGATTTCCTCTGAACCCGGCACATCTTTGTTTAGACCTCCCACACTTGCATCCAGAGCATTTCTTCTCCTGGCAGGTGGTGGTGGCTCTCGACCGTTGACCCCTCGGGCTATCACGCTGCTCCGATGGTTGGTTTGCCTTCAGGTGTAGCGCATCTACCTCTGCCGCCAGTCCATCTTCGCTGCTTCTTCCGGGTCTACTCGTCTGATGCACGGTGCAGCTCAGGCTGCTGTGGCTGGCTTCACCCATCTCTGGTTTCTCCGCTAGTTCCCAGGTCAGTACTTCTTCATGGACCATCTTGAGAGTCAGGTTCAGTTTGGTGAACAATTTCTGCTGCAACCTCCAGTCCTTGAGTCCAAAAACGATTCGATCGTGCAGCCTGTTCTCTAGGTTTTCAAAGTTGCATAAATGAGCCGCCTGCTGGACTGCGGCTATGAAGGCGGCTGCCGATTCGCCTGGCTGCTGATCTCTTTTCACGAACTGGAACCTCCACACTATCTCTGACATGTGCGGGTTGAAGTGTTGGTTCAGTTTGGCAATGAGGTCACCGTAGGTCATAGCACTGATGGCCGTCAGTGAGCACAACCCCACTGCCAGGTTGTAAATGTCCTTTCCGCAAGTACTGAGCAGTGCAGCAACTTTCATGCCATCCTCAGTAATGCGGTTCACCTTCATGAAGAACTCCAGCTGCCCCAAAAATGCCTGCCACTCTTCAGGCTGAGCGATGTTAAAAACGGGAGCCTGACCGACCTGAGCCATTGCATCCGATCCGACTGATCCTACTTCGACTTCAGGTGAGATACTTGGCGGCTGCTGCTGACTGCGGGTGTCTTACCACTGATCGAAACAGGATCTCACCTTCGTCGCCACTGTTAAGTCGGATTCACGGATGGAAGAGACGCAGGCATTGGTGTGTGCATGATCTTTATTGCTGGTAGCATGGCCTGAACAACCGGACAACGGATACCTGGGCATGCTTTATACCTGCCCAGGTGAATGCCTGACCAATAGGCTTGAACTCTGGGTTTCCCGCTGGTCAGGCAGCCAATCCCTTTAAATCTGGCTTTCCCGCCGAATGCAGCTCCTGCACGGAGCTGTCCAGCTCCGCGCCTCCTGATGTGGCTGCTACACATGTATGCCAGCCCAGCATACACTACAGTCTTATCCAAAAAGCCAAGAAGTATTGGAATACCATTATTCACCTTTTGTTTTTGGAATTTCAGCAGCACAATTTTGGAGCATGAAAGGTTGTGAAAATGACTCACAGAGATTATAAGCTACTGCTTATAATGACTCACAGAGATTATAAGCTACTGCTAAGCTTGTAAGCCGCCCTGAGTCTTCGGAGAAGGGCGGGATATAAATGGAATTAAAATAAAAAAATAAAATAAATAAATAGTCTGTGAACCTTGGTTGCCCAAACTCTACCTTGAACTAAAAAAAAATGGCCTCACCAGAATACCTGTTTTCAGTGATACCCTTCATTCTCATGTCCTATTACCACCACTCATACGCTTGGTAACCAGGCAGGGGCAAAAGGCAAAACAAATATCAATCACTTTTCTTTTTCCTTTTTTCCAGCATAGGTAAAGAGACAGTGACAGCAAGGAACTAGAGCATGTAGATGAGGGGTTTCAAACTGCCGGCCTCTGGGCCGGACACGTCACGCGGAAGCCGCATCCACCCCATTGCTGGCAATGGCAAAACTGTCCCGATATGTTGCACGATGTCACGTGACGTTGTGAGTTTGACATGTCTGATATAGATAGAGGAAGTTAGCAATGACCTCCTTTACTGGAGTGAGTCTCTGAAAGTGCTCAATAATAAGATTTCCTAATGGTGACATTAAAATTGAGCAATTTCTACCAAGCAGCCATCTTGAAGGAAGAGATTTTAATCAGTGTCCTCATCTTTATGCAAATACTATCCTACTTGGAATTAATTCTCTTTCTGATGGATTTTCTGTCATGGTAGAAACTGTCTCATCCTAAAAACTGTTATGCGTCCCAATAATTTAGCATTGATTTATATGATGTACATTTCTTACTTCGACAGGATGGTCTTGAGCTGGTGTCATATGCCCCAGCACTAGCCATTGGAATATCTGAGGGTTTTTTGTTTTGTTTTTTAAGAAAAAAGTTTGTCCTAACTTGCCTGCATTTGAACTGCACTGCATACACAGTATTGCTCTGTTTGTGTTTGGGTGTTTTGTCCTTGGGTGGACTAGCTTCTGTTTTTAGGACAGACTTCAGCAGTCCATCTGCTAAGAGCATTAATGACTGGCTGCAAAGAGTATAAATCCCTTCCATTCCCCACTAGTTATTTAGAACTGAAGACATTTCTTGGATGAGAAATGAAATGTCTTCAAGAAAAATCAAGAAATCCCAGCTGCCTTTTTTTAAAGCACCTTTGGGACAACCATGACCCAAACTTCCATAGACACTCTTTCAGTACAGCAACTGCAGTAGTATCCTAATCATTTTTACATGCTTCAATCTCCACCTGTCTCTACCACTTGTCATTTCTTAGGAATTTCTTCACAATTTAAAATTAAACTTGCAGTAAAATGAAGATTGCCTGAGTTTCAAGACCACTCTTCATCAGTTTTGGATTTCAGTCCTAAGAGGCAAGTATCTGAATAATTGAAATTATGCTGGACAACAATCTGTTGAAAGTATTTTAATTTTGATTTCTGCGCTGAACAGAATGTTGAACTCAGTGGTCTGTATGGCCTCTTCCAGCTCTATGTTTATTTGTAGAAATATGTACTGTAAGTATCTAAAGAGAGGAGCCAAATAACAAAATCAGCATCATGCTGTTGTGACACAGACACCATCCCACTTGTACATGTATTGGGACACCACTTCATGTACAAAAGGGTGGAACTTACAACATAACATTACATTTTTTCTTCATTTAGATCAGGGGTGGGGAACTATGGCCCTTTATGACTTGTTCAACTCCCAAAATTCCTGAGCCAGCAAGTCCACAGGTCATAATGGGGCCATAATTTCCCACCCCTGATTTAGATGAAAGTGTTGGGTTCTGTGAAAACCTCTAAACAGATATCTAGATTTCAATTCTTTCCCGCTTCTAGCTAAGGGATAAATGAATACTTTACAATGACAGATAGGATTTTTGGAATAAGCTGGTACAAGGACAATGGCAATAAAATACTACTTTGTTTGTAACTAGCAGTTACAGAACACTGCCCTTGAAATATTTCATAAAGCAGATCCAAAGCTGACATAAAATTATTTGCTTATGTGTACGTTTATCCTTTTATCCTCATATCCACACCTGACACTTGCCAAGGACAATACATGAATTTATGTGGTTGAAGACTAGGTAAATCTGCAATGCTTGAATGTTATTTTTTCCAGGAAATAGATTTCAGTCTGCTACGTCTTTTTTAGCTTAGGAAGAGTGATGATGATAAAAGTTATTTTTACTGAAACAACTGAAATTCAATAATTGTTTCATTTTGTTTTTAAGAATAAACCCTTCTTTTAATTTAGTGAACAAGATATAAATGTGCCTAAAGATGATAGCAAGAGGCCCATTGTCTTGTGTTAAGGGATAGAAAACAAACAGCAAAATGAATTCTTGGTAAGTATTTCTGAAATTGCATAAGTAAATTGAAATTTTATAATCATAACCATAATTTAAACTTGTATCCTATACTTCTCTCCATTTAGTATGGATGTAAGCAACCCAAAATGTTTTTCTCATTGGCCCCAGTCATATGATGTCATGAAGAAAGATATCAGTTGGACACATGGATATTCAAAAATATATGACTCCGTTTCACAGGCAGACTGAAAGGAATTATCAACCATTTCTCAAATCCCAAGAAGTTGAAATTTAATTTTGGAAGAGACACCAGCTACAAGTTATTGAGAGGTTGACTGATTGCTTGATTATGTGTTAACAAGTTGCTTATGATTCCTAGCAACCACATAGCTTGTTTTCCTTCATGATCTGTCCCTAAGCTGGTCTTTCATATCACCCAGTGATACACTGATTGCCACTATAGCTGAGTCCCTCCGCCTTGCTTCTGGTCAGCTTCTTCTCTTTCCTTCCACCTTTCTCAGAACTAAGACATTTTCCAGAGAGCTGGATCTCTGCATAATGTTACTGAGATATCTCAGTATATTGAGAGCCAGCTTGGTGTAGTGGTTAAGGCACCAGGTTAGAAACCAGGAGACTGTGAGTTCTAGTCACATCTTAGGCATGAAAGCATAAAAATATTAATAAATAAATAAAATGTCCAAAGATAGCTTGATAGGTGGTAGAAAATCTATGGGAATGATTGCATTATTGGCAGTCAGTACAAAGCTGTAATCTTGACATATTTGTTACTTATTAAAAATATAAATCCAGCAATAAAAAATACAGGATCCCATTTACACTACAAATGTAATAGCAATAGCACTTATATACTGCTTCACAATATTTTACAGCCCTCTCTAAGCAGTTTACAGAGTTAGCTTATTGGCCCCAACAATCTGGGCCCTCATTTTACCAACCTTGGAAGGATGGAAGGCTGAATCAACCTTCAGCCAGTCAGAATCGAACTCCTGGCAGTTGGCAGAGTTAGCCTGCAATACTGCATTCTAACCTCTGCATCACCATGGCTCTGGAATATATACTATAGTATAAACAGCATATCAGGTTGAATACATATTAATATCCCATTTAAAACAGTGGCTCCCAACCTTTTGGGCACCAGGGTCCAGTTCCGTGGAGAGAGGTTTTTCCTTGGAGCAGAGCAGAGCAGCCATGGTTTCGCATGTTATCTGCATCCCATGGATGGGGCTTGGCTTGTTTGAATGATCTGGTTTCTGGCATGTCCATGAACTGGGGATTGGGAAACCCTGATTTAAAATATTAGTGGATGGACATGTATTTGTGTATGTATGGTCCAGGGTGATATATTAAGAGAGCCAGAACAAATTCTGTGATTCCTTTCTGCTGGACGGCAACATAGAATTACATTATCCTTCGCAGCTTGGTTACTTCCAGGAATGCACTTATATACTAATAACGCTCTGAAGTTCTTGTTTCAAAATTATTGCAGAACAAAGAAAGCTCTGCAATTTAGCCTCAAATGATTGTACAGAAAAGTATTCACTCAAAATTAAAAGCAAAGTCCCCAAAATGACTTTGGTACAATTTAAAAAAAACCCTAATAAGTTTGTATTCATAACTGTCTCACTGAGCATATCTGCCAAAAACCCCACTATTCATTGATAAGCAGGGTGAGTTCTGATCAGTGAATGGCAGAATATAAATCTTTGAAATAAATGCATAATGGTCATTGCCTGAGTTGTGTGTAGGTAATTAACATGTATTTCTTACAATATCAATAATTGCCACAAGAGCTACCCAAAGGACTTGGAACACATTGCAGGGTCCAAGAAGGAATCTCTCACTGCCAGCAATTTGGCAAATAGATGGCACAATGTTCTCTTTAATATGCAACACCATAATCAGAGAATAGGACAGCAAAAGGTAGCTAGTTTTATAAGTCCCTTAATTTCAGCAGGAAATTTTTAGTGGACATTTAGTGGGAAAGAACACTGGAAAGAATATTAGACCTGAATGTGTGAGTCCAGAACTTTTAATACCTGCTCAGCTCCAATATTATTTACTTTCGTTCTTCCCCATAAAATAGAAAATACATTCTAATTTCTTGCTGCAAATGTGAGACAGGTTGAGTTTTAAAACACTTTCCAATTAAACAAGTTGTTTAAAGCATTCAAATTAATTGCTTGCAAGCCTATAATTTTTTGTTTCTATGTAGTGTATTAAACTAACTCCAGAGCTAATTTGCAAACATCTTGAAAAAACAGAGCCAACAACCAGCTGCTCTTCCCTTGTATAATTCCCTTTAGAGGGTTCCCAAATCCATTTTCAATTTTTGGTAGAAAAACAGACAGCATTTGCCAAAGACAGGGCTGTATTTTTTTTTAAACTATAGGCAATATTTTCATCCCAATAATCATTAGTCAATGGAGTTAACAAAGGAGGAGAATGTGCTTCATTAATATCATTAAAGTTGGTGAAATACTGCTTGCTAAAAGCCAGCCCAGCAGGTCTAAACATTGTTTTAATATATATCTGCAGCCACATTAATTAGACAGTTTTAAATCAAGTTTTCATGATTTTTGTTTGTTTATTATTTTCTTGACTAGGCACTAATCAAAAGTCATTCATATGGGAAGAGAAATTTGACTATACAGTCATCTTGATTCTTAATTTATCTGCCTGCATCACACATTATTTGAGTACCTTTGTTAATTTGTGATGCATGAAAATACATTAAGTATTTCTCACAGGCAAGTTTAGGTTATAAATAACCAGATCAAACTCGCAAGGGGCAAATGGGACTAATTGCTTGAAGACCTGGTGAAACATCTCTTCCAAACATAACCCTGCTAATGGATTCTTGAAGTGTGTTAGTTTTGATTGCATGGAATCACTGCACACTGCCTCCAAAGTTTGGCTCATCTACTTGAAGAAACAGTTCTCACATAATCAAAACTGGAAAGCCTGAAATTAGACTAGAGTAACGCCAAAACAAGAGGCAGGTGGAAACCACCTCTCCTGTCCAAAAAAAATATCGTCAATCTTCATTATGCCATAGGGATAGGATGCAAGAATTAAGATCTTAGTTTCTCTATAAATACCATGTTTCCCCAAAAATAAAACTTTGTCTTTTTTGCCTCCAAAAGAGGCAGCAAGTCTTAATTTTTGCGGGGGTGTGTGTCTCTTTTCAACTCCACCCGTGGTGGAGACAGCAACAGCCCCGCCCAGCTGGCCCACTTCTTCTGCGGTCAAAGGAAATTCGAGAATGAGAATGGAGCTCCGGACTGCATTTTGCCGTCAGAGGCCTTTCCAGAAGGCATCTGCAGCAAAGAATTGAGCTATGGATTGAATCCATAGCTTGGTTCTCGACTGCAGAGGACTTTCCGAAAGGCCTGTGATGGCAAAATGCAGGCCAGGGGACGCTGCAGAAGAAGTGGGCCAGCGAGGAGAGGTAGGTGTAGATTCATGGGAGGCTTGGTAAATGGGTGCAGGGCATGTGGGACAGCTCCACCCACCCACCCCTGTCCTAGCTTGATTTTTAGGCGTGCCCCTCACCCCAAAACTAGGACTCATTTTGGGGGTAGGGCTAATATTAGGCCCACCCTCAAAAATCAAGCTAGGGCTTATTTTAGGGATAGGTCTTACTTTTGGGAAAACACGGTAGGACTTGCATTTCATATACAGCAATCACTGGAAATATTTCATAATAGCTCCATTATGTTTTCTATAATAAATATTTATGAGAGCTCCGCATCTTCACATGCCTGTTTCCAGTTTATCTTGTTGCCCCTTATTTGGACTGCAAAAATCCAGAGGACAGTTAGATGACAGCAAAGTTGCACATTTTTCCTGTCATCTAATGGACATGCTAAAATTTTAAGGCAACCCACCTAAAGTGGGAAATCAATTCAAGTACCAACCATTCTGTGCACAAAACAGCTGGTTTTCAGGGTCTCTTTCCTGAAGTGTAACAAGCACATTGGGTACACATAGAGATAGAGATTAAAGTGTGGTTGTTCTAAGGAGAAAACTGGAATGTCATATATTTCTCAGTGACCTTCTGGTCTATATAACCTTTACCTAGAATAAACCCTCAGGACACTTTCCAAATACAGCTGATTTCCATTTATTATACCTTTTCAATCAGAATTCTGCCAGATATCTCCCTAGGTAAGCCAAACAAACTAAATCCCATGTAGATGTGTCATTCTTGCTATCTTTCTTTTGCATAAGGGAACAATAAAAAGCATTCTTCCAAAGGTTAGTCACAGATGGAATCCTCACATCTTGTTAAACAAATTGCACATACATTCCATAAACAAACATCTTTATATTTTAAGATACTGTATCTCTGGTATCCTATCTATACCTGCAATCTTACCATTTTTCAACATTTTTCACAAGATGTACAACTTTCATTTCATGCATTTCTTTTATGGCAATCAAAATGAACACATCCATTTATTGTTTTAAAGAGCACAGTTGAAGCAAAGAGCAGGATAGTTGTCCTTTAGGTAGATATTTAATGGGAATTTATTGTACTAGCCGGGATCAATTATTTTTCCCCTTCTGGATAATTGAATTGAGTTTACATTCATGAATAAGGTAACCCATGAATTGGCCAATTTTATATGAAGATTAAAATGATTAAATTGCCATATAAAGCTATTGGCACTTTATCCATAAAGTTATCTTGACCCAGTAGTTTCAATTATAAAATGAATATGACACTAAATGAAATAAAATTTGCAGTTCCTTAAAAATCATTTATGCTTTTCTACTTCTTTTAAATGCAAGAATTTGATTATTAAAATGTCTATCAATAATTTGATTTGAAAAGGAAAACTGTCCTGCTATAATTCTATAGGGAATTTTCTTGCATTTGGTGGTCACAGTGGAAGTGTTGGGGAGGAAATGCAAATCATTTGGCCAATAAAAATCAAAGATAGGCAGGACCAACATTTTCAGTGTGCTTGGGGTGGTTGGGAGTCAAGAACAAAATTGCCTTATGCCAGCCAATGAAAACAGAAAGCCAGGAAAATATGAATTTGAAGATTTTATAGACAGGCCATAAACTTCCTGTGAGTATTTGAGAATCATGACCCTTGAGTGGTGTGAGTGGCAGGAGGGTCTGTAGCCAAAAAGTAATTAAGTTTTGTCCTCCAGTTCAACGATCAGCAATCAGCTAACAGGAGAAAGGCCAAGGAAGAAATATAAACACTGTCAATATTTATTTATTTATTTATTTATTTATTTATTAGTTTTTATAAACCGCCCTTCTCCCGAGGGACTCGGGGCGGTGTACAGAGGAAGGAAGGTATACAGATCGAACAATAAAGATAATAAGAAACACTAATGAACACAAACTGGGACCCCAATTAACGCTATCATGCCAGGCCAGCCTGCTGAAACAGGAAAGTTTTTAAGTCGCGACGGAAGGTACGGAGGTCAGGGGCCATCCGGATTTCTGTTGGTAAGGTGTTCCAGAGGGCTGGCGCACCCACTGAGAATGCCCTCCCCCTGGGGGCCACCAGCCGACATTCCTTGAGCGGTGGCACCCTGAGGAGGCCCTCTCTGTGGGAGCGCACAGGACGGTGGGGTGCTGACATCGGCAGAAGGTGCTCCCGAAGGTAGTCCAGACCCATGCCATGTAGGGCTTTGTAAGTCATCGTTAGCACCTTGAACTTCACACGGAAGGCAGCCGGAAGCCAGTGCAGCGCACGGAGGAGAGGTGTGATATGGGTAATAATAATAATAATAATAATAGCCCAGGGTTCTAGAATCAGAGTTCTAGAGCTACACCCAGCTTAAATATCAGGGTCTGAATGCAGGGCAAGCAGCAAGAGCAACAGAAATATAAATACAGAGGCAGACAGTGGCTTCCAAAATCAAGGTCTTGGAATTTGCTTTCCTGTAGCTCCAGGTACTAGCATGTACTCAAGTCAGGGCACTGTTACCTTCTCCCCCTAGAAGATACAATTCAGAGTTGTCCTTTTTATTAGTTTATAATATAAAATAGAAAAATAGAAAAACAAATAATAAGAAAAATAGGGGAGGGGAAAGGGAAGGGAAAAGTGTAGAAAAGCAGGGAAAAAGAAAGAAAAGGGGTTAACTTCCAACTCCCTTTGGTGCAGTAGAATAAGTTAGTAACATCAGACCTCAACTTTTTATTTTTACATTATTGGATAAACTAGCCATTTCTATAAAAATAAATATACCTAACTGGCAAAACCCAAAATCAAAGTTTCATTTTTCCCCCCGCCTCAAGCACAAAGTCCAGAAACAGTTTCCAAGGACAAAAGTAGTTGTGTTTAATTCTTTATCAAAGCAATCAATTTAGCCATCTCTGCTAACTCTAACAACTTTTGCAGCCATTCATCCATTGTGGGGATCAAAGTGCCCTTCCATTTTGTGCATAAAGTAATCTTACTGCCGTCAACATATATAACATTAAAGTTCCATTTCTCCCCCAAGTCTTTTTCTATTAAACCCAAAAGAAAAGTTTCTGATTTTATCTTTATATTCACTTTAAGAATCTTCTGTATTAGAATATGAATTCTACTCCAATATTTCTTTGCTTTATCACATGTCCACCATAAATGACAAAAAGTCCCTTCTTTACATTTGCATTTCCAACATTCATTTGAAATACCTTTATGCAGTGTATTCTTGATAACCTATCTGATGTTCTTATCTTACTGTATATGATGTACCAACGATACATCATATAAAATTTTTCTTTTAAGTTGCAATTTAGTGTAAATTTTAAACCTTTCGTCCACATATTCTCCCATTGTTCAAGCTTTACATTATATCCAAAGTTCCTTGCCCACTGAAGCATACAATGTTTTACATATTGACTTTCCAAATTGGAATTCAATATTATTTTATAGACCTTAGCAGTAAAATGAGGACCCAGATTGTTGGGGGCAATTAAGCTGACTTTGTAATAATGCCGCTTGGGGTGTATGTGAAAGCCCTAACAAGCAGGCATATACATAGAATGAAGGCTACTGCTAAGTTTGTAAGCCGCCCTGAGTCTTCGGAGAAGGGCGGGATATAAATGTAATAAAAATAAAAAATAAATAAATAAAATATGTTCATCACTACCACACAGTAGGATTTCCAATTCATTTTTAACAAAATCAAACCCATAACTCTTTTTATCTAATTTAAATCTTTCTTTCAATTGTAAATATGTAAACCAATGACATATCCTTCTGACAGACAATGGAATTTGCTTTCCTGTAGCTCTAGGGCATTTTACCTTCTCCCCCTAGAAGATACAGTTGTTTGGTTTTGCTCTGCATTTCATAGCTTGCAGTGTGTTCTTGGACTAAGTGTTCTGATAGAGTTTGCCCTGTCATTCTCTGAATCAGCCCTCACTTGCCCAGATTCAATGTGTCTTGAAGCTTTCTCAGATATTTTATTGCTAGCCAGCTCTGCAGGCTGATTGTCCAGCTTGTCTGCTTCTTTAGCCTATGATTCAGGAGATTCAAAGGAGACCATAACAACAACAAAAAGAACCTGTTTTCTCAGTTATTGGGGGGAATCTATCTTAACCATTAGTCTTTTATAGCCGTTCAACATCTTCCAAAAACTGAAAAAGACTAAAATGTTGCCTCTTTCCTCTTGAGGAAGGCTTTAGGGGTGCCCATGTGCTACGGACAAATTGTCTATATCTGAACCAAATCTTCTGTTCAGAATTTACTGTATTGCAAAATTCATCTTACAACAGAAAAATTAAAGCTATGCAAAGCTACACTTAACAGGGTGGTTGCATCACGAGAAACAAATTGCACAAATGGTTAAAGAAGAGCTTGTGTAGCCTTGTGGTAGCTGTTTAATGTGATTTGGAGAATGGCTAAATGCTCTAACATGTGCAGCTGGCATATTTTAAACAGTCTGTTTGGTCCCTGAGGATTGTAATTTATGAAAAACAGCTCATCTCAGGAGTTATTTCCTGAATACTGAAGTTTTGCATAAAACTTTAGCTAATCCAATTTAGTTTCCCTAATGACACTCAAGATGGAAAGGTAATCTAAGGCCTGGAGAATAACACCTTAGGAAAAAGAAAGAAAGTACTGTATATTTAAAATATGGATTTCCACTGCAATCATATTCAGTACCAAATTAGAATTGTACATAATGACACATTGTTTATGGGCTATGTTTAACAGGATCTACCACTTGGTGATTGTGTATCTCCCCAAAATGGCAGAGGATTAATGAGTTTATATCAAGAACTCTCAGGAGACACAAAGGACTCATTCTCATGTCACTGTCTCTATGGCACGGAGGTGCTCTGCTAACCATTTTTAAAGGACACATCCACAGGATATTTAGTTTTTGTCTCATCTCTAGCCGACAATGGGTGCAACTTGGTTGTTTTTCATCTTCTCCTGGCACAAGTCTTGCCTATATATGAATTAGAATACTTCAGCAATTATGAGGTTCATGATGAGGTCATAAAGGTTAGGATCTGTCTAGTTTATATTTTGCACATACCACCTGATTTCTTCAGAGATACTTGCCCATGCAATACCACTTTCCAAAAATACTGAATAGATCTTATACAAGCTTTTTTATGCAATATATATGGATTTAGCATTCCTCTTGCACAAGTTGATCTGAAATGGAAAAGAGAGCCAGGTTCTGTTAATTGTGGGTTGGAAGTTCTGTCACCAACCATTATGTTCATTTTGCCTCCTACCAACAAGATGTTTCACATGGTCATACTTTCTACTGATCTTAGTGCTATAGGGGTACCATTTTGTCCTCTCATCTTTCAAGATCCTGAAGCACCAGGGAACTAACAAATGACTGGAAAAGGGCTGATGTAGTTCCCATCTTCAAAAAGGGGGGGGGCAAACACAAAGTGATAAAATTACTGGACCAGCAAAATGCTATGGATATAATTTACTTGGACTTCAGTAAGGCATTTGATAATAGCAAGAGCACTTAGACTTATATACTGCTTCATAGTGCTTTACAGCACTCTCTATAGAGTCAGCCTTTTGCCCCCAACAATCTGGGTCCTCATTTTATCAATCATGGAAGGATGGAAGGCTGAGTCAACTTTGACCCAATGAGGATCGAACTCAGGCAGTGAGTTGAATTAGCCTGCAATACTACATTCTAACCACTGCACCACCATGGTTCTGTAAATTAGGCCACAATTTATTACTTGATAAGATAGAAAAATGTGGGTTAAACTGTTATGGTTCTGACAGTCAGAGATGAATAAAGCAGAACTCCAAGGCTTGCAAATTCCTCAAAGAACATGTTTATTAGTTACAAAGTACCAGCGTGGTCAAGAGTGAAACCAAGTCTGGATACACACCTAACAATTTCCCAATACAAAGTTAAATGTCCCACTCATAAAAACATGCAAGCAACTATGTCCCCTAATATGATTATTTGGCCAGATCAGTGGATGACCTTGGTTCCCAAGGGACAAAAGATTATTTTGAATAATGAAGCACCTGGGCAATCTCCTCCCTCCGTTCTATGTGGCAACCTAGAATGAGAAGGAAAATGGCTGCAGCCATGCTCATTTGTAGAGTTGACAGTCGACCCCTCTCAAAAAGAAAGAGTCTCCTGTAGGGGAAACAAAAAGTAGGTTAAGTATTTCCTCAAAGTTTGTGAGGATATTTATCGTAGCATCACCACCAGATGGATTTGTAACTGGCTGACCAACCGCACTCAATATGGAACTGCATCTACATGGAGGGAAGTATGTAGTGGGGTACCCCAAACCTCTGTCCCAGTTCTCTTCAATATCTTCACCAGTGATTTAGATGAGGGGATAGAAGGAGAACTCATCAAATTTGCAGACAATACCAAGCTGGCAGGAATAGCCAAAACTCTGGAAGATAGGCTCAAGATACAGAAGGATCTTGACAGATTCAAACACTGGATCCTATCTAACAAAATGAAATTCAATGGTGAGAAAAGTAAAGTTCCACATTTATGCAAGAAAACCAAATGCACAGAAGAGCAAATGGTGAGTATACCTGATGTGACACAGAAGCAGAAGCGCTTTTACCTGCTTTTTTACTACCCCTTCTCCATTCCTGTGACCTGTTAGGCTATGTTTGCACTTAACACTCTTTCAAAATAGCGCTGTGCCCATATTCAGAAATTGGCTGAAGGTTATGGGTCCATCTCCACAACTTTAGCCTCTTAGTAACTTGTCAAGTGGCTAAACCTACCATTTGAAGCACCCTCCTACATTTGCTTCTTTGCATCCTGCTACATATTAGGACAGCAGTGAGTGATTGTTTTCCATCTGGTAGTGATGCTTTGTGGGAACTAGAAACTATAGACTAATCTAGACTAACCACATCAGCCCCTTTCCAATCCTTAGGTACTTCCCCAGTGCTCCAGGATTTTTGAAAGATGTAGTGCAACGGTTCTGAGATAACATCTGCCAGCTCTTTCAGAACTCTGGAATGTAATCTGTTGGGTCCAACATGGCCATACACAGGCTGGGATTATGCAAGATATTTAACTGGATCATTTAAAGACTGAGCATGTGGTGCAAATGCAAAAACCAGGATTAATTCACAAGTAAGTATGGGTTGCAAACATCCAGAAAAGCACTGGATGGCAGCTAAGATACACAGAAAACCAGCTCTTTGCTGCCACTTGGTGGCCATATATTTTCAGCTGAATCATAGTATGCCTAGAAGTAATCTAAAAATATCCTGGGTTTGTTTTTAATTATTGAATTTTAGTTGTCCTTTTAGTTCCACTCTGAGAGGTTTTTAGAACTCTTGTGTTTCTTGTTTTGTTTCACCATCCTGAATAATTTCTACAAATTTAACAACTTAATTGCTCACCGATAACACCAGGTCATTAACCAAATTATTTAAAAATACTGACTACAACCCTAATTCTTGAGGAAATCTATTTGTTGCTTATTTACTGCTCCATGTTCTCAGATAATGAAAAGATCTGTTTCCTTACTGTAAGTTTTTCTCAAGATCTTTGATGAACAACCAGAAAACTTTTAAAGTATTCTTGTTGGATTATCTTTTCTACAAAAGTTCAGAAGATTGGGGAAGCAAGGGGGATATTATTTTTAGCAAGGCTCATTTGTCTATGATCTTGATAATTTTCTGTTAAATATTAATTTCTACTCATGTATCTGAAAAGAAAAAAAAACCCAGCAGAACACAGCCTTTTTAAAATGGACAATAAAGTGAACAAGCTTATTAGTGATTAATGATTGCATAATAACTAGCCCTTTGGAATCTTTTTATTTAAAATCACATCCAGATCAGTTATTATGTTTTCATTCATAGATTACAAACAATAAACAAAACCTCAGGAAAGATGCTTAGCTATTGTAAATTGCTTTTATGCTATTGAGTGGAACCATTTTTCCTCAAACTGGTGTACTTAAACTTTGAATCTGGTCTATTACTGCTGAATTTCCCTCAACAAATCATTCATGACTGAAAACAGCAGCTTCTCTGTTTTGCAACTTTAAAAAAACCTTGATCTTGCCACAAAGTATTGTGAATTATACCCGGCCAGAGTCCATATGGATTTGAATGGCTTATAAATATTGCTAAATAAATACATAAATAAATCCACTCAATTGCAGATGGATACAAACCTGGTATAAGTGTTCTCTATGTTTGTGAAGGTTAAAAGCATGGTGAAGATAAGAACATAGATATAAGTACCACTCCCACCATACTTTTAAGCCTCACATATGCTGAGTTCTGTTAAAAGTTTGCAAAAATCCTATTTGGAAAATGTGCAGGAAGTTAATCTGTTTAACTGAATGATTCTATATCTTAGTAGATAAGTCTGAGGAAGAATGATAAAGATGCTCCTTGTGATGAGCCTCAAAGATATGTTCTCTGCAATTTTTTGAGAACCAGTCATCTGCCAATTTTTTTGTAAATAAAGTGCTCCATCACATTCTTGCCTAGAAATCTTATATGTCTCATTATCCTAGAGGAAAATGAAGCAAATACATTGTGTATCACCTGACAGACCATGTATCAAACTTCATAAATGATAGCAGAGGATGCTTGCTACATGGTAGGAAGAGATGGGCTTTCATCAAAACTACACAATAGGAAGAGATGGGTTTTCCACATGCATTACCCAATAATATTCATATGTAAATGAATTTTATCATAAAAGTATGGAAAAAAATCACAGTACATTTATTCACATGATATAAGGGAACTTATACTTTAGCTTTTCTCATTGAATTACTCTTAGCAAAGCCCAGTTCTTAATGGAACAAGAGAAAGAGCCAACAGAATAATGAGAACTGTCCTCACTTTCTTACGTATTTTATTGCTGCTGGATATTTTGCAGGAAGGAAAAAGAGGGCTAGCCCTGTATAAATCATTTTCTAGGAATAAAGCAAAGTCAACATCATAGGGCAGGGTAAAATTGGGGTTGCAAGACCATTCTGATGGATGCTGTAAATAATTTACAATGAAAGACTCTTTGTTAGCTAATTTCTAAGGAAGTGTGGAACAGGGCTTATGTTCATAAATCTGTAATTAATATATGTGGTTATGAGGCATAGTCACTCATGGTTAATTAAAGGCACATTATTCATATTGGATAGTATCTGTGATGTCAGTGATGATAACTGATTTACCCTCCATGCCTGCAGCATTTTATTTATGGTCATTATACAGAATGCCCCTTTCCTTTTTCAATATTGAAACTTAATGTTTCCTTTTCTTTTTGAAAAGTGTATTTCTCACTTTTAATATCATGTTCATGCATTTTTAAAATGCTGCCCTTTAGGAATGGAACTGAGCAGTCCAGAAACAGGCATAACAAGAGCCTTGGTGGAGCAGTGGGCTAATGCCTCCTTAAGTAACACCAGCTGCCTGCAATTAGTGCAGGTTCGCATCCCACCAGGCTCAAGGTTGACTCAGCCTTCCATCCTTCCGAGGTAGGTAAAATGAGGACCCAGATTGTTGGAGGCAATTAAGCTGACTTTGTAATAATGCCGCTTGGGGGGTGTATGAAAGCCCTAATAAGCAGGCATATACATAGAATGAAGGCTACTGCTAAGCTTGTAAGCCGCCCTGAGTCTTCGGAGAAGGGCGGGATATAAATGGAATTAAAATAAATAAATAAAAATAAATAACAAACTAAACTTCCCAACCTGGCACCTTCCGGTCTTGCTGATGTTGCAGGGATTTTTGGTAGGTTAAATACTTCTAGACAGCAGAAGGTTGAAGAAGAAACAAAAAATATAGGCAAATGGTTTCCCTTCATCCTTCCTTTTCCATAAGTATGGCCAGTGGTGGGATTCAGCCAGTTTGGACCAGTTCAGCAGAACCGGTAGCTAATTTTTAGTTGCCCGGGCCCAGAATGGACTTCCAGAAGCAGTATCCACAAAGAGAACCAGTTGTTCACATATTTGAATCCCACCACTGATATGGCCCCTGCTCCTTCATCATATCTGAATAACTTTTAAGTTACTACAGTAGTGCTGGATCAGAGTAATTGTTATAATAATTTGGGGGTGGGGAGGTAAGTCTTATTATTTTTAGGAAGGAATGAGACTACACTCAGAGTGTATACAGCCAAAGAGAGAAAATATTACTTTATTAAAGGCCTTAAACATTATGAGTGGAAGAATATGAAGAGATGAAAACTCTTCAAAGAGAGGGGAAACAGCGAACGAGCTTATATGGACGTACTGCTAAACTGGTGAGAAGTGGTAGTGATGTTTAAATTGACGTAATTTCTGTGAACTATATTCATTCAAATACATCTACAGCAGCATGAAAATGGCATAGAGTATATTTCTATGCATCTGGAAAATGTATGTCAATGCTAGAATCATAAATCCTAATTCTCTACCCCCATCCCACCCCACCCCACTCCTGCCATCATTATTCTCCCTTCCCTTCAGGCAGTCAAGAATTTGGTGGCAAGCTCGATCCTGCTTGCTATTTAGCACTGTCAGATTCTTCAACTCAGGCATAAATGCACCTGCCTATGATGTAGAATGTAGGCCATATACTGTATCTCCTGCAGTGAATAGGCAAGCAAAGAAGTTATTCAGCTTCACTTACATCACTTTATAGTCTCTTGGTCCTTTTCATTTGTTTGTCAGCCAAGGATCCAACTGCATCCCTAACTGGTTTCCTGCTTTAGTTGTTTGCACTCTCAGATTTGAAACCTCCTCTGGTGGTCTTTCCCAGATTAATTAAGTCTTTCCTGTTTAAGAAGACAGTCATTTCACTGGCAGTGGTAAATTTTATTTGTAATATACTGCTGCATTTGTTAGATAGACTTTTTGTATTTTTGTGTTTTTCTTTTAATGGATAATTTTTATTAGTTTTAACTTTTGTTGGCCTATCTACATAAAACAGATAGGTTAACAAATAAATAGATATCAAATTATTAGCAACATATTCTACTGTTCTCTTTCCCTTTTTGCGTCACATTAGCTGTACACTTACAACCATTCATTTAGCAACCATTCAAAGTTAAAACAGCACTGAGAACAGCGACGTCTGGTCCTCGCACTAACAACTGTCGCAGCATTCCCACAGGCATGTGATCAAAATTCAGGAACTTGGCAACCAGCATAATTTATGATGGCTGCAACATCCTAGAGGTCATGTGATCACCACTGGTGACCTTCCCTGCCAATTTCTGGCAAGCAAAGTCAGTGGGGTAAGCTGGATGATTCTGCATGATTCACTTAATAACTTAATAACACACTTAGCAACCATGGCATAAAAGGTCAGGCTTGACTCATTTAACAACTTCCCTGCTTAATAATGGAAATTCTGGTCCCAATGTAATTATAAGAAGCATATATATTTATCTGAAGAAAGTTTGGATTCTTTTGAATTGTCTGCTTTGGGACATGACTTCTGTTTTTGAAGGAAGTTTTCTTTCCTCAGATAGAATTCTTAATATTGCTTGTTAGATAAGCTAGCGGCCTATTGGATTTGATTATATTTTCTTTAACTTACACTGTATGTTCTAGTTGCGCTTCTGTAATTGTGGTTTTGAATAGTCTCCAAGTGTTCTGGTGATCATTAGTCATCTTGACTTTCCTTTTCAATCTCCTTTTTGTTCTGGAGTTGTTTAATCCTCTTGACTTCCCTTTTCAACCTTCATTTTATCAAACCATAACTCAGAAATGTATTCTTTCAAAGTCAAGCAATTTTTGATAAGTTTCAATTTCTGGAGGATATACACATTTGTCATGATCAAGTTATGTGTTTACCCAGACAATGAGGCTAAGTGAAGTCACAATATCCTGTAACCTTTTTTCTTTTACATGACTCCTTAATTTCCTTTCCCATCATAAGATCAGCCCAGTCAGCATTTTGATCAGAAAGATCCTTATTCCTAAATTACTCTTGAGAAATTACTCACCCATTCTGAATTTTGGGGTTTGTTATACTACATGGCCTTTTTAAATGTGCAGAATGAACTTCCTATAGTATGCCTACCCTTGTTTTTCCAATCTGAATTTGGTTAAAACATAAGGCTTTCAATTCCACAAGAATTCTATTGTACCCACAATATATGAATTCTTTAACACCTAGGACTCCATTCTCCACTGTAATTTGGAAGCTTCCAACCTAAGCACAAAAACAGAGAGAGAACATGAAGCAATAGCACTTAACTTGTATACTGCTTTATATGCCTCTCTAAGTGGTTTACAGAGTCAGCATACTGCCCCCAACAATCTGGGTCCTCATTTTACTGACCTGAGAAGGATGGAAGGCTGAGTCAACCTTGAGCCCCCCCTGGAGTGAGCAGTCACTTAGCCTGCATTACTGCATTCTTACCACTGTGCCACCAAGCCACCACCAAGAAGGCAGAAAGAAAGAGAAACTGCATCTTCAAATGACCTTATAGTTATCACGACCCATTGTAGGAATTTGCAACTTTCATCAGCCTAAGAGCCAGTAGTGGGATTCAGCTGGTTCGCACCACTTCAGTAGAACTGGTAGCTAATTTTTTGTTGCCCAGGCCCAGAATGGATTTCCGGAAGCAGCATCCACACAGAGAACCGGTTGTTCACATATTTGAATCCCACCACTGCTAAGAGCCATATTGGGCTTTGCATAGCAGCTATATCTCAATATTGCTAAGCACATTTGATTTGTGCTTAGATTGTAAGCCACCCTGAGTCTTCGGAGAAGGGCGGGATATAAATGGGATTAAAATAAAAAAAAATAATATATCAGGTTGCAAAAGGGATGCTGGTGGGCAATGTGTGGCCCCCAGATCAACATTTTTCACCTTTGATTGGTATTCAAAAGTATTTATACCTTCATTCTTTATAAATAATATTTTCCTCAGAGATAAGCTTATAGTAAAACAGAATGGGACACTTGGATTCCAGTTCTCATTAGCTCCACCCAACTTAGCCTCTGACTAGAAAAATAAAAAAAAATGGAGTTGCTCTAAGATGGTATAATGAAACTAATTTTGTTTTCAAATACATTTGTGTACTTTTAATGGAGAAAGAAAAGATAAAACTTGATTCTCCTCTGGGCTTGAGCAAGGACATAGCTTTTTCAAAACAATGAAAGAGAGCTGAACGGAACACTGATTCCTGAAAAAAACCTGCAGTTTAATCTGTCCTACAAGTAGTCCCTGACTTACAATGACAATTGGAACCAGAACTTCCATCACTAAGTGAGATGATTGTTAAGTGAATTGTGCCCAATTTTACAACTTTTTCTGCCTCAGACATTAAGTAAATCACATGGTTGGGAAGTGAATCTGGCTTCACCCATTGGCTTTGCTCTGGGAAATCACTAACGGTGATTATGCAAACCTGGGATGCTGCAACTGTTATAAATACATGCCAGTTAACAACACCCAAATTTTGATCATGTGACCATGGGGATTCTTTGATGGTCATAAGTGTGAGGATCATTTGTAAGTCACTTTTTTCAGCACTGCTGTAACTTTGAACAGTTGCTAAATGAATGGCCATAAGTCAAGGACTACCTGTACTTAGGTAGGCTACTTTAAAATATCAAAACAAGGCTGTGTATTTGTGACTATGGGGACAATATGCTGACTTGCCTGTATCCAGTTTATTGCCAGAAAGTAATGGAATATAACAAGATATAAATCATCATCATCATACTTGGATGATCCAATGCAAATTCTCATGGAATTGACAGCAGCAAATCAGTAGTTTTTAACTCTTAGGAATGTTCCATTTCAAATAGTACCAAATTAAACATGAAAAATAGGATCAAAAGTGATATGAAAGTAGTTGCGAGTTTAAAATGGGAAAGTACAAAACCAATATTTTGCTGAAAAGTTGAGGGAACCTACAGGAAAACAGCATTGTCACATATCAGTTTATTTTGGGGCAAGAAGAAAAGGCTGTGTTCCCTCATTTTGTTAATTTCTTTGAGTCTTTCTTAAAAGATTCTTCTAATAAAGCAAGGCATTGAAAAGAGGCCAGTGGTTATGGGATTTTCCTGTCACTTTTTCAAAGAAAAATAAAGTGTCCATTATAAGCAAAGCTTCTTCTGACTGCATATTCAGATTAGTAACCCACTTTTGTTTTACTTCCCTGACTCAGATCAAATTAAATTCAAGAGGAGTAGATTGACTCTTACAGTATGTTCATACTTCTGTGGCATAAATAATAATCCTCAGACAACTGAAAGTATCAAATATCCCCTTGCAGCATATATTTAAAATATTTATTTTATTCTGTACCTTGCAGCTGAAATCTGGGAGTTAGTTCTTTTTTTAAAAAAAAAATTATTAGATTTTATAGGGTTAAGAATAACATATTAGAAGGCAATGTGGTAATTGGGTTAAACAATAGGTCAGTAATACAATCATTAGTGAGTATCTCAGGTTATACCATCAAATATTTTTCCTCAGTTTCCCTTGACATTTGCTATTTCATATTTATACTAATAAATTTCTAATTACCGGTATATCAAAATTCAGTAAAGATTTCAGTATCTCATTTATAAATACATTTTTTTCTTTTTGCTTATACATATCTTAATAGATCTCAATAGACAATCGATGTCCTGTTATAAAATTTTACCAATTTTAATTTTTAGTTACAGTATTCCAATTTAACCTTTAATACCCATAGTATTTCAGGTAACCCAAATTTACTTTATCTCATTTCATAAAAATTATAATATCTAAAATACGCCTATTAAAACTTAAATATCTTCTTATTCTATTCCATAAACATTTTCTACTTCCCATCCTAATAGATGACCGCCTTAATAATAGAGTATCTTATTAGTTCAGATCCATCATCTATATACACTGGGCTAATCAATAATTCAAACCTATTGTCAACGCTGCTAACATTGAATGTTATTGCTTGACAAGAGATGAAGAAGAAGCCATTTCATATATTAAACTTGTGTATTGCTTTAAGAGATTGGGAGGGGGGAAGAGGAGGATTGTTCCTCAAGGCCATCTGAAACAAAAGAAGATAAGAGCTTGGCGGGTTTTCTAATGGAAGGGAAACTGATTCTTTAAATTAATAGGAAAATATGATTAATGACAAAATTAGAAAGGTGGAGAATTGTGTTTTAATATATTGTGCAAGGGGGCAGAGATTTCAGATTCCAGCTTCCTTTGAGCAAGCATTTGCCGGTGTAGTAAGCTAATAAAGGACTTTTAAGGTAAACAATGCCTCAGAGTCACTTGAAAAGCCCATACATCGGAAACCTGACACCTATTTTCTTATAGTTAATTTAAATTTCCCTTGTTAATCTAAACCTTCAATATTCAACCAATTAATCCCGTTTTTTACTACTTTCTGACTATTTTAAATCTAGTACTCAAATTTCCTTTTATTTCAAAATCTCCCTTCAGCCCACTAACTGACTGTTTAGGATCCTGTCTAATAAAACAGGGGCCCCCAGTTTTTCAACCTAATTCTAGCTTTCTTCTTTTGCCAGCCAGGTTTGCATATCAATGCTTTTAAATCATCAGATAGGTCTCTCTTCATTCTTGTGTATATTATGTGGATTAAAGGAGACCATCTAGTTGCTAATTTTCTAAGAAGTCTGGCCCATTTATAATCATTAAGTCGCCTTAATCTCCCAGATCCCCATGTTTGTTCTGGTATAGTTGTCTTCAATTCAATCTGGTCTTTTTCTTTCTCAGGTTTCTTCTTCTTGTTTTCCTCAAAAGTTACTTCCAGTTTTGAAATTATTGTGTCATTATCTGGATTTTCAGTAGACTGTGTTTGTTGTTCTGTAGAGCCCTCTGTGTTGGCGTTCAGTTGTTCCACTTCTGTTGTTTTTTGGGTTAGTAGTTTTCTAGCTGCAATCAGGATTTCGCTTTCTGGAGGTGACACTTTTGTCTTTCAAATTAGCTTTAAGTTTGTCAATATTTAGAAAAATAGCTTCAATTATAGGTTTAAACATATCCCGAATCTGGAAGTCGTCCTCCATTTCTGACGTAGTTAAAAATGATCTTTCTGGTGGAGGCTATTTATTAAGAAAGTAAACTAGCACGCATGTGCGGGGGAACCTTTACCTTTACCTTTTCCCCATGGAGGGGAGTGACTCCAGCAAGCTGAATACAATCGGAGAATGCTTTATAGCCAATGCCAGAAGTTCTGCCTAGAAATGTCAAGTTGCCTTTATAAAGCGCCTGACAGTTATGAAGTCTATTTTTTTCTGAAACAGAGATATTTTATTGTTATAGTAAGATGAAAAGCAAAGGGCAAGAGCAGTTAATGAAAATTTATCCCAGAAAAAAAGGGAGGGAGAAGATGACATAGCAACAAGTCAAAAAGAGCTCCAATGATTTTGCTGACAAGATGGGGAGGGATGGGGAGGGGGGACAGAGACAGAGAATAATAATTTAGAGAACCAGCTCAGATAGAAAAGATACTCCTCAAACAGCTGAGGCTTCTAGTCACATAAAAATGATTTTAACACACTTAACACTATGAACGTAATTATAATGTTATTTACTGGAGGATAAGCTGTACAACATTGTTATTTCTGAATAAATATGCATATTGCAGAGAGTATTTATGAATCTACAAACAACTGACTTTGTTCCAGGCATGCCAGACTACCAAAAACTTTTGCCATGCTCTTTTTAGGCTCAAATAGTTTTCTTTTACCTAGGCCATTCAAAGCATTCCAATTATCCGTTGGATGCCATCTACTCACTTTATTTGTCCTCTTTCCCTTTGTCTGCTTGCCAAACATTAGCTCACATCAAATGTCCAAAGTATCTAAGGTTCTACGTGCTGATCAATGCATCAAGGGACCAGCCAGTTTCATTTACTCCATGACTGACTGATTCTTACAGCTGATGAAACACTTAGAGACTATCTCCAAATAATTTGATATCTTCTATGTCTTATACTTTCTCATTATTCTGTTGTAACAGTGACTCATTACCACTTCATGATTACTGTTTGTTATCACAGAAATAGCTTCACCTTCTGCTTCATGATCTTTAGAATAACAAAACCTGGAAGTGTGTGATATAGGCACAAAGCAAGATAATGCAATTTGGGTCCCTTAGGGCAGGTGAAAATGGTGAACACATTCAGTTACAGGAGTTAACCTGACTAGATGGCGCCTAAGGAAGTAATTTGAACATTTCAATAGTTTTCACTATTTCAAATCAAAAGTTAAATTATCAACTAATTGCAGTTGTTGATTTATAAAAGTTCCACAGCACCTCTATTGTATTGTTTTCAAGTGTTAAAAATTATCAGGTAATCCATTTGTGGATTAGCTACTTCACAACTTCAATCCTTTGAATGCCATTCCCTCTACGTTTTCTTATTTTGTCAAGTTGTTACAAAGCACTGATCAGAACTAGTAGGAATCTGGCAAAAACATAGTTTACCATCAAATATTGAAATAGTTTCCAAAACAAGTTATTATTATCTTGAGTAAAAAAAAACCCCTATGTAATCTTTTCTACTTTCCTTAGAGAACTCTCTTCTTGCATACAGAGGCCAGTATAATTAAAATATTTACAAGAAGGAATTAGCATATGGACATGAAATATTGGATTGTTGGTTTACAAAATTCATGCTTTAAAAAACATGAAAAGTTAAGAATTAGAACTTTCTCAGCACAGAATTATGATCTGTAACTGAACATACTGCTTATTATGTTTGATAAAGGCATGCTGTTTTCAATACTTGTTGAGGAGATATGATTCATACTTCAAATGGACAAAAGAGTTTTGTGAGACTAAAGGAATTGAATTAAGCTGAAGCCTAGCTTTTAGAAAGCAAATATCTCCATATTTATTCCACTGAATTCAGTGAGGCTTGCTTTGGAAGAAACATGAATAGGATGTCCAAAGAGCCAAGTCAAAAGAACTGGGCAAGGCACAGTCCTAAATACATTTACATTGGAGTAAGTTCCATTAACTGCAATTAGTCTTTCTCTTGTAAACTCATCTGGATTTCAGCCATAATTTTCTGATCACAAGGGCCTTTTATTAGCCACATTGGCACTTAACTTTATATAGTATGCAACTATATTATTCCAATTGGGGAATGTAGATTTATTCTAATAGTAGACAAACTCTCCTCACCTTATGGCTACTTTCATTGAGGCAGGACAGATATATATCATCCCAGTAAAGCTGACTCTCAAACTAGCATAGTGTATTAGCACAGTGATCAAGAGCACTTGCGCAGTTAACATCAGAAGTTCTGATGAAATATCAAGGTACCTTTACAAAGTACCTGACAGTAGCGAGGTCTATTTTATTTGTTTGTTTGCTCTTCTGGAAAAAAAGATGTTTTATTGTTATAGAACTGATGGCAGGTAGACTAAGGCAGTCATTGAATGGATTCCACTTGCTCAAAAGAGACCTAAAACAAGATGGAGCAATGACATCAGCAAGAATTACGGGTCCAATTGGCAAAAGAAAGCTCAAGACTTGTTTTAGCTGGAAACATGCGGAAGAGGCCTTCATCCTGCAGTAGATAGACAATGGCTAGAATGATTGTTATAATAAAATAAAAAGCAAATGGTGAGGCCAATGAATGAAAATTTCTCACAAAAAAGGGACAAGAGGAGATGTTATAGCAACAAGCCAAGAGAAGCTCTGCAATAATTTGGGGGAATGTGTGAAAAAAAGGAGCATGTTCTACACTGGGATGCTGCAATGCTACTTTCATCATTCTAATCTCCTCTCCCTTTTGTCTGGGTATGATGTTGCTGGTTGAATTGATGCTAGACTGGAGTTCTTCCATCAAATTGTTCTTTTTCAGCCAGTGAGGCTAAAATAGTTCAGTGAATAATGTATAAAGTTTCTCTTGCCAGAGAACTGGGCAGAAAACACGATATAAAGAACCAACGTTCTTTTCCAAAAGTCTTACTTTCCTAGAGCTTTCTAGAGATATTGAACAATAAATTTGGAATCTTATGCATGCAAGATAAGCGACATGGTACTTTCTTACTAAGTTCTTATACAGTAGCAAAAACGTAGATCTACATGGAGATCTTAGTCACGTTGAGAGTTCTGGGGACTTTAAATCTAGCATGTTTCCAGCATACCAAACTGAAGAAGATGCAATATAAGGGCAAAGAGTTATCTGCAAAGATGTTAAGCATTCCAAACACAGAAGTTAAACACTAAATTATTGGATTTTTTTACATAAGATCAGAACTTTGTAACTTCTGCGTATCTAGGGCTACTTTAAAAATTCAATCTCTTCCTCCTCCTCCTCCTCTTCTGCCCCTCCCCCTTCTCCTCTAACTCCTCTTCCTCTTCTACCAGTTTCTTTCATTTTCTTTCTTCCTCAATATTTATACTGTGTTTTAAAACTAAACCAGAAATATTGTTTGGAAGACAGTGGAAGATGAATAGATTGATCACTTGTATTTCCTGATTCTTAAAAAGAGTCATATCTGTGATAGCAATTCCTTTGAACATAACAGTTTCCTTGTTCTTTGTATCTAATATCTTTTCAGTCACATTATTTTTCTCTAGGGTACCACTCAAGTGTCATTTCATAATTCAGACTCAATGTCAGTAGGTATTGATAGGGTGCCAGTATAATGTAATAGAAGTCGATCTTTTAATATAAAATCTAAGAGAGTTTACTGCTGCATGACATTGCGTATGATTTTTTTTATCCAGACATTTAAGTGCCCAACCAGGATAATTTATATCCAGACCTGCATTTTATATTGCAAAATATGCTTAATGCTTATCCTTGCACTGGTATGAGTTTTCTATTTTGCATTTTGCAATTATTTTCAGACCCCTGAAGTTTGAACTGCTGAGTCACTGGAAAAGAGATAGTAGCAGTCCCATTAAGCTTTTAGTATTAAGCCTTGAAATTGGTATTTTTAAAAATATATTTCTTAAAGCTATTTGGGAAAAAAACCATCCATTTAAGAAATATAAATTTCACTTTTGCACCAAATCCATTAAATGTTTGTGAATGTATGTATGTGTATATCCCTATGTATTTCATTTATATGTTATTAAATGAGTTATATCCTTTGGTGTATAGATATATATCAAAATATTGAGAGAGGTTTCTTCAAATATTGATTGATGGGAGTCACTAAACCTAATCCTTTGTGAAAAGGTGAATACTCTCAATATTATTCCCAGATTAATTTACAGTAATTAAAGGAAGAAATTCCACTTTATAAATCTGGAAAATATTTTCATTAAATAAATTCCTTGTTTGAAATATTTCTATGAGGTTCCAGGAGTATCTTTACAAAAAATGCAGTTACCAATTATGAAGGAAGATCCAGTTTTCCAAATATGGAAGTATATCATGAGGCTTACCTGAAGGCAATATATATAATTATGGGGAAATCTATCATTAAAATTGGAAGACAAATTGTGATATGGAAATATTGGATGGAAGCAAGGATATTGAGTTTGGACCAGCTGAAAGGTGATGAAGATGAATTTGTAGTATACTCTGTCTTAAGAGAGAAATTGTTGTTGTTGTTGTTAGCTGTGAAGTCGTGTCTGACCCATCGCGACCCTATGGACAACATTCCTCCAGGCCTTCAAAGTTTCAACCCATGTTTTGCACTCTCCTTCTTCACCCGCAACAAGAGGCTCTTTAGTTCTTCTTCACTTTCTGCCATTAGAGTGGTATCATCTGCGTATCTTAGGTTGTTGATATTTCTTCCGACAATCTTAATTCCAACTTTTGATTCATCTAGCCCTGACTTTCTCATGATGTGCTCTGCATATAAGTTAAATAGGCAGGGCGACAGTATACAGCCTTGCTGGACTCCTTTCCCAATTTTGAACCAATCAGTGGTTCTCTGTCCAGTTCTCACTGTTGCTTCTTGACCCGCATATAGGTTTCTCAAGAGACAAATAAGATGGTCTGGTACTCCCATCTCTTTAAGAACTTGCCACAGTTTGTTATCATCCACACAATCAAAGGCTTTAGCATAGTCAATGAAGCAGAAGTAGATGTTTTTCTGGAACTCCCTAGCTTTCTCCATGATCCAGCGTATGTTGGCAATTTGATCTCTAGTTCCTCTGCCTCTTCGAAATCCTGCCTGTACTTCTGGTAGTTCTCGATCCACATACTGCTGAAGTCTAGCTTGTAGGATTTTAAGCATGACTTTACTAGCATGAGAAATGAGTGCAATGGTGCGATAGTTTGAACATTCTTTGGCACTGCCTTTCTTTGGAATTGGAATGTAAACTGATCTTTTCCAATCCTGTGGCCACTGTTGAGTTTTCCAAATTTGCTGGCAAATTGAGTGTAGCACTTTTACTGCATTGTCTTTTAAGATTTTGAATAGCTCAGCTGGAATACTGTCACCTCCACTAGCTTTGTTGTTGCTCAGCTTTTCTAAGGCCCACTTCACTTCACATTCTAAGACAGGGGTGTCAAACTCAATTTCATTGAGGGCCGCGTCAGCATTGCGGTTGCCCTCAAGGGGCCGGGTGGGTATGGCCTGGGTGGGCGTGGCCTACTGGTTGGGCGTGGCTAGAGTGCATATGGCCTACTGGGTGGGCGTGGCCAGCTCTACATCATTCGCATCAAGGGTGCCTATGGGGGCCTGGGCAGGAGTGGGACAGATCTGGGGGTCTCTGGCAGAAGGAGGGTCTCTGGGCCAGGACCAAGGCAGAGGGGGCCGTTCCCTCACTGTTTCCAGGATGGCTTCGTGGGCCGCATGAAACCACTTCGCGGGCCGGATCTGGCCCCCGGGCCTTGTGTTTGACATGTCTGTTCTAGGATGTCTGGCTCAAGGTCAGTGACCACCTCATTGTGATTATCTGGGATGTTAAGCTCATTCTTGTATAGTTCTTCTGTGTAATTTTGCCACCTCTTCTTAATCTCTTCTGCCTCTGTTAGGTCCCTGCCATTTTGGTCCTTTATCATGCCCATTTTTGCATTAAACGTTCCCTTCATCTCTCCAATTTTCTTGAAAAGATCTCTGGTCCTCCCTATTCTATTGTTTTCTTCTATTTCTTTGCACTGTTCATTTAAGAAGGCATTCTTATCTCTTCTAGCTATTCTCTGGAATTCTGCATTCAATTGGGCATATCTTTCTTTTTCTCCCTTGCCTTTCACTTCCCTCCTTTCCTCAGCTATTTGCAAAGCTTCCTCAGACAGCCATTTTGCTTTCTTACATTTCTCTTTCTTTGGGATAGTTTTGGTTGCTACCTGTTGTACAATTTCGCGAACCTCTGTCCATAGTTCTTCAGGCACTCTGACTATCAGATCTAATTTCTTAAATTTATTTGTCACCTCTACTGTATATTCAACAGGGATATGATTTAATTCATACCTGAGTGGCCTAGTGCTTTTCCCTACTTTCTTCAGTTTAAGCCTAAACTTTGCAAGGAGAAGCTCATGGTCTGAGCCACAGTCAGCTCCTGGTCTTGGTTTTACTGACTGTATAGAGCTTCTCTATCTTTGGCTGCAGAGCATATAGTCAATCTGATTTCTGTGTTGACCGTCTGGTGATGTCCATGTGTAGAGCCGTCTCTTGGGTTGTTGGAAAAGAGTGTTTGCTATGACCATCGTATTCTCTTGACAAAATTCTATCAGCCTGTGCCCTGCTTCATTTTGTACTCCAAGGCCAAACTTGCCTGTTATTCCAGTTATCTTTTGGCTTCCTACTTTAGCATTCCAACCCCCCCATGATGATAAGAACATCATCATTTGGTGTTAGTTCTATAACGTGATGTAGGACTTCATAGAACCAGTCAATTTAATCCTCTTCAGCACTGGTGGTTGGGGCATATACCGTATATACTTGAGTATAAGCCGACTCGAGTATAAGCCGAGACCCCCAATTTCACCCCCCAAAACTGGAAAAAGTTATTGACTCGAGTATAAGCCGATCCGCCGTTCTGCAAGCCTCTGCCGCCAGCAGAGGCTCGATCCGCCATTTTGCAAGCCTGAATACACAGGAATACCCTGTGTGGCCGCGGCTCTCGGGGAAGCCCTGGCTGTCCGCTTCCTCGCTCCACGCTGCCATTCGGGGCCCGCGCGTTCCCCGGGCAAATCGCGGCGCCCAGCAGGCGAGGAAACACGCCCGCTCCAGTCGCCCCCCCTTCCCTCAGGAGACGCGAAGCAAGTGACCGCCCGGAGCTTACCGAGGACTTGCGCGCGGCCGAGGCTTCGGTGCTTCCAGGATCGCGCGCACCTCTCCCAAGCCGCCGCCGTCCGGAGACCTGCCGAAGTTTGGGGAGGTTTGGGGAGGTGCGCGCGCACCTCCCCAAACGTCGGCAGGTCTCCGGACCTCCGCGCCCTGCCTGCCTGAGGAACGGAGACCTGCCGACGTTTGGGGAGGTTTGGCCGCCTCCCCAAACCTCCCCAAACGTTGGCAGGTCTCCGTTCCTCCTGCCGAAGTTTGGGGAGGTTTGGGCACCTCCCCAAACCTCCCCAAACGTCGGCAGGTCTCCGTTCCTCCTGCCGACGTTTGGGGAGGTTTGGGCGCCTCCCCAAACCTCCCCAAACGTCAGCAGGTCTCCGTTCCTCCTGCCGACGTTTGGGGAGGTTTGGGCGCCTCCCCAAACCTCCCCAAACGTCGGCAGGTCTCCGTTCCTCCTGCCGACGTTTGGGGAGGTTTGGGCGCCTCCCCAAACCTCCCCAAATGTCGGCAGGTCTCCGTTCCTCCGCGCAGACCTGCCGACGTTTGGGGAGGTTTGGGCGCCTCCCCAAACCTCCCCAAACGTCGGCAGGTCTCCGTTCCTCCTGCCGACGTTTGGGGAGGTTTGGGCGCCTCCCCAAACCTCCCCAAACGTCGGCAGGTCTCCGTTCCTCCGCGCAGACCTGCCGACGTTTGGGGAGGTTTGGGCGCCTCCCCAAACCTCGGCAGGTCTCAGTTCCTCCTGCTGACGTTTGGGGAGGTTTGGGCGCCTCCCCAAACGTCGGCAGGTCTCCGTTCCTCCTGCCAACGTTTGGGGAGGTTTGGGCGCCTCCCCCCCAAACCTCCCCAAACGTCGGCAGGTCTCCGTTCCTCCGCGCAGACCTGCTGACGTTTGGGGAGGTTTGGGCGCCTCCCCAAACCTCCCCAAATGTTGGCAGGTCTCCGTTCCTCCGCGCAGATCTGCCGACGTTTGGGGAGGTTTGGGCGCCTCCCCAAACCTCCCCAAACGTCGGCAGGTCTCCGTTCCTCCTGCCGACGTTTGGGGAGGTTTGGGCGCCTCCCCAAACCTCCCCAAACGTCGGCAGGTCTCCGTTCCTCCGCGCAGACCTGCCGACGTTTGGGGAGGTTTGGGCGCCTCTTTTGAACTACCTAGTACTTGGAATTTGACAACCAAAGAGCATAAATGAATTCTCCATGCCCTTACTATGGTCAAAGGCTGAATGAATGTATGGCTCCTTTCACTCAATGGATTGAGGACATAATTGCATTTGCCATCTATGAATGGATGTCCACTTTGTATAGACAAATGTAATGAAATATGGGATTCATTTTCAGGAAACACAATAGCTTTAAAAAAAACCATGATAGTTATATAAATGTATTGGAAACATATGTGTACATGAATAATAATTGCATTAGGTGAAAGGACAGAAATTTTGATTTGGCTGATTTCACTATTCATATCCAGCAGTTTTATTTTCCTAAAAGGAAAATCAAAGTCCATTTCCAATGCTGGTCTTTGGAAGTAAACCGATTAGGAAGCCTTATCTGATTTATGTTTGTTTTTATAGAATCAGCAACTGATTTTAAATTTATTTGATGTAGTGTTTAAAGGCACCTGGGGGTTTCTAGTCCTTTTTTAGGCATAAAGCTGACTGAGTGATGTTAGACGGGTCTCTCTCTGTCAGTCCCAGGAAGAAGACAGTTCTGAAGCAATAATTGCCCTACTTATTTCTTCAACAAGTGGCAGCTATGGCTAGTCTAGAAAGCTAATCAGGATCAGTCTAGTTAGGATACAGAAGGTTTAAGTTTATAGATTAATATGGAAAAGGCAGTGATAAACTATCCCTGTAATATACCAATACAATTATTGGTGGTATTATTATTATTATTGTTATTGTTATTATTATTATTCCAATAAAATTAGGACAGTAGTAGCACTACTGTCCTACTACTATAGTGAATTGATTTTGCTACCATAAATTTAGCAAAAGCAATGCAGTACTCAGTTCTTGTCACCTACCTATTCTTAACATATAAGCATTCTTCCATTTTTATTCAAATATGTCATAGTTGTGGTTTTTGTGGGTACCTTCTTAAGAGTAACTCAAAACATCACATAAATTGGAAATGAACTGTGGAATTAATTTGCTCAGTCTGACTGCATATTTCCTTGGCATCATATGAAAAAATGAATAAGAATGCAAATAATGTCTAAACATTCATATATTCCTTCTGTCTGTGCAGATTATACTATTATTTGTATGATAGTCCAACTTTGCTTTTTATTTGGAGGCATTATTTCAGTTGGAAAATAAATTTGCATTTGCAGATATGTGTGCCCTTCAATACGGGTGCAGAGATATCACCATACCAGACACACATTAACTCTCTTGTTTATGCAATTGCTATGCATTTATGAATTTTAATTTTTCTTGTCCTTCAATAACATAACTACAACAGTTAAATTGTTAAACAGTAATAAAATATGAAGTAAATACAATATAATACTATATTCAACTTATTTTAATATATTTTTGTTAGTATCATTTTCAGTAAATTAAATATGAACGTTAATAATTAAGATTCCATATGAAGAAACAATGCCTAGTGTACCTTTCCACCCTATTTAATGCTACCTGGAAGATATTCCTTTTATTGCTTTTCAGATTTGCAGAAGATATGAAAATAGGAAGGATAATTAATAGCAGAAAAGAACATTTTGATGCAGATTCAGAATTTTTTTTATTTTTTTTATTTTAATTCCATTTATATCCTGCCCTTCTCCGAAGACTCAGGGCGGCTTACAAGCTTAGCAGTAGCCTTCATTCTATGTATATGCCTGCTTATTAGGGCTTTCATACACCCCCCAAGCGGCATTATTACAAAGTCAGCTTAATTGCCCCCAACAATCTGGGTCCTCATTTTACCTACCTCGGAAGGATGGAAGGCTGAGTCAACCTTGAGCCTGGTGGGATGCAAACCTGCACTAATTGCAGGCAGCTGGTGTTACTTAAGGAGGCATTAGCCCACTGCTCCACCAAGGCTCTTAGAGATAAATTTAAAATCTTAAATTAAAGTACAAATACTTATACACATATATTTACATGAATCTATATTAAAAATAAATATAAAATGAGGCAACTGGAAAAAGTATGTAGAAAAATTATATGGAAAAAGAATATAGCATCTTCATATTCCAACAAATGGAATATGGAGTAAAAGAATGGTAAAATTTCTAAAATGCTGAGAAACATAGTGTCCAAGTTACACAAAGTAATACTACAATTACCATACAGAATCATTAAATTGGAAAGAAAGGGGTTCCTGAATACGGCTGCAAAACTGTAGACAATTGGATATCCAATGTCTTTGCTGAATTATATACATGGTAGGGACTTTAGAAGTCACCTAATTCAACCTCCTTCTCAGCCCATTATAAAGGTAAAGGTTCCCCCACACATGCGTGCTACTCGTTTCCGACTCTAGGGGCCGGCGCTCATCTCCGTTTCAAAGCCGAAGAGCCAGCGCTTGTCCAAGGACGTCTCCGTGGTCATGTGGCCGGCATGACTAGATGCCAAATGCGCACGGAACGCTGTTACCTTCCCACTGTAGTGGTCCCTATTTTTCTACTTGCATTTTTATGTGCTTTTGAACTGCTAGGTTGGCAGAAGCTGGGACGAGTAACAGGTGCTCACTCTGTTATACGGCACTCGGGATTCAACCCGCCAAACTGCCGACCTTCTGATCGACAAGCTCAGCGTCCTAACCCACTGAGCCACCGCATCCCTACTCTCAGCCCATTAGCATCTCTAATAGATGACAATCAACACTCTCTTCAAAGACCTTCAACCAAATTCCATTGGCTGACAGCTTGCACAACCTGTTCCATTGGCTGGCAGTTTGCACAATCAGAAAATATCTCTGACTTTTGAGCGGCACCTTCCCTTTAATGGTAACCCATTGCTTCTACTTGTGTCCTCTGGTGAAATAGAGAATAAATCCACTCAAATCTTCTGTCAGACAATCCTTCAGATCTCTGAAGACTTCTTTTATATCTTCTCTCAATCATCTTTTTGTAGGTCAAATGTACCCAGATCTTTCCATATCTTTCATTATCTTGGTAGCTTTTCTTCTGAACGTGCTCCAGTTTCTCATTGTCCTGTTTGAATTGTGATGCCTAGAAATGGGGTCTGGCCAGGGCAGAGGAGAATGTATTCTGTTCATTTCACTGTATTCTACCCAACTGAACAGCCAGTGGATGCTGTAGCATTGCAAATCTAGCTCTGAGCTGAATATGAATCTAGCTGATCTCTATGGTACCTTCAAAATATATGTTTGTGTTTAATATAAACATACAGGATATGGAAATATAAGATAGATATTAATTTAGAATTTTAATATTTTCCTTTTTCCATTTTTCAGTAAGCAGTTCTGAAAAAGCAATATAAAATGCTTCCAGTTAGGTAATTGTAAAGAATAATACTCTCTCTATATAAAGACCTGACAATGACAAAATGTGCCATACAGTTTTCTCTCTAGGATTACTTGACTTTGAAGTAGTTTAATCAAAAAGATGGTTATTTGGTTTAAATAAGAGTAATAAAATATTTAATAGATTGCCTCATACCTATAGATATTTTTTAAACTCAGAAGACAGTTCAAAGGAGGGTGATATTGTGAAATACTGCAAAGAAAGAAATAATTGCAAATTGAGGAAGATACCATCTAGTTCTGCTAATGCTTTATTTCATGATTCCATCAGTTCTTGATTGTTTTATTAAAATCTGATTTTTCAATGCAACTGAAAATAATATACTAATACATTTTTTACAAATGTGATTCGAGACAAGAACTATTCAAGATAATGAAGAAAATACAGTTTAGAGACAGCACTTAAATTCTTCTGCCGTAACCTGTATCCTTCCACTCTATCCTTCCACCTTTTCCTTTAGATTGAATCTGTATTCTGAATGCTAATACGACAAGAGCAGGGGGAGGCCTCTTTTTTTTCCCAGTTCAGAGCTTCAACTACTTGCAATTTTTTTAAAGGTTTTAGACAATAAGTATTCCCTAGTGTGATCTAAAGTGGGATAATAAGAGCATTGATACTTAGGAAGAGCTTTGCTGGATCAAAACAAAACCCATCTAGTTAGGTATTTTATTTCCAGAGTGCACAACTGTATACCAAGGGAAAGCTCAGCAATAAAGCATATTTTCTAGGACCTGGTATCTAAAAGCCTCTTTCAGATTGAGTTCTTATATTGCACTCAGGCATATAGTAGCTCTTATTTTTTCATGACCTAGGTGAGAAAGTTCACACTCCTTGTTCTATGGACTCTGCAGCCTTGAGTACCAATGACTAAGGCATTCTTCTGTATCACCTGCCCATGGGGTGGTGGTTCTTTTACATTAAACAAATGTTTTGGTGTCCTGCAAACTTCATCTTGCGGGTTTCAATGTGTCATGGCATTATCTTCATTAATGATTTGGATGAGGGGATAGATGGGGAACTCATCAAATTTGCAGACGACACCAAGCTGGCAGGAATAGCCAATACTCCAGAAGATAGGCTTAAGATACAGAAGGATCTGGACAGACTCGAACACTGGGCACTATCTAACAAAATGAAATTCAATGGTGAAAAAAGTAAGGTTCTACATTTAGGCAGGAAAAATCAAATGCAGAGGTATAGTATAGGTGGTACCTTGCTCAATAGTAGTAACTGTGAGAGGGATCTCGGAGTCTTAGTAGACAATCACTTCAATATGAGCCAGCAGTGTGCTGCAGCTGCCAAAAAAGCCAACACAGTGCTAGGCTGCATTAACAGAGGGATAGAATCAAGATCAAGTGAAGTACTAACACCACTTTACAATGCTTTGGTAAGGCCACACCTGGAATACTGCATCCAGTTTTGGTCACCGCGATGTAAAAAAGATGTTGAGACTCTAGAAAGGGTACAGAGAAGAGCAACAAAGATGATTAGGGGACTGGAGGCTAAAACATATAGGGAACGGTTGCTGGAATTGGGTATGTGTAGTTTAAAAAAGAGAAGGGTGAGGGGTGACATGATAGCAGTGTTCCAATATCTCGGGCTACCACAAAGAAGAGGGAGTCAAGCTATTCTCCAAAGCACCTGAAAGCAGGACAAGAAGCAACGGATGGAAACTAGTCAAGGAGAGAAGCAACCTAGAACTAAGGAGAAACTTCCTGACAGTTAGAACAATTAACCAGTGGAACAACCTGCCTCCAGAGGTGGTGAATGCTCCAACACTGGAGGTTTTTAAGAAGAGACTGGACAGCCATTTGCCTGAAATGGTATAAGGTTTCCTGCCTGAGCAGGGGGTTGGACTAGATGACCTCCAAGGTCCCTTCCAACATTATTATTATTATTATTATTATTATTATTATTATTATTATTATTATTATTATTATTATTATTATTATTTACAGGTGCCATTCTTGGTTTATAGAATGGTCCCCAAAATACTTAGCCAAATTACTTGTGAATCAGATAACTTAAGGAGACAAAAGGAAGACAAAAGGTAAATATTCCAGTTAATCACAGAAAGATTGCTCATAAGTCAGAGATGAGAAGGCATAGAGGTTTTTGCCTGTATGCATATGTCCTGCTTGCTTGCCTGGTTACAAGGAAGATGCGTTGCCTACCAGACAAAGGTGTTGGTCAGAGGGAGGGTTGCACCCAAGAGAACAAGAGGTACCCAGTGCGTGACAGCTATTTGAGCCAGCAAAGAAACTATGTGAGGGGAAATTAAACCAAACCAAATCAGTGAGAGTGAAAACTTTTCTGAGACTTTGCAAGGCAATCTGAGCAAAGAGAAAACAGGAGAAATCAACTTTGTGAATATGTTTGTGTTTGATTCTCCTTTCTGCTCTCTTAAGACTGGCTGCGGGGAGGGTGGGGAGGAGGTCAGTCTGATTGACTTCAATACAAGAGCTACTATTGTTTAAAGTTAATGTTGTATGTATTGTCTGTAGATTTGGTATTGCTTATATGCAAACGGTAAAACACCTGTTCTTAACTTTGGTTTCAAATAAAGTAGTAAAGCTGTTTGTTCATAATTATAAGAGTATCCTGGATCTCTTACTGGATTTGTGAAGGGAGGAAGGAATGCTTCTTAAAATTCTTTGATGGTGGGATGGTTGGCAGCATTTGATATAACTATACAACCTGATAGAGATCATACTTTGGAAGATTCCCATGGGGACAATTTTTGGAATGTAGGAATACCTATTATGTGAAAAATAGTTTCACAAAGAGGTATAATACTGAAAAAACAAGTTATAAAAAAGGCATGTAATGATGATGATAACTTTATTGTCACTTTGAATGTACACCAATCGGCATACATCAAAATGAAATTTCGTTGCATACAGCTTTCAAAGGGTCACCACCTCCGATAAATACTTCTTGTTCGTGGCCCGCTCAAATTTCACATTGTCCATTTTAGTCTCTAGGGAGTGAACGATGGCACACAGGACAGATGGAAATGGGGCTCCATGTGGATTAGCCCTCAAATTCGCTTGTATTCTGACAACCTCGCCTTCTTTCCTTTTTCTGATCCTGACTCTTCCACCTTTTCCTTAAAGAGGCCTTGCTTCTTTTCGCCCCTGGAACACGCTGCCACCAACTCCTCCAAAAGCCTCTCTCTCTTCCTCTGGGCCTGCCGACAGCCTCATCCAGTTCCTTCGCTCCATAAGCTCCAGGTCCTCTCCTCCTCTGCCTCCTCTGGAAACAGCCCTGATTTGCAATACAATCCATCACTGGGCCAGCAGTCAGATCTTGCTGCTGGTAGAACAAATTCAAACAGTGCCAACGACTTTTAACGGTCTCACCAACATAATGTAATGCAATACACATAGCATAACATAGCACTGTTATGTCCATACTGAACTTAAAGCTTCTGGTAAAATAAGATATTCTACCCAAACCTAAAGAATTTATAATTAAATGTTTAGATCGGATTAAAAAGGTTTAAGATTGGTTGTATAAAGAAATACAGTACTGTAATTCATTGATTCTCTTTTGAATTCACAATATATCATTTGCATTGCCTGTTTTGAATGAAGGTTTCCTCTATGCTGCTGTAAATTTATCTCTAAAATTAAATTCAGAATTTTGCAGTTGGAAGAAATCATGAAGGTCAATTAATCCAACCTTTATTCAACACAAGAATCACATAATTACATTATCATGACTGTACCATGTACCCAGCATCTGCTTAAACATAAACTTTTGATCTCTGATGATCTGTTTTTCACAGAATATGAAAATTATGTCATTGCACTCTGTATGGGGTGTGTGATCATTTCACTGATTTGGACAAAGCATTTCATGACTCCTGTGACTTTAAATGCAACACTTCTTTGCTAATTTACATTTTATTGCTTTTGATTGTGGTTTTAAGATGAATAGACTATTAATTTTCCAACTCTGATGTAGCTTCTCTAATAGGTTCCAGAGTCAGTTTCTGTTCTGTGGAAGGAAGTGCAGTGGACAGTACAGTACTTAAAGTATTTATTTTATTTTATTTTCTATAATTTAAACTGAAGAAGGCTTCAGTAATTAAATTCTACTTGGCTCTTCCCAGTAGGAAAAAAGTCAACAATAAGCCAATGAAATGGAACAAGAAACTATGAAAATGTGTATTTAGAGATTACTAGAAATCTGGAGACAAATCAGACTGCATCTGCAAACCACACAATTTTAATGCTAAATGTGCAGCCATTTTATGCTAAATGTGACCTTTCTACACCGTCTATATAAACATTATGTAAGAATCTCAGTGATGGGAAAGGGCAGTATATAGGACCTCCATTATAGTTCTCCTTGAGGCTCGTTGAAGAAAATCAATCAACAGCATTAAAAGGCTTTGTGCAGGAACAACTCAAGTTACATATATTGGTTGCAGTTTTTATTCAGAAAAGAAAATGAGTGAATTTTTACAAAATATTTGAGTTTCAAACTATGTGCTGTTCTAGTACATACCAAGATTTTCTCAAGCAAAAAGAAGCTTGCAGGTGTAAATGGCAGGAAATTGACCTCAACTGCAGGGTGGGTATTTATAGGGCATAGAAGCTAATATATGAATGTTTGACATAATGGAACATAGATGGCTCATATTTGTTCATGGATAATACAACAGCTGTTGCATCTGTAAAAGTATGGCAAAGTATTCAATATAAGGCAAATGATGGTATGTTGCTACCCACTTAACACTGGTAACATTTAGCATTAAAACACTTAATTAGTTGATGGAATCCAATAACTTGATTAATATACTCATATTACTCAATGTCGTCTAACATCAGTCAGTGCATATACTTGGAATAAAGGAGGGAACTTTTTCCTGGATACTGCATCTGTTTGCTTTTCTGTATTTTGCACAGAAGTCCAAACTAGTTATCCCAATGAAAAGAAATGCAAACTGAAATTTCCTGGAATATGTCTCTTTTCATTCTACCCTTACCAGAATTTGGCAAAGCAAAGAATGGACCACTTCTTTTGAGAATGTTTTAGCTTGAAGTTTCTGCATGAGTAAATCTTGATCTACATCAGTGGTGGGCAACCTATAGCTTCAGATTTGCATAAGCTCCAGATTCTCTCCTATTAATATGACTTCTGAAAATTGAAAAGTATCATTTCATTGCCATTGTGAAGTGAAAAACACATGAAAATAAAAATGTGTGCCTATTTTAGAGCTTAGTCTGCATTTTTAAAATGCAAATAATCCAACCCTCCTACATGTATGAAATATGATCTCATTTACTTTCAGCTATTCAAGGTTTTTTAAAGCTTTATAATTCTATGACATTCATTACAACATAGCTGTTTTCTTCTTGCAAATTAAGCATTGCTGAGAACACTGCTGAGTGGGGATGTATTCACCTTGTTGAAGTATTCATTCGTTTGTCAGGGCAGTACTAAGCTACTTTATTTTTTTCAAAAATGCACTTTGGAACATGATTGTAATATCTGCATGCAACTTTTTAAAGCAACGTATCTTTTCCTAGGATCATAAACGAATGGCAGACAGCAGCCCTGCAATCAAGATCACGCAAAGTATTAGTACCACTTTATAAAACCCTAGTAAGACACCTGGAATACTGCAGCCAAATGTTGAGAGTTTGGAAAAAATTCAGAGAAGAGCAACAAAGATGATCAAATGCCTGGAGACTAAAACATACGAAGAATGGCTAAGGGACTTGGGTTTGGCTAATCTAAAGAAAAGAAGAAATAGGGGAGACAAGATAGCAGTGTTCCAGTATCCGAGAGGCAGAGGGGGCCAGGTTGTTCAACAAAGCACCAGAGGGAAGTATGAGAAACAATGGTTGGAAACTGATCAAAGACAGAAACAACCTGGAATTAAGGAGAAACTTCCTGACAGTGAGGACAATCAACCAGCTTACCCCCAGAAATCGTGGGCGCTCCATCACTGGAGATTTTAAAGAAGAGACTAGACATTCACCTGTATGAGATGGTATAGGTTCTCCTGCTTGAGCAGGGGGCTGGACTAGAAAACCTCCAAGGTCTCTTCCAGGTCTATTCTATTCTAATTCTGGGAAAAGATAAAGTTACCTAAAAAGCTGCAGAGGCTGTATTTGTTCTTCTGTGAGTATTTGTTTGTTTATATCCCACCTTTATTATTTTTACAAGTAACTCAATGGAACGAATACTTATTATTTAAGCAGATTACACTTGTTACTACTGTGGTGACGCAGTTGTTAGAATGCAATATTGCAGGCTAATTCTGCTGACTGTCAGCAGTTCAATTCTGACCACCTCAAGGTTGACTCAGCCTTCCATCCTATGCTGACTCTATGAACCACTTAGAGAGGGCTATAACACACTGTGAATGGGTATATAAATCTAAGAGCTATTGCTACTTGGGCAGGACATCTAGAAGATCCCAGGTCTGTAGGCAAAATTGAGAAACCAAAGCAACATCCCCAAAAACAAACATTACACAGTACTGTGAACTAGAAAACTACATTGTTATGTCATCAGGAGTTAGGACTAACTGAAAGGATACAAACTCATTTTTGTATCATAAGTGAACTTTCAAGTGACTAACGCAGGCTCCGCTTCGACAAATTATACCCACAGAGAAAACTCTATTTACTTTTAATTATCCAGAATAAGAATCATAGATTTCAGTAAAATTATTCCTCCTCACCTAGTATTGTATATCTGTGTTCAAAACTGGGATTGAAGTCTATGCACGTGAGTGTCAAATTACAACATCAGAGACCCAATATTATTGAACTATAGGAATTTCAGTTTCATTTACCCTTTTAAAAGAACTTTAAAATAAATACCCCACCTTGGACACTAATGGAAAATTGGGATACAAATCTTGATAACTGATTTATTTACTTAGTTACATCTCTTGAAAATTGTAGGGTATTAGGCTACATGGCACTGAGAATGCAGTCCTAAGCATTTTATTTTCCAGAGTAAAGTCCCACTGTGCTCAATGAGGCTTATTCTATTCTTGCAAAGTATTTTTAGGATTATACTGCTTTAATAGACTTTATTAAGGGGCTTGTATTACATTTTGGTTCAGAGTTTTAATGCATTTTTTCCCTCCCTCATCCTTAATTAAAACAATTCATTGAAACTGAGCAAGCTGTTGACTGATTAGTCAATTAACTATTCTGTTTATTAACTGATTGATTAATCAGTTAATTAACTAGAGCAAAGACCGGCTGCCACTTTGCTTGCCATGCAGGAAAACTTCAGAAAGTTAGGATAGCTGTTTCCTAATCTATTCACTATGTCCTCTTTTCTATATTAGCTCTACTGCTCTTCAGTATGACTAAGGTCGTTTCTTCAATATGTATGTAAAATTTCAAAGGTGCAAGTAAAGAAAAAAGGAGCAGAAAAAGGTAAATCAACTTATGATTAAAAAGGTAAAGACTCCCTCAAATTGACTGGGTTGGATTTGATGGAACATAAAGGCCAAGATCATTCTGTCTTCTTGTGTTTACTTTACAGGTAGTCCTTGACTTACAACTTGTCATTTAGTGACCGTTTGAAATTACAACGGACTTACCAAGGAGTATTTGTGACCTGGTTCCAAAGTTTTGAGGGCTGCCCCTAGTCACATGACCGCATTTTGAGCCCCTGCCAACCAAGCTGCATTTATGCCACTTGCACTGTCCTGCAGTCACCTGAGCAGATTTTATGGTAATTTTGCTGAAAATCAGCATTTCTGTTTTTCACCAAAACCAGCCCTTAATGAACCATTGGTTTGCTTAATGACTATGGTGTTCGCTTCACCATCACTGCAAAAAAGGTTGAGTGACCTAATTTACAACTATCACAACTTACAACAAGGTTCTATTATGGTTTTAAGTCAAGGACTACCTGAATTTCCTGCTTTCCACACCAAAGAAAGAACAATTAGATAGACTGCTGCTGTGTCCTAAGTGTGGTAGGAAAATAACTCCATCACTCCATGAATTGTGTCCCATTCTCTACTAGCAATTGACACTGATCAGTTAAACATTTATTTAATCATGATTTACTGAATAAACTATTGATGAGTTCAATTTATGCATTAAGTCAGAAATCATGATTTCTGGGCTGGGTTCAGATAACACACTATGCTAAAAGCAGGTTAAGCAATAATTTTTATCCAATTTAAGGTAACAGTAGACAAATAATGCAGCAAATAACCACACTAATTGAAAACGTGGTATGTACACATATGCATGTACTGCAGCACTATTCTCTGGCAGGAAGAATAAAACAGCAAAGGATCCACCTTGTTGTGCTAATCCCCTAACATATCTGGGACAAGTTGTAAATATATCTGCTGTCTGGAAGCATCTGTCATCTAGAAGAAACGATAGATTTATCATTCCAGAAATAGCTCCATTTCAAGGCAAAGTTTATACTTCTGCTGAAATCATGAATGTTCAGATTCTTATGTTTGTGTCCTATTATACAACTGTTTCCTGGGGCTGACGTCCATTGGCCAAAGGATTATGTAACACACACACAGAGAGATATATCTTATATTTTGTACTTTGTTTTTATGCTTCTTGTAAGCTTTGAAAACTTGTGGATTTGAAGGCAGCAAATGTGGTACAAAATGAGATAATTTTTTTAAAGAGAAACTTTAAAGCAGATCTTATGTTTGTACCTATTAAGATAGCTATCAACTCACAATCACAATTGGTACCACAATTTTACGACTTTACTTGTTACCTTTCTTAAGCAAACCACTGCAGTCATTAAGTGAATCACACAGGCATTAAGTGAATCCAGTTTTCCACTTTACGTGTCAGAAGCTGGCTGAGAAGGTTGCAAATGGCAATCACATGACCCAGAGAGGCTGCAACCATTGTAAATACTTGCTGGATGCCAGGCACCCGAATTCTGATCACATGACTGTGGGGATGCTGTGATGGTTGGAAGTGTGAGGCCCAGTCATAACTCATTTTTTTCAGTATTGTTGTACTGTAACTTCAGTGACTAAACAAATGATTGTAAGTCAAGAACTACCTATATTTGGTACAAACAGCAATAGAAATCTGTCTAGACATTTTTTGTTCTTTCACAGAATTTTATCTGAGGGCCAGGAAATGTCATGCTATACACATGCACATTCAGATGTTTGCTTTCAGTGTAAGCATGTCATGTGGACCTCTGAAAAGAGGCAAGAAATAATAAGCATAAGAAATTAAAGGCATGGAAAAAAGAAAGAAAGAAAATGTATCTAATCTCTTTTTCCTCTCAGCCTATTCACTCTTCTAACTGCTGGCACATTACCTAATTTGGGCAATGAAACATCTGCAAGAAAACAACCAAGCTCAGAGAATACCAACCTGATTTCAACCCCCAGCTACAAATATTCTCCTTTATTGGATTCAAACTTCTCTATACATTTTGTTTTGCAATTCAATCTTCATTCTCTCTTCTCAAACCACCTCAATGCTGTAGTGGTCAGTCAATTTTTGTAGCCAGTCCTCATGCATTCATCAATCATACATTCTTCCTGTTTGCTAAAAAAGAGACAATATACTGGGCCATGCAAACACAATGTTGTTTGTGCCATGCAAATACAATATGTAGTTTTCCAATTTTTTATGATTAGCTTCTTTGCAATTTAAAAGATAACAACAGGGGGTGGGAGAAATTTTGCTAATGGAAAATATAAAAGAAACAAACCAATTCAATGCATAATTTAATCTCTCTGCAAACAAAATAACATTACTTCTAAAAGAATATATGTACACAAAAACACAGGAATGTTACCAGGGAGCTAGTAGCAATGTGGTAATTTTACCATAACCTGTGTTTCATGTATCTATCATCATCCTCATCATCATCATCTAATTTATAATTTACTAGGACTTTACTTGGATATAATTTACTTGGACTTCAGTAAGGCATTTGATAAAGTAGATCACAACCTACTACTTGATAAGACAGAAAATTGTGGGTTAGACAGCATCACCACCAGATGGATTCGTAGCTGGCTGACCAGCCATACTCAGCGTGTGGTCTCAATGGAACTGCATCTACATGGAGGGAAGTGTGTAGTGGGGTGCCCCACGGCTCTGTTCTGGACTGAGTGCTATTCAATATCTACATCAACAATTTGGATGAGGGGATAGATGGGGAACTCATCAAATTTGGAGATGACACCAAGCTGGCAGGAATAGCCAACACTTGAGAAGATAGGCTTAAGATACAGGAGGATCTGGACAGATTTGAATACTGGGCATTATCTAACAAAATGAAATTCAATGGTGAAAAAAGTAAGGTTCTACATTTAGGCAAGAAAAACCAAATATACAGGTTTAGTATAAGGGGGTACTGTAATGTATTGGGTTTGCTTGTTAATACCACGTGGTAACGGCTGGTAGGTTGCTAGAGCAGGGAGCTAGCTAACGGCTCCCCGCATCTCAGACAACCCGTCTCCAGCGCTGCTATTGGTTGCCCCTAGGCGGCAATAGGTTGCTTCAAACCTATTGGCCGCTGTCAAGGGGCCAAGGTATAAATTGCTACAGCTACAGCCCTGTTCTCTAGTTCAGATCCTGCAAGAAATAAACCATGATCTTTGCTGAACTCACTCGCCTTGTCTTCATTCCTGCGCAATGAACCCAGTACACAACACTGGCGACAAAGGTGGGATCCTGTTTCTCCGTCGAAGCTGAAAGTCACTAGGGGAGAAGCAGCGCACGCCTGGTGGGAAAGCAAATTTCCTCCCCCCCATGGTCGGCTAGCTAAGCCACGCTAGCGACCACACACTCAAAGGACCAGTCCCTGGGGAATGGAGAGGCAGGAGCCGAAGACGTTGAAATCCAGCTGGGAAGCCCAGCAGAATGCCCAAGGTTGGAAGGCTGCGAGAATTCGACATCAAGCAACCAGAAGGATGGCCCTCGTATCTGTCCCAGGTCGAGAATTATCTTCGGGCGAGCCAGGTTGCAGAGGATGGACTGAAGGCCGCCACACTGCTTTGTGTGTGCGGCCCAGCAACGTTCGATCTGGCCGAAAACCTGCTTGTGCCCATGCTGTTGGAATCCGTCTCCTACACCGAACTGAAGAAGAAGCTCGGAGAACACTCCCAACCAAAGATATTGGTGATTGCATGGCGCTACACCCTCGAACAACGAATACAACAGCCTGGAGAGACTGCATTCGAGTACATTGTGGCCTTGAGGCAGGCCGCACACCTGTGTCGATTTTCAGATGTCGAAGAGCAACTTAGACACCGGCTCGTCTGCGGCCTCCGCAACAGAGAGCTGTAGCAGAAACTTTTTACAAGAGAAGTCCTGTTGTTCGCCGATGCCCAGAACAAAGTCATGGCGGACAAAGCCGCCGGTGGAGCCGTCTGATCTGGCCTGCCAGAACGACGCTATGTGAAGAAGCTGTCCACCACGAGGACGCAGAACTCACCGAGGACTCCGAAGAACACGCCAAGGTTGACAAGTTGCACAGACAACCCGAACAACAGCTCCGCAGCAGCAAGCAGCAAGAGACTTCTTACAAGGCAGATCTCTTGCCTAGATGTCCAGGTTGCGGCAGCTGCCACCAATGCTCGGACTGCAGATTCCGGACAGCCATGTGCCGGCGCTGCAGAAAAACCGGCCACATCGCATCCATTTGCAGAGGTCACCAGAGGGACCGGCCATCGAATCGCCAGTTGAAAGATCTGACCAGGAGAGGTACCAGGGCCCCGGGGCCATTCAGTGTGGGGTTTTGCTCAAGCCATAGAAGTGTCTGCCGTACCGGGGCCTGATGCCCCCTTAAACCCAAGTATAGACTCCAGGTGGAGCTACAAGGGGTCCCCTGTAAGATGGAGCTGGACACAGGCTCTGCTGTTTCCATTATTTCACTGGAAACATTTAATTTTGTGTGCAGTCGTAGTAGGAGATGGGCCAAGCTGAGGCACTCTGACATACTTTTAACAGATTTCCAGAACGCAAAAGTTGTAGTCAAGGGTGAAGCCACCTTGGCCATTAAATTTAAAGGGTTTTCAGGGCACCTGGATGTTGTTGTAGTAGGGGGTCAGAGAACGAGCCTAATTGAGCTCGATTGGTTTGATGCACTAGGCATCCAAGTAACCAGTATCAACCAGACACAAGTCGCGAGCCTAGTGTCAGTTTGCGAGGACTTCGCAGACGTATTTGATTCAGCCCTAGGAACTTACACAGGCCCACCAATAGCATTTAAACTAGACCCAAATGTGGTTCCCGTCAGGATTAAGCCTTGCAGGATCCCCTTTGCCCTCAAGCACAAAATAGACATGGAACTAGACAAGCTTGTGGAACAGGGCATGTTGCAACCAGTAGATGGTGGGGAGTGGGAAACTCCTAATGTAACACCACTTAAAGCCAATGGGGAAGTCAGAATATGCGCAGACTACAAATGCACAATTAACCGGGCTCTTAAACAGCATGTCGGGACGTGGTGGATCAGTGGGTTAGGATGCTGAGCTTGTCGATCAGAAGGTCGGCAGTTTGGCAGGTCAAATCCTGAGTGCCGCGTAACAGAGTGAGTGCCTGTTACTCGTCCCAGCTTCTGCCAACCTAGCAGTTCAAAAGCATGTACAAATGCAAGTAGAAAAATAGGGACCACTATGGTGGGAAGGTAACAGCGTTCCATGCGCCTTTGGCGTCTAGTCATGCCGGCCACATGACCACGGAGACATCCTCAGACAAGTGCTGGCTCTTCGGCTTTCAAACGGAGATGAGCACCGGCCCCTGGAGTTGGAAACGAGTAGCACGCATGTGCGGGGGAACCTTTACCTTTACCTTTAAACAGCATGCATACCCAGTCCCAGTGGTGAGCCACATCCTGGCATCTTTGCAGGCACCACTTCTGCAAAATTAGATTTGGCGCAGGCCTATCAGCAACTACCTGTTGATGAGGCCACGGCTGCAGCACAGACAATTGTGACCCACAGGGGGGCTTTCAAAGTTAAGCACTTGCAATTTGGGGTCAGTGTAGCCCCAGGCATTTTTCAGGGAATCATGGAACATACACTCAAAGGCATCCCAGGGGTTTGTCTCTGTTTTGACAACGTGCTTATTGCCGGAGAATCCATAGAAGTGCTAGCAAGGAGGCTCAGAGCTGTTCTGCACAGGCTGCATGAAGCAGGCCTCAAACTAAAAAAGAGCAAATGCAGTATTGGGGTTCCCTCGACTGAATTTTTGGGGTTTCACATTGATGCTAATGGCATCCACCCAGCTGAGTCCAAAGTAAAGGCCATTCAGATGGCACCTAGCCCTAAAACAAAAGGAGAGCTGCCAGCATTCTTGGGCTTCCTCAACTTCTACCACGTGTTCCTTCCTAACAAGGCTGCAGTGGCAGAGCCGCTTCACAGGCTCTTAGATAAAAAAGCTTCTTGGAAGTGGACCAGCATTCACAAAAAAGGTTTTCAGGACCTGAAGGCAGTTCTGTCAGTCAGTTCCACTATCACTCATTTCAGGAAGTCTAAACCAGTCTGTTTAGCATGTGAGGCATCCCCATATGGGGTGGGGGCAGTCTTGAGTCACTTGGAGAAAGATGGAACCCAGGTTCCTATTGCATTTTATTCGAAGATGCTGTCCTCTGCTGAGCGTAATTACGCTCAAATTGACAAAGAGGCATTGGTAGCTGGAGTTAAAAAATTCCATGACTACTTGTATGGCAGGGACTTCACGGTCTTCACAGACCACAAACCACTACTGGGGTTATTCACCACAGACAAACAGACACCTCATATATTATCCCCTAGAATGCTGAGATGGTCTATTTTTTTATCAGCATACACGTTTAAGCTGATTCACAAACCCGGCAAAGAAATGGGCCATGCAGACAGCTTGAGTAGGCTTCCACTGCCACAGATTGAACCAGGTCTGGCCCCAGCAGCCTGCATATTATCCATTCAGGATTTGCCAGAGTTTCCCCTCCACGCTTGGGACATAGCTGCAGAAACCACAGCTGATAAGACACTAAGTAGAGTGCTTTCTTGGGTGCACACAGGGTGGCTAGATAAGAGCCCAGGTCCTGAATTTCAGAGTTATTTTACTAGAAGACACGAGCTATCAGCTCACAAGGGTTGTATCCTATGGGGGAACAGGGTCATAGTCCCCACCTCACTAAGAGACAGGGTTTTTCAATCACTGCATGAAGGTCATCCGGGTATTGTCCGTATGAAAGCTTTAGCTAGAAGCTACTTATGGTGGCCAGGTTTAGACAAGGCCACTGAAGCCAGGTGCATGGATGTTACACATGCCAGCAATCAAGGCCTGAAATGCCACACACTCCAGTTCACAGGTGGGAAGAGACTCACACTCCCTGGTCTAGAATTCACATAGACTTTGCTGGGCCCTTTCAGGGACAGCTCTTCCTTATAGTGGTCGACAGCCACTCTAAATGGCTTGAAGTAATTCCAGTTGCTAACATGACTACTGCTAGGACCATCCAGGTGCTTAGGAAACTATTTGCCACACATGGGCTGCCAGAAGTCATAGTATCTGACAATGGAGCCCAATTTATAGTGGCAGAATTTCAGGCATTCCTGAGAGCAAACCTCATCAGGCACGCAACATCAGCCCCATTTCACCCTTCTTCTAATGGTCAAGCTGAACGGATGGTCCGGACCACAAAAGAGTCACTGAAGCATATAGTGATTGGGGACTGGCATCACAGATTGGCAGATTTTTTACTTTGCCAGCATTCCATGCCCTGCACGGCTAAAGGGAAAAGCCCATCAGAGCTGCGCTGGGAGAGGCGACTGATCACGAAACTGGACAGGTTGCATCCAGATAGGGTGGCAGCAGAAGCTTCGTGCCCAAAACCCCCGAGGGGGCTGCAAGTGGGCGACGGGGTGTGGGCCAGGAACTATGGGCATGGGAATTTGTGGGTGCCTGGAAAAATTACTAAAACATCATGCCCCCTCTTTTACGAAGTGGGGCTGGAGGGCACGCAAGTTGTCTGGCGCCACATCAATGAGCTTAGGAAGCATTTCCCAGAATGGCCACAAAGCAAGGACTTTGTCACAAGTCCTTACCAAGGTCCACAAACTGGCAGCCAAGCCAGCCCATGCATAGACTATGAAGGCTCACACAACCCAAGCAATGAGGAGTTGGCTGTAGAGGAGGAGAGCCCGGACGTGCAACATGGGTCCCCTGACGGAGAAAGCCAACCTGATGGCTACAGCCGCTGTGCTAACTCTGCTCAACAAACTGACTCTGGGGTGGGCCAACCTGGAAAGGCCAGCCAGAGAGCACCAAGCCACTCAGAATCACTTGAACTAAGCGACACTGGTCTACCCAGCCCGGTGGGGAAGCTGGTAGGCCAGGACATGCCTGGGTCCCCCAGGCATTCCACAAGGCCATGCAAACCTCCTGCTTATCTGAAAGATTTTGTTCGGTAATAATAAAGCTATAATGTTGTATGTACCTTGTATTTAATGCTGACCTACAAGATTGTAATAGACAATGGAACTATAATGTTGTAAGTACTTTATTGTGCTGCTAAGTGGAACCTATTCACACCAGTGTTAAGTCTTTGTAAGTGTATTGCTGTAATTATTTTCTATTGTTGCTATAGTGTTGTTCGTTCTAAGGGGGGAAGGGTGTAATATATTGGGTTTGCTTGTTAACACCACGTGGTAACGGCTGGTAGGTTGCTAGAGCAGGCAGCTAGCTAATGGCTCCCAGCATCCCAGACAACCCATCTCCAGCGCTGCTATTGGTTGCCCCAGGTGGCAATAGGTTGCTTCAAACCTATTGGCCGCCACCTAGGGGCCAAGGTATAAATTGCTGCAGCTGCAGCTCTGTTCTCTAGTTCAGATCCTGCAAGAAATAAACCATGATCTTTGCTGAACTCACTCGCCTCCTCTTCATTCCTGCGCAACAAACCCAGTACACAACAGGTACCTTGCTCAATAGTAGTAACTGTGAGAGGGATCTTGGAGTCCTAGTGGACAATCACTTAAATATGAGCCAGCAGTGTGCTGCAGCTGCCAAAAAAGCCAACAGTGGTAGGCTGCATTAAGAGAGGTATAGAATCAAGATCATGTGAACTGTTAATACCACTTTACAATGCCTTGGTAAGGTCACACTTGAAAAACTGCATCCAGTTTTGGTCACCACGATGTAAAAAAGATGTTGAGACTCTAGAAAGAGTGCAGAGAAGAGCAACAAAGATGATTAGGGGACTGGAGGCTAAAACATATAAGGAACGGTTGCTGGAATTGGGTACATCTAGTCTAATGAAGAGAAGGCTGAGGGGTGACATGATAGCAGCATTCCAATATCTCAGGGAATGCCACAAAGAAAAGGGAGTCAAGCTATTCTCCAAAGCCCCTGAAGGCAGGACAAGAAGCAACGGATGGAAACTAACCAAAGAGAGAAGCAGCCTAGAAGTAAGGAGAAATTTCCTGACAGTTAAAACAATTAATCAGTGGAACAACCTGCCTCCAGAAGCTGTGAAGGCTCCAACACTGGAAGTTTTTAAGAAGAGACTGGACAGCCATTTGTCTGAAATAGTATAGGGTTTCCTGCCTGAGCAGGGGGTTGGACTAGATAACCTCCAAGGTCCCTTCCATCATTATCATCATCATCATTTTTTATTGTAAAATGTGTGTGTGTGTGTGTAGTATACATTTGCAAATCCTATTGAACTTATTGAGACTTAGAGTAACATGCATGTGGAGTTTTGTCATGCCAAGGACAAGTATGTCTGCCAAGGACAGCATGACTAGTCATAAAATACTGTTCACCAAACAATAAATTCATGAGGGTGCTTCACCATATAACCCTTTATTTTTTCCTGTGGGAGAGGCACACTTCTAATAAGGCACAAGACTACAGCTATCCCAGTTTTACTTTATAAGTATGCCTAAGACACCTGTGTTTATTAACTTTGTTCAATTTATAGCCATATTTTTTCAGGAATTCAAAGTAACTCACATAGGGATGTTGCCTTGTTTAATTTCTATTACAAGATTCCTGTGAGGAAGACTGAGTTGAGAGACATTGATTGACCCAAAATCACCCTGTGAGCATTGATGGCTGAGGGGGAAGCCATGTCTTCACAAACTTAACCCAACAGCTAACCCAGTAACTTAGCTTTTACATCACACTGAATGTCCAAGAGACATTCCATAAAAGAAGGCTGCTATGAAAGGTTGATGTTTTAATTTGAAGTATACCAGTTCCCAATTCCTTTTCATTAACATGATCTTTTAAAAGATTACAGAGTGAAGCTGGGCAGGGAGCCTGGCAGCATGTTAGGATGATATCTGCAAAGCACATTAAGGGACTATAATTTTTTTAATCAAGTAATGTAATGTATTGCCATAACTTTGAAGACTATGATTAGAGTCTGAATATCCCACATTTAGTTCTCATGACTACCATTATAATTTTAGATCAAATGACATCTTTTTGATTGATTCTGATTCTGATGCATTGGAAGCAAGTTAGTGGGAGCTTTCCTATAACTGGCACATTATGTTCACTATTAAAATGAACACATGTAATAATACATAGCAATCAAATTAGCTAGAGGTCTGTAATATACAATGAATACATATGCTGGAGAATTTAGTCAACAGAAGCCAATCAAACCTTATAGTCTATGCAAGGCTAAACTTTTACAATTGCTTATTAACACATAGTATATAGGCTATTATCCTTCTGAAAGTAGCACTGAATTGTATTAAAATGCTGCTTTTGCAATTTTTAGTTAAAGGTTGAATTTTGCTTTGATAAAATGCAAATAGAAAAAAACATTATTTTGGGCTAAACATTCTATCTACCTTCTTTCTTTCTTTCCTTTCCTTCTATTGCATTTTAGCTTTCAAAAACCATTTTGAGAAAAAATATATGAAATTGTCTATTCCATGTATGTGCAACAATGCAGAGATTTGATATTCCATTTAAGACGTCTGCAACATATTTGATGTTATTTTCAATCAAATGTTTTTATTCTCTCTAACCCTGCATGTGAGACTCATGAATTTTTCTTGATGCTCATTTAAATGATAATTAGGGAAGTGTGCCATTTTTTTATATACTTGTATAAAGTGAATACTTAAAAAAGAAATGATATGTGTGTTGCAAAGTATATCTTTGCGAGATAACAGAGATGAAGGAATGCTGGTAGGTTTTACACAAGTCTTTTGAGGGTCATTTGTGCTCTAATTGTCTTTCTATTGGAAAGATTGCTGGAATTCAGTGGGCAGTAATGCAGAGTATTGAGGCCTGCCTTTTCTCTTACTAACTGAAATGCCAGGCAGGGAGTTTCTCTTCCTTTTTGGCCGACAGTCAATATTTTCCCACTAAATAACACTAATCCTACACTACCGATTAAGGCTGTACACCAAAATAAGCAAAGGAAGCTGCAAAAAAAAAATTGGAACGTACTGAAACCCTGGCTTACAATATTCTACCCCACAGAAGTTCTGATGAACAGCATGAAAACACTAGATCTGTCACAAAATTATTTACTAACAATCTTTATTAGAAGAACCAGAAGTCAAATGCCAACAATATGCACAATTTTGTTATCACTGCTATGATACAGTGCTGTGTTTGTAGTACACAGAATAAAAGAGCCTTGGTGGAGCAGTGGGCTAATGCAGTAGGCTAATGCCTCCTTAAGTAACACCAGCTGCCTGCAATTAGTGCAGGTTCGCATCCCACCAGGCTCAAGGTTGACTCAGCCTTCCATCCTTCCGAGGTAGGTAAAATGAGGACCCAGATTGTTGGGGGCAATAAGCTGACTTTGTAATAATGCCGCTTGGGGTGTGTGAAAGCCCTAATAAGCAGGCATATACATAGAATGAAGGCTACTGCTAAGTTTGTAAAGCCGCCCTGAGTCTTCGGAGAAGGGCGGGATATAAATCGAATTTAAAAAAAAGAAAAAAAAAGAATAAGAGTTGGACGGGACCTTGGAGTTCTTCTTGTCCAGCCTTCTGCTCAGGCAGGAAACCCTATCTTACAATGAATTACTCCCAATTTCTTTACTAGCATCTTAGTAGTAGAAGGCATTTTTATTTTAATCTGCTAACAAAGTTATATGATATGTGCATGTTTATGCTTTCTTTTTATATTCTGTAAGCTTGTATGTGTACACTGGGAAGCAGTCCAGGCTGCTCAAGATCTACTCTGAGTTACATGACCAGAAGGGAGGCAGGAAAGGGACTTAAAATGGAGCAAGCAGAGGCATTTTGAACACCACCCAGCTGCTTTCAGAGGGTTTCGTGGAAAGAGAAAAAACCAAACTTTGCAGATCTAGTTCATTTTTCAATTGTGTATTTTTTGGGTTGCTTTGGTTTTTCCCCCCAGCTCATCATTCTAAATTTAGATGCATTCTGCTTTCTGAAAATTATCTTGCTGACAGGCAGATGGACAGAATGAGACCCAAGACTTTTTACATAATTTGTAATATTTCATTGGGTTGGAAAGAAAAAAGAAATATGAAACAAATAAACAAATTTAAATTTCTGTTGGTGAACCAAAACCAAATTGGGGAGATGATTTTTTAAAATGTTTTCTTATTAGTGACTTTAGTGACAGGTAACATTTTTATACAACTTGTTAAACAAATGGAAATAGAATGGAAGAGAATAAAATGGAACCAGATTGCCATTGCCTTCTATTGACATATTTTATATATTTCCTAGTCTAGCCTACAATCCTGAGATTTCTTGTTGCCTCTCATTAATTACTCACCAGGCCTAACCTACTTTCTTTTTCAAGATTATCCAACTAATCTAATTAACCATCAAATGCTGCCATCTACTTAGTATTAAACATGTGCTTCTCTTTCCTCCTCACTAAAATTGACAGGAAATCTAGCAGTTATTAAACTTCACATATCAAAAAGGCTCTTTTGAAGGCCACGTACAGCTAAAGTGTGAGCAATGCATTTTGAAATTCACATTACCTGAAAGCAATATTGGAAATGAACATGATATTGAATAATAAAATACAGGAAAACTTATAAATGGTTTGTCACATTACTTTTTTGCGTGTACATATTTTATCAGTGGATTCTTGTGAATGGAACTCAAAGTCTTAAGTCTGAGAATAGTTTATGAATGGAACCACTTCTATTTCTATCATCATCATCATCTACAGTTTCCACATATCCAAAGAATGGAAGTGTATTTAAAATAAAATTACAGAGCTAGCAAGATGACTAACTTTTCTTGGGGGGAAGAAACTAAGTGTTAATTTGGTTTTTATTTTCTAAAAAGTTTCTAATGGAAGATATATAATAAAACTTTGCAAAAATACACGTGACATGGGGAAATTAAACTGAGTTTCCCTCCTCCATCTCACTTGCCAACAGAATTATAATTATCCAGCTAAATTGATTGGCAGTCCTTTAGAGACAAAGGACCTACCTGTTCGCAACATGGGTTTTTAATTTAAAATCTAACTGGTTGAGAAATTTGGATGGTTTCAAAGTATGGCCAAGTACATTCAAGAGAGATCAATCTTTCAATAGCTATTACCTATGACAGTTCAATCAAACATCTAGATGAAAAGTAGCATGTATAATGTTCTGTACAAGTAATGAAATGAAGGAGAAGACAATGGCCAAACGAAGTTAAGTGTTGTTCACTGCATGAATACATGTGATGGTCCAAGTGAGAAAAAGTATGCTAGGGCTTTCTGTCTTCCACAATATCCAGACAATTCCAAACGATTTCATGTGGCATGGCCACTAATCAGAGATTATGGAGTTTTAGTTGAAAACTACCGGGAATACCCATCCTGGGAAAATCACAGGTATCTGTACTGTACTGTATCTGTACTATCTGGCAGAGCTCATCTTGTCCCCAAATCTCATTCTTTTTTGCACATGATCTGTATGTTCAGATTGCAATCACTGATGCACTGTGCTTTCAGAGTACTTTGAAGTAAAGAAACATAATTTCTAGTGATTGTTATGTTGTAGGCAATAATGTTATACCCACTCATGCAAGTATATCCCATTGAACACAATGGATTTATTTCAATGCAATTTATAGAACAGTTTGGTTTGTTGATACCTACGAGGTTAAAATCATATATTTGCAAAAGGATGTTGCAGCCACAGAGATACCGTAATTACTAATATTTATTGCACTTGTCTATGTAAATTTACCTCTACCAAGCAAACAGTACAGGGCCTAAAAAGACATTTAATTTCAAAAGCAATCTGCATGAAATAATTAATCCCAGCTCTGAACATATCAAATTCCTTCTGTCTATGCTGTGTGATATTACTTTTTCTTCCATAACTGCATAGTTAGTGGTGTGGTAGTTGGAATGGAGTCAGTGTCTCTCTTATTTTAAAAATCAGCATGCTTAAAAATTCAAAGTTGCCTTTAGATTTAGAATTCAGGGCCCCTCAAAGCTGATGTCTAATTTCATTTAATCTTATAGATGCCTGGGGAAAAGGAAAGTAGCAACCATAGTACAATGAGATCAATTGATTTAAGGAAAATGGGACATTCTATGAGGACATGACCTTTACAAAACCCTGAATTATCATGCCTGATGGATATAATTAACTTTTTAAATATCTGCAAAAAAGTCATGAGCAGGCTATTTTTTAAAGTGATTTATGAACACCTAATGTTGAATTCCTATAAGAATTTTTGAACACCTCTCCCAACATTTGATTTTGTTTCATTAAAGCTCAAACTATGGATACACAGTGTAGTTTATGCACTTGTATTGCCCTGAGGATGCCTACATTGCCTTATGTGGACATAGAACAGAAACTGAAGTTAATTGAATAATATTCAATATCATTCCTCTGGAACATTGCAATTGGAAGATTGTAAGCTACCCAGAGTAAGATGAGCAGCCAATAAATTTGATAAACATCTTGCTCCCCCAAGGTCAGATCCATAGCCACCTTTTTGTCTTTCAAAAGTCCTTGAAGACATGGCTATGCCAACAAACCTGGAGCCCCAATGGCTGATGGAATAGAGAACACCATACCTCCTCTCTGTGTGCACATTGCTTCCTCCCTCTCCACTCTGCTTAGTTTTAATTGAATTTTTAAATTTAAGATAATTATTTATTGTTTTGATATTTTATACTGCATTTGTATCTGTAAGCTGCCTAGAGTTGCCTTTGGCAAGATGGGTGGCATACAAGTTTGGTAAATGAATAAATTCTGTTAAAGAATGATTTGTTCATTCTCCATTATATAATTCCAGATACTGAATGATTTTTCCTGTATCATGTTCTTCCACTTACGTTTTCCTTATTAACGGTAAATTTTGTCTGTGACAATATTTTGTCATGTGGACTTTGCATGCTGCTCTTTCAAGTCAAGATTGACTCATGGAAATTATCTCTATGTTACTTTGAATGTTAATCAATTACTTGATTAAAAGTTTACTTGTCTACTTTATCCATCTATCCTAAATGTTTCCACCTAGACATGCCTTTCAGTTCAGTTTATTCTAATTTTTTTTAGACATGCAGCATATCTAAAGGAAATGTAGAGATCTTGGTATTTGCTGAGCTTGGTATAATCATATGCATGTTTACTCAGAAATATGTCACAGTATATTTTATGGAGCTTCCTCCAGTGTAGTGTGCATACAACTGCAGCACTAAGTACTCTTAAATAAATGGTTTCTTAAAAATCTACTGCTTAGCATGAACCGAGAAATAATATAGAAATTACTATCTTTAACAGTGATTAGTGCCAAAGAATAGGGGTTTTAGTATATACTACATGTCTTTAAACAAATTAAAATTATCATTTCTAGTCCTGTCAGCTGTCATTTAAGCATAACTTGTCTCATTTTAATTCTTAGAAAGATAAATTTAAAGAAGTCAAAATAAATGAGATCATGAATAAGTATTTAGTTTACATAATGTATGCTTTCTGAGTCAGAGTGTTGTGCTTGGACTAGCAATATAATCAAGATGATGTTTTTCTTTCTGTTATTAAATTTGTAGTCAACTCCCTCCAGAAGATTCACAGCAGATTACCACATATTATTGGGGGGGAGTACAAATGGCAAGAAATATCAAAGAATATGTATTATCTGGAATAGCTATTCCATTGAAACATAAGGTTGGATGAATTGTTCTTATTAAGAACAATGCTGTGGTGATAGTCACAGATGACTTTAAAAAGAGGATTAGGTAATATCACAAAAGTTCGATAGCCCAACTGCCATATTTAAAGTTTTAGTGCTTTTCATTAATCCAAAACTTGCTTGTCTGTTTTCCAAGGGCCTTATATTCTTTAAGTATTCATCAATTTTTTTTGATGCTCTGAAACGTAATTTCAGGCATGGGAGGGAATGGATAAATCTGCCTGTTTTGTTCTCTATTTTATTTAATATTTTAAACATTTCAAATTCTTTAGATACAGTATGTGTCAGAAACAATAAATTATGTCAGACATGTTACCTCTGGGCATAAGACATGCTCAGTAGTGGCTTCCTGGTTATTTCAGAGATGAATGGACCCTGGACAAAAGTAGATCTTCTTTAGTTAAGGGGTGAATTTCCAGTCAGGTTTCTTTTCCCCAACATCAACGTTTTTCAAACTTATAGTAACAACTTTAAAACGCTTGAACTTCAACCCCCCAGAATTAGTTCTGGGAGTTAAAGTCCACCCATCTTAAAATTGTCAAGTTTGAAAAACATTGCCCTATATGCTTATTTTAAAAATCTACTGAAAAATATTGCAAATATTTTTTTTCTGAAACCAGAGAGTTGGACACGCTCTTTTAAATATATAGCAATGGGTCTTCTATCTTAAAAAAAAATCTGCATGGTTAGCTTTTTACAGATCAAATACAGGCCACTGAGCATTTCTTGAGAGCAAAACCTCACCATGTTGTCCTCTACCAATATCGAGACCACTAGAAAGGCAACCTCCATCCATTTTTTTTCTGCCAGGCATCAAAAGTACTTACTGTAACATTTGGCCAGCTCAAGCAGTGTTATTTTGTTCTATACTGCAGGGCTTTTCAACCTTTTCACCCATTGTACCACTTTTAGGATATGACAACATCTGAGTACCACCAGTCGCCTAGCAAGGTGTCAAAAACTTGATTACCAAAAAAAGGGAAAAAGTGATGAAGTACAGGTAGTCCTTGACTTACAACAGTTCACTTGGTGACTGTTTGAAGTTATAATGGCACTGAAAAAAGTACCCCCAATCCACAGCCGAGCAAGACACCTGCCTGTCCACACAGTGGTGGTTTTCCTCCTGTCAGAGGTTCTCTTTGTTGTGAGCATTTCTGTTGAGGATTGGCAGTGGGGGTAGGGTGGGAGGTGTTTGGTTTTTATTCCTTCCCCCCCCCCAGGTGGTTGCAGCAGGTTTTGGTCACTTCACGTGACCCTGAGAGGCAATGACCATCATAAATATGAATCAGTTGCCAAGCATCTGAATGTAAATCACAAGACCCTGGAGATGCTGCAACATTCCAGCTGATCGGCACTTCTTCTGGGCTCAGAAGTGCCAGGATCAGCACCGAACTCCAGCATTGATCCTGGTGCTTCCACTGAGCCCTGAAAGCCCCGAAGAAGCACTGATTCTGGCGCTTCCGCTGAGCCCTGACAGCCCTGCAGCTCCAGCCATCTCTCACTCAGGCTTGTGTGGTGCTGCCACCGATTCAGCTCATTCCCCTCCCCGGCTACCACTTTTCTAGGATGGTCGCGTACCACCTGCCAGGTGCCAATGTACCACAGGTGGTACCCGTACCACTGGTTGAAAAGCCCTGCTACTGTATACTGTACCATTTCATTGTAGTTGAATGCCTTCATTCCAATTGGCTTTTGTTCAGTGGCAGGAACATCAACCTCTGCCTCCAATCACTGCCATTACAAGATCTTTTCAAGTTCAGTAATTTACAGTGAACTTGAAATAAGGAATAAGGAACAGGGATCTGTCTTTTTTATGTGAAATTGACAGAAGTTTTGTCATTTTACCTTTACAGCCAAAATGGTAAAAATGACCATTCTGTTATGCCATACTGCTACGAGTGGGACATTTTCAGAAGTTGGAAGAAGATGGTCACTTTCTACATTAAAATAAATAATCCAATCTTTTCTTTCTACCAAATATTATTTATGGGGGGGAAAGACATTACATCTGCTGGCAGTGCCCTAGTCATGCACCTCAAATGAAGCACTAAGTTTATTCACAGGAGAATCCATAGTAGAATTAATGAAACACGGAACATAAGTTGGTGGTGACAATACAGAATTAAACTTACTATCTGAAGAAAAATACACAGTAACCCTTCATACTATGAGAATGAACATATAGCAGGAGGGGAGATGCTAGAATACCTTTTTAAAATTTATTTTATATATCATTTTCCATAATTGTCCTTTTCTTTATTGTTATTAAAAACCACTGGGATATGAGGTATGTGCCTGAAAAATGACTAGACAAAATTGTTTCAGCCATAGGTTACGGGGACAGATGCAGATATCTTATTTACACTTATACAACATCTCTTTCCAATGGTTTATCTTGCAACATATAGTATTTGTCTTCTGGTATGAATTCTCTTTTGTGTTGAGCTAAGGGAGTGTTTCTTAAAACTTGACTACTTTTCTCTTCTGGGAGCTGAAGTCCACATATCTTAGAAGTTGCCAAGTTTGATAAATAGTGAGCTAATGGAAAACATTGACTCCTAACAACTTCATGATGGTGCCCATGTAGTTTTCTTGGCAACAGGAGTTTGCAGTTACCTTCTTCCAAGATATATATTTTTTCCCCTGAGTTCCTAGTGTAGTCTACCAGCTCTGGGATTTCCTGGCCTTCAATTCAAGAAATATTTCAGGACCCTGCTTAGTTTTCAGCCAAAGTTAGTAACTTGAACCAATCTTAAAAAAAAAAAGAATGGATAACTTTGAAAGTGCAACCAATACTTAATAGGAGCTAAATCGGGCCAGGCATTGGAGGAATTGCCACTTCACTGACAAGAGCCATTTCTTTAGGAGCAAAAGTTCCAACCTTTGATTCCAGTGTTTCCAAGTGCAGTGCCACTTAATCCAGCTAGCTCAGTATTGTGCATGCTAACAGTCTGATCTGGCTGGATTCTGATGTCATGCTTAAGCCTGAACTTTCAATTGCCTGGATTCATCAACCACGCCATAAACAAAGGCACAATGGCAGAAGGCAAACAACAGGTTGATACAAAGTATGTCAACTCCCTCAGTAGTTGCTGCTGCATGGATAAAGGAAGTGCTGGTCTTTTCCAACCTCTTCAAACAATCTAAACTAAAGTAACCAGGAATTAGCAGGTGGACGCAAAAGTTAGGAAGAGGGCGAGAGACGTCAAAAGCAAGAAGTAAGGATGGAGACAGCGAAGGGCAACTTGATTGAGCTTCCAGCTGGGCCTTCCGGCAGATAATCTTCTCGTCTTGGATCTCTCCCCCCCCACACACACACACAAAAACAGAAGCTGAGGAAGAGAAAAACGCGCTGCCTCTTCCACAACCCCACAAGCCAAAGCGGCGCTTTGCAACAGATGGTTCCAGGCATCCCTCCCTCCCTCCCCTCGGCGCGGTCCTGCCTTGCTCGCCGGCTGTTCCGTCGGGAGCCCCTCGCGCGGCGCACCGAAGGAGGGCGGGACCCAGGCCAAGCAGCGGCTGTGTGGTCTTGCAGGGCGCGCGCGCCACTTTTCCATTCCGTTGCACGGCTGGCTGGCGGACCTGCCGCGGCCGCCGCTTCGGGGTCGCAGCTCGCTCGCTCGCTCGCTGTTGCCAGGGCGAGCGCCCGCTCCGCCTCGGTCTCCTCCCGGGGTCCGGTGAATTCGGTGAGCCGAGAGCGCTGCCGCCTCGGCCCTTGTGCGCGCGCGGGCGCGCGTGCTGGAAAGAAGCGCGCTTGCCTACAGCCGAAAGGTCTGGCTGCCTGCGGTAAGTTCCCTGGCTGGGGCGAGAGGGGAAGCCACCCCCGTTTCTCTCCCACCCGCCTCCCTCCCGGTGCAGCTTTGCAATTTTGACCTTGTTTCTGCATCCGAGGCACCCGCGCCAGGACAGAGTCGCTGAGGGTGGCGCCGCCTTTGGAAGTGCGGGGATGGGAAAAGGTGGATCTCGCTGCTGCTGCTGCTGCTTAGCCGACCCCGGCGGCGCTGTGTTTGTTTTCCAGCGGGGGGGGGGGTTCGAGCGAGAAGCCTGCCCTTGTAACTTTGCGTGCGGTCTTGTGGGTATCTTTTCTCCAGAAGTCCCGTAAGATCCTCTTGCTTTCATGAGGAATAAGGAAGGGATGGGAGAGTAGGCTGAGTCTGTCTCCAGTGACTTTCATTTGACGCTTGGAACAGTTTTCAGGGTATTTTGAACGCTGGGAAGACCAGATAATGTATGAAGCAGGATGAGTGTGTGTGTGTGTGGGGGGGAACGCCTGAGTATGTGCAGAATAATTAGTGCTTCTTTAATGTTGAAGCTTCAATCCCTGTTAAAACTTGAGCAGCTGCATGAAACCTGCTTTGGCTAGATGCACTGAAACCTTTTGACTAAGAGAAGAGGATGCTTTCCATACCGTTTGCAAAAGCCAACTGAACTGACAGTTGATGGGCTGCTGAGCTCCACCATATCTGAAGCCAAGGTGGTACAAGGCAGACCACATGACACAACAGCTCTGCCTCTTAAACACCATGCTTCTTCAGGCTCCTTATTTTAGACAACTAAAGAGCTGACCCATTCACACTTCCTTTGTTTTGAGAGAATTGGAATGTCATTCTTTGGTGTGAGCTTGCATGTGGACTGCATGCTTCAGTGTAGTAACAGGTGTGGATAATCAATCACATCCCAGTTGACATTAGTTACTGAATGTTTGACAGGAGTAAATTGAGTGAGAGAGGAGTGACATTTAGTTAGAAAAAACTGATTAATTTTGATCCAAGAATCTGATTTCATAATCCCCCAAGGTTTCCTTAATGGATCTGTCCATATAATATGGTCTTTTCAACATTGCAGTGTTTAAGGATTCTTTCATAGATCTACTTGAAAGCAACTACTGCTAAGAGTTTCCATGTTAATTCATTATATTGTGCACTTGGGCTAAATGCAGAGTTCCCCAACTCTGTGCCTTCCAGACGCATTGTCCTCAAATCTCCTAATTCCTAGTCAGTGTGGCCAATGGAGATAAATTCAAAAACACCCAATCGGCCCCTTAATTGGAACAGATAAAAGGTTCTTGCTGCCTTGGTTTGTGCACTTGTTATAATCATGTTGCTTCCAAAGGATTCATATAAGTGATTCATTCAGCCAGTTCTAATATTCATGTTGGTTTGCACGTGATATCATTGGGTGTCTGGTTGCCTGCTTTATTAAGATTAATGAAGCAGAAAGAAGCCATACAAATAAAATGCTGAAGAACAAAGTTTTCCTCATCACCCCTTAAAAGATATTTCTCTTGAATTGATTCATTTCAGTTAACAATAATTGCTTATAAGCAAAAACACAGATAATGGTTATAATGCTTTATTATACTGTATAGAGTGTTGTATAAGGAAGGATTAATAGTAACTGTTGTGATATTGATAAGTAAAAGTAAGAAAGTAAATCATAGAACCAAAAACTATACAAAGATCTTGGTTTCACTCGGACAGTATAAATCCTATCAAAGTAACAATCTATTTTGATCTCTTGAAAATTTTATAAAAATATATTTTTGAACATGCAGATATGCTAAGATAATTGTTTGCAATGCAATCAGTGTGAGAAAAGGAGAATTAAAGTGTATTTCAGGATTCACACCATATAGTTAATATTTTTAAAATATAGCATTCAGTCCGTACAAGAAACTGAACGCTTTTGAAGGGATGCAAACTCACAAAGATATACTCTGCAGGCAGTTCTTGTACTGTATTCTTCGTTTGATGAAATACCAAGAGCAAAGAAGTATGAATTATACTGGCATTGGGTCATTTCTGCACTTTTTGCAGCTTTTAGAATTAGCTGTTTAATAATGGATATGCCACTATACGATCTATGTATAATTTTGAGGATAAGAATTAGAGCCTTAATTTTAATGCTTTTAATATTTGTAAGGAAAGCAAACTTGGGATTTGAAACAAAATAAAATAGGTTAGATCTCAATCACAACTCAGATGAATATTACATTTCAAAATTATCATAGCTTTTATTACAAATGGTCAAGGACGTTAGCAAACTTACCCCAAGAATGTGTATAAATGTACTGTATCCTTCCACACTGTGAAGCCCTTTAGATATTTTGAGCTATAGATCTCAACATTGTTTGCATTTTGACAATGCTGGAGGTGCTTATGGGAACTGTAGTTCAAAACATTCTAATGGAACTATGGTAAGACTGTATTCTATAGTGAAATAATAGATGCAACTTTTAAAAGTAGTGTATAAATAAGCCCATGAAATAGGTGCAAGTAATTCAAATATTGGGATATTGAATGCATTGTGAATGTTGTCATAACATAGGAACCATGCTGGGCATACCTGATCACAAATTTCACTTAAGCAGACAGCAAGGTGGAGTTGCTTCTTACCTCGCAGAAGTTTGTTTATTTGATATTTATTCAATTAATATTCCACTTTTCAGTACAAATTAACACTAAAGATAATTGTTTTTTTAAAGAACCACACTACAGATTATCAAACATATAAAATGAATAATTCCAATTGCTTTTAAGAATGTAGTGTAGATATATTGCAGGATGTTTTACATATTAAAAGAGTAGTAATGCAAATGCCTTAAAATCAGAACTTTTGCCCTGAATGCATCTTCAAAAAACACTTTTTATGCAGATCTTAATAGCCATAAAGGTAATTCCCTTAGATGGTTAGATATTAAGCTTTAAGTCTTAAATATGCAGGTAGTAGTAGAATACTTATAAGCCAATAAGCACTTAGCAATCAATGCAGAATTTCATTATAACATAATGTAATTCCAGTACTGTATGCCTATTAATAGTGCGGCTGTAGTTTATACCAGTTGCAACTTTCAGATATTTTCCAAGAAAATTTATTTATTTATTTATTTATTTATTTATTTATTTATTTATTTATTTAATTCCATTTATATCCCGCCCTTCTCCGAAGACTCAGGGCGGCTTACAAGCTTAGCAGTAGCCTTCATTCTATGTATATGCCTGCTTATTAGGGCTTTCACCCCCACCCCAAGCGGCATTATTACAAAGTCAGCTTATTGCCCCCAACAATCTGGGTCCTCATTTTACCTACCTCGGAAGGATGGAAGGCTGAGTCAACCTTGAGCCTGGTGGGATGCGAACCTGCACTAATTGCAGGCAGCTGGTGTTACTTAAGGAGGCATTAGCCCACTGCTCCACCAAGGCTCTTGACCTCTAGAGCATGTTGCAATAGTATAATAGAGGTTCATGGCAATGATTGTACTATTTATACCTGGCACAGCTCTTTTGAGCACCAGCTCCAAGAAATGGAGACAATTTAGTTCTAGGACTGCAGAATCAAATCCATAGTCCTTGTGAAAACACTATGTTCCTTGGCTGTTAGGAGTTTTATGTCATTTCTTTTACATGTACAATAAAGCACAGGCAAATTTGGTAAGCAAGATGAATTGCCAATCCCAACCTTCAGTCTTATCTGAGCAGTTGGTTTCCTCTTTCTCAGCTCACTGACATCTATAGCAGGTAATGCCATGCTCTAGAATAGCTCTTCTTTGTACAGTTTTTAGGATTAAGCTCTAGTAAATAGGGATGTGTGAAATTTTAATTGGGTGGGTGAAGATTATGTGTACTAGAGTTCTAGCCTTAACTCAAGAAGAAATGCTACATTTTGTTCCATATCATTTTGAACCTTCCAGTATCTAAGAACTACTTTTTTAAAAAAAAAATCCCTATAAGCCATCTGATTGGCTTTTCTTGTTGCAATGCTTGATTCTGCTTACTTTCCTCACTATTTTTAATAGAACAAAAGGGACAAACAGATGCAATAAAGTGTGGCAGTGGCTAAAACCTTATGTATCTACATTACCCTTAAGACAATGATATTTTCTTTTGTGAGTGGGATTGATGTTTAGTCTCTACAGAACAGGGAACCCCACAAACAGAGAATGAAATAATCCAGACATTAATGCCCTGCTTACTCTGCTGATTGATCATAGATAATTCTAGCTCCAAAGTGTAGTCTAGATCTTTGATATGAATCTAGATAATATATTAATAGCCATCCTTCCTGTAGAACTGGCACAGGATGTAACCCACCCTAGACATTGTTTATGGTTTTCACTTGAGGATAAAACAATATCAGCATATCCTAGATATTTCATATTCAGTTTCTGATATAGTATAGATAATTCTCAATTTATCCTCAATTTAGGCAAGAAAAACCAAATGTACAGGTATAATATAGGTGGTACCTTACTCAATAGTAGTAACTGGGAGAGGGATCTCAGAGTCCTAGTGGACAATAACTGAGATATGAGCCAGCAGTCTGCTGCAGCTGCCAAAAAAGCCAACACAGTGTTAGGCTGCATTAACAGAGGGATAGAATCGAGATCATGTGAAGTATTAATACCACTTTACAATGCCTCGGTAAGGCCACACTTGGAATACTGCATCCAGTTTTGGTCACCACGATGTAAAAAAGATGTTGAGACTCTAGAAAGAGTGCAGAGAAGAGCAACAAAGATGATTAAAGGTCTGGAGGCTAAAACATATGAGGAACGGTTACTGGAATTGGGTATGTCTAGTTTAATGAAGAGAAGGATGAGGGGGGGACATGATAGCAGTGTTCCAATATTTCAGGGGCTACCACAAAGAAGAGGGAGTCAAGTTATTCTCCAAAGCACCTGAAGGCAGGACAAGAAGCAAAGGATGGAAACTAACGAAAGAGAGAAGCAACCTAGAACTAAGGAGAAACTTCCTGACAGTTAGAACAATTAATCAATGGAACAACCTGCCTCCAGAAATGGTGAATGCTCCAACACTGGAAGTTTTTAAGAAGAGACTGGACAGCCATTTTTCTGGAATGGTATAGGGTTTCCTGCCTGAGCAGAGCATTGGACTAGATGACCTCCAAGGTCACTTCCAACTTCATCATCATTAGCCCAAAATTTCTGTTGCTAAGCGAAACACTTGTTATGTGAATTTTGCCCCATTTTATGACTTTCCTTGCCACAGTTATTAAGTGAGCTTAGTAACACAGTTGCTAAGTGAATCTGGCTTCCTCGTTGGCTGCTTGTCAGAAGGTCACAAAAGGTGATTACATGAGCCCAGGATACTTGAGCCGTCATAAATATGAGTCAGTTGCCAATCATTTGAATTTTGATCACGTGACCATGGGGATGCTACAGTGATCATAACTGTGAAAAACGGTGATAAGTCACTTTTCTTTCAGTGCTGTTGTAACTATGAACAATCACTAAATGAACTGTTATAAGCAGAGGGCTACCTGTATACAACAGTCTTCTATGTTTTTGAGTGTCTGAGATGAAAATCAGTGGTCGGTATTGCTTCAGAACTAAAGTAACATTGGCTTACAAAGTAGGAGATTATAAGTATTGTAGTTTTTATAATGTAATATGTTTACTTTCTAACTCTAGTTATCCAGTCTCCTAACTTTTTCAAAGTTTGAAATACTTATGCCTGGTAAAATTAAACTACGATTGAGATTGTAAATACAACCCTAGTAAAATGGTAAAGTGATCTTCAAGACAAGTTTGACTCCTGGAGACTTCATGAACCCATTGTCAGCAATACAGAAGTAGTTTGCCATAATTCTAGGAAATTTTTTTCTGATTTACCGGTCTAACCTACAATCTGGAATTTCTTGGATACCTGTTATTTAGCAAGGATTAACTCTTCTTAGCTTCTGAAAAGATCAACACGTGCTGCCATTCACTGAGATACTAACTTACTCAGATGCCTACACTCCAGTGGTAGTCCAACTTTCTAAGCTGCAGTTACAGATTGTCACATAGTGGTGACGCAAACAAAAGTCCTCTCTATGTTGCCACACCCTGCAGACTGATTGCCATTCCTCAGTTCAGTTCCCAGTACTAATTGGTTCAATCCCCAAATTTTTGTACTGTATTGGCCACTATTTTTTTCTAATATTTCACTTTCAATACAATAATTTTTATTGTGGTTTCATTATTTTAATTGGGTTTGTCTCTCCAGGATTACTTTCATGAGAAGCAGTATAGAGATTTGTTTTTAAAAATTTGCTCCCTGTTGAAACACAAATCATAGAGAATAGAACAAATCTATGAGCCAAATCTGCAGCAAAAACCTTGAGTTGAGTCTATAATAAGAGGTTCTTTATTGGTAGTCCTTTCAAGGACAAATGAGATATTGACCAAAATGTTTTTCAGATGGCAAAGGGTAATTCATGCAGGTACATGCTTGTTTCTAATCATTGTTCGGTTCTGGTACAGCATGGAATTGATGGTGCCTTGGATGCATGCCTAAAAAACCTTGCTGAGAACAAGCAGCAAGGTTCATGATTGGTTTCAAGAGGGTACTTGTACAGTTAGAATTGAAACAGGAACTCAAGTTCCAGGAGCAGGAGCAGCTTAAAGACAGTTGATAGGATTCTTTTGACATAAAAAGAGTGTCCTTTAATCAGCAGCTTTACAGAAATTGCCTTTTTATGTGCACAAAAGCCTTGCTGTAATATTTTAAAAATGTCGATGGTGGAGGTAGAATGAATCCCTTGACCTTTGCCATCCAGTTAACATCTTTCAGTTTAGTGCTGATAATGTACATCTACTATGATTGGTTCTGCCTGTGTGATTGTAGTCTTTTAAATCCTGTAACTATGCCCTGGTATTAGTAAATGGTAATTTACAATGGTAAAGCTGCTCTTATTCTATTGCTATCTTATCTACAGATCACTCAGAGTGTGAGCTAAATTGAAGCATACCTCAGCTTACTTACTTAACTAAGCCTCTTTATTCTGTGAAGAACAAAATTTTTAAGAAACAACTTTTTGGTTTGCAGCATTTTATGGCAAAACTACTAGTTGTTACTCCTGCCTGAGGTCTTTCTCTTGTCTCAAGTTCAGGTGATCCTCGACTTAACCATTCATTTAGTGACCATTTGAAGTTACAATGGCACTGAAAAAAAGGGACTTATGGCCGTTTTTCACACAACTATTGCAACATCCCTATTGTCATGTGATCAAAATTCAGACGTCTGCCACCTGGCTCATATTTGTGACAGTTGCAGTGTCCTGGGGTCATGTGATCACCTTTTGTGTCTTTCTGACAAGCAGAGTCAATAGGGAAGCCAGATTCACTTCACAACTGTTTTATTAATTTAACAACTGCAGTGATTCACTTAACAACCGTGGCAAGGAAGGTTGCAAAATGGGACAAACTCACTTAACTAACTCCCTTAGCAATGGAAATTTTGGGCTCAATTGTGGTCATAATTAGGGGACTACTTGTATGAATCCTTAAGAGTCCTTAATTCTGATGCTTCTTAGGGGTGTTTAGATTCTGTCCTCAGTTGTTGGGAGTCACTGGTCCTTAGTTTAGGTCTGCCACTAAATCTGCTGAACTTTATCTGGATTTTAGCAGTCTATGCTTTCCTGATACTTTCTGAGCTTCACTTACCTTGTTCCCAACTCTAAGTTCATTGTGGCAGTAACTGAAAAGATAGCATCATGCCAGTTCCAGGAATCACTAGGAACACATGGTACTGATTTAACATCCTTCATATATTTGTATCAATTCTCAGAACCATAGGATGTCTTTAAGATTTCCTTGAATTTAATATTTAATATAAATAATGTTTTCAAAATATATGCTGAAGAACGTTCATAGATATCTTAAAGACTTTAAACATGGGAAGATGCTGAAATACTCACCCAAAACCGAAAATACTGGAAATTTCTTGCTGCCTGATATGCTATATAACATAGGAAGATCTAATGTTAATGTTACTTAATAATGTTTAAGCACTTTAGTCATTTTACAGGATAATTATTGATCCCCCATCTTATTTAATACTAGACATCAGTGCTGTACTAAAAGAGCATCAACATGACTTATGTGTCCAGTGGGTTTCAATCTTATATTGAAAATTAAAAAAAATGAAACAGATCAGGACTTGCAATGAATACTTAGGAGGTGGAGAAAAGAATCAAATTTCAGCATAACAAGACAAATTAATCCAAGGTGGTATGGTTAAATCCCTTTGTCCAAAGTAGAAAAAGTAAAAAGTGCATTGGAAAAGATGTTGAAGAGGAAATCACAAGAAAAGGCTGTTCTTTGCTGCTGTTTTGCATCAGTTTCTCCTCCGGCTTGCAGTTATTGGGGTTCTCCCTTATAATACTCTACTGTCCTCTCTTGTAGTTAGGAGCAAAGAATGAAGATTTTTAAGGTTACAGCTTTAAAACTTGGAATCTAGATTAAATAACTATAGCTCACACATTTCAAAGATTTGATAATTATTTCAAAGCCTGACATGCATATAAAAACATACGCTGATGTTACAATTTCATATATAGATATTATGCATTACAGTACAATGGTATTTCAGCCTTTTGACCCAGATAAACCTGTATGAGCAAAATACTTAAGTTTCACAATGTTATAGTTTAAGATTTGCAATGATAAATGTGTACCTTTTTTTCAAGCATGAATACCCAAAATAATTATATGCTTTGAATGGCATCTCATAATGTTTAGTAATTGCATTGAGCATGGAATAATTTAAAACTTAAGTAAGTAGAGAGAGAAAAATTAATTTTGCATACCCTTCTGTTTTTATATAAATAGCTTCTGAAAATAAGGAATTCATTCGATCAATACATTTAGAAAACGTAACAACATTGTTGTATGCGTGAGAACACCCATTGCCATCCAAGTCTGTTCTAAAATCTATGGCAAATATCCTGTTTATGATCACATTGTGGGTTGGTTTCCAAATTAAGGTCCCAGTTTTCTTGAGGGTAGAGCAGGGGTATCAAACTCGCAACATCACGTGACGTGTCGCAACTTTTTTTCCATTGCTGGCAATGGGATGGGCGTGATTTCGGCATGACACATCCGGCCCGTGGGCTGGCAGTTTGACACCCCTGGGGTAGAGTCTCAATTATAGAAGTCTATGTTGGGGGAAACATAGTCCTTACACTGTTTAAAGTTTATTTTTAAAGTATTTTCTTATTTAAAATGAAATTTATTACTTTTTATTACACAAAAGTTTGTTTCCCAATTTTAAAAAACTCCAGATGGTTTTCTATCACACCTCATAGTTACTGCAGCCCGTATCACCAATAAAATTCAAATACCTTAAAGCAACAGCAGTTTTACACAATAGAACAAAAGAGTAACAGGTACAGACTCTGGTTTTCTCCTCTAAATTACCAATAGGCAACTCCAGTTGCTGAATCCATTTAGATCTCCAATCTCAGTAGATCAAGCTAGTCTTAGGGACTACTCTGTGTCTACTGATTTGAACGCTGACGAAAACTAGTAGACTGTCATAGACTGCAGTTCAAGAGGCAAGAAGCAGTCATCTACCATTGAGTACAAGTAATCCTTGACTTATGACTACAATTGAGCCCAAAATTTATGATGGCTATTTGTTAAGTGAGTTTTGCCCCATTTTATGGCCTTGTTTTTCACAGTTATTAAGTGAATAACTGCAGTTGTCAAGTTAGGAACACAGTTGTTAAGTGACTTCCGCATTGACTTTGCTTGTCTGAAGGTCGCAAAAGGGGGTCATATGACCCCAGAACACTGCAGCTGTCCTAAATATGAACCAGTTGCCAAGCATCTGAATTCTGATCACGAGACTGTGGTGATGCTGCAACAGTCATCAGTGTGAAAAATGGTCATAAGTCACTTTTTTCAGTGTGGTCGTAACTTTGAATGGTCACTATATGAAGTGTTGTAACTTGAGGTCTATCTGTGATAGGTCTGACTCAACACAGCTCACTCCTAATTGCAGTTCAGTAGTAAGGAGTCAGAAGCAGACTTTGGGAAGAGTGCCAAATCTTAAATCACACCACCAGTTAAAGAGGCTTCTCAGGGGAAATGGGCATTAACTCTAATTAAGTGCAGTCAGGAACTGTGGCTATTTAAAAGTATGCTCCAGACCCTCTTCTCTTGTTGAATCCATTCTTATTTCCAGACCTGTGTTCCTTTAATGCTCTGCTCCAGATGTTTTTGTGCTTCTTGCCTTGCAATCACACCTTTCAACTTCTATATCAGCTTTCATGGAACTTTCTGGTGCTTTAGCCTATGGATTGCCTTGAACGATTAACTCAGTATTCTTGCCTCTGAACTCTCCTAGCTTGCTGCAGTAGATGTAATTACAAGGCAAGCAACTTCTCTTGCTTCTTTCTCGCTGACTAAATAGCCAGCCTTTCTGCTTGCCTCAAGATTTATAACTTGTCCAATAAAAGCTCTCCAACTTGAAATTGCTATGCTTGCTGTTTATATCAGCATAAGGCTTGCATTGAACATTGCTTATTTTAGTTGCTGTTTGGTTTAGAGCAGTGATAGTGAATGCATCAAAAATCCTTCCCCCGAACAAAAGAGAAACAATTCTTTATCTACAGATAGTCTTTGACTTACAACAGTTCATTTAGTGACCCTTTGAAGCTACAATGGCATTGAAAAAAGTGACTTATGACTGTTTTTCACATGACTTTTGTAGCATCCCCATGGTCACATGATCAGAATTCAGATGCTTTGCAACTGACTTATATTTATGACAGTTGTGATATCTTGGGGTCATGTGATCACCTTTTGTGACCTTCTGACAAGCTAAAGTAAATGGGTAGCCAGATTCACTTAACAACCGTGTTACTAACCTCAGTGATTCACTTAACAACTGTGGCAAAAAAGGTATAAAGGAAAAAAAGTCACTTAACACTTACCAAGTTCTCGCTTAGCAATAGAAATTTCGGGATCAGTTGTGCTTGTAAATTGAGGACTACGTGTGTTCATTTGTGTTTTTTTAAATGCAGAGAAATTGAGACAGCTCCAGGTCACCTGAGGTTTTTGTTGTTGAATCATTTTTAGAGAATACTCTTCCACAGTCTCTGCACACATACCCCAAAACTGTGTGAAAGTCCACCCCATTCTTGACTGCCCGCTCATATGACCAGAAGCTGCGTAAGAATATATCCTGTCCTTGTGTGGCCTCCACAGAGTCTGAAAACCTCATGGCATGCTTTTGGGAATAGTGTCAGCTGTTGGTGAACGCTGATGTGTCATCCAGAATGTCATGGCATGCCACCTTTGACATGCAAGCCATAGGTCTGCCATCACTAATTTAGAATGCCCAGCCCCATCAGGCTGGAAAGGCCTCTACATATTAATGGGAAATGATGCACTATTTGCTAGGCAATATGGATTCAGCTTACTCAGCTATTCAGTAACTTCCAAACAATGCACATTTTCTAGGCTTGTTTCCTCCTCCAGCATTTCTCTTTCTTTGGCCTTGGATTATATTTTTCTTTTAATCAGGGGACAAAGAATTTGATGTCTCTCTCTTCCCTCCCCTTTTCTGTCTTTCCTCTTTGCCTTGCCCCAGCTGCTGAGAAGCTAGCCTGTAAGAAATACCTATACCTACATTACATGTGCCAGAATATAGGTTGGTGTTTCTGTCCTGGATGACTTTTCAAGGTGTGCCAGTTACTTTAGTAAATTCTGTTCCAGTCACATCCAGTTTAGTATGAATATGAATGATTTCCTCAGCAAATAGTCTTGCAAATGTGTGGTCGCAACCTGTTGAAGACTCATTTTTCACATTGTTCACAAAAGATACAGGTACGTACGTACATGCCAGACAAATCTTACAGATACATGCCAGAGAAATCTTATTACATTCTTTGACCAAGTGACAAAATTAGTGGACCAGAGGAATTCTGTAGATATAATTTACTTGGAGTTCAGTAAGGCATTTGATAAAGTAGATCACAACCTACTACTTGATAAGATAGAAAAATGTGGGTTAGATAGCATCACCACCAGATGGATTCGTAGCTGGCTGACAGGCCGTACTCAGCGTGTGGTCCTCAATGGAACTGCATCTACATGGAAGGAAGTGTGTAGTGGGGTGCCCCAGGGCTCTGTTCTGGGCCCGGTGCTCTTCAACATCTTCATTAACGATTTGGATGAGGGGATAGATGGGGAACTCATCAAATTTGCAGACGACACCAAGCTGGCAGGAATAGCCAATACTCCAGAAGGTAGGCTTAAAATACAGGAGGATCTGGACAGACTCGAACACTGGGCGCTATCTAACAAAATGAAATTCAATGGTGAAAAAGTCAGGTTCTACATTTAGGCAGGAAAAATCAAATGCACAGGTATAGTATAGGTGGTACCTTGCTCAATAGTTGTAACTGTGAAAGGGACCTCGGAGTCCTAGTAGACAATCACTTCAATATGAGCCAGCAGTGTGTTGCAGCTGCCAAAAAAGCCAACACAGTGCTAGGTTGCATTAACAGGGATAGAATCAAGATCAAGTGAAGTACTAACACCACTTTACAATGCTTTGTTAAGGCCACACCTGGAATACTGCATCCAGTTTTGGTCACCACGATGTAAAAAAGATGTCGAGACTCTAGAAAGGGTACAGAGAAGAGCAACAAAGATGATTGGGGGACTGGAGGCTAAAACATATAGGGAATGGTTGCTGGAATTGGGTATGTGTAGTTTAACGAAGAGAAGAGTGAGGGATGACATGATAGCAGTGTTCCAATATCTCAGGGGCTGCCACAAAGAAGAGGGAGTCAAGCTATTTTCCAAAGCACCTGAAAGCAGGACAAGAAGCAACGGATGGAAACTAGTCAAGGAGAGAAGCAACCTAGAGCTAAGGAGAAATTTCCTGACAGTTAGAACTATTAACCAGTGGAACAACCTGCCTCCAGAGGTGGTGAATGCTCCAACACTGGAAGTTTTTAAGAGGAGACTGGACAGCCATTTGCCTGAAATTGTATAGGGTTTCCTGCCTGAGCAGGGGGTTGGACTAGATGACCTCGAAGGTCCCTTCCATCTTCTTCTTCTTCTTCTTCTTCTTCTTCTTCTTCTTCTTCTTCTTCTTCTTCTTCTTCTTATTATTATTATTATTATTATTATTATTATTATTATTATTATTATTATTATTATTATTATTATTATTATCATCTCTAGTTTTGAATAGCTAGGTAATTAGAAAGAACCCCTTCCAAATTTAGCCTGTTTTATGAAGACTTTCCTTGTGTGAGAGATAGATTCAGTGAAATCCATCTTTGAATAGCAAGCAAAATTGCTAGTTTTACTCATGTATTTGCTGGGACCATATGTAGGCTGGGCTTTGTGCATTATCTATAATATCAGTTATGATGGCTCCTAAGCCATGACATGTAGTGCAAATGTTGTGCATATCTATCCATGTGTGATTCTACTAATGTAATTCAAGGGAAATAATTTGCTAATGGATGCAAAGCTAGATATACAAAACATGCCTCTAAATAAAAGACAATCTAGTAGCTTCCAGTCATGCTGAGTGTAATTAAAGGATAAGAATGATGGGACTTTTGAAACTTCTGACAATTGCCCAACAGTCATTCTATGCCAACATGAAGCTGAAATTTAGCATACAAAGATAACTTCATTTTTATAATGATTACTTTATTTTCTAAAGGTAGCTGATAACAAAGCTAGTAACATTGAGTCACTGGGCTCCTGCACCCAGATGATCCAGGGGAAAACACCCAAGATGACATGGGCTTGACATAGAATGTTGATCAAAGATAGTTTAAGCATGGACAAACACTAGAAAGATTTAGATTTAGATTTTATTAGATTTATATACCGCCCTTTCCCGAAGGACTCAGGGCGGTTTACAGGGCATTTTAAAATCATACCAATACAAAATACAAAGTTAAAAGACAAATAAAAGGTTAAATTATCCCTGAAAATAAAACCCAGTTAAAATTCTCAGCCTGGGTCAGAGAGCTCAAGGAGCCAAGTCTTCAGGTCCTGGCGGAATGAGCGTAGGTCAGGGGCAGTCCTGAGCTCCACGGGCAGCTGGTTCCAGATGGTAGGCGCACCCACAGAAAAGGCCCTCCCCCTGGGTGTTATCCGCCAGCAATCTTTTACCGGCGGCACCCTGAGAAGACCCTCTCTCTGCGAGCGCACTGGACGAAGGGAGCTTGATGCTGGCAGCAGCTGTTCCCTCAAATATCCCGGACCCAAGCCATTTAGGGCTTTATAGGTCATTACCAGCATCTTGAATCTCACCCGGAGGGCAACCGGTAGCCAATGCAGCTCACGGAGTAGAGGTGTTACATGGGAGTATCGGGAAACCCCCATCACAACTCGTGTGGCCGCATTCTGCACCAGTTGAAGCCTCTGAGTGGTCCTCAAGGGCAGCCCCATGTAGAGAGCGTTGCAGTAGTCTAAATGGGAGGTCACGAGCGCATGGGTGACTGTGCGTAGGGCATCTTGGTCCAGGTAGGGTCGCAACTGGCGCACCAGGCGAACCTGGGCAAAAGCTCCCCTGGTCACGGCTCCTATATGATCTTCAAAGTTGAGATGTGAGTCCAGGAGGACGCCCACGTTGTGAGCCCTATCAATGGGGGGTTTCCTGATCAAGAATCTGCAGATGCAGTAACAGCAGAGCTTTACTGCTCTTGTTGATATGATATGTTGCCAAATGTCATCATGTAACCATGTTCAGTCATATTTACGCTTCATTTTTTGCCACTGTCACTTGTGTTACTTCATTTCTTGGACTTCTAGAAGTCCCTCAGAAGCAATCTCATCCTTGTTGCTTATACAATCCAGAGATTAACCGATTCTATGCCACTTACCCAACTTAGGCATTGTAGGTGCTAGAGCACATAAAATCCAGGAGGGCAAATCTTTGACAGCACTACATTCTTTTCTTCATACAAACATTTTCCATATTGTATGTCAATATGTTTGTCTATCACAAAATATTGGAAGGATATTGACTTGTACGTGATTCTGCATTGATCAATAGCAGAATGAATCCAAGGTGACTTGTGATCTGTCTACCCAATTCCTGGGAAGAAGGTAATCAGCTAGAACTGAAAACTGACATTGTTATTGTTGGTTCATCCCAATCTCACAAGGCCTTCCCACATGATTAGAAACTTGGTGTTCCAATGAAGATGGAAATTATCCTTGACTGGCAATTCTTTGTGTTGTGCATGTGGAAGCAGTCTTCTACATCGGAAGAACATTGTGTGTGTTTGTGTTTTGTTAGAAGCTAGGCCAGGGGTAGGCAACCTTGGCTCTTTTATGACTCGTGGACTTCAACTTCCAGAATTCCTGAGCCAGCATGGCTGGCTCAGGAATTCTGAGAATTCAAATCCACGAATCATGAAAGAGCTAAGGTTTCCTACCCCTGAGCTAGGCTAAATGAAAACCATAATAAACTTGGTATAGAAACCTTACTTTTACTTTCACTGAAAATTTTGCATATTTTAGGAATGGATAATATTGGGATGGTAGAGATCCTATATTTTAGAGGGTGGGGATATTATTTTAAGGCTTTTTTAGGGTTTACAATACCAATATTTGCCTCAAATGGCTTCTGTTTCTTGCTGTTTGAAGTTCAGAGATGCTCTTGGCAACGTGAACGGTTGGAAGCTGAAGCTTGCTTATCTTGTTTATTTTTATATTATGTATTGATTATATTTTATATTTTTATGTTTATATATTGATTATTACATTACATTATACAAAATAACTTTCAGTCTATACAAAGATCTCTTCTGTTTGCATATCTATATAAAATAATACAATATAATACTAAATCTTGCAAAAATAAAACATGTAATATGTTTTTATAGAGAAATTTAAAGCGATACATTATCACCATCATCATTTTAGCCATTGTCTATCTACTGCAGGATGAAGGCCTCAAATTTTAGAAAAGTATGAAGCCCATGGAATACTTAAATTTTTTTAAAGAGTTTATGCTACTTATTCTTGCTCAAAAATAGAGAGGATTCTAAATTTATATAGTGATAGAAATTAGAGACAGTAATTCATTTTAAATATCATGGTTTGCTTAATCCGGCGCGATCTAAAAACGTGTCTATTTAAGCAGTCTGACCTGGTCTGATGGGTTAGGGTTGGGGTTTTAAATACGTCTTAATTATTGTTTTAACCTTGGGCATTTATTTAATCGCTTTTAACTTTTGTATCCTCTTTTGTATTTATTGCCCTGTACACCGCCCTGAGTCCTTCGGGAGAAGGGCGGTATGAAAATATAAATAAATAAATAAATAAATAAATCATGGCTAATTGAATATATCATTATTTTCCGCACAACCCCTTTCTTGTGTCTGCATTATGTTTTGTTTTGATTTTATACGCTGCCCATAATTTCTTTGACTAGGGTGACCTATACATTTGATTTATGAATAAATAAATTTCTTTGCACTCACTCCCACACTCAGTGATTTTAAACATTTTGTCCGTCTGTATAAAACAAGTGTATTTGTCATTTGTCAAAATTCGAAAGTATGTAATCAGTTCCAATTTGTACCTTATCTTTATTATGTTCATGGTCCTGAATATATCTCCAAAAACATATTAATTTATATTGCCCTTCTGGTCAGAATTCATTCATGCATCACTTCTTTCTCTTTGTTCTGCCATCTGTCAAGTATAAGATATTGACCGCCTCTGTGCATCTCTAACCACTGTTTATGCTCCCAAAAAGTGTTTTGGAATGGAAGCCACTTAAATGGCTGTTGAAGTCATTTGCACTTCCAAAGACATCTTGCAAATGCTTTCTGTGGTTTATTTAGTTGTTTAAATGGAACTGGCAGAGGATTGTGTACTAGTACACTTGTTCATTCATGGGAAGCCAGAATTCTCGATGATGTGCAAGTGTTCTTAATGGGTTTTGTTTCTGGGGAGAATTGCAGAAAGCTAGCCCACTTGGGAGCAACCATCATTTCAAGGTACCTGGAGCCTTTCTTGAAAAAACAAACAAACAATTGGTTTGATTGAGTTTATATCAATCAGAGGTGAGTGGATTAACCCTGATTGCTTAGCCTTGGTCCACCATTGCTGGTAGAAAATGTCTCTAGAAGCCAATGCAGCTCTCATGTCACAAAATAATTGCCTCACCTAATGTTTTGACTTCCAGCAGCTGCCTGGACAAATCATGCAATTTTCTCGGCAGTATTTTTGGAAATATCTTGGCATCGTCTTAATCCTAGGGCTGAGGGGCAGAGACTGGCCCACAATCACCCTGCTGTTTTCTGGGACTAAGGCAGGACTAGAACTTTCTCAATTTCTTACCTGATGCCTTTAATCACTTCACCAAGATTGGTTCTCCTAATATACAGGGTTACTCTGTTGTATTCACTAAAGCTTTCAGTTGCTGGCAATTTAGCAACTTGTTTCTGAAAAGGACCAGGAAGAAAAACGCGATTCTCAAACATCACCCCTTCAGTTCAGAAGCGAAATAGTACAAGACTCTGGGGATTTTAGGGAGACAGATAGGATGAGAACAATAGAAAAAGCATACATCTGGTGAGTTTGATACAAGCTTAATTCATGCATTGCAAAGCCATTTTTCATTTTTGTGTGATTGTTGAAAATGACAAGAATGTTGCTGAAGGTGACTCTGTAAAGTGTTCTTGTTACCATTTAGCTTTCTCTCAGTTTTGAACAAATCTGTTAAAATGTTCTGTGAAGAATAAACACATACTCTCAAACTACATGCAGTGAGCTTCCTTCAAGGCAAAGAATGGCAAAACCCTTTTGTCTTCTCTAGTCTTAGTAAGATCATTTGACCTCAAGAGATTTTGTAGTAGAAATGTAAAACAGTGGCAGGGAAGGTAAGGACACATACTTACTGTGGCCAGTTGTGTGTCCTGCCTTTTTCTCCTTAACTTAAAATGATTTGCAATATTGTGTACAGGGTACCTGAGACTTGCACAAACCAAAACAACAATGCATTTTTTACTGTTGGCTCCTGTTGTAGCCTTGTGCCACTTGTACAAAATGCAGGTTAACGAACAATATCAAGATCTAATTCAAATGACTGGGTAGTTAGCAAAAGGATTGTTCAACAAACAAAGTGAGTTCAATAACAAAGAATTTGACTAGTTACACTTGTTTCGGAAGTACAGAGCAACAGAGTCCTCCGGTAATACTGTTAAGAACAAATCCAGGCTGAGCAGACTCTTTGCATTAGCCTTGATCTGCAGTTGGGTCCTTTGACCTAGAGCAGGGGTGTCAAACTCAATTTCATTGAGGGCCACATCAGCATTGTGGTTGCCCACGGGGGGCCAGGTGGGTATGGCCAGGGTGGGTACGGCCTACTGGGTGGGCGCAGCTGGAGTGCATATGGCCTACTGGGTGGGCATGGCTAGCTCTACATCATTTGCATCAAGGGGGCCTATGGGGGCCTGGGCAGGAGTGGGGCAGATCTGGGGGTCTCTGGCAGAAGGAGGGTCTCTGGGCCAGGGCCAAGGCAGCAGGGACCGTTCCCTCACTGTTTCCAGGATGGCTTCGTGGGCCGCATGAAACCACTTCGTGGGCCTTGTGTTTGACATGTCTGACCTAGAGAGTCAGTAAATCAAACCAAATTCAGTATAACAAAGTTTATTCTCTCTAGCACAAAAGAAAATGTCGTTTCATAAAATAGGAAGATAGAAAAATAGGAGCAATATATAATGCAGTAACCTAAAGTAAAGAAAGGTTAACACATTATATGTATTTATTTGTATCCCACATTTATTATTTTTACAAAAACTCAAGGCACTGAACATATCCAACATGCCTTCTTCCTCCTGTTTTTCTCCATACAACAACTTGTGAGGTGGTTTGGGCTGAGAGAGAGTGACTGGCCCAAAGTCACTCAAGCTGGCTTTCAAGGTATGGTGGAATTTGAACTTGCAGTCTCCCTTTTTCAAGCCTGGTGCCTTAATCACTAGATCATACTGACTAATGCTAACTAATGCTAAATAATGTGCCATATTTGGTCAAAAGGTCATGTATAGTAACAAAACCTTATCTTTTTGATCATGTTCTTAGCCTCATCTAAACTCTAAACTTACTCACCAAATGTAATATTTTTTTTCATAAGGAAAGTCTTCCTTTTGAACATTTTCTTTGCTTTTTCTGCTGTATAGTACTCTTGGAGGTGTTTACTATAATTATACATTATATTCTAGATGTTCTCAGATTTGAAGTTTAATAAACACATGATATAGTTTTGTACATTCAAACATCTAAATGTATATATGAGACAAATAATTTCTCCGGTTACTAATTTTTAATTTTTTGGCAACTGTACAAAGAGTTTTTCATCACAGACTCAAGATCCTTATTATGTTATGTTATTATCATCTTGTATCCCAAATTGTATGTGAAATTAGGATTTTTGCAGTAAAATATATAGTAATACTTGCTTATATTTAAATGGTTTGGTCATATTAAATCCTATTCCTAAGTTAGGGCAATCTTTTTACTTTTATATTTACATTTTAAAAACATGGGTCAGGAGTAGACTTTGCCATTCTTAACTTAAAATCTTTCTTCAGCAAGTTAAAAAGCACTCTTAAATTACTATTTTGAAAGCACCACATTTCAAAAACACTGTGATATTAATGGATTTAATGTAGTAGCATCATCATCAATATTAACTAATTTCTTCATTTGAATTTAAGACATTTGTTTGGTAAAAGGATCATTAAGCATATGCCAGCATTGCATACACTACATGTTCTTCAGATCCTAGCAAATGATGAATGGAAAAATTTGAGGTTGCAGCAAAATATATTCTGTATTCTTTGTGAATTTGTATTCTGAAAAGAATAAAATATTCTTCCTTTAGGCAATAGAGAGCAAAAAAACATTTATTATAGTTTTTTTTTCACATCAGTAAGAAATGCCTGAAACTATTTTACCTACTTGATTTATCCTCTTTACTTTTTCTGCTGAGCATTCTTGTTGACTTGGGATTTGTCATGGTTTTGTTCTGTGCAGAAAGATATACCACAATCCCAATCAATTCCTATATTCTGGAACTGCCTCCTGTATGTATTTAAGTATGTATATATGCATGTTTGAATTAACAGCCATAAATCATTTGCCAAATGTATGGTTAAATAACTACATGTTAGATTACAGAATGAGATTTTGTCTTAGCCTTTAAATAAAATATGATTGTTCAAATCTACCTTCCCGTTTCTGTTCCCGTTCATGTCTGATGCACCATTTAAAGAGCTTGTAGGTTAAAAGGAAGGGACGCGGTGGCTCAGTGGGTTAGGACGCTGAGGTTGTCGATCAGATGGTCGGCAGTTTGGCGGATCGAATCCCAAGTGCCACGTAACAGAGTGAGCGCCTGTTACTCGTCCCAGCTTCTGCCAACCTAGCAGTTCGAAAGCATGTAAAAATGCAAGTAGAAAAATAGGGACCACTACGGTTGGAAGGTAACAGCGTTCCGTGCGCCTTTGGCGTCTAGTCATGCTGGCCACATGACCACGGAGACGTCCTCGGTCAAGCGCTGGCTCTTCGGCTTTGAAACGGAGATGAGCACCGGCCCCTAGAGTCGGAAACGACTAGCACGCATGTGCGGGGGAACCTTTACCTTTACCTTTTAGGTTAAAAGGAGTAGCTGGTGACATTATTATTCCCCAGGTTATGCCCATGGGGGGGCTCCTTCCATGTCCCTGTTAAGGAACTGGAGCAAACTTACCCTGCTCCTCAGCAGTACTCTGGTCTTGAACATGGGCTTCCTCCGACCCAGTGTCCTAACCACACGAGCTACAGTGCTCCTATCTAGTTAAGTCTTAGATCCAAAGGGAAACAGTAGAAAATTTTTAAAATTGTGCTGGCTACAGATAATAAGAACTGTCAGTCAATTATGTTATGTTTTCATGTTCCAGACCCAATCAATTAATGTATACTGCTTGCAGGGGTTTTCAGGGAGGGAGGGGGGAAATCTTCAAATTTTAGATGTAAGTAACTAATGCTGATAAAGCACTGGACTTGTTTCTATATTATGTGTTTAATTAAAAAAAAACCTTCATGGGTAGATATGAGGAAATGTCAGCCCTATACCAACATTCGTAACAGCTTTTAAACTTTTTTTTTACCAAAGTCATCTCCACGGTTTTCTAAAGGAAACCATTTTTGATCTTGTGCTCTAGTTGTGCAATTACAGGGAATCATTTCTAAAAAATCTATCCATTCATTGAATGAACATTATTGATCAAATGGATTTTTCTTTCCCACTGCAGCCTCCTGGGCCCTCCAGGATGTTTTAGTAGCTATTTGGAAGGAGGAGGAGGCTTCAGAAGAGAGGAAGAAGTTTATCTGTGTGCAATTGTATTTAGGCTTGTAGATAGTTTATCTGCAAAAGCTGATAAATATTCTGATTCAACATTGCTATTATTCCTAGTTCTGCTGCTGAGAAGTTGTCAACTGTTGGTTGGTTAGTTTGGAAATCTTTATTCTGTCCCTTAAAAGAGCAATCTTTTTCCAGTAAATGAACTGAACTCATCAGCTCAGTATTATATTGTAGGTACATAAGAATGACTAATTTATGGCATGTAAGTCTCCTTTTAATAACTATTCTAAGATATGTAAATTAATTCAAGGAACAAGTGAAAGTCTAATTACTAAAAACCTACATAGAAACATTGGTGTCTGTAAGAAATATATGAGATTTACTCAAGTAATAACTTGCTAAATTACCAAAATGTTGAACAATATCAATATATTTTGGCATAGAACACATATAGTTATCAAAAAATGTAATGTAGCATCACCACAGAGCTGTGGTGGTGCAGTGGTTAGAATGCAGTATTGCAGGCTAATTCTGCCGACTGCCAGCTGTTCGATCCTCACTGGCTCAAGGTTGACTCAGATTCCCATCCTTCTGAGATTGGTAAAATGAGGACCCAAATTGTTGGAAGTAATATGTTGACTCTGTAAACCGCTTAAAGAGGGCTGTAAAGCACTGTGAAACTATGAAGTGCTATTGCTATATAGTAATAATCTGTGTTCAGCTCCAGGCACTGTTATAGCTTAATAGTCTTTCATTTGTCTAATAAGGCAACCCAATGGTTAAAATAAAATTAAAAGGACATAAAGGAAATCTTTTATGAGTTTATGTAATGGCTTGATAGATGAAAAAAAGAAAACATAAAGCAAAAATATAAATGAAAACTTTTAACAAAATGATTCAGATTTCTGAAATCAGAGTATAGGAATTCATTTAATTCAGTGGTAATACATGTTTCTTCGAAGCAGCTAGGTATTAAACCTTTATTTCCAATATCCAGAGTTAAAGAACAAATTTATTGAAAGTAGAAAAACAAATGATTTGACCCCTTTTTGTTCAGTTAGTCTTTACTGAATAGCTTTTGCTTTTCAGCTGTCTATGGAGGAAATGTAGAAAATCTAACCTTCTTTCCTTTCATGAATTTCCACTTGTCATAACAAATTCAGAATATGATTTTCTACTGTAGATCTCTCAGGAAGAAAATACATTTTTGAGCTAAATAGAAACCAAAACTTACATGATGTGCAGCTTCAGAGTCAAGCTTTTATTTTGCTGTAATGTTAAAATCTCAAGTATAAATTTTTCCATGAAAGTTGCTTTGGGCTGATCTTTCTCAGTGACATAGGGTAAGTTTAGAAAAGAAATTATTTCTATATTACAGGTCCTGTAGGATCATCTTGAATATCATTGTTTATTTTCAAAGCATTTACCATCTCTGTTTGCGAGTTATTTATCAGAATTTTAAATTGTTCTCAGTAAATATTTTCAGTTCTATCACGATTTCATCTAAAGTAGCAAATCTCTAAGTTATTAAATTTCTGAATTAGATGACCCACTCGGGTTTTCATCTGCATAAATGTAGTTCTCCTAGGAAACCATATATTATGGGAAGAAGCTTTCAAAGCATTGAAAAGCTCTGGTTTTCTTTTCCCTTTTGTACCTTAGGAAAATTAAATTGAAGCTATCAGGTGGTCTGCTGCCAGCTCTACAGACTGCTATCTGTAGGGATCAAGGGGTTGGGGAAGATCTTGTTTTTCTGTATCTTCTTAATTCCAGACTTATAATAAATCAAATGCATAACACCACTGGCCAGTACTTTAGACAGGAGAGGTTTTCAGTTTTCCATTAAGCAGTAATGCACTCAAAGGGTAAGGAGCTTGCTATGTAACTCGGGAATGAATTGAAGTCATAAGTCAGTGCACTGATATATCATATTGAAAGTCACATATACTGCCTCAAATCTCATATACTGTCACATCAGCAAATATGTTTCATAAGAACTAATCACAAAAATGTATGTGTTGCATGCGTGCCTTCTTTCTGATGTCTTTTAAATTATTACCCTGAAAGCAGGAGTAATATTTCTCAGCTGTTATGGAATTTTTTTTTCTTCAAAAGAATGAGGCAAAAATTATAATAATAATTTGCTTCTTAAACCTATCCCTATGCTTCATTTTCTGTCTCACATAGTAGGCGAAAGGTGGAGAACAACTATCAAATATTAATTAGTTAGTATTGGATTGTTTTAATAATGGTTTTTATTATATGATGCTGATTACCTTTGAGTCCCAAAGGTGCTTTTTCTAAAGGCAACTGGACTTCTTGCTTTTGCTTGAAGACGTTTCGCTTCTCGTCCAAGAAACGTTTTCAGTTCTGAATGAATAGTGGAGAATGGAAGGATTTATATTCTTTGCAGTCATCTGGTCTCTTCAAGCAAAAACAAGGTCTCGTTGCCTTTTGAAAAAATCTCTTTGGGACAACCATGACTGGATGACTGAGACTTTCTATAAACCTTTCAGATTCTTTTTATGAGCAGTCTTTAAATCTTGAGGCCATAAGTAGGATATTGTGATTCATCATCCTCAAATCTAACTAATTTTAAACTAATTTACAATTATAAGAAGAAACTGGTTTAGCAATACTCTCTTCTATTTATACTGTATTTTAGAAAACATTGTATTTTGTTTTGACTAAACTTGTATAAACTCAGAAGCTAAGCAAGGTTGATCTTGGTTAATACTTGGGTGGGCATTTGCAAGGCATATAGGCTTGACTAGGAACTTAAAAACAATTTTGGAATAAGATAATGTCAAATGACATGTATCATTGCCAAAAAAAAACCGTACGAAGATATATCTTCAAAGAGACCAGCAATCCAATTTGAGTCAAATTACTTGTCTTTGCTTTGACAAGTATTGTAGTTCTTCAAAACTATCATAAAGCAACTTGCCTCGTCCTTTTGTCTGCTTCACGTAGCTTCTCCAATAGTTCCAATATTTAAAAGAGGATTCTGTGGATGTGCAGTCTTTTTTTCCCCTCCTGAATGGTGTTTTCCTACTCAGGTAGCATGCTACAGACATCTTAGGGGAGAATTATGAGTTCCTAGTATAGTTATCAGAGTGAATGATAATTACAAAATATAAGGAACAGATGGGTGAAATTGCTGTCTTCTGTCCCTTAGAGTTCTACCTTGCCTTCAGTTTCATCTTTTTCTTATTTCCAAACAAAAAAAAAGTTGGGAGTCCAATAACTCAATGCACTTATATTTTAAAGAATGCCTATGGAGCCTTTTTGTGATTCAGAGGCATTCTTGGAAGTAAATATGACATTAGAGGTTTGCATTATAAAATACCACCTGGTCATTATTTGTGAATGTTAAAAATCTAAAATGATTGAAGTAAATGGAGGCAGAGAACTGAAGTTCTATTTTTTGTAGTTCCATTTCACTTATGCGATATTTGAAAAGATGCTAAGGTTGTATTTCTTAAGCATGTTATGTAAAAAATTGGTTTTTCTGCAGCCTTGCATTCTTCATATTCCTGATGAATTCTTATTTTATGTCATATCTGAATATTTATTTTAAAGAATATATCTCTTAAACCAATATCAGCAAAAGAAAAGAATAAAGTCAAGTTCTCTTTGAGATGAGCCTGACTTCTGGTGATACATCTAAATCGATTAATTGATAATAAAATGGAAGTAGTTTGCAACTGAATTATTCTAGAATCTTTTTGAGATTTTCCAGTCTACCTAACTACCGTATCCTATAATTTTATGATGATCTTTCATCCAAATATTAACCAAAACTAACCCTCCTTTGCTTTCCAAAATCAGATAAACTTAGTTAGCTGCTACCACAGGAAACCAGTCTCAAAAAGTGGAAAAAATTAATACCAGAATTAAATAAGTAATAATAGAAATTGGTGTTAGAGTAATAATAAAATTAACAGTATAGTTAGAATATAGTTAAATATTTTTTCTCCTTTTATTTTAAGGTCCGTATGTATCATATAACATTTCTGGAAATAACAAAGGAACAATGTGGCTTTTTCCTTAAAGTAAGTTATTCTTTCTTTTATCAACCAATTTCTTAAAAGTATACTGTTTTAAATTCTATGGTTAAAGTAATAAAACATTTAGTTTCACTACAGGCTTTGCTTTCATTAACTGTAGATATAGTAAAATAATGTATATTATATAATCTTTTATAAATAGATTAAGACTAGCTGAGGTATAATAGAATGAAACAGCATCTTGAATAGTTTAAATTAAAATAAATTAAATTAAGAAAAAAACACTTGTATTGGTTTATCCTGGCGTGTGTCAGAATACTGTAATATACCAGGGGTCTTCAAACTTGGCCCTTTTATACTTGTGGACTTCAGCTGCCAGAATTCCTCAGCCAGCCACGCTGGCTGAGGAATTCTGATAGTTGAAGTCCACAAGTCATAAAAGGGCCAAGTTTGAAGACCCTGGTATATACTTAAGTAGCATGAACATACTATGCTAAAAGGCAAATAGAAATTAAAACTCTTTCTGGCAGGTTTTAAACCAGCAACCTTCTATATACTTGGCAAAGATTATAGCCACTCTAATTCTAATCATAGTATACTAATAGTCACTCAAAGCCCAGAGTCGCTTTGAAATGAGATGGATGACAAATAAATCTAATAAATAAATGGACAAATATATATGATTTTGATGCTTTATCCTGATAATTAGTTGACAGTGAGTAAATTTGGAAAATGATTTATGTTTAGTGAAAGGCACATGGACCAAATGTTTGTTCTTCAGGTTATACAGAACTGTGCTTGTATGTTTGCTGAGTGAATAGGCTTCAACTATGGAGTGTTCGCATGAATATGGTTCATGGGAGCAATGGAGAGCAAATGATGGAAAGCATATGACCATATTAGCATTGAAATGCCTTGAATATTTATTTGTGTCAGATAAGGATGCACATACACAACAGTAGTATATGTGTGATAATGAATAAAAATAAATAAGTTCTTATGATAAGAGGGTTGGCAGGGGAATCTTAAATACATGTTATTTTGTATTAAGACTGCCATATTGTTGGTTGAAAACTCAAAAATTTATAATGAAGATTTGATGGTATAATGCAATGAAGGGTATGAATCTAAAGATCAATCAGTTAAAGATCAAGATATTTGAGTTTGTTATAAATGACCTGAAATACCACTTGTGATTATTGGAAGGTACATCAATAGAAGAGCAATCTTTGTAAGACAGTGAGAAACAGGAAAACATCTAGGTGAGTAGGCATCTAGAAATAACACCACATTCCATCAGAAAATGGAGTATGCACTTAAAGGCAAACTGCTTAACAGTAAATTCCATTGGAGAAGAGAAGATTTACTTAGGGGCCATGTTCATGAATCTGTGCATGCTATAAAAGAAGGATGGAGTTATGAAGGTCAGACTTCTGACCCAGGTTGCTGATCTATTACCAAAATGCCTAATCAGTGCCTGATCAGCCTGGTAGTGGGATGGTACATAAGAGTGAGTGAATGGGAATTGAATGTTGAAACTGTTTAAAACATTTTTAATTATTTAAATTTTGACCTTATGAATGAATTACAGATAAAATTTAATTGAACAGTGAAAATATCATATCACCATACCTGTGATATAATACACTGCTGAAATTATTTATTACGTACAAGCTGAATTGGACAGTTTAGGTCAAAAAACAAGAAAATTGATGGCTATTCACTATGATTATTCATTATATCCCCATAATATCATTGATAGATTATACCTGTCCTGCAGAAATCAAGGTAGTTGTTTACTACAAGTCAAACAGATTGTTGAAGAAGAAGAGTGTATTGGCTGATTATGTAAAAGACAGCATTTTGAAAATTTGCGCATTGACAAAATTTCCTTCTGTCAATTGCAAAAGATCACACAGCTTGGATTTGCATGTAAACTATGCGGATACGTTACAGTATCATGGTTCTTGGGAAGAACTCAATGTGTATGAAGGCCAACACAGGCTAAATAAATGACAGCTGTAACTTCACATTGTTGTGAATAGGTAATAATAATAATATCTTACTGTATTGCATTTTGATGTTTGAGCAGAAAACAAATAAAATTAGCTATTTTGAATTCATTGCTAGCCAACTGTGGCATCTGTTCAAATTTTCTTTGGATTTTTGCCTAGGAGCATGTCTGTAATGTATGATATGTTGCTCTCCCTCAGTATAAAATCGAAGCAGACCACAGAAGAAGTGAATTATTCCTCTTTTCCAAATTTGGAGAGTTCCATAAAACTCTGTATGTATATGTATAGGTCAGACATGTCAAACACAAGGCCCGGAGGCCAGATCCGGCCCGCGAAGTGGTTTCATGCGGCCCGTGAAGACATCCTGGAAACAGTGAGGGAACAGCCCCCACTGCCTTGGCCCTGGCCCAGAGGCCCTCCTTCTGCCAGAGACCCTCAGATCTGTCCCACTCCTGCCCAGGCCCCCATAGGAACCCTTGAGGAGAACAATGTAGAGCTGGCCATGCCCACCCAGTAGGCCATACACACACTAGCCACGCCCACCCAGTAGGCCACGCCCACCCTGGCGATACCCACCCGGTCACCTGAGGGAAACTGCAATGTTGATGCGGCCCTCAGTGAAATTGAGTTTGACACCCCTAGTATAGGTAGACACTTATGTACTTCTGAATTTTTTTTTAGTTTTCTTAGCTAGGGATACATCTGGCCTGAAATATATTTTTATAAAAGTTGCCTAGCTACATCTGGTCTGTATATATAGTTCATCAAATACATTGAAGCTGGATTCAGTGCACACTGAGTAAAGTAAAGCTAATATATAATAGCTTTAAAAAAATAAAGTAAAAATATGTACAGTAATAGCAATTATTATAAGGAGCATGCTTTACAGCAGGAGTTCCCAATTCCCAGTCTGTGAACTAGTACTGGACTGCGTCATGCCAGAAACCGGTCCGCACAAACAAGGAAAGCCCCATCCACAGGATGCAAGCACCACACAAAACCAGGTCCCCTCTGGTTCACAGAAAAAGTTCTCTCCACATAACCAGTCCCTGGTGCCCAAAAGGTTGGGGACCTCTGCTTTACAGGAAGCTCCTGTAAAGTTGTTGAATCCACATCTGAGACCTATTTCACTTGACTGACTTTTTCAGGGCCAGTTCTGAAAGAGACGTCCCTGATTTACAAATGAAGAAGTCTAGCTTTTTTTAGTTTTCATGGATGCTAGACATTCATTTTCATCTCAAGCTCATTGTTAGTTGATGCATTTGTTAGCTGGAATTGTGAGTAAAAGGAGAAGTAAACCCACCATTTTTATGGATGAATTTATTTTCTAGGGTTCTACATAAGTATTTGGTCAGATTTTCTCAAAAAGGGTCCCTTCAAATTGTTTCAAACCAGCATTGCTTAGATCATGGATTTCCTGTATCATCTGGTCAGAGGAAGAAGAACATAGTGTTTATCACAGTGTCTCCTGTGTCACCTACTTTGGGAACTCTTTTTTCTCCAGCATGATAGATGGAGAATCCACAAATGGGTCTTCCTGCCCAATTAGACTAAGTCAGTTAAACTTGCCACGCCTCTTCTGGGCCAGGACACCTCCCAGTCATGACTTAGTCTGTGCCCAGAATAGACATGGTAATTTTGGCTCCCAGAATCTTGCGGAGTCATCTCTTCTGAGTAATTAAGAGAGGTCGTATATATTTTTTCCCCTTCATGGATTCTTCAATTAGATAGCATTTGCTGTAGTTCCTTTCAGGATTGAGTTTGTCTTCCGGAGGTCTCAACTGTTTTCACTGTTGCAAGTCCATGGGGAAGGTTTCTCAGTTAGATAGCTTTTGCTGTAGTTCTTTTCAGGATCTTATCTTACTCTCACAAACTCCAGGCTGTTCTTTCGGGGCACACTAGTTGCGGCCACCATTTTGAATTCCAGCTTACCAGCAGCTGGCCAAGAGGAGGCTCTTCGTCAGAAAGCCTTTTTTAAGCTGCCTTTTTAAGCATGCTGATAGCATCAGAGGCACGCAAAGACTGTTAGAACTGTCTGCCTTCTCTCCTGAATTAAGGGGGAGGGACAGGTTACTTCTCTTTTTTCACTATCAGCAGTAGCGGCTGCCGTTTTGGGTGCCACTATCGCATTGCTTTTCCTCTGAAAAGGCTTATGCAGCCTTCTTTGCTAGCTTCTGAGAAGGGGGGGGAGATTTCAGCCCCTCCCCCCAAAAAAGCCAGACTTTAAAGGTGTTTACCTTGCCTTCCAGTTCAGGGAAGTTGGTCCCTTAACCTCTGGTCAGTTCGCAGGGGTCCTTTTTGAGGCTTCTCTCACAATCATTGCAGAGGGTTCTGAGTTCAGATCCCTTCTGACTGTAGCACAATCATTGTTTGCCTTGCCCCAAACCTTTCAAAGTGGATGGTCAAGTACAGGAGGCTTCAACTATAGCTCTAGGTCTCAACCTAGCTGTCTCATTGTCCATTCCAACAGAAGATGTGTGCTGGCCATGCCATTCTTGGCCTCGCTGCCACCAACTAGGACTAGTGAGCTGGCTGTTATCACCGAGGTGATCTGTCTCCACTAGGTTTCTACATGTGAGCTGGCTGCTATCACTGAGGTGATCCGTCGCCACAGTAGACTTGGCCTGTGCTCCAAAGGTGCTTCAACTGGTCTTAAGTCCATCAGGAGCTTTGCAGGTGTGCTGGTTGTCCATTAAGTTGGTCCTGCAGCCACCATTGCCATAGAGTACTTATTGATCCCTGGGAGTAGCACACAGCCTCAGATCAGTACTCTGCTCCTCTGTTTGAGATCCCTCTCAGTATTCCACTGAGATATCTCCCAATTGTAATGGCAGACAACACTGCACCTCAGGTTTCACATGGTGCCTCCAACACTCCTGCACAATCAAAGCATATGTCCTTCAAACCAGAGGCTGCTGGAAAGCTCAAGGCCAATGCCAAGGCCATCTCTGGCAAAAGGTCCTCCAAGGCGGCAGAGAAAGAGGCCAGCAGGAGGCACCAGGCCTTAGGCAGTTTGCCAAGGTCCAGAAACAGGGCATGATGGGCGCTGAACAGGTCTCTTTTCCTTTGGCAGAGGAATCTGTATTTGGGCCACAGCTTGCTTCTCCTCCCTCGTCTGCCCAGAGGGTCTGGTCTCCGGAGAGGGATGATGATGACCAACCTTATCTTCCTAGGGCTGAGCAGGAGCAGATGGTTTCCTTTACCCATGGACCAGGTATCCAACTGACACCTCCAGTCCCAAGAGCAACGCAGTCCACACCCGAGGCCACCTTTATGTCCACAGCAGCCGGGCTTCGGCCCTCAGAGGCACAGGGAGTGTGGTCGCCAGAGCAGTTTCAGGCTCTGACCTCCCAGGCGGTCGCCCAGGGATTGGCCTTACAACATCAACAAAGGTATGCACCCAAATTGGTGGCCTCAATGACACCACCTTATCTCCCCCAGTTGGGAGCACCAGAATATTTTGACCCTATTTCTCCCGCCCGGTCTCCTCGCAGCGGAGTACCTTTTTCTAAGGAGTACGACCTGATGGAAATGCCGCTCTTGGATGATGAGGATCTTACTCTGGACCTTCCTCCCTTTGTTGGTCTATTCAATCCGGCGCTCTTCAAGTTTCTGCTTCATAAGGCCAGCACTACTGCTAAGATTGGTCCTGACCAGGTTCCCCATCCTGGTCCGTCCACCAGCCAAGATGCAAGGCCAGTATTTTCAGAGCATGTGGTCACTGAGCGTCACATCTTCTGTCCCCTTCTCTTCCTCAACACGGTACAGAAGCAATGGGGAACACCTGGCACTTTTCCCTCCAGGGGGGACAGACAAGAAGCTCTTTAATGTTGACCCGGCCTTGTCGGAAGTGCTAGAGGTTCCTTCTGTGGATGAACCTCTGACTGCACTCTTCTCCACGGTGTCCAGTGATATGGCTGAGACCTTGAAGGTGGAGGACAGGATATCTGAACTTTCCTTCCACAGGACCCACCAGGCCTCAGCATGGGCGATGAGGACGGCCACATCCACCTCTTTCTTTGCCAGAACCTCCCTGGCCAGAGTACCCCCAGAGGAAGTCTGAATGCACCAGAACTTAGCCACGTTAGTGGCTGCTTTGGAGTACATGGCGGATTCATCTCTACATGCCACCAGGTTCTTTTCTAGGGCCATAGCCTCCAATGTTACTGCTTACAGACTCCTGTGGCTCAAACACTGGTGAGTGGATGTTAAATCCAAGTGGCACTTGGTGGCTACCCCTTACCGTGGTGATCAGCTTTTTGGGGAGGCCTTGACACCTTATTTGGTGATAAACAAGGGCAACCATAAGGTGATGTCTCATCTTCTTAGACGGACAGATAGATGGGCGTACCCCATACGTCCACAGAAATTTTTTCTGGTCAGGGTCAAGATCGGAGTTTGCTCAGCCCCCCCCCCCATTCCTTCCCTTCCAGGTCTGACTGTCAATTCGACCGACTGGAAACCAGACACAGACCCAGGTCACAATTCCAAGCAAAGCGGCCCTTTCGAGGCATGGGGGACCGTCCCTTCAGAAAGTCTAAATGATTTCAGGGCAGTCTCCCCAATTGGCAGACTGACATTATTTGTTCAAAAATGGGAGACCACCATCACAGATGCTTGGGTCCTCAACACTATCAGGAGCAGTCTGTCCCTAGAATTCATGTCCGTTCCCCCAGAACACTTCATTTCTTGTCCGCTATCAAAAAATGCGGTCAGGAAGGCTTTCATGTCAGAGGCTATTCAGCACCTCTTAGAAATAAGGGCCATAGAACCAGTTCTGGATGGGCAGCTAGGAAGGGGGTTCTATTCCATCCTCTTCATCATTCCGAAGACGTCTGGAGGATGGAGGGCAAGACTTGATCTAAAGGGGCTGAACGCTCATCTCGCATACAAGAAGTTCAAGATGCAAACCCTACAGTCCATCTTGGCCAGCATCAGGAGGGGAGACTTCTTGACGTCCATCGACTTCACGGAAGCATACCTTCACATTCCCATCCTTCCCGCCCACCAGAGGTTTCTCAGGTTTTGCTACAAGGCTCACCATTACCAGTAAAGAGCCTTACCATTCGGCCTTTAGTAGGCCCCAAGAGTGTTTACCAAGATCTTGGTGGTGCTGACCGCGCATTTGAGGTCCGTCCCCGTAAGCATCCAGTGCTATCTGGATGACATTCTCATCCAGTCCCTATCGGTCCAGGTGGCTCAGTTGGACCTGGCTTTGTCTATCAAGACTCTCCAGGACCACGGGTTCTTGGTGAACTTTCAAAACAGGCAGAGAGTTCCCTCAACCTGCCTTCTTCATTTGGGCGCGGTCATAGACACCAAACTGTGCAGGGTCTGTTTATCTAAGCACCGTCAGGACAGCATCAGAGGCCTAGTCCTTCCGGTCCAGAGGGAGTGTGTAGTCCTAGCTGTTCTTTCCCAACTGTTAGGGAAGTTGGTTTCCTGCATGGGAATAGATCCATGGGTCAGACTACATTCCAGAGACCTGCAATGGTTTTTGCTCCCGTTTCAGAGACTGGACACCAGCTCCACCAACTAAAGGGTATGTTATGTTCCAGCCTACTACCGGCCCTGCAGAAAAGGCAGGGACAACCCCTTTACAAAAGGCAAAAGGCTGGAAGTAAGCCCGCCAAATTTATTTACACAAAACAGATCCAAAACAGAGCAAACTGAGCAAAACAAAATACGAACCACTAAAACAGAAGCTGATCAAACGGTTGCCTTCAGCAACCAGCCCTCCCACACATTCCCCTTTTAAACAGTTTCAAGGCGTGGCTTCTCTTTGCCTCCTTCCGAGGTGCCCCATTGCCTTCCTCTGTTTACTCCTGCTTGACTGCCTCCTGCTTCGGGCGTCCTTGAACAATGCATTGGCTCAACATCCTATGGTATGCTCATTTCTCAAAGGAGCAACCAATACCACATCTCCAGTGGTTCACTGGTATTCCTCTTGGGATTTGTCACGGGTCTTGCAGGCCCTTACCTCTCCTCCATTTGAACCCATCAGGACCTGTACTCTGCGGTTCTTGACAATTAAGGTGGCCTTCTTGATAGACGTCACGTCGGCTAGACGCATTTCTGAATTGGCAGCTTTCTCTGTCAGACAGGACTTATGTGTTTTTCATGCTGACAGGGTGGTCCTTCAATTGGATCCTTCCTTTATTCCTAAGGTCAATACCTTGTTTCATACAGCACAGGAAGTCATTTTGCCAGATTTTTGTCCTCATCCATCTCTTGCCTTGGAACAGCAATGGCACAATCTGGATGTCCACAGGGCTTTGCGCCACTATATTAAGTGGACAGCATCTTTTCGTAAGTCAGAAGCCCTCTTTGTTTCCTTTCAACCCTCTACTATGGGGCGAAACGTTTCTGCCTCCACTATAGGCAGGTGGATCAGAGCTTGTATTGCAAGGGTGTGCCAATCTCTTTCCCTGTCAGTTCCGAGGCATATCACTACTCACTCCACTCTTAGTGCTGCAACTTCTGAGGCTTGGGCGACACAGGTGTCCATTGAGGACATTTGTAGGGCAGCGACATGGTCCTTGCCTTCCCCTTTCGTGAGGCATTATAAACTGGATAGGTTTGCCTCCGCAGATGCCTCATTTGGCTGGAGAGTGCTGCAACAGGTAGTGCCACAGGATGGGACACAGGCCCAGACTGATTCCCTCCCATAGGGACAAGGCAGCTTTGGTATGTTCCATTCATGGATTCTCCATCTATCATGCTGGAGAAGGGGTGTTGTCTTACCTGAACGCCTTTTCTCAGCATGATGATGGAGAATCCACACCCACCCCTTAGTGTCCATCAGGTCCTGTGTCAGGGGTATGGGAGCCAACACGTCGGACTGTCGTCATTTGCTTTGCTTTCATCATGACTGGGAGGTGTCCTGGCCCAGGAGAGGCGTGGCAAGTTTGACTGACTTAGTCTAATTGGGCAGGAAGACAGAGTTAACCCATTCGTGGATTCTCCATCATCATGCTGAGAAAAGGCATTCAGGTAAGACAACGCCCCGTTCCTTGTCATTTCTGGTTACAAGGAATGTTATTAGTAGCTTATCAAGAGACACTAAGATACCCTTTCTCCTCTTCTTTTCCTCACTTTTTCCTTCCCTTTTCCTTTCTCTATTTTTCCTACTTTTGCTTTTGTATTTTTTTGTATGTTATAACATAAACTAATAAAACAGCGTTCCGTGCGCCTTTGGCGTCTAGTCATGCCGGCCACATGACCACGGAGACGTCCTCGGACAAGCGCTGGCTCTTCGGCTTTGAAACAGAGATGAGCACCGGCCCCTAGAGTTGGAAACGACTAGCACGCATGTGCGGGGGAACCTTTACCTTTACCTAATAAAAACTGTCTAAACCAAGAAACACTAAGATACCTTCTTAATATAGCTGTCTGTTCCATCTATATAAGGTTGTTTATTAGACTGCTATGCTGTGTGACTAAAGTCTATTGAGAGTTGAGCAATATTGAAAACACCAGTAGAAATGGCATATCAATCTTTCCAATATCTACATAGTTTGGACAGTGATTTTGGATGTCTAACTAATCTGAAGACACATGATGTTCCCTAAGTATTTGTAGGCCTATCCAGGTTTGAGCGTCAGATCTCTTTGAATGAAGAAAAGTGCTGATAGGATTTGATTTCTCAAGTTTCCATTATGTGAGAAGGTGCTCATAATTGAAATTTAGACCCAACCAGTTGATGGCAGCTGAACATAGTTTAGCATGTAATGCAGAGCCTTGATTTCTCATTTTTATTTATTTGTATTCACAAGGATTTTCACTCTTCTTTCATGAAAATGGAAATTCTTATTCCATTAGTGGTATGCTTGTAGAAGAGATTCAGTTGTCAGGTTACAGATAATGGTGCAACCTTGCCATATACTCCATGGAGTATATGGATTCAGCAGCTTCATAAATTTAATGATAAAGGTCTGTACAGTCTGTAGAAAACTAAAGATAAAAAATTAGCTCTATATAGAAATAATTCACTGTTTCCAGAGAGATGATCAGTATTGGAAATTCATAACACTTGTTTAAAGGTCAAATATTTTTATGTAGGTGGAGTCTTTGAAAGTTAGTACTTTTGTATATAATAAAAGTCATTCAGAATCGTTTTGGTTCTACCAGACCAGATAGATTTAACTCTATGTATATTTCTCTGAATTGGAATGTGTTCTCTTGAAAACCATCCTTAAAAGACTGTTTGTCCTTTTTGGCACTAAAATAGTTTTATTTGTAATGCCAGTGTTCTGAGTAAGCATCCTATCTATTTATATCTTTCTGAAGATTATTAACATGTCCAGATGGATGAAAGGCCTTGTTGTGTGTTCCCAGAATTACATAAAATATTTTAAGCAATTTGCATAATGAGGATGCATTGTTTTTTCTGAGTCTGATTCAGAATCAGATTACTGAAAACAGTGATTAATTGAAAATCTTTGTTTCATGCTAATGGGTTGCAATGTTAACTGCTCTTTAGAAGATATTTTCAGCTTGTATTTTGCATTGTTACTTGAAATTGAGTATTTATGAGTGTGTTTTTAATCAGTATTGCCATTAAAAATTCTTTGAAAATATTTGAATCCTCTTTTTTCTACTCCCTGGTTTGATTAAACTGGAATTGGATTTCCTTACATCTTGGAATAAGAGAAGGAAAGCACCCTATTGATTTGATCTACACATTGTAATTGCTATGCAAGGTAGACCTCACTTAGTTACCACAAGTAACCCTAACCAACAACACTGTTGCTAAATGTTGCAGTTGCTAAATGAAAATTAACATGGCTGCAGTGGGCTTATGACATTACTTCCCCTTCAGTTATTAACTGAATCACACCATTGTTAAGATAATATGTTAATATGTGACTGCAATTTTTCTTCTGTGTTCTCCAATGCTTGTTGGAAGCCAGTTGTGAAGGAATAATGCTCACATAACCACAGGATGCTGCAACTGTCATAAATGTGTGGACTGGTTGCAAAGCTGGTTTTTTTACATCATAATTTTAAACAAGACAGTAACCAAGAACTCATTCCTACTATATAACTTATAAATGATCTATTTCCTGGATTGACTTTAAAGATTAAAGAGAAAGAAGACTCAGTGTACTTTAGAACATGGGATAACTTCTATCAATGGTTAGAAAAACGAGGCAGAGAGAAAGGAATGTAATATGTAATTTTGAATTTATATTAGCAAGAAGAAGGCTATTAAGTGGTTAATTAACATATTATGATAATTAACTATACTATTGTTTGTTAACCACATGAACCCAGACATTACTCTATTTGCTAAATACTGAAAATGTTATTTTGAAAAACCCCAACCCCATCCCTAACCCTAACCCTAACCCTAATCCTAATAATAATAATAATAATAATAATAATAATAATAATAATAATAATAATAATAAGAAGAAGAAGAAGAAGAAGAAGAAGAAGAAGAAGTTGGAAGGGACCTTGGAGGTCATCTAGTCCAACCCCCTGCTCAGGCAGGAAACCTTATACCATTTCAGGCAAATGGCTGTCTAGTCTCTTCTTAAAAACCTCCAGTGTTGGAGTATTCACCACCTCTGGAGGCAGGTTGTTCCACTGGTTAATTGTTCTAAATGTCAGGAAGTTTCTGCTTAGTTCTAGGTTGCTTCTCTCCTTGACTAGTTTCCATCCGTTGCTTCTTGTCCTGCTTTCAGGTGCTTTGGAGAATAGCTTGACTCCCTCTTCTTTGTGGCAGCTCCTGAGATATTGGAACACTGCTATCATGTCACCCCTCACTCTTCTCTTCGTTAATCCCAACCCTAATCCCATCCTATTCCTAACCATATAAAAACTAATAAAATCTATATTAAAAATGATCTATTTCTATTTTTGCATTCTATCATAATTAGTATAAATTGGAGGGAATCAGATGTTTCCCAGAATTGCTTCCATTTCAGAATGGCAATTGGGCTTCTATGTGAAGAGCTTTGATATTGAAGATGTTATCACAGTTGAATGTATGTGCTGAAGGTGGATAAATTTATCTTTCTTATTGCTACAAATCTGTGAATTCTAGTTTGTGTTAAGTCAGTAAAATATTCAATATTATTTTAAAAGGCTATTAAATTTTGTAAATATTCTTGTACACATTTCTTATACTTGGCCATCTTTACTACAAATTTGCCTGTTGTACAAGTTTTATTAAACAAATTTGAGTGCATTATTTTCACTAAGAAGCAAGATTTTACTTAATAACAATTGTACAAAGAACTGTACTGCAAAATTGATAGCAATGTTTATTTTGAAGATAAGTGAATTTCAGTTTGTATATTGATTAAAAATATGAAATAGGTTCACATCAAAATATCATTCTAAATTCATCTGAAATACTAGCATTTGGTATTGACTTGTGCCATATTCTTTTCACTATACTTTTACCTTTTGTAGCGATTTTTTTTTCTTTTGTTTCTATCGTTGATTTTCTTTTCAACTCTATCAAAAATAAAAACCAAGAATAGAAGAGTAACCCATCAACTTGCAGAATGAATAGTACAGCTGACATTTTATCCGTCAAAAATTGATTGTAAGCAGCTGATACCGTATTTCTTCCTTACATGTATTTGCATACTACAATGGGTGGAAAATTGGTGGATTTTATCTGCAAAATTACTTATTAAAGATTAGTAGAATTATAGACACACTCACACATAACTTGTATTAACCTTTCTTTTACCATTGTAGAAATAAGGGAACAGTTTGTAGGGGGTTTTTTGTATTTAGGTCATATCACAAACATAATTAATATTACGTAGATTGATTTAATTGGCACCAGACATTCAGCAGAATATGCAGCTTGTGAACATATCAAACCGATGGAGTTTGACACTAAGGTTACAAATAACAACCTCTACACTTTATCATGTCAGCTTTTAATAAACCCTAAAGACTCATTTATTTGGTGTTGCAGCTGGAAGGTAGAGATTAGAGTTTGAGAAAGGTCTTTTGGACTGGGTGGTTTTATTAATGTCCTGTTCCTTTCACTATATGTGTATCACCTTGGGGAAATTTTTGCCCTTAAATAATATTTATAACAGGAATTATTTCAGTTGAAATGCCTACAGTTGACGATTGTGAAAATATGTTCTCATGTGGTAAAAAGTAAGCAAGCTGATACTAGATCAGGCCAATATTGGGTATTCCTAAACCAGGAACAGATCAAAACTGCATGTTCTGCACAAAAGAGAATTTCTTTTATTCCTTCTTGTAAAATGGGCAGGAGAAAGAAACCGAATAGTGATTGTATTATAGAGTTTGTTTGTTTATTATTTTTATTTTTATCTTATTATTTCTATAATGAAAATATGTAGCAAACATACCTAGTACTCCATCCTTATTTTTACATAATAGAAATCCTATGAACTGAGTTGGTCTGAGGGAGTGGGACTGGTCCCAAATCATCCAGCTGCCTTTCATGCCTAAGGCAGGACTAGAATTCACAGCCTTCTAGTTTCTAGCCTGGTACTTTAACCACTCAACCAAACTGGCTGTCATACATAGCAGTCATTGGAACTTCTTTATTTCTATTATACGGAAGACAGGTTTTATTTCACTGCTTCTAGACCCAGACCTTGCCATATTAGTAGCTGCTGTCAGTAATACTGTGCTTGTGTACTCAGTTTTAGAACTGGGTCATTGCCCAGATTGACCTCTTGACTCCAACTGTGAACCAACTAACATAAGACATAGGACAAATCTAGCAATTGCCTGGAATTTTTGTGACTATATTGCTTTGAACTCTGGATTCCTTGCTGGATAAATATCCAGAGAGAAATAAGATCTCACTCATTTACCCTGAACCAGCAGCTCCATCATATCCAGAATTTCCCACAGCAGATTTCCCTAAACCCCAGGCTGCAGACTGGTACTGGCTGTACAAAGCAGTGGGTGAGTAAGTGAAGCTTCATCTGCACATGCATGGGATCTAGGTTGCGTGTGAAACCATCCCACTCCCTACCCCCCTACCCAGCACATCCGTGGAAGACAAATTTTCTTTTGAAACCAATCCCTGGTGCCAGAAAGATTGGGGATCACTGTCCCACAGGGTAGGATTTAGATCTAAATTCTTGACTGGACCTGGGAAGACCACCATTTAGACTGTCTAATGTTAACCTTATGACCAGGCTGAAAACTGCTTTTGATAATCCGTCTAATCAGACAACAAAAGACTCAAACAACTGAGGTATGCTATGGAAAGATACAATTACTTTTTCTCATTTCTTCTTTGTCTACTCAGCAGAATTTTCAGAAGAAACTAGGCACCAACAGAATCCCATAAAAAGGTAAAGATTTCCCCTGCCCAGTTGTGTCCAACTCTAGGGAGCGGTGTGTTTCCTAGCTGTGGGAGCCAGTATTGTCCAAAGACGCTTCTATGGTCATGTGGCTGGCATGACTATATACCAAAGTGCACTGAATGTTGTTTCCTTCCCACCAAAGTGGTACTTATTTATCTACTGGCATTTGCATGCTTTTGAACTGCTAGGTTGGCAGGAGCCCTGGGCAAAAATGGGAGCTCACCCTGTAACACAGTACTTGGGTCTTGAACTGCCAGTGTTCTGGTTGATAAGCCCAGTTTCTTAACAGCTAGGCCACTGTGCCCCTTCTATAATATCCCATAGATAACTGCAAAAAAATAACGCCATTGCTCAAAAGGTCTTCATTTGTACTGTACTGCAAGACTTTAGGTCATTTTGTATGAGGGTGTCCTGCTAAATTCCTTTCTCTGAATCAACCGGGATATGCTATGTATGTAAATTGGGAAGGCATTTTGAAAACCTCACTTGTCAGGAAAAGATTCAATTCCCTTCTAGAGCTCTGAAAGGGAGGCATCCAGCAATTAAGGCTGGCCGTATAATATAGTTTAAAAGCTGATAGTTTCCGGAGCTACAGGACCTGAAGACCTGGCTCTTTGAGCTCTCTGGCCCAGGCTGAGAATTTTTTAATTTTAATTTTAACTGGGTTTTTATTTTTCTCAGGGTTTTATTTAATCTTTTTTAATTTGTTTTAACGTTTGTATTGACTTTCTTTTAAATGCCCTGTAAACCGCCCTGAGTCCTTCGGGAAAGGGCGGTATATAAATCTAAATAAATAAATAAATAATGCTATTGTCAAGTCCTACACCATTGAGGAAATTCAAGGAAGCACAAGCTATGCAAATTTTAGTAAACTGCTTTTAATCTAACCTGATATAAGTACATCTTAGAAACTGTAAAAGAAATTTCCCACTCTGATTTGTAGTAAGTTAATTAAGTTCGTTAACTTTTTGAAAGATTTGAAATGTTTCTTCTCAGGTTTCTTGCCACCTAGGCTAAGTTGTCATTTATCATATAAACTGCCAACTTATTTACCTTCTATCTCTTGGTTGTTTATCTTTATTTTCTCATTTTTTTCTCCTAGCTTCCCCACAATGTCTTGCATTTATAGACTGCTTTTTCCATTACATAGAAATAAGTCTTACTAATTCAGAAATAGATTCATTAATGATGAATCTAGTGAGGGCAATTTCTTGCACTTTGGGCAATTTCTTAACGTACAGCCCTTCTTTATTTCACCTTATTTCAGCATCACGAAAACTGGCATCTTCACTTTTCCTTTATGAATCCTCATAGTACAGTAGGTAAATTGACTTCAGATTGAAATTCACTATTTCTTTGGGACCAAGAAAACATCTCATTTCTCTCTGAGAAATGTCAGAGTTACTGATTAAAGGGCCTAGTGCCTTCTCTTCCCCTAGTCCAGGGGTTCCCAACCAGGGGTGCTCGCACCCCTGGGGGAACGAGATGATATTCCAGAGGGTGTGAAACTTGGGTTTTCAAAATTATAGTGTATATGCATAACTCGTTGCCATTATTTTGAATTTTTGTAAGGAGTGTGAGAATATATTAGAAGCGTTCTAGGGATGTGGGGTATAGAAAAGGTTGGGAACCACTGCCCTAGTCAATAGAATATTGCCACTCTTAAAGCCATTGCCCTCCGTAGGTTGGAATGGGGATGCCCACAATTAAGATCAGAGCATGGGGATTAATGGTAAATTATTGGTTAAAGAACTTAAAGCTCAGTTTCTTCCCTGTGGGCCTCATTCTAGTTATAATGGCTGATGTTTCCCAGTAAGCTGAAATAATCTTATTGAATAAAAAATGAAGACAATATGGTTACCAGAAGAATACATTAGATCCTTGGGGTATGAGAGAGCCAAAGACATACTCCTATATAGACTAAATCAGGGGTGTCAAACTCAATTTCACTGAGGGCCGTATCAGCATTGCAGTTGCCCTCAGGGGGCCGGGTGGGTATGGCCAGGGTGGGCGTGGCCTACTGGGTGGGCGTGGTTAGAGTGCGTATGGCCTACTGGATGGGCATAGCCAGCTCTACATTGTTCGCATCAAGGGTGCCTATGGGGGCCTGGGCAGGAGTGGGACAGATCTGAGGGTCTCTGGCAGAGGGAGGGTCTCTGGGCCAGGGCCAAGGCAGTGGGGGCCGTTCCCTCACTGTTTCCAGGATGGCTTCGCAGGCCACATGAAACCACTTCACAGGCCGGATCTGGCCCCCGGGCCTTGTGTTTGACATGTCTGGACTAAATGATACTGACATTCAGATGGAGATAAATAGCTCACTACAGAAAAGGAGGACCTGGTTGACAAAAGGTACCTGAGGAGTGGCTAATTAGCTCTCTCTACTGACACTTCCAAACTAAGGAAAGCTTTATTCTAGGTTACGTATAATATACTCCCTTCAACATTATTGTACTGCAGTGAAGATACTCTTTAGAACCCATTGGAGAAATATGTCTGTCCTTGAACAGGAGATATTGAGACAGCCCAACACATACGATAGCTTTTGCAGAGCTATCTGAAAGATGTATATAGTATTCTACTTCTCCTTCAACAATAGCCTGGGGAAACATAATTTCTATATGACTATTTTTAGGGTGTTAAACCTTCCTTAATTCAGATGTTAGGAAAATAACCTGCAGTGGCAATGAAAATGAGGTATCAATTACTGCCATAGTTATAATCTAGTTACAGTAGTGGCCAAAATTGTGGAAACTTTTTGGGAAAAGTGTACAGTAGAAATGCCACCTTTTAGTTAAGGTTCCACCAATTTTTCTTTTAATTTCTTTATAACTGTAGCCTTGTTCACTTAATAATACTATTTTACATCGCTTTCTGGGCAACCAGTCAACTCTTTGCACTATTACTTTAATTTTATTATGTTTTACAAGCTCACTAAATGAAAGAACACAAAAAAACCCAACCAACTTGAGAGCGATCACATAACACACTGACAAATGTCCTCTTCTCAGCTTTAATACATGACATCAATAACTGAATCCTACTGTGATCTGATTGGCTCATTACCAAAACAAGATGACACCTGATTGGCTCTCATGCTCATTGGCTACAATCAGATGAAGGAAAGCTACCTGGTATCATCCTAAGTACCGGTAAGTTGTGTTTCCTTTTTCTGGTTATTTGGCTATAACTTTTCATAGAATACAGAACCGATAATTGAACAAACTTAGTTGCATTACATTTTTTATTAAATTATCTTTCCATTGATATATAATTTTATGGTAGTACTGCAAAAAAGGGGTGTTACTAGCCATCAAACCTCAAAAATACACTTTTCCCAAAAGGTTTCCACAATTTTGGCCACTACTGTATGTATTAACCATTGTAATGCCTTTATGTAATTTTGTATGATTTTGTTATTATTTGCAGTTTTGTGTTACATCTTACATTTCTAGCTTTTGCCATAACAATAAAAAATTATTTTATATTCTGGAATACAATTTATTTTGATAACCAACATATGCTTTTTCATTGGAATCTTTGTTACATAATAAATGAATTGTTTATTGCTACAAATAAAACAATAACTACAAAGTAATATTCCTCATCTGAGCCTATGATTAATCAGTGTATCTGTGAAATTATAATTAAAGACAATGAAAAAACCCTGCAGTTGCTCAAAGAATGGACATTTATTTATTAATTTATTTCTTGATTTATTGTATATAGCTGCCTGTTTTATTTTTACATGACTATAGGCAACTTATAATAAAACAAATAAAAATGCAAAGTACATAACATAAAACAAAAATAAAAGCACATAGTAACCAGGATTGATTTAACCTATTGTGCATGTAACCAGAAAATGGAGTCTCATGGCCCCTTCCCCAGGCTCAAGCACAAAGCCAAGTTTTCAACACTTTTGAGAAGCCAACAAGGATGGGGCCAATCTGATTTCAGGGTGAATCACGTTCCAAAGTATGGGTGCCACAGCAGAAAAGGCTCTCCTCGATGCTACCATGTGAACTCCTTAGCTAATTGTATCTGCAGCATACCCGTCCTACCAGATCAGATAGAACAGGTAGAAATAACTGGGTAGAGATGGTCCTAAGTCACAAAGGGTCCTAAGTCACAAAGGGCTTTAAAGGTGACAACAAGCAGCTTGAATTACACCTAGAAGCACACTAGAAGCCAGTGCATCTTGGGCAGCTGTGATATCATTATGCGCCAAGTAACTGGCACCAGTAACTGCCTGTGCCACCATAGTTTGCACCAGTTGAACTTCCAAATATTCAAGGACAGCCCCATAAAGCATATTGTAGTAGATCAAGCTCAAGGTCACAAGCCCATGGAGTGATTTCCCTGGTGAAGGAACACGTTACCTGACTACCCTAAGCTGGGCAAAGACTCTCCTAACTACAGCTGTTCAAGCTGTGGGAAGGACCTCAAGATTGTGCAATGGGGCATGCCAGAACCAAAAATGGAAGATCCCCAGAACCAGGAAACTCCTTGGTCTTGCTTAGTTTGAACTGAAACCTGTTGATCCTCATGCAGGCCCCTACAGCCTCCAGACACTAAGAAAGAACCCCCAAAGCATCATCAGGTGGCCTGGAGCATACTGACAATATTTTACTTCAAACCATCAGATGGCCTTATCCTGTAGCTTCATGTAAGATAGGGGTGTCAAACTTGCCGGCCCATGGGCCAGAAGTGTCATGCCGAAACCGCACGCACCTCATTGCCGGCAATGGGAAAAAAGTCACGATATGTCACGACACATCACATGACGTTGTGAGTTTGACACCCCTGATGTAAGATGTTAAATAGGAGATGTTCTCAGTCATTATAGATTACTGTCTATAATGACAAATATTAGCTGCCTTCAGTAGTTTTTTTTAAAATGATCAGTGCTTTAGACATTTACTGATCTCATTTTCATAATAATTTCTAATTATATTTAACCAATCTGAAACAATATTATAAACATTTTGCTTTTTAAGAATATTGACCTGAGATGTACAAATGATCCACCAATCATATAGTTTTGGTCAAATGGACATGGAGTACTAATTTAGAAGAAACAAATTCTGTATGTTTCTAGCAAAGGTTCATTATACGTGGGATTGATTGGTTGATCTCTACAGCATCTTCCATGCCCAAAGGAGCAATTCAACTTTTAAAAGGCACTTTCTATAAATGATCCATAAACACAATTTATTAGATAAATTGAAAACGCACTTGAAATGACTCAGAGACAGAAAGAGAGAGCACACATGAGAGACTGAAATCAATCATGAATAATCATTGCATCAAAACTGTTTTTGAATGTAGTAATTCTGAAGCATGTTTTCAGTGACACCATAGACAACTCTTCAAAAATTCAGTTGAATCACTTTATATTTTTAATATTACCACAGTTTAAAGTGTTTTAATTGTTGCATTGTTTTATTAATATACTGTATACATCAACATAAATGGAAAATAGACAATAGTATATATTTAGAACTGCAAAATTTAACGACGCATGAAATAGGGAAGTATTGAGATCATATACAGCTAATCTGTGCAGTACTAAGTTAATTATAATTATATGTGTTCTTCCCAACAATTTTTATTTACTAAAGAATGAGTATCCATAGAAGTTGAGATTGTAATTTCTCCAGATGACTTCTAGATCAGTTAATAGACACTGAGGAAGAATTAAATAATTGGCTTGATTCACTCTGAACTCATATATAAGATTTAAAAACACAGTTTCTTACAGAAAAAGTATGCAAGAGAATCAGCAGGGAAGAAAAAAAATGAAAAAGAAAGAGAATGTTGGGAGTGAGCGGAAGGGAAGAATGTGAGCTTGATGTAAGACCACAGATGAAAATAGAGAGGGCGGTGGAAGAGAGAGCAGAAATAAAAAATTAATGTGAGTGAATGGGAAAAAGAGTATCTGTGACAGGAATGCTTAGAGAAAGGATGTGATATAGCAAAGATACAAAGTGCTGGAGAAACAGTGGAGAAAACCATAGGAAGCATGGGTGAGCCTATTTTTCGGTCATGGTTATATTAAATGAGTGTTATTTTATGTTACTTTAGCTGGTTTTAATGTTGTTTGTTTAGTATGTTTTTATTCTGATTTTAACTATTGGCTGCCCAGAGCCATATGAGTTCGACAGCCACACATTAAATGGATATACCAAGAGGATAAAATAAGGAAATTGAATTTTTGGGATACAATTCCCCAGAGTGTACAGTTTTCAGTGCACCCAGCTCTGGAAACCCCACTACCAGGACTATGAAAAGCAAAACGTTGTTTAGCTCACAAGACTACCCTTCTCCTGTCCTTTGCTTTGTCTGTTATCAGATGTACGTCACTTTCCTGAAGGAGACTCTAGCAACGTGTATTGCCTCACTGGAAGCAATTTCCTATTCCCGCTGGAGGTTTACATTTCTTTTGGTTAATCAGACCTTCATTCTACCAAGGGCAACATTATTATTTTACAATTAGATTCCCATTTGTTTTCATAACAGCTATGTTGGGAAGAAAAAGCAACATTACGTCTGCATCTTGCCTGCCAACATCTATGTCTCTTTGGTATTAATTTGTATTACAAAACAAGGAAAGTAGAAGAAAAGCTGCAAAAAGAAATGCCCTCCACTAAACAAATGGTTTCCTTCCTCCCCAGGAGATAGATCAATAGCCAAGAAAAAAAGGACAATTTAAAAAAAATTAAAGGAAGAAGCTTAAGTCATGTAAATTAGGATGGAGGAGAACAGACAGAAAGCTTCTCATTGGCATTCAACAACTTCTTCAGAGCCCCCATGGTTCATTAGCTAATTTCTATTAAAACATAGAGCTTCAGAATAATAAAAAAGGCAGTGGTTCTTTTCTAAAGGTTTGTCACCACCGAAATGAACATTTCCCTGTTCCCAGGACACCAGAAGACAAAAAATTAACCAGAGGTTAACTGGGTCATTAGCTAAAGCACAATATAGGTCACCACAGTTTTAATTTAGTTTGCCTTCGCCCAAAGAATTAAATGCAGCAACCAGTTCTCACAGCAGGGCAGCAAGTAACTTATCAGCATGTTAATGTCTCTTGGATACCATGCATCAGATCTGTCAGGATGATACATGCCTCCTATTTTACAATTGTTTAATGCCATATCTGATATGCACAGTAAGAAAAAAAAAGTCTGGTATGACAATTGCACAATACTGTGTTTTTCATATTTGATGTATTTTATAAATGGAAAGCCTGTTTAGTGATTTTCAGCAAATACGTTTGTGTTTTCCCTTAAATGTGGGAAATACAGTTTTTTAAAAAAAATGTTTAGATCTATAGGCATGAGCAAACTGCAGTTCAGCCTGGAAATCTATGTGGGAAGTTATGGTTATTGGACTGGAACTACCAAAGATTCAAAGTCATGGAATTAGGTCTTGGCTTGTTCTGAATTTGATAACTTAATTTCATTTAAATGAAACTGAAAGCCATGGCCAGATTGCTTGTGCTACAAAGGACAAAATAAAGACTGCTTGGGCATGATTTCTCCTCCCCAAATTTGAAGCAGGGATTCTCTTGGACTTTGTATTGGGATTAGGTATAATGCTCCTTGCTGTACTTGTTGCTTGTAGATTCTAACATTTTTGGATGAAATATATCAAAGTTACCTTGCAACATATTTTTTTCCCTTACTGATATACAACCCCACTCATCAGAAGGTCCCCAGTTTGTAGAATGATGATTTAGGAAGTAGCTATATATAAATTCTGTCTATGCATAATGTTTATAAATTAAAAATTACAGTGCACTGCAATCTACATGTGGCTTATTAATTGCAGCCTTATATTGCATATGTGAGATTAAAATCATCAGGCTAAAACTAATGTTGTGATGTTTAACTCTCTTTTAATTTCCCCAGTTATTATTGTTAGCGATAGTAATCACCCAAATCCAAACAATTTTTACTTTTTAAAAAAATATATCATGAGTTGCCACAGATTTTAAAACAGGAGTTCCTGGCAGCTTGTGGTCTGCAAAATCCCATTGCCTGCAGTGCAGCTAATTCTTCCCCAACGCCTACCCCTGTTCCAGTTTATCAGCTTATTGTGTCAGGGTCTGTTAGTTTTGGTATTGTTAGAGGTTTAACAGGATTTCATACTTGCTAGTGGTCCTCTTGGGTCTCCTTTCCTCTTTTCACCTCCAAATGTGTATGGAGAGGTAGGGAGTCTGACTAAAAAGTCTTCAATTACAGCTTGTAATTCCTTCATGCATGTTTTTTGTGCTGATTTTAGTGATGGAGAACTTGCAAATGTTCATAGAGAACAGCCACCTTTAGCTTTTAAAGTAACAAGCCTGAATAAAGGGTTATTAAAAAGTATATTACAACTAGATGGTTGAATTGAAGGAGCCATCTTCTTCCCACCCCACATCATTGTAAAATGATGCTGATTTTGTTTCCTTTCAAACGGAATATAAGTGGTTGGATTTTACCATCTAAAGCAGGGGTGTCCAAACTTTTTTCAAAGAGGGCCAGATTGGATGAAGTGAACATGCTGGAGGGCCGAACATTTTTCTGAACATTCTTTGAACAATTGCAATTAAATGCAAATGAATTATTTTATGCCAAGTTAATTGCAAATGGCATACTTTTCATTTTATAACATTAAGATCAACTGGCAGCTGAGTTTTCACTATGTCGGCAACCCGCGGCTCCGGAGCCACATGCGGCTCCCAACCGCCCGGTGCGCGCGCACCTCTTCGAACGGGCAGTGGTGCGTGTGCACCTCTCCAAATGGAGAGTGGCACCACCCGTTCCGAGAGGTGCGCGCGCACCTTTCCGAAGGGCGGAGGTGCACGCACACCTCTCCAAGCCGCCGCCGTCCGGAGACCTGCCGACGTTTGGGGAAGTTTGGGGAGGTGCGCGCCGGGGAGGCCGCGAGACGAGGGGGGAGGAAGGATGGGGTGGGGGAGAAGGAGGCTTCCTGGGCTGGGGGGGAAAAGCAGAAGCGAGGGATCAGGACTCCTCCCACTTGGCTGCTGCCACCACCGAGAGGAAGAAGACCGCCAGGAAGCTGCCTCTGCAGCCGCCGCCGCCGCCTCTGTCTCTGTCGCCGCCGCTGCTAGGAAGGCTGCCGGTGCTGCGGCCGCCGCCGCCGCCACTGCCTCCTCCGCCACCGGGGCCTGACCCGGGGTGTTGCTGCTGGATCGCGCTTATCCCCGCCGCGAGTCTTCTTCCTCTCGGCTTCCTGCCTCTCCGCCCGCGGTGCGAGTTCGGACGTTACGGGGCTGGCCGGCCCGGACTGGGTTGGGCGAGTCGATCACCTCCTCCTCCTCCTTTCCCTCCTCCTCCTCCTCCTTCTCCCGCTCCTCTCCAGGGGGACCCTCCTGAATGTCTTTCCCGACAGCCCGCTTCACCCCGCTTGGTTTTGCAACTTGAAAAAGGACGCCTTGCTTGGGGGAGGGAAGGAGGCAAAGGCTCCGGCCGGGCGGCGCAGAAACGCTTCCTGAGCCGTGCCGGAGACCGCCGAGAAGGCTTGAAAGCTCACCGGAATCCCATCGCCCTCTCCCGGGGAATCACCCTGAATCCGGGGCGGGGAGAGGGAAAACGCGGGAGCGGGGAAGGCGAGGCGGAGGGGAGAAAGGCAGGAAGGAGGGCAGGCGGGGGGGAGAGAAGCGGAAAGCAACCAGCCAAGAGAGCAGGCGGCGGCTGTAGGAGTGGTGGCGGCGGCGGCAGCAGCCAAGCGGGAGGAGTCCTGATCCCTCGCTTCTGCTTTCCCCCCCAAGCCTGGGAAGCCTCCTTCTCCCCCACCCCATCCCTCCCCCCCAGCCCGGACCCCCTTCTCTCCCGGCCTTTTCCCCAGCGCGCACCTCCCCAAACCTCCCCAAACGTCGGCAGGTTTGGGGAGGTGCGCACGCACCTCTCGGAATGGGTAGCAGAGAGTCAATACGGCAGGAGGAGGAGCAGCAGCAGCAGCAGCAAGCAGCCGCAGTTGTTAGCTTTACCTCCGGGAAAGGAGGAGACGGAGGACGGCGAGAGCGCGAACTTGATGCACTTGTAGTAGGGCAGTGAGTCCCGCCAGGCCCGCCCCGCGCCTGCGCCGCTCGTCTTCCAAGTTTGGGCAGTGACGTCAGGATGCGGCCCTCTCACCGCCCTCCTGCGGCAGACAGTCTTCTGCTTGCCACCCTCAATCAGAAGGGAGGGCCGCATTTGCACAGAGCAGGGAGGGCTGTTAGAGGGCCGGATTAAACCGCCCCGCGGGCCGCAAATGGCCCGCGGGCCGGACTTTGGACATGCCTGATCTAAAGCGAGGTGTGGAGTGATGAGCCATTATTTATTTAACCATTGTCATCATAGGGCTGTCTAGCAGAAATAGTAGGTTTCTGTGAGGGAACAGTGAATTTAAAATTGCATTATTCCCTGTTTCATAGCCAATTGATGACTGGAACACTACTAATAATATGCCTGTGGGGCCTTCTGTTTGTATAAATAGGAGCCAAAATGAGATGCCTTGAAGAGGGATTTGCACATCACTAATCCTTTGGAAAGGTCTGTTGCATAATAGAGTAGGCTTTTTTTAACCAAGCTGTGTTGCAGACCTACTAAAATACAAGGGAGATAAATTTCAGCTTTATAGAATGTCCATGAAACATCAAAATTGCAATATTGTGATTTTGTATATAAATGTTGGGCTGTGTACATTGTCAGTTCTAGTGCGATCAAGGCCAGAATGCCAATAAAATTATAGCAACTTTTAGGCAGTTGGAGAAGTAGTTTCTATGGACTAAATCAGGGGTGTCAAACTCAATTTCATTGAGGGCCGCATCAGCATTGCGGTTGCCTTCAGGGGGCCGGGTGGGTATGACCTGGGTAGGTGTGGCCTACTGGGTGGGCGTGGCTAGAGTGCATATGGCCTACTGGGTGGGTGTGGCCAGCTCTACATCGTTCGCATCAAGGGTGCCTATGGGGGCCTGGGCAGGAGTGGGACAGATCTGAGGGTCTCTGGCAAAAGGAGGGTCTCTGGGCCAAGGCCAAGGCAGTGGGGGCCGTTCCCTCACTGTTTCCAGGATGGCTTCGCGGGCCGCATGAAACCACTTCGCGGGCCAGATCCGGCCCCCGGGCCTTGTGTTTGACATGTCTGGACTAAATGTTATCTTCTGATATACTATGTAGATTTCCAGAGACGTAATCATGTTAAATATTTGTATAAAAAGATAGAATTTTGTGGTATATATTAGTCTTTAAAGTAGCATAAAAACTATTCTGTCTATTTGTATAAACAAATGTTCCCTGCAAAATTAGTGACTAGCATGACTACAAATCTCTTAAAATACTTCAGGTGCCAAAATATAGTCACCTCAACATTATATGGGTTAAACATTCCAGTCATAGAGTCAATTCATTAGAAGTTGGATTTGTATATGATCAGATTGCTCTCCTGGCAAATGCAAAGTTTGTATTTTGGAAAAACACACAGTTGGCAATTTTACTAATGAAGCAGCGATTGTGAGTCACAACATAGCAGTGTGCATACCTAGTAAAAAAAATTCTCTTTGTAGGGGAGGACTTTCATACTATTTGAAGCAATATTATGTTTATGCAGAAAGCAGATATAATTATATACTTGATTGTTAAGCCTAAGAAAATCCTTAAAGAAATCTGGTTTAATTACGTATGTGAAAATAGAAGCCAACATGCTTCTGTTCTGTTGTACTTTTTATGTTTGCTTTCTTCTTGGGCATAGTAGGATGAAAGCCATAATATTCTTAATGTGTGTATCATAAAACTTTTTTTGTATTTGTTAGATTTTGTAGTCTTTATAGATTTCATACCCCTATATCTGCCTATAAAGTCTATTAGTTAAATTAGCAGTATTTTAATAATTTGATACTTCCATAAATATATTATTTACATTCTAATATTTTTCTTACATGTTGATGCCAAGGTTGACATACACAAAATATTATCTTGGGATACAAAACAGCATTATGAATAAATATTGTGCAGTTATGGCTGAGTTGCTTCTTGTGTTTGTGCATAATTTGTACAACAGAAATATTTTCCTTTTCTTGAAGCTGAATTTTGGGGGGGGTTGTTTATTTGTTTTGAAACAGCAGTGATATCAGAAGATTTTACTAAACAGCAAATATTTTTCACAAGCACTTTTTTCAGATATGATCTGGCCTAACCTAATATATTAGACTGGGGAATGGAAAGATATATATTTTCAGTATATGTTTATCTGTTTTCTTATATGAATAACTCCAAGACTCAAAGATAGAAAATATTTGGCACAGAGATAGAAACTGCAAATCCTTTTGCAGCAACGCGGCACTCAGATTAAGTTCCTGTGAAATCTTTTCTCAGTTGCTAATTTCACACTTGATGGATGGAACTGTGAGCAGTTTACAGCACATAAATTTCATTTTGATAACTACTTCCTTGGGCTCTGAACAGTTTTTGGTATTTGCTGTCCTTGTTTCCTTGTTTTAAAGAACATTTCTAAAGATGAAAGTTTTTAATTCTTAAACAGGCAAGTATCTGCACTTCAGTGCTCTTTTATGATTCTGGATGCATATCTGAAAAATAATAAAAGGAAAGGACATAATATTTAATTCAGACATCTGTTTTTACTATATGTTGTAATTGAGTGGGATGGGGGCTACAGTTAATTGCCTGTTTCCTCAGGGAAGCTCCTTCAAGCTTCAGATAAGAAGCATTTGAGTGTCTGTTCCTAGGGGATTTTATTACAAAATATTTTGTGAAAAGTAAAAGGTTTTGCTGCAAAAATACATTTTGTAGATATCTTATTTTTTTACATCTATAACTTCGTAACCTATCTTTTAAGTGCTGTATAGTTTATCCGTACATTTTCATTCCTTTACTGTAATTTCTGAGCCCTTATGCTTCATGTTCTACCTTCCATCTTATTCTTTTCTATTATTTGCATATTTTATAGAAACATTCTGGTTTCTATAGTTTTATTTTCAGTTAACCTATTCTACCTTAGTTTCCTATCTCTTTAGTCATATTTCTTACATTTATAAACAATATTACTATATTATACCATATATCTATATTCTCTTTCTACATTCTTATTTTATCCTTCTGCGTTGTACACACAGATGCTTGCAGTATGTTTTGTGGCTGAGACTCTATTGCCAGAACTGTGCTGCTGTTCTTTATAGCTTCCTTTTTTATTGGCTGCTGCTGTCCTGGTCTGGTGCCATGGATTGGCCTGCTGTTGGCTGAAAAGAGCGACGATTTGAAGATTTAGCAGACCCTTCTGCCAGCTAGGCTGATGTTCTAGCCTGGCATTGTGTACTTAGATCACTTTGTTTCTCTGTTTCAGTATCCTGGGCCATCCTATTGTCAATGTGTGGACTTTCCTGCACTTGGCTGTCTTGGAAAGAGAGTCTAGCTTGCCCAGGTCTTTTTCAGGCTTTTAACTTCACTGGCCCACTAATACTGCCACCTTTGGCTCCCTGGCTGCCTTATGTGTTGTTGCCAAGTTCTCTAGAGCTTGCCAAGTCTTTCTCAAGGGTTTGTCATCATTTCTTGGCATCTTCACTCCTTGTTGTTATTTTGTCATTTCTCCTCTTCCTCTTCCTCCTCCAACAACATTACCTCAGAGATCATTTTAAAGAGTCAGTGTGCAACAATTTCAGAGAAATTGTCCTACAAAAAAAAAAACAAGCTGGAAAGAGAGGAGTGGGCATTTGCTTGTATTGCATAATTATTTCATTGCCCTTCTGAATTGTTCAGTTTCTGCACCAGATGTAGAATGTATTGTCCGTGCATTTAATTAGCCCAGTAATGATCGTGAGCATCAGCAAAGAATTTTTATACTTTTGTGGAAAATAGATTTTGTGTGCCTACAGTGGAAACCAGTGCTTTTTTTGTAAAAGAAAAGGGTGCCGGAACTCACATGTCATACAACCCACCTTGCCTACCCTACAAGGTTCCATCCAAAAAAGGTGCCAGAACTCCGTTCTGAGCGTTCTATGAGAAAAAAGCCCTGGTGGAAACTATAAATATGCCATTTGCTGCAGCTTTGGACTTCAGCTTTTTACTGATGTCAATGGAGTTACTGCCATTTTGCAAATATTGGCAGTTATAACAGAATAAAAGAATTGGAAGGACCTTGGATTCTTTTACTCCAACCTCCTGCACAAGCAGGAAATCCTATATCATTCTGGACAAATGGCTGTTCAATCTCTTCTTAAAAACCTCTAGTGATGGAGGATTCACAATTTTGAAGGCAAGCTGTTCCATTGGTCTATTTATATTGGAATTTTGCTGGATATTTGGTACTTGGAATTCTTTGTACGGAAGAGAGTGTTAAGGTAAAGGAGTCCCTGCGGATTTTACTTTTGTAGTCGAAAACCCCAATTATAGGCAGAGGTGCTCATCACTCTTTTAAAGAAGAGTGGTATAAAAACTTATATCTTGTTGATTTATTGTTGAATGCTGTTTATGTGTGAAGCTGCATTCCCCATTGCAGCTTAAAGGACTGTGGTTCACCCCTCCACAGAACACCTGCATTTTGGTCACAGATAAATTCACAAATTGACATTTAAATTATGTTCAGATGAGGCCAATTAAAGAGTCCACCTCTCAGTGAATGTGCACCTAAAATTAATCCCTCTCTGACCCAATCACTGCTTTTAAATAGGAAGCTGCCCTCCCTAACTTCTATCTCCAAGAGGAAAGAGATTACATCTATTGTTTCTTATTGCCAAGTTTCAGTCAGAATTTGCAGGTATTGTTTTCCCCCAAATAAGAGTTTCTTGAATACACAGGGTGTTCTTCCTTTCAGGAGAAAGTCACAATCTGCTCTTTCTCGGTTTGGTGTGCAGTAAATCCATCATAAGCTATGTCCCCCAAATAATGATTATGAGAGACATTTTATGAGAGAGCATTATAGTCAAAGAATGTTGATTTACTAATTGCTCAATGTGTTCAAAGCAGAACTGCAATCAGTGAATTTTTATAAGTTCACATATGGATGGGAATAGTTGGAATGTTTAGAAGGCACAACAAGAAAAGCATTCATAGAGCCATGGTAGGGCAGTGGTTAGAATGTAGTATTGCAGACTGACTTTGAACACAGCTAGCAGTTCAACTCTCCCCTGCTCAAGGTTGATTCAGTCTTCCATCCTCCTGAGGTTGGTAAAATGAGGACCCAGATTGTTGGGGGCAATGTGCTGACTCTGTAAACCACCTAGAGAGGGCTGAAAACACTATGATGCAGTATATAAGTCTAAGTGCTATTGCTATTGCTATTATTTGTAAAAGACTTACCGGCTTGTATTCTAAGAATAATAAGCAAATGATGTCTTTCCCTTTATTTCCTTGTAGCCTTCAGCATTCTAATCATTGCCATTAGGACAGTAAATGAAGAGAGAAGCCATGGTAAAAGGGGAAGGGATGCTTCTTTCCCATTTCAGTTCTCAATGTCTAAACCAGACATGTCAAACTCGCGACGTCACATGATGTCGTGCAACGTGTCGGAGCTTTTTCTCCGTTGCCAGCAATGGGTTGGGCACTGTTTTGGGATGACGCGTCTGTCCCAAGGGCCAGCAGTTTGACACCCCTACTTAAAACATTTCCTTTTTTTTTTTTTTTTTATTGAAAAGTTTTACAATACAATTTTCCATTAAAAACCCCCATCCCCCTCCACCCTCCCCTCCCTACCTCCCCCCTACCTCTTCCCTCCCCCCTTCCCTCCCCCCTTCCCCCCTCCCTCTTCCCTCCCCTCCCTCCCCCCCACCCCCCTCCCCCCCCGGACTTCCCAGAGCTAAATACAAGGTATATATATATAAAAGCAATCATAAGCAACCATATACTAACAACCATAAATTCTAAAATCCATCACTCTCTAACTTATATAAGAACAAACAAAACTTAACATTATTAAATATATATAAAAAAAAATAGGAAAAGAAAAGAAAAAACACGAAAGAAGACTTATTCGAATGCTAGATAAAACTTCTTAACCCTATACTTATTCTGGATAAACTCAATCCACTTTCTCCATTCCATAATATAACGTTCTTGCGAGTGATCTTTCAAATAAGCCGATATCTTCGCCATCTCTGCCAGGTCGGAAACCTTTAAAGTCCATTCTTCTATAGTCGGCAGCTCCTCTTTCTTCCAATATTGTCCTATCAAAAGTCTTGCTGCCGTGACTAAATTCAGCATCAACTTGGAGTCCACCACTGTAGCATCAACAATTATTCCCAACAAAAAAAATTGCGGACAAAACTTTATCCTCCTTTTAAAGATCTTCTGTATATTCCACCAAATTTTAATCCAAAAGGCCTTAACCTTTTTACATGTCCACCATATGTGAAAATATGTTGCATCTTCAACCCCGCACCTCCAACACTTAGGCTGATAATTCGGGTACATACTTGCAAGCTTTTTAGGATCTAAATGCCATCTATAAAACATCTTATAAAAATTCTCTCTTAAATTTTGAGCTTGAGTAAATTTCACATTCCTCACCCAGATCTTCTCCCACATGTCCATTGTAATAACTTCCTGGATATTTTGGGCCCACTTTATCATACAGTCCTTAACAAGCTCTGTTTCTGAATCAATCTCTATCAATGCAAGATATATCCGTTTAATGTGTGCAGGTCCCTGATTTCTAATTTGCTTTATCAGATTTTCATCAATCGTTGCAAATCCAATTTTCTGGTCTTCTTTCCACCTGGCCCGTAACTGAGTATATTGAAACCATGTTTGAACAACCTTCTCTTCTCGCAAGAAGCTATATGATTTCAAGCACCAAACATTCCTTTCCAAACTTAAAATTTCCTTGTAGGTAGTCTCATCGTGTTTGAAACCAGCATGTATATTTTCTATTGCGTGTTTTGGAATTGCCCACAATGGTATCTTACAACTTAGCTTATGTCTATACTTCTTCCAAACTCTCAGCAATGCCTGTCTTAAAATATGCGTCCTAAACACAGTACCTACCTTCTTATCATACAACAAATATGCATGCCAGCCAAACAACAAATCATGGCCCTCAAGATTTAATAACCTCGATTGCGTCAAATTGATCCAATCACTTATTCCTACTAATGCAGCAGCTTCATAATATAATTTAAAATTAGGCAATTTAAGGCCACCTCTCTCACGAATATCCTGCATAATCTTAAGTTTAACTCGTGGCTTTTTCCCTGCCCACACAAATTTATTGATACCACGCTGCCATTCCTCCAAATTAGAGTCTAGCAGCTAGCAGTTCAACTCTCCCCTGCTCAAGGTTGATTCAGTCTTCCATCCTCCTGAGGTTGGTAAAATGAGGACCCAGATTGTTGGGGGCAATGTGCTGACTCTGTAAACCACCTAGAGAGGGCTGAAAACACTATGATGCAGTATATAAGTCTAAGTGCTATTGCTATTGCTATTATTTGTAAAAGACTTACCGGCTTGTATTCTAAGAATAATAAGCAAATGATGTCTTTCCCTTTATTTCCTTGTAGCCTTCAGCATTCTAATCATTGCCATTAGGACAGTAAATGAAGAGAGAAGCCATGGTAAAAGGGGAAGGGATGCTTCTTTCCCATTTCAGTTCTCAATGTCTAAACCAGACATGTCAAACTCGCGACGTCACATGATGTCGTGCAACGTGTCGGAGCTTTTTCTCCGTTGCCAGCAATGGGTTGGGCACTGTTTTGGGATGACGCGTCTGTCCCAAGGGCCAGCAGTTTGACACCCCTACTTAAAACATTTCCCTTTTTTAACTTTTTTCTTTTAATTTCTTCAGCACCTGCTGGCTGATTAGAAGCTGTTCTTAGTCCTTGCTCAATTAGCTCTACAAGTAAAACTGAAGTTGTTACCATAATAAATTATTTATGAATTAATGTTAGCTATTTTTTTATTACAAAAGCCTCATCAAGTTTTTTTTAACAAAAGATTTCTTAAAAATAAAATATAAAATGAACTCTTCAGGGGAAGAAGAACAGATACAGATAATAATTGCATCCAAGCGTGAAATAGAAATCCAAAAAGAAAAGAAATAAATCTTTACTTAGTGGCAGAACTGAAGTTGTTCTCCAGTTGATGGAATTATGTTAAAACTATGTCCTAATTAGGACTTTCCTTCAGGCATTTTTTTTTCTTAAAGGCACTTCAGAGCAGATCAGTTTTAGCTTATTTCAGGGAATAGGATCAGGCAATATAGGAAAATATAAGAAGCTGTGAACAGACAATAGTTCTTATATTTCTTTCTTCCCCCTTTAGTCATAACTAAAAGCCATGTTTCTTAGCAAGAGAAGCACTTAATGCCTATGCATTGTTATTGTAATAGACAAGAGTAGTTTCAGGCCTTTTGCTTCTGATTTCCTGCTCTAGTCCTTACAGAAACTGACTTACAAATTAGACTGCATAGTAAAATTCATAAAGCCTTGAATCTCTGTTTGACACCTATTAACGTAAGAATACTTCTTATGAATAAAGTTCCTGGTCCAACTTTTGAATATTTAGTTTTCTGGGAAAATAGACCAACAAAGTCTTTTTCACTGATTGGAGATCCCAAGAATTATACTAGGGCACTTCTGCAGGGAAAGCATGTAATCTACACCATAAAGAGTGGTGTTCCCTCTTTATGAGAGATTTTCAATATGTCATTGAGTTGGTTGGTAGCCTCTGCAATAGATAAATACATACGCAACATGTTTTTACAATAAAATGCAAATGTTCTCGACCATATTGTTTATTTGCTTATATAATAATAAATTGTGAATGATGCTGGGATACTTCCAGGCATTGTTACTCCATGCACTAATTTTCCTGTATCATGTAACAAATATGTATACTAATTGCAGCATTTATTGCTAGGCAGAATGTTTTATGGAAAGAAAAAACAATAATTAAAATTAATCAAATGACATTCTCTTGATATCAGAAAAGCATCAAACATTTAAGGCAGTCATTTAAAAATGTTCTGTAAATCCCATGATTTCTTTATGAGCCTACCTGCAGAGAACTTAATTTTGTTTCTGCAAGTAAATACAAATCCTGCCAAACATTTTTTATTCCCAATTTTTCTCAGAGGTAATACAAATACATATGGTTCAAGGATCACAGAATCATAGAGGTAGAAAATACCATTTAGATCAAGATCAATTCTCTGCTAATGTGCAAGATTTCAAATTAAAATATTTCTGTGAGATGGTTGCTAGGCTTTCACTTGAACACCCCCAGTAAAGGGAAGGTCACCACCTTCCTATGAAGTGGATTCCACTGTCAAACGGCTCTTACTTTTTTCTAACTTTCCTTTGGAATCTGATTTTATTTTTTTCAATAATTTTATTAAGAATTATATTAAACAGATAAAAGAAATATAGAAACCAAAGAAAAAAGAAAAAAAAGTCTGGAAGAGAGGAGAAATCCCCCAAAGGACTTATTAAAAAGCACAACATTAAAAACTTGCCACTGTTTATTAAATACAACTGAATACATCTTCATTCCATACTTCTAAGTCTTCAACTCTCATGAATAACCAAAGGTTCAGTAAAAATTAACAGAAATGTGTAACAACTTAAGTGTATAATCCTCTTTCCATTTGCCAAAATCCCCCTCATCCCTCTCTTTAATAATCAAAATCTAATTCCAATTAACAATTAAATATTCCAAAAAAATAAAAACTATTAAATATTATCAGAAATATTAATCCTTTATTTAGGTAACAAAAGTGATATAAATATTGCAAATTAGTTCATTAAACCCCATTAAACATTCCTTTCCTTAAAAAACCCCTATCCAATCAAGATAACCATTAAGCATCAACAGAGATATCACCTATTATTTAGCCATAATCAAATAAAGCAATTTTGTATTTGTATTTTCTTCTTCCTTCTGGCCATCCTTGAGTCCCATAGATAAAACTGAGGCCCCTGTTTTACTCTACAATCTTTGCATTATCTCTTGATATTCTTATCATCTTTATCCAATTCCATTTGTAATTTACATATAATTCCAGTAGATCTCTTATATTTCAATTTAAAGAATAGTCCATATCACTCTTTTGGTACATTATATGTATGTCCTTTTTAATTGTTAAATAATCATCCAATTCCATTTGTAAATCTAGTATTTCCATCTCTTTCTTATAGGTTATAGTCAGTGCTTTTTTTGTAAAAGAAAAAGGTGCCGGAACTCACACATGTCATACAACCCGCCTTGCCTACCCTACAAGGTTCCATCAAAAAAAGGTGCCGGAACTCCGTTCTGAGCGTTCTATGAGAAAAAAAGCCCTGGTATAGTTGTTAAGTCTACTTTAAAGTCCATTTCAGTTATCTTCAAGGGAACCTGTTCATCTTCAGTAACAACATTTGGTTCCTGTATGGAATCTGACTTTCCATAACTTATATCCCTTATTTCATATGCTGCACTCTGTTATTCTGAAGAATAGATCTTGGCCTTCTGTATAATTCTTTTCAAGAATTTGAATGTGCTTCATTATCGCCACATCCTAGTCTTTTTTTTTCAGAGTTAAGCTTTCATCTTAGAATGAGATGTTAGGGGAGAAAAAAATATAGTGTTATAGAAAAACAAGAGAACAAGAGAATAGCCAAGTAGTAACAGATAACATAGAAAACAAAATGAAATAAACTAAAATAATTAAATAATTTGGTAAAAACAAACAAAATAAACTTTAATTCAGTATATAAAAATAGGTAAAGGTAAAGGTTCCCCCGCACATGCGTGCTAGTCATTTCCGACTCTAGGGGCCGGTGCTCATCTCTGTTTCAAAGCCGAAGAGCCAGCGCTTGTCCGAGGACGTCTCCATGGTGATGTGGCTGGCATGACTAGACGCCAAAGGCGCACGGAACGCTGTTACCTTCCCACCGTAGTGGTCCCTATTTTTCTACTTGCATTTTTTACGTGCTTTCGAACTGCTAGGTTGGCAGAAGCTGGGACGAGTAACAGGCGCTCACTCTGTTACGTGGCACTCGGGATTCGACCCGCCAAACTGCTGACCTTCTGATCAACAAGCTCAGCGTCCTAATCCACTGAGCCACTGCGTCCCTTACTATATAAAAATACTAAAGCCTTTAGCCATGTATTACATGAAGTTGTAGTCTGTGTGGATGATGTCATTCTATCCTTAGCAAGAATCTTTGTTTGTCTATCGATAATTGAGTTGTCTGAATGTGAAGGTTACAGGAATTCGCTAGCGTTTTTTAAATTTAGCTTAGTCTAAGATGATCACAGTTTCCCAGTTGAAATTATGGTTGAATCTATGTGTTGTGAGATTAAGGAATTTTCATCCTATTTTCTGATTAATAGTTGGTATTCATGTATGTGCTCTATAACAGCCAGCATTTAGGACAGACAGGCAGAAGACTTACTGCTTCCGTTAGGCACACATAGAAACAATAAAAAAGTTAATAGTTTTATAGTTGTATGATGTCAATATTGTTGAAAATAATGTTTTCATGTCCTTTTAAAATTTTTGTTTATTTTTAGTCTCCTAAAATGGGGCAAAACTCACTTAACGGATGTCTTACTTAACAACATACATTTTGGGTTTAATTGTGGTCGAGGACTACTGTACTGCTGTTTCAGGGGAGGAAAATGACCCAGTATCACAAATTTCAGCACAATGATTTCTGTTTCTGCAGTCCATTAATTTTTGACATAGCAGTCACTTACAATTTAACAAAAGCATTTTTCTTATGAAATGTAAATGTGAGTTGTTCTTTGCTCTAAGAAGTTAAGAGCAGTTCAATTTCTTTTGGTATAACCACTCAGGAATTACCTGTAGACTGATAGCAGTGTTGTCTGTTAACAAGTTCCATGACAAAGCACAGTGATAGTATGGTTGGCAAAAAATGTAAAATGTTTATGACAAGAACTTGAGTGCTGTGTATGTTTCTCCTGACATAGAAAGCCCTATCCTGTAACAGACCCATTTGGACAACATATCATCTGCTTCTTTTAACTTTTGTTAATGTTTGTATAAAATGCTTATCATACCAGAAGAGATCCAGTGAATTAGAAAATTGAATATAAAGTTTTGTTTTTTCATTGCAAGATGGTAAAATACACAGAAAAAATTGAGTAGGGAAGCATGTTTACAGAATGCAATTTTAAATGGAAGGAGTTTAAGGATATATGCAGCTTGAATTCTGGCAAATGCTGATTTTAAGAACCATGTGTTTAAATCTTTCTGATTACTAGGAATGGGAGTAAAAGCTCTGGGTGGGATAACTTTCCCCTAGAGGGGACTTTCTGCAAAGAATACTAGTTTCCAAGTCCCTTCTTGTTGCATCTTACAAGGAGTAGGAATAGCCAGCAAGCCTTCTCTGGCAGATAAGTCCTTTGCAGAAAGATTCTATTTGAAACAGGCAGCAATGTAACCAGGCCCCAAACAATGTGGAGCTTTAAAGGTAATCACTAGCACCTTGAACTGACAACCAACATAGCTCCCACATGTTATGCACACATCACAGCATTGGTTGTACTAGTTGCAGTTTCTGAGTGGTCTTCAAAGACATGTATAGTGATTATAGTAGTCCACTCATGAGGTGAGAAGGGCATGAGTGACTATGGCTGTTGCTTTCTGTTCCAAGAATAGATTCATTTGACACCAAACAAAGCTGGGCAAAAGCCTCCTAGCCCAGCTTCCACTTGCTTTTCCTGCAAAAGCTCATAGTTCAGGAGATGGGGAGCTCAACCCCATCTAGAGCTTAGGTTGGTATTGTCCCAGGGTTAAATGGCATGGTGGAATATAATCTAGATTTCCAGGAAGAAGGGACTGTATTGCAGAGGACTAAGAGACAGCAAATTGTAGTTAGTTGTGTTGGGAAAAAGAGAGCTCTTCCCTAGAAATTCTTTGAGTATATCTTTAATGATGCAAGTGGTTGCTTTAGTTTTGGCAAGATTTCTGAATAGGTGAGGAACAAAGAAGGAAATTGCTTAGAGGTAACTATATGTTTTCTTGATGTTTGGAACCTGACAGATGGCTTCTGAACCTATAGCCATTCTAGGGTTGAATCTCAACTGAACTAAGACAGCCTGAGCTGGGTCTACGACAACTCATCCTAGCTGAATTGCCACAGCTGTCTCATCCAGTCGACAACTTGCCACAGCCAACTTGCCATGGGACAACTCATGGGATAATTCAAGAGAGGGACAAGTGAATTGCAGCAGGTCTTATCTTGCTTTAGTTTTGAACCTTCTCAAGTTAGAAGTCCTCGACGCTAGGGTGAACTGCAATTCTACTTGTCCCTCTGTTGAGCTATCCCATGTTCAATTGTCCTGTGGTGAGTTGGCCATGGCAAGTTGGCCAAAGCAAATTGTCCCATTCCAGCCTGAGCTAGAGATGTATATGTGGGCATCATCAGCATATTGATGTTATAAAACTCCAACAAAAATAATGGGTTTTGGCTATGTCTTAGACCTCTTTCTTTAAGATTCTAACAGGAAGGTATGCAGATTCCAAGGAATTATATAATTTACATTTAAATTAGACATATAATTTTGGCATCAGTACATATGTCTAAAATTTCTGATAAAATTACTGATTCGATTTTATTTAACTTAACTTGAATGTACTGCATGTAAAAATGGGCACTTTGGCTTTGGAAAATAGGATAATACAGTATTAGTAATCTTTTCAAACTTGAAAATGCAATTCTGAAACAAGATTTGGTCTTGTGCTGCACATGTTATATAATATATTAATGTAAAAATAAATATTCGGAACATCTCAGTCAAGTGTGCTTCCTAACTTATATTAAATTTAATTAAGTTTCTGCTTGTGTTTATTTCTACTGCAAGAAAATTAATGGCAATGCTTCAGCTCTTCCAGGAAATTAATGATCTCTGTTTATCCTGTATTCTTCTAATCTCCTAATTACCTTCCCTCCTAAATCCTGTTATGGATGGAAAGCCAGTAGTTCCATAAGTAGAATGTTTCAGTGCTAAGGGCAGGGTGTCTGCATTTTGAACATGAACCAGCTGTTTGACTTAAGCATCTCATTCCTTTTGAGCAATTTATTCAGATGATGACTCTCTGAATTGCCAAAGTTTTGCAATCACTAACCATGTGAAGCAATGATTTATCAGCTTGAGACAGAAAGGAGCCATTTGTTAGATACAGGAAAGGGTAACTGGTTCATTTGCAGGGCTTGACATTTTGGATCTGCAGCATCATTAAAAGTAAATGCTTGGCCTTATAATCCCACTTGGAGACAAAAAAAGGAAGGGTAAATATTTGATTCTTTAGAGTAGTGTTTGACAGACCTTGCAGGATATTCCTGATCAGATCAGTAAATCCTCTTAGTAGATAGATAGATAGATAGATAGATAGATAGATAGATAGATAGATAGATAGATAGATAGATAGATAGATAGATATAGATAGATAGTGATATATAGATAGATATTGTAACAAAATAATAATAATAATAATAATAATAATAATGATGATGATGATGATGATGATGATGATGATGATGATGATGATGTTGGAAGGAACCTTTGAGGTCTTCTAGTCCAACCCCCTGCTCAGGCAGGAAACACAGTGGTGGGATTCAAATATGTGAACAACCAATTCTCTGTGTGGATGCCGCTTCCAGAAGTCCATTCTGGGCCTGCGCAACAAAAAATTAGCTACCGGTTCTGCCAAAGTGGTACAAACTGGCTGAATCCCACCACTGAAAAAACCCTATACCATTTCAGACAAATGGTTGTCCAGAATTTGCACAAATAGATACTGTTGTTCATGTCTGTAATTCAAATCAATGTTGAAATTGCCTGATCCCTGTGTAAGTAATCTGTTTATTTTATTTATTCATTGTTATTTGGAAGCATCATCTGAACTGATCCATGCTTGCTGAGGAATTAACCAATAAAATTAACATGAGAATTTATCTACTATTGTATTCAAGGAAATTCATAAAAGGATTTCAGATTAATGCTACTACTAGAACAAGAAATACAGGTGTATCTCTGCATAAATTGGAGTCTTCCAAATGTCTTGCATTCAAAACTGTAAGAGAAGTTAGCAAGCCACGAAATGCATCTGACTTTTTAAAAACTATGTTGTTTTATAATCATTGATAACAATGTGACTAATTTATAACAAATCTCATGCTTCACAGCATAAGGTGTTCATTTTCAGGGCTTGCAAGAGCTGAGAAAAGAAAGAGCCTCCTGATATAATTACTTTTTCAGTTGACTACATTCATTGTCAGAACAGGAGTAACTTGGCCTCTGGGAGAAATGAGAGAGATGGTCAGGAACACTAATGCTATGGCAGCTACTTAAAAATGGTTGTTATAAGATCAACATTCATTTAATAGGTTTCGTGAGTTTGATAGCACTTTGACCTTATAAATTAGATTGTATTGCAAAATTCAGCTATATAACTGGGTTGAATTGGCTGTATTCACCGCCCTGAGTCCTTCGGGAGAAAGGCGGTATACAAATAAAATTAATAATAATAGTATTTCTGTGTGGATTTCAAGGTGCTCCTTATCACCTAAATAGCTTAGGACCAAGATACCTGAGAGAAAATGTTCTCTGGAGGGATTGTATCAATTCTGTTCAATCAGTTCAGAGGGGATACGTTCAGTTCCTTGTCTTCAAGAGACTAAGCAAAGGTGTAAACCCAAAAGTTTTTTTTTCATTTTTTAATTTTGTAAAATATAACAGATATGAAAAATACGGTAATGGTAATACAATAAAATTTTAAAGAACTTAAAAATTAAAGAACTAATAAAGAACACAGCTTCTTGAATGTGCTCTTTAACATTAGTAGTATACATTTCTTCCCATCTGTGCAAAACCCCAGGCTTGATAAATCTATAAAATGTCAAATTCCAAATGAGTGAAGTATATATTTCATTTTTGTTTTTACTATTATTTCCTCAGGATTATATTAACATATGTAATAATCTCAAAATCAGTGATTGAGATTAACTCTAGCTCAGGGGTGTCAAACCTGAACACATCGCTAGCCATATTGTGAGGTGTTGGGATTTGTTTTGCCCTTGCAGAGCCAGGATGGGCATGGCCCACGCAGGCCGCATGCGGCCTGAGGGCCGCATGTTTGACATGCCTGCTCTAGCTCCTCCTAATGTTTTTTTAAAAGTATATTTTATTGATTTTTTTAAAATGATAATCTTTAGTGCTTAGCAAACAATGTATTGTCTGGGTTCATTAATTAAAAGTGAATGGTAGTTAATTTCTATACTTTCATAATCAACATATTAACTAGAAATACTTTTCCTTGGTCCTCTCTTTTTCCAATAGGTTCTCCTTTTACCAACATTAAGCAAATATAGTTGTTAACACTATCAATACATACAGATTTAAATATAAACATTTTTAATATTTAGCAATAACATCAGTATGTAATGTCTTTTGCATCAGTAAAATGTCTTATTTTACAGTTCATTTGCAAAAAATCATCTTATGTAAATTACTATAGGTCCTGTTTTCAAAACTCTTATTTAAGCTTAGTTTCCCCTCAGTAGTCAAAATATTTCTTGTCCATTATAGTTTTCTCAAAATTGAATACATTTAAATATCCAAAATATTTTATATGTTTAAATTATCCCAATAGTTTTACATTTCCCATATCATAAAAAAGAAAGAAAAAATACTATGCTACTTATAGATCATATTTCTCTTACTGTAAAACCCCTTCATTTCCAAGATTTAACTATTCTTTTAACTATATTTAACCACATGTTTGGTCATATGATATTCCATCTGGTATGTCAAGTCATCTCTCTTATATCTAGTTCTCACCTGTTCTTATTTAAGCTTAGGTGCCCTTCAGTATTCAAAACATTTCTTATCAGTTGTAATTTTCTCCAAGTTGATTACAATTGAATTTGCAAAACATTTCATTCATTTAAATCATATTATTTTTACATTTCCCATATCATAAAGCAATACTATACTACTTATAAATTACATCTCTCCTACTATAGAACTCATTCATATCCAAAACTTAACTATTCTTTTAACCATATTCAAACAAGTGTTTATTCATGTAGTACTCCATCTGATAGGTCAAATAATCCCTCTTGAGTCTGGCTCTCACCTTCTTCTCTTGCCTGGCAGCTTTCCAAGTCAGTATGTTCAGCTTATATAATTCTTCCTGTATTTTTATACTGTAGGTGTTGTTAAGAATGGGAAAGACAAACTGAGTAAGGTGCTTTTGAGGGGGTATTTTGCCCATTTATACTCATTAAGATGCTCCTACTTTTCTTCTAAGGGACGCGGTGGCTCAGTGGGTTAGGACACTGAGCTTGTCGATCAGAAGGTCGGCAGTTTGGCGGGTCGAATCCCGAGTGCCGCGTAGCAGAGTGAGCGCCTGTTACTCGTCCCAGCTTCTGCCAACCTAGCAGTTCGAAAGCACGTAAAAATGCAAGTAGAAAAATAGGGACCACTACGGTGGGAAGGTAACAGCGTTCCATGCGCCTTTGGCGTCTAGTCATGCCAGCCACATGACCACGGAGACGTCCTCAGACAAGCGCTGGCTCTTCGGCTTTGAAACGGAGATGAACATCGGCCCCTAGAGTCGGAAACGACTAGCACGCATGTGCGGGGGAACCTTTACCTTTACCTTTACTTTTCTTCTCCCTCAATTTCTCTTTCCATTTTTTGTCTCCCAGACTCTAGTGGTTCTCCTAACCACCCTATTGTCCATTTTTTCAAATCTTCTTTCTTGTCTTTAAGTTTGTTTTGATGTTCTGAAAATTGAAATGTCTTTTCCCTTTCCAATATTATAGCAAGATCTTGTAAATTTTTCTTTGTGTTAAGTTGTGGTTTTCTTCATTTGTAGCCACCATCTTTGAATAATTTTCTCTAGTTTTTGATCTATTATCTGATTTGTTTGTTCATTCTTTGTCACCATGTTTTGAGAATTTTTAATTGTAAGCTTAGATAAAAAATGTGTTCATTTATATCATCAGAGTTATTTTTAATCTCATTATGATTTGAATCCATTGTCATTTGAATTAGTTGTAACATAGCGTACATTTCCTCCTGGAAAATATTTGCCTTATCTTGAAGTATTTCTCCTGCAGATCTCTAATTTTCCAGACTGGGGGTTTTAGAAAAGAATACTGCATGTGGTTTCTCACTACTTTTAGTTGTATATGCAACCTCCATTTTCATCAAACCAGTCTTAAATTCAAACACTATAGTTATACTGTATATATATCAGTCATCTAAAAACCATCCAGTGATTTCCCCCTAGGAGAATAGCGAAAAGGTCAAAGTTCTTCTTTCTCTGCAGACTATTCTTAAACTTAAATACCACAGAGTAAGTATTCATAATCCAAGAAGGTCAGTAGTTTTCATAAACAATTATATTTTTCATTCTGTAATAGATAACCCAGTGTGTTTTCTTTCTTATATTCCCAGCTGTTATTTGTTTGGCTAAGAGTCGAGGATCAAAGAGATAAAAGTACTCTGTTTCTGGGCATCTTGCCAGTTTCTAAGGCAAGACGGCAATAATTCTATACTCTGTTCCACCACTAGATGTCAGTGTCTGTTTATTTTCCAGCTTTTAAATCAAAACAATTATTCTTGTAATTCCGACAATATCCTTTTAAGTAGAAAATCTTAACAATTTCCATAATTTTCAGTTTTATCCGAATTATAGCTTTACATTAGTCCATTTCAATGTATTTCTGTCGCACATAAAAATTAAATTGACGCTTCCATCTATGGAAGGGTGGGGTTATAGTCCTCTTCCTTCTCACTTTCGGAGGATTTTTTGCTTCATGGGGATCTTTTTCAGGAAATCAGTTTCAAAATAGAGAAGAGAAGATCGATATTCTCACCCAGCTCCCTGTTCACAGTTGTTCTTAGTTGGTGCTTTTGGACTTTGGATGTCAATAGCTTAGGCTAGTCACTGGAGTGCAGCTAGCCTTTGTCCTGTTGGATTGGAAGGCTTCCCCCAGATCAAAGGGATCAACCGCCATCATTCTGCAATCATTGGGGTGCCCCTTCACTGCCTCTCCGCAGCGACATTAGATCCATTTAAGGTCCCTAGGGAGGGTAAAACCAGCTATGGGGTGCGGAGCTCCCCAATCCCCCATCTGTGTCACTACGATGCAAAACCGGAAGTCCTCTAGGTCCTTCTAATGTTTTGCTAGTTTATTCACACAGCCCACCACATAGCCATCATGGATCTGACCCAACTCATCTGCTGTTATCCCCATCCATAGAATAACCATCAAGCAGCACTTTTTAAATGACCTGTTCCTTGTTGGGAAGAGACAGGCCCAAAGATCCTTGAAGAATGCTCAAGGGATCTGGTGGATAAAATTGCTCAGATTTGCTCAGAATCGAACTCTGACTGGTGTGATGTGATTGAACTGATATAGGCATGACCTAGCATGGTCATGGGGTGGTTCTTCATCTCTTTGAGTGAATGAATGGTTCCACCAGCCTTGAAGGATGTAGCATGCCCCTTCTTAGGAGACCATGATTAGATGTAACCATTCTGGATTGTTTTTGTTTAATTTCCAACTTTACTTTTCACCAAAGGTTGTTGAAAAGGTTACCAGGTTGCAGTTACAGAGGCCTTGGAAGAAGCAGATTATTCAGACATTATCCAATTGGGATTCAGATTTGATTAGGGTACTGAGAAAGCATTGATTGCACTTGTTGATCTACGCTGGAGCCTAGGCATGATCTTTCAGCAGCTTCCAATCGCATCAGTCACACTATACCTCTGGATCAGTTGCACCAGGTTTGAATGGGAGACGTGGCATTATAGTAGTTCTGTTTGCACAACGTACCCTTAAAGTATGTTTAGATTGCATAATATGAGTTTTAAACAGTAGCATTCTCTCCTTTTAAAACATTTTAATGCCTTTTTGCAACACTCAAGGAATTGTATCAGAATTGGCCATAGAGGCAAAAAGTTCCCTGCTAGATTTTGCCTTTAAAGCTTTTTTGCCCTATAATCATATGTAAACATAAACCATATCCTATATTGGGAAGACTTTGTCCAAATAAGGCTTAGAATATCTTCTCTTTCATGTTCAGGATCAGACTTTGAATGACTTTAGGGCAAGATGTTTTCAGAGAATTGTTTTTCTCATTGCTATTACAGCTCTCCATTTGCTCATAGTGGAAAGGACAACAAAAATGGTAACAGAAAACACCTGGTTCTCTACTCCTATTGAAACATACTAATATCATGCAAACCTCTGATACCTTATGTAATGTATTAGCCTTATATGCTATAAGTGCTTGCTTATGTTGAACTCTTTGCTAATGACTGGATTCATGTGTATGTTTTGTAATGGTTGTTGGGCTGGCCTAGACTGGCTGTCTCCAGCCAGTTAAGTAAGGTTTTGGGCAGGAAACTGCTGCTTTAAACCTATTGGTCACTGCCTATAGGCCAACCGTATAAATAGCTGCGCAGCAGCTCCTAGTTTGCTTCTGTCATGTTTTGACCTTAAATAAAGCCTGTTGCTGTTTGAACCTCCCGTCTTGCTCAATGCCTGCAAGAACCGAATATACAATACCTTATATTGCAGGAAAATCTCTAAAAACTTTGAAAAAAAGCATATATTCTCCTCCCTCAAATGAAATATGAGTTGCACATGATAGCTATTAATAGTGGATGTGATTATTTTTCTCCTTTGGGCTATAGTTGTCAACATCTTTTTTATAAGCAATAATCAGACTGGTTGTGAAGAACAAAATATGAGAACCACCAATTCATATTTAAAACTACACTTTGAGGAGAAAAAGGGGACAGAAATATTACACATTAATTGAAAACTGTCAAGAGGGAAACTTTTTGTTCCTAGTGTAGTTCAAAGTTATTAAGCAATCTTTCCATGCCTCACAGGGGAAATCAGTCATCATCTTTTACTGTGCTGTTCCTAATGGTAAACCACTATCAATAATAGCCTGAGGCTAAGAAAGTGGGTATTTTAAGAATAAAACTTTCAGCACATACTTTACTACATGGTATGAATGCTGAGTCATTGAAAGGACTATATGTAAATAGCTACTTCTTAGAGGTGAAACAAATGGGTGCAAGATGCCTCGGGTTCTGAATTGATTTTTAGGTTTAATTATTACAGTGCATAAGTGAAAATCAAATAGAAAGGCCCCTCCCTGGATAAAAAAACACTTCTATTAATACAAAAAGGCTGGTTTTCCATGGCATTCTTAATTAAGCTAATTAAGGTCATTCATTATAATGTGTAAATCCAAAATAATAGGTGACTTTGGTAACCAAATTAGTTGCATGGAACCAGATAAACACTGGAATGAAGACTAGGGTAACATCTTTTCCTGTCAGTCAAATTAATGTGTTGTAATATGCATAAAATCATAATATTTTTGTTATTCATGTTGTTTCTAGCTCACATTTGAATATTTTTCCATTCAGCTTTTATTTTGCTTGGTGTATCTCAGTAATTACTCACATTTGGTGGATCAAGTTTTGTCAGTTGTTTTTTTTAAGAGAAACAAACATAAATGTTCCACAAACAAAAAAGCCCTTTAGGACCCTAATTAATGGTTTTTCTTTTCTTTTCAGCTTGTAACAGAAAGATATATTGGCTAATATTACATTCCTTGCAGACATATGCTAATTAAAAGGCATAGTATATACAATTGGTCTCCATCAAAGTGATTGAAAGCATACAAAGATGCTTTCTTTTGCCTGTGGCGAGCACATGGAAGACACTATCACTCACCATGACATGTCTTGGGAATACTTGCTCCTGTTTTGAATGCATACTATTTTAATGTAGAAAAAAGACTTGGAAGGTAATTTTATATGCTACTTTCCCAACTCATTGCCCTCCAGATGTTTGGGATTCAACTCAATTCCCAATCAAGGTAACGACTGAAAGAAGAATCTTCTGAATCTGTAATTCTATAGCTTTATGGGGTAACATGAGTTTAGATTCAGTTGATATTAGAATTATATTCCAACATGTAGCCTGAAATGTACCAAAGAGGACAGATGTTTCATTGCCTATGCTTAAATTCAGCATATCTTATTCTTTTGAGTTCCTGGATATATTCAGTTGGAAGCACTATATTTGCCCCTTAAATTTTCTATACATAAAAAGGTGAGATACAGCAGTCTAAATGGCTCTTACATTTTCTTTTATATGAATTTATATTGAAGAATGGTATAAAATATTTGTGCCAACACTGCTAACATCGGATGTTCTTGCTTTGACAACAGATGGACATGCAGCCTTTTTCTCTATCGCTTTTAGAATTAGTTGTTGCTGGGAGGGGGAATAAGGATGAGAATCCAGCTATAACAATAACAATAATAACTTAGTTGTGGGAACCCAAGGACATTGGGCCCAGAGCTGATAGTGTTTTGGTGGGCTGGAGAGCTGGGGAGAAAGCCTGCGCTTCAAGCTAAATGGGGAATGTGGTTTATCACTGTTTATTGGAGGAGGGAATTGCACTTTGTTACTTTGTATCCAGGGGAGGGGAATTAAGTTGATGGTTTCAACTGTGTAGTGCCGATACTTTGTTTGTTGAATAAAAGATTCTTTAAGGTAAGCAATGCCTCGAAGTTCTTTTGAAGAGTTTCATCTGTCAGAACCAGATGTTTCATTGCCTATGCTTAAATTCAGCATATCTTGATTCTGTTGAGTTCCTGGATGTACTCAGTTGGAAGCACTGTATTTGCCCCTTAAATTTTCTATAAATAGAAAGGTGAGATACAGCCGTCTAAATGGTTCTTACATTTTCTTTTATATGAATTTATATTGAAGAATGGTATAAAATATTTGATCATGAGTAATACATACCCAAATATATTTATAATAAATACATAAATCATATTATGGCTCAAAACAATTATTTATAACTCTGTTTTACAAAACAATGCAAAGCTTATAATTTATATAAAATATTTGTCCCACTTTCAGTTAATTTCAAGACAGTTCACTAAGCTATAATTATGTTAGCATGTCAACAGTGCTTTAAGTAAAGTAATGCATTTAACAGAATAAATTTAATTCAGAAAATCAAAAGACTGCCAAAAATGATTTAGAGTTCCATGATTTTTTCCTGTGTTGCCAATCAATTAAAATTCTTTATTGACTTACTAAGAGAAAAAAAATCTTCTTGGCGCAAGTTTGTATCTCTTCTGGGAAAGACTGATTAAATTGAACATGACTATTGTGCTATGAAAATCCAGGTTCTTTTGTCAATTTTGCATAAACTAACTTGAGAATTTAATGGATTGGTTAATTAATAGTTAAATTCTTATGTGTTTGAAATGTGAGATTTTGCCTCTTAGGACATTTAATTTAACACATCTGGCATTTAAATGCTATGGCATGCTTTGTCAGCTAATTGCTATATATAATATTTTACTATACACACTAATTTTAAAGATAAACATGTTACTAAATTATAGGTTACTTTTATGTGCTTCTACTTTGCATGTATATCAGCTGAGGCAAAATGAATAAGTTATTTCTTTTTCCCCCCTTTGGTTATCTGTTGTAAAATATCAGTAGTAGCTGCATCTTGGGAGATTTTTAGTTTAAACCTTGCAGATTATTTTTTTGGAATGCTTGTGCGTGAATTTGTTTATCTACTGCATTCATTTACCTAAATACGTATATAATGCTTTGATTTGCCTATTTGTTCCTGAATGTACGTGCTTTTTAAAAGTACATATATCTAAGACATGTATGGTTGAAACAATTTAAATTCTGAAAAGTGGCATATTCATTTAGTAATGTCTGTTCTCAGGATTATCCTACAGAGCAGACTGCACTGAACAAAAATTTTAATGCATATTATGTTTCTAGTAATTCTAGAGTAAATCATATGACCCTTGCTCTTCATTTGTCTCACATGGTTCAAGGATGATTAAATGGATTTTTCAGCCAGTTTGTCTCAGAACTTGAGTGACTCTGAGATCTGAGAAAAGGTGAGCAGCCGAAGATCTCCCAGCTATTTTCCATGCCTAAAAGAGGACTTGACCACTATACCAAGTTGGCTATCCTAGATCATATCCCGTATAATATTTGAAATATATTGAAATAGAGATAAGTTTAGATGCAGCGTTACATTTAATAAATGAGGAAGAGTTGTAAATATTTGGACAGAACTAAATTAGAAAAGGTTATGCTGACGTATTGTGATAGAATCTTGGGACAGGGATGAAGGAATGATTTGTTTTCATATTTTAATACAAACCAATTCAATTCTTACTTTCAAATGCAGGGTTTTGCTATTCTTTAGTTTTGGAAAATAGTTCTCTCTACTCTCAACAAGCTGATCAGAACTGTGTAGTACTTGAATGGGAAATCACCAGGAATACTAGGCCTATGGACTATGCCAAGAAGTACAGAGGGAGCTTGGATAATAAAGGAAAAATGTGAAGAAAACAAAACATGTGAAGAGTAGCAGGCAAGAACTAGACAGCCTGGAAGAAATAACCTTAATTGAACTCTAGCTAACCTTATGAGTTAGTGCAACTACTATAACCTTAAACAGGGAAAAACTAGTTCTTATCTTCTCTGAAGGTAAACATGTATATGCAGTAGGCAGGTGTAAGAAAACTTGAAAACAGAGGTACTCATGTTTATGATGTAAACCTGCTCAGCTATTCTTTATTTTTTATGAATTTTATGAAAACTCAATGAACATGTCAACTGGATCATATATATTTGGTCTTGTTTCTTCTCTAGTACTTTTTCCTTTCTGGAAGAGTGCCCATTGATTATTGCTCCATTTTTTAAAAAATAACAGTTCATCTGTTTATCCTTGGCAGCTTACTAGTTGTTTAATTCAGAGTATTTTCCCAATTGAAGTAAAAGAAGATTCCCCAAGGAAAACAGCAAATGATATTATGTATTTGCCAAAAAACAACAACAACCCAACCTCTTCGAGCTCTCTGGCCCAGGCTGAGGATTAATTTTATTTTAACTGGGGTTTTACTTATACAGGGATAAATTTAATTTTTTTTAAACTTGGTTTTTTAACTTTAGTATTTTGGTTTTTAATTACCCTGTAAACCGCTCTGAGTCCTCCGGGAAAGGGCGGTATATAAATGTAAATAAATAAATAAATAAATAAATAAATAAATAAATAAATAAATAAATAAATAAATAAATAAATAAATAAATGGATTATCTAGAAATCTCCAGGTGCTGAGCTAGACCTGAAGGAAACTTTATATTCCTTTATATATTCCACAGAAGGGGGCGCGCTGGCTCAGCAGTTAAAGATGCTGACCTTGTCAGCTGGAAAGCTGACAGCCTGGGTTCAAGACCTGAGCACCACGTAAAAGGGTGAGCTCCTGTTACTTGCGCCAGCTCCTGCCGATCTAGCACTTTGAAAGCATGCAAAAGCAAGTAGATTAATAGGTACCACTTCGTTGGAAAGGTAACAGTATTCCATACGCTTCATAGTCATGCTGGGCACTTAACCATGGAAAACATCTTTGAACAACGCTAGCTCCCTTGAGAGAGATGAAACAGAGGTGAACACCACCCACTAGAGTTGGAGGCAAGTGGAGCAGGGAAACCTTAGCCTTTATATATTCCACAAAAAAAGGCTCCATGATAGAGAACTGTTGACAGCAGGTTCCAATAAAAATGCAAAGTTGATGTTAAAGCTAGAAGTATCACTCTTGTCTGAAAGTATGTTTAAAAGGTTTTTTTTAAAAGAATTGACAGAGGTCAGTTCAATTTAGCACAGGGTTTGTTTCAGAATCTCATTGATTGCAGAACAAACATCTTTTTTCCAGATGGCAGCTGCAAGCAAACCTTCTCAGATTACTTCAGTAAGGAGGATTAGGGAGAGAAAAAAAAGGTCTTTCAGATAATATGGAGCAAGTTGTATATGTAACATGGTCTCTGAATTTTTCAGAAATCAACAGCTGTTGAGTTCTATACTAATTTAATATTAGGATTAGACACGAAGGCATAGTGCATTAGTGTAAAATTCAGTTTAAAATTATCAAGTCTTGTAGCCCTAGTTTAAAATTATTTCATCTTTTACCAGCGCAAAGTAATCATAAGGTACATAAAATCATACATCTATAGGCCAGACCAGTAAGTTTAAAAGAAATAGGAAGGTACATACAATATTAGGAATAAAAACACTGTGATTATTTTTATTAATAAAAATTAAATTAAATTAAAATTAACACTAACAAATGACACAGGTGCCCCTGAATGAAACAGTAAAACCATCTATAAAGAATTTAAACCTCTGACAAACTCAGTGAGGATTATAATACAATACATTACACATAAAATTGTATGGGAAAAATCAATTTTTGACTTAATATTGAGAATAAATCATATCTGGCCAACCAGGCTCGATCAGATTTAGGTCCCATTAGTTACTATATGTCTTATTTTATATGCAACCACACAGAATCTGATTATATTGCATTTTAGATTATTTACCAAATAGAGATAGTGAGGTGAAACAAAAAGTTAAACCCTGAAGTAATATAATCCAGACTTCAAATCATAGTCTGTTAATCATCCATTTGTTAGTGTTTGGATTCACTTGAAATAGGCTTTACTTTCAATTGCTACGAAGATATCTATCTTGAAACCTAATCAAAACTCCTTTGTACTTTTTTACAAAATTTATTGGTCCGATAACAGTTTTCAAAAGTTATTGCCTTAGATACTTAAGAATCCATGGTATGTAACCTAAGAAAAAGATGGAGTTTTCTGCTCTCAAGATTAAAAATGGACCAATTCTTAACAGAAAAACATCAGCAGCATTTGCTGACATTGACTCAAATTACTATAAATCATATTCAGAACAACATGGTAATATAAATTTGGATAAAAAGTTAATTGTACTTAGTGTGCATTTATTCAAATCAGTAAAGTTTAAGGTACTTGAAAGAAGGATAATAATCATCAATCTATCACCTACACATTCAATTCATAGTTTGTCTGGCTTTATTATCAAACACTGGGATGAAGGACAATAGGAAGATTAAGTTACAGATAGAGGAGATAATTATAAAATTTAAAGAGCCAAAGAATATGAAGCCCACTCTTCCTCAAAATCTGTTAGTTTTAGATTGCAGATATTTTTCTAGGATTTTAAGAACAACTGTACCTATATAAACTTCTTTTTCTTTTTCAAATAAAGGCTTGTGTAATAGGTTTGTTTGCTGATAATTCAAGCTACAGCATGTGAGGGCATGGGCTAATTGTATATGTGATTACCTAGCTGACAGCTAGTGTACAATTATTAGTCAAAGTTACAGAAGTTATATAAATAGTGAGAAAAATGTTACAATGCCTTTTAAATAGGCGGAGTCGGAAGTTCTTTCTGAATAATTCTTCTGACAGGTTTCTGCAGTGCTGAAACCTGTGCAAAGCCATCATTGCCCCTAGCAACCATTGTCTGTCTTCACTAAATTACTGATATTGTTCCAAAGCAGTAAAGATTAGGGCAGCCTATTATTTTCTTTGAAAATTTTATCCAGTGGTATTACAATACCCTTGATTTTGAAGGAACCCCTTTAAAAAGAGCTTATATTCTTATTTTAATCTTTATATGCTATTATAACCCATTTGTTGTTGTTTGCAATAATTAAATCCTTCAACTTGCTATAAATTTAGATTAGTTTATAAATTTGTAAAAGTTCTAAAACAGCTGAAAAAACGTGGAGATTCACAAATGTCATATCAAATTTTAACCTTGTTTATTTTGAATAATTTCAAAATAAACAAGTGTCTTTTGTCTATTATATTTTAAACCAAGAGTTATATTATTATATTATATTATTATATTATTATATTATATTATATTATATTATATTATATTATATTATATTATATTATATTATATTATATTATATTATATTATATTATATTATATTATATTATATTATATTTATTATTATATTATATTATATTATATTATATTTATTATATTTATTATATTATATTATATTATATTATATTATATTATATTATATTATATTATATTATATTATATTATATCATATCATATTATATTATATTATATTATATTATATTATATTATATTATATTATATTATATATAAACTCTTGGTTTAAAATATGAGACACTCTGACTTTCTTGTAACCCAGGTTTCCCAGCTTGGTACTTGTGACCGCTCCTGTAAGAATTCTTAGTAATAGGGTGTATTTCCAATGTATCAGAAAGATGCCAGTTTTGGAATGCCAGCTTGGTCCACAAACTGAAGTACTGAGGTTGAATATCTGTTCTTGCTGTAGCCTGGATAGATGCTTGCTCTGTAAATCTCAAGACCTTGCATCTATTGTTTTATTTATAATTATTAGAGCTTGTAGGATCCATGAACCCTGAATAGAGAGAGGGATGGCATGATATTAATCTCATTTATTTAATTTATAATGTTGGAAGGATTGTCACATTTAGCTACTATCTCCTTCATCCCCGGCAACTTCATAACTGACAATACCAGTATAGGAGGTGCTAAGAATAAAATGTCTGATAGTAGTGTTTTTAAAAAAGATCTTGTAGGTGTAATTTCTTTACAAACAAAATATATCATATGGGAATCCTCATCTGTTTTAAGAACTCTGACTTAATTTCAGAAGCATTTTATTCATTCAGTTGGACAATGAGTGTGCACTCATTTGAGATTTCCTTGATTTAAGTGATCCCCAAGAAGTTATTTCATCTCAAATTAAATGCATGGATGCTTTCCTAATAGTAACACAATTGCAGAAAAATAAATTCTAGTTCTAGTAGCCTAGAAAACAATTTTATGAGAAATGTGGATGCTTCAGAGTAATTTGTCTGGATATAAACATCCACTTGACACTTATCTGAGTGGCATTTTAATGGTGATGGTTCCTAAAAGAGGGAGATAGGTAATCAGATTCCTCTTGTGATGGGGAAGGGATGTAGAGAAGGAAGTGTGGAGCATCATTAAGAGAAAAAAGAGATTGGTTCTCAATTTGTTGCTGATCCTCTTAACTCCAGAATCTGGGATATGATATGAGTTTGGGGTGACCTTCCATCAGTAATAAAACCTTATTTGTTCATGAGTTGATGCTAAATGAAAGAATTTATCTGGCTTTTGTGTCCTATCCTGGTTTCAATACCAAAGGAAGAGAAATAAGGTTGTGATGATCTTTAGAGATAACTTGCTGTGAGTAAGCATTCTGCTTCTAAGCTGATGGGATGTGAACGCTGGTATACAAAGTAAAATTATTTATTTATTTATTGAATTTATATGCTGCCCAAGGCAACTCTGGACAGCATAGTAAAGCCCTAGAGACATGTTGAGACATGTGCATCTCTCTCATGCTGGTTAGCAAAATTTCTTCTTGGATTTTTGAACTTGTCGCTGAAATAGTATTGGAATTCCCCTAGGGAACCATTTTCATGCTATGTGGGGCAAGGCTGGGCAAGACTCAGGATTTCATTGCCCTCATGGGAACCATGGATTTGTCCCAAGCAGTCATAGGTTGAACTCACAGGTGGACATATTATAGACCTCATTTTTGCTTCAGAGCAATTGCTGGGAAATCTGAGATTAAGGAAGTTGCAAATGTCCTCATTGTTGAAGAGACCTGTCTCCATACCACTTCATAGGAAGCTGCTTTTGTGAAGAAGGGTTCTCTAGATCTGGCTATATATGCTTCCATCCTCTATTGAGAAGTTGTTGAGACACAACTGTAGCTCCAGATACACAGTGCCATAGAAGAAGCTGTTTTTCTGGATCTCCCAGTCAGGATCCTTGGCAGAGGATTAAAATGAAATTAGTTGCTCTGATAGATAATTGTTATCAGAGTATAAAGTGGGAGAGTGCTTCTCTCCACATCGTACTTAATCTTTCAGCATAATTTAATATCCTCAACAGCTGTGGTCTACTTCTGAATCACTTGTAAGGGTTAGGGTTAACAAGCATTGCTTTATACCAGCTCTGCTATCGTTAAGTGATTATTCCAATTGATTCTACAGCAGTGGTGTCAAACTCACAACGTCATGTGATGTGTCGTGATATATCACAACATTTTTGCCATTGCCGGCAATAGGGTGGGGGCAGTTTCACTATGATGCATCCGGCCCGCCAACCAGCAGTTTGACACACCTGTTCTACAGGGTCCCATGAGGGTTGTTCTTCTCTCCTTTATTTTCTAATATCCATGCTAGTTTTTGGTGAGGTGTCTCCTGGGCTGAGCTGGGAACACCTGGGAAGTCAACGTATTGTTAAACTACTGGATTAAGAGCTACTGTTTGTACAGAATGCCATCAAGTTAAATGCAGATTTGTGACTTAATTATCCTCCCAGTATATATAGCTACTCCTGGAAGTTTAAATGTAGGCAGTGGCCAAGAGATGCATTACCCAGCTTCAGTCGGTGAGCCAGTTGTTGACCTTTGGAGCATGACTTCTTTGCAATTGTAACTTCTCTTCTTGGTATTCTAAGGAACTAAACTACTGCAATCTGCTCTGCTTGGGGCTGTCTTTGAAGGTAACTTGTGAACTGCAATGGGTCTACAATTGTAGCTGCCTTTGTGATGATGGAAAGAGCTGTTATATGTGACACCTATATATCAAGAGAAATTGGTTTCCATCAGGTTACCAGGCATAATTCAAGGTGTTGACTTTAACCTTTGAAACCTTACAGCGCTTGGCTCCAAGGTGATTACAGGACTGCCTCCTTCAAGCAGAACAACCCATCCAGTGTGCTCATCTCATTTGTAAATGTTGGTGTTCCTTATTATGGAAGTATCAGTGGGGGGGGGGGGTCTGACAGCTATGTTCCTGTGGGGACTTCTACTTTGTAATATAGTCTCTCCCTGGAGTTTGGATGACACTTATTCTACCATTTTCCCATAAAGCAGTCAAAGAGTTGTTCCATAGAGCTTTTGTAAGTTAGTGGTGCAAAACTGGGTTGGCTCCATTATATGTTTTTAAGGGTCACTAGTAGCTTACTAATCATTCTTAATTATTTTTTATTTACTGTACTTTGTTTTTAATATTTTATTATTGGTAACTACCCTGAGGCACAAGAATCAGCATCATACTGTATTATGTGTGACTTAGTTTGTACGTGAAACATATGTAACATCTTTATTCAATATTTCTTTCTAGAATTACATTTATTCATCCAAAGGTAATACATTAGGAAAATCATTTCAATTGCCAATAAATAATTAAGAGAATTTTGAGTAATTTCATTCTTTAAACAATAAAGAGTTTATTTTTTTAATCAAAGCAATTTGCCATATTTGAACAATAACCAATAGTAGTACTTATACCTAAATAGTGCTGGGGTTGTTTTTTTATAAAAAGAAATATGCACACACACACACACACCTCCTTAATATATGCTAGAAAAATGGAACTTAGTACAAGTGGTCCTCAACTTCTGAGGACCCAGATTGTTGGGGGCAATATGCTGACTTTGTGAACCACTTAGAAAGGGCTGTAAAGCACTGCAAAGCCGTATATAAGTCTAAGTGCTACTGTTTTTGCTATTTGTTTAGTGACTGTTCAAATTTACAACAGCACTGAAAAAGTACCTTTTGACTGCTTTTCACATTTGTAACCATTGCAGCGTTCCCATGGTCACATGATCAAAATTCAAATGCTTGGCAACTGGCCTGTATTTATGATGTTTGCAGTGCCCAGTTCATATGAGGACCTTTTGCAATCTTTGCAAAATAAAGTCAGTAAGAAAGCCAGATTCACTTAACTATGTTACTTATTTAGCAACTATAATGATACTCTTAACAAATGTGCCAATAAAAATTGCAAAATGGGGCAAAACCCACTTCTTAGCAACAGGAATTTTGGGCTCAATTGTGGTTGTAAGTTGAGAACTATCTGTACAACTTAGTTTTAGTAGAGTATAATATTGCTAGGGCTAGCAGATTTTAGACTGCCAAAATCTAGAAGGTATATTTTTTGCTAGTGATTATCTTGATTTTTGCAGTGCAAATGTATTAGGCATAAATATATGGACAATATTTCTGATCAAAGTCTCTGATAGTTTGCTGAAATAGATTTAAAAGCATCTTCGGTACATATTATTAATTTACAGATACACAGCAGGTATTGATTAATTAGGTGGCATCAAGTTGGTATTTACTCTTGGTGAATGCATAGATAGGATCTTGTCCAGAACGATCTATCATCCACATAGTCCTTCAGATCTCCCAACAGTATACCCATTACCATAGTAATTGTGTCCATTCATCTTGCTGCTAGTTGTCTTCTTCTCTTTCTTTTCATCCTTACCATCTCTGCGGACTTCTCAAAGGAATCGAGTATTTACATGCATCTTAAATAGCATCAAAGTTCAAAAGTATCAATATTCTTTCTGTTTTGCTTTTTCAAAGTCTAACTTTTCATAGAGTACTCACGGATTACAATTGCTTGCATAATTGTGACCTTTGTAAGTATAGACATCTGAAGATAGACAGACAGATAGATAATTTTTTATTTTCTAAAGTAAAAAGTTAAAATACAAAATTAAAACCAAAAGGGAAAAGAGGACAACAGGAAAAGTTAAATATTTTTTCCAGTCTTCATGGCTGCTCTACTGACTGCTAGTCTGTAGTATATTCCTTGTTCCTTCAAAATTGCATTCATTTTGTCTTCATTGTCAGTTTTAAGGCTGGTTGTTCTCAGTTTGATTTTCTTTATATTTAATTTCAGTTCCTTTTTTTGTACTGTGCTCCTTGTCTTTTATTACCAAGGCTTGCAGAATCTTTGCACTTTAGGTTACCTGGATAGTGTCATCAACATAATGCAAGTAATTGCTTTTTCTTCCTCCAGTTTTAAAATTAAGTTCCTCTTTCAATCCAGCTACCCTTAATTCATCTTACAGATTGAATAAATAAGCCTTGTCCCACTTCTTTGCCAACATAGAGCCAGTCTGTTTCTTCATGTTCTGTCCTTACTGTGGCTTCCTGACCTATATATAGTTTTATCCTGAGGATAATGAGATGTTCTGGGATTCAGCCCAGTGCTCACTGTACTATCCATCAGAAAATACAGGACTGGGTTAATGAATTACTTGAATTACTTTAATGACATTCCATATGTTTTGGATGTTGCATATTTGGAGGATAAAATAATACCATTTATTTAAGATAGTACAAAAGTTGATTAAAAATTGTCAGCCACCCAGAGTTACTCTATTATAATATGGGCGACATACAAATGTAATGATTTTTTTAAAAATTACCTGGTAATTACATCAAACACCAGCCCGGGATTTTGCTTGTTTGTTCCAGGAGATAAATCAACAAGATGGCATCAGTGTCTTGCCCCAGTGTCTGGAAGCTGGGATTAGCTCTGCGTGAGATAAAACAAGATGATGTTGATTTTCAGCAAGATGGAGTTCCTGTTTGTTGACTAAAGACTTAATCTTTATTTTGAGTACAGTATCTGAATTGTATAGAGTCAGTTGCAGGGCAGAAATACTGATCTTCCTGCTGTCAAGTTTGATGCTTTATTGATGACTTTCATTTTTTAAAAATTAAAACTATCTAAATTACTCGATGCTCATTTTATAATGACCTAATATAATTTGGAATTGGAAGGAATGGTAAGAACTGCTGCTAAAGAATTTTTGACTTGTGAAATTGATTAAAGAGTGGAGGTAATTTATTTTTAAATAAATGAACTAAATTAATTAATGAACAGGAGCAGAATAGAATAGAATAGAATAGAATAGAATAGAATAGAATAGAATAGAATAGAATAGAATAGAATAGAATAGAATAGAATAGAATAGAATAGAATAACTTTATTATCACTTTAAATGTACACTAATTGGCATACATTAAAATGAAATTTTGCTGCATACAGCTCTCAAAAGGATCACCACTTCCAATATACACTACATAAATATGAAAAAATGCATATACCCACATATATTCTGTGACACAGAGAAACAACAGTCTAGTTCAGATGTATACATTGTACATGGCGAGAAAAATCACGTAGTCCCGCTGGAAATACTTCGAAACCTCCTCCCAGAGGGAAGCAACAGAAACAGACCATAAAGTGGGTGTGTGGGGTCTCTAACAATGCTTTGCGCTCTAAGCATGTAGCACTTATTAGTAGTGTCCTGAATAATCTTCCATAGAACAATGTTTTTTCTATTTTATTTTTTAAAAAACATCTAAAGGGAAATGTGACAAACATTTATAAAAAGGATAGACTATCTTGATGAGAATGTACTAAATTTTACTTGAAGTACTGAAGTTCATACTTCTTTTCATAGATTTTTGTTAAAAGGTGAACTGAGCTAAATAGCAAACCATCCCTGATCAAAAGATATTACTTTTTGTAGCCTTTAACATAAATGCACATTATTTTTTTAAAAAAGATGTTTCCATAGTGATTAGATCTTTTCATGTCACTGTTTTGCTGTAGAGGAATATTGCTTTTAAGCATAGAGTCTAGCTGTGGGGCCACTCCTTAAAATACTCCATTGCATCTGTCTGAGCAATCTGGAGAAAGGGTGTGAAGTTAGATGGGCTTGTAGCCATTCCAGCACTGCCATATATTTGTATGATCTATCTTATGCAACTTTTTTAATGTTTTGCACTTTCTATCCAGCTTGCAAATTTGGAAAAATCAATTTGCTTTTAATGCTTTTCTATCCAGTATGGATCAATTTTTCCCTCAGGAATAAATTGAAGATATAGTAGAAGTATAAATGACTTACTTGTGCTTAGTGCAGAATGGCAAGGATTGTGAATGAAGAAACACTTGTATAAATAAGCATGTGCCTTGCTTTTTACCAGCTAAATATACATTTTTTTACAAAAAGAGAAACAAAAAATGAGTAGTGCCAACAAATTTAAAATTAAATATTTTGTCTGCTAAAATATCCTGTTTTCTGTTTAATCATACTTTGTTAAATGTCCTAAGACATAATGCTGAATTTTAAGTTTGTTTTTTGATCTATCTCGCATGAAGTTATTGCAAGCTTAAAAGCTAACTTTGAGGAAATGAGCTGTTAAACAAGCCTAATTAGACTCCAGATGCATGAGCTATGTGACCTAATTTACTCTGTGACTCAGCATTGATCCAACTCTTTGATATGTTTTTACTCTGACTTGGCTTTAAATCAGGAATGGGTGAATCTGTCAGTTTCCATTCAGATTTTCATTTCCCTAACAGTTGGTTCTGGCCTGGTTTTGCATCAGTCAGGGAAATTGATTCTATTTTTTAAAGTTGCAAATAATGTAACATTCTGTAACATAAAATTTTTTGCACCATTTCAGGTGTTATAATGCAACACAGAATTTAAAAGGTAAAGGTTCCCCCGCACATGCGTGCTAGTCGTTTCCAACTCTAGGGGCCGGTGCTCATCTCCGTTTCAAAGCCGAAGAGCCAGTGCTTGTCCGAGGAGGTCTCCGTGGTCATGTGGCCAGCATGACTAGACGCCAAAGGCGCACGGAATGCTGTTACCTTCCCAACGTAGTGGTCCCTATTTTTCTACTTGCATTTTTATGTGCTTTCGAACTGCTAGGTTGGCAGAAGCTGGGACGAGTAACAGACGCTCACTCTGTTATGCGGCACTCAGGATTCGACTTGCCAAACTGCCAATCGTCTGATTGACAAGCTCAGGGTCCTAACCCACTGAGCCACCGCGTCCCTAACACAGAATTGGGGAGCTACAAATTAAATAAATGAATACAATTTTTTTAGACCAACTGGTTTCTCCATCAACTCAATTAGTAACATACAGAGGGTGGTGAGCACAGCACTAAACATTGTGGGCTGTCCCCTGACACCACTGGATGATATCGCCAGGGTTCACTGCCTTGGAAGAGTGAGGAAAATTCTCAGGGACTACTCACACCGTGGTCGGTACCTCTTTACTCTCCTACCATGAGGTAGGAGATACAGGAGTATAGCCAGCCATACCAACAGGCTGAAGAACAGCTTTTATTCATGGGCTGTCAGGCTTTTGAATGGGAAATAACTTTATGTATGATTGACTTGCAAAGCCGGTGTGTTGTGTGCAGTTAGCTCACATGGTGTAATAAGATGGTGAATTTGTTGTCACTGTGAGTTGGGGGGGCACGAAGGGAGGCTCAGCCAATCTCAATGTATACATGGTTGTACTTTGACAATAAAGGTTCATTCATTCATATCTTCAGTGGCTGAGCTGAACCATTGTCTCTAATAAAAGCCATAATTAACTTTATTTCAGCTCATACAGACAGCTATTCCTAGCAGATTTACAAATAAATCAGGTTGTGCCTGAGGCTAACGTTTACACAAAGTGGTTTATTTTAAGTGTCTCCAATATTTAGAATTTTAATAACACATTTTGTATAATCTTACAGTGTGGACCTCTTAGGAGCATGTTCACCAAAGATGATAGTATGTGCCTGGTTTTTGTTTTGTTTTTTCCAACAGTTGCTAGACATATTTTTGAACATTTTTGCTAACCTCATAAGGTGTTAGGTACCATCTGTAAAACATTTTATATAGGTTTTCTTTGTAAGCCACTGGCTTTGCCAGTTTTCTAACTCTATGTTATGCCCAAAGTTTTTTGCCTATATTATCATTGTTTCTTTAACTTGTTCCTCTTCCATCTTTAAACTTAACATATATTTGTACAGTTTCTTAAACAATTTTTCATCTGATGTCAATAGTATGTGGTCAAATTCTCTTTGTTCTTTATAAAATCCAGATGTTTTAGCATCTTTTTCAAGACTTGTTTGAATTTGCAGGTTTGGCCCCATGATAAATCAATGCTCTGTTCTTCCAATTCTTGTCTAGATTTTAGTTTCCCTTCAATATTCGAAATGTCTTTATAAGTCACAATTTTCTCATAGTTAATTAAGTTTGGGTGAACAAACGCTTCCATTGTTGAAAGCCATCCAGGTATTTTCATGTAATTTTTCGCTTTTACCTTTTCCCATTCTAGAAGAAGTGCGTTTCTTATATAGCGGTTTTGATTTTATTCTTTCCATACCATAGGAAGGCATGCCCTCCGAGTTGTAGGTCATCTCCCTCTAGGTATAATAATCTTTTATGTCTTAAGAGTTATCCATTCTTTTAGCCAAGTTAATACAGATGCTTGATAATATAAAGCCCAATCTGGCAGCCCGAATCCTCCATTTTCTTTCAGTTTTTGTTGCATTTTCAATGTAATTCTGGCTTTTTTTCCTTGCCAAATAAATTTCAAGAGCACTGTATTTAATTTAGCAAAGAATGTTTTCCTCAGTTTTATAGGTATTGTTTGAAATAAAAAGAGTAATTTTGGTAAAATATTCTTCTTCACCATTGCTATTCTCCCTAGCATTGAAACTTGTAGATTTTTCCATTTTTCCAAGTCTAGTTTTATTTGTTTTAATAATTTTACACGGTTGTCTTCTTTTATTGTTGCACATCTTGCTTTAAGTATATCCCCAAGTATTTAACTTTTTTAACTATTTGAAGATCTGTTTTTTCTGACAGTTGATTTTTTTTTGTTTATCTGTAAGGTTTTTGGCTATCACTTTTCTCTTTTCTCTATTTTCAGTCCTGTCACTTCTCCAAATTCTTCTATCTTTTTCAAAACCTTGAGGCTTGTCTCAAGCAGCTCTTCTAATATAAAAACCAAGTCATCCGTGAATGATTGTAGTTTATATTTTTCAACTTTTATCTCCATTCCTTTAATTTCTGAGTCTTGCCTAATATTTCTATTCAATACTTCCAGTGTTAATATGAATATTAATGGGGATAATGGACATCCTTGTCTCGGGGAGGACTGTGTAGAGAGAGTTCCCTCCTTTAAATTTCTGGGAGTCTACCTCTGTGAAGATCTGACCTGGAAAGTTAACACAACCCAGGTGGCTAGAAAGGCCCAACAGAGGCTTCACTTTCTTAGGATCTTGCGGAAGAACAGGGTAGAACAACAGCTAATGACCCTCTTTTACCGGTCTACCATAGAGAGCGTCCTCTCATATGGTATTGTAGTTTGGTATGCCGGTCTGACAGCCGCAGATAGGAAAGTATTACAGAGGGTAGTGAGCACAGCACAAGACATTGTGGGCTGTTCCCTGACACCACTGGATGACATCGCCAGGGCTCGTTGCCTTGGAAGAGTGAGGAAGATTCTCAGGGATGACTCACACCCTGGACGGTATCTCTTTACTCTCCTACCATCCGGTAGGAGATATAGGAATATAGCCAGCCGTACCAACAGGCTGAAGAATAGCTTTTATCCGTGGGCTGTTAGGCTTTTGAATGGGATGTAATCTTATGCAGAATTGACTTGGGAGGCCGGTGTGTGGTGTAGTTGGTTCACATAGTGTGGTGGGATGGAGGGTTTGTTGTCACTGTGTGTTGGGGGGAGAGAGCACAGGGGGAGGCTCAGCTAATCTCAATGTACACATGTTGTACTTTGACAATAAAGGTTTATTTATTATTATTTGAGGGGGGGAAAAAGCTATTCCTAGTTCACAAATATAATTTCTAAAATGTTTATAGGGGATGACTGAGTATTACTGTATTTTGGAACTTGCATGTAGACCTTTCTTCACATATATTTATCTGTTTATTTATAAATGTCAATTTAATTATAAATGTAATGCATTATTACCACAAAATAGTTGACCTTGTAAAAGACTGCCTTTCTGGAACGCTTTCAGTAAGTGATAAGTGCAAAACAAGAGTGATTGACTCAGCACTGCTTCTGAAGTTTTATTAATAGAGTTGTACAGATACTCTTTACCTGAAATGATAAAAGAATGGAAACCAGAATAATCTTCAAACAGCATTGCAGTGGATTTATAATAAATGTCTCACAAGGCAAGAGCCATTGGAAATCAGTGTCAAATCACATAAAGTGTTTGCACAGCAGCATGTAGGCAGAAAAATAACCATTCTACACAACAGAATATGACTTTGATTCTAGAAATTAGAGATTTCAGAAATCATTGTATAAAAACAAAAAACTTGAAACCAGAGAGACAGTGCAAAGATAAAAATGATAATTTACTCAGGCAACCCTCCTACACTGAACATTGTGGAATATTACAGGAAAAGAATGATTATTCAGAGGATTTAATTTGTTTTTTTCCAGAAGGTGCTTAACATATATCTTTCTGTATCATCTCTTAAAGAATATTACAATAGTAGCCATTAAATATTATCAAAAGAGAACAATATAACTATATTGGACTTAAAATTCTTCTAGATTTGATTGCTGATTTGAACTGACTTGACATTTTAAATGAGTGTAATGATTCAAATTAGAGCAGAACAGTTCTACCTAAATTGACCCTCTTTCAGAAGAGATCAACCTTTTAATCCAGTAATTACCATTTTCATCTCCTCTACCCTGCATTTTAGGATACTGGTTAACTCTGAAATGACTTACAGATAGCAGAGATGGAATGCCAATTATGCTTGTTAGGACAGCCCTTGATAAGATGCAGGTTATCCCTCTTGGAAGTAAACCCTGTGGATTTCAGTGGAATATCAGTGGTATACTATTTTTCTTTGGTTGATTTCCAATATATTCATCCCGTTTTTGAATTCAGCTAGCTTCTGGAAATTCTAGTTTAACAAAATTCTAGTGTTAACAAAAAGATTTAAACAGCTTCCTTTCTGAATAAAAATATTTTAAAAGAGTATCTGTTGTGTGTATGTCTGGTAGACCATTAAGGACAACTCTTTGCTTATATCACAGGACCTTGTAACAAACGAAGAGAAGAGGAACAAGAATTAATTACACCAATTACATTAATGACTCAGTCTGAATGTTACTACTAAATTGTCTTTCAGACTGCACTTCATCTCCTTTGATAAGTATGATCTAAAAAATTAACACTCTATTCTTACTAACTTTTCTGGTACTAATTAAATTGCTTATTTTAGAAGTTGGAAAGCATTTTAATGAAATATATTAAAGTAGGAAATATAGGTGTTATGTAATTTTTCTCTTGTTTATTCATGCTATGGACGTTATGGATTTGTGATTGTTTCTACTGGTACAGTGTTCTTTCTTTTTTTTTCCTTTAGCAGAATGATTTAGCTGACACAGAGGAGACAGTGTTAAATGCATGTTTATTTCTATTTATCTAAACTTTGTTCTTTCATGCAGCAAACTATTAATCTTCTAAGACAATGGTCCTTTTTTCTTGTCCTAAAGTAACTGCAGTACTTATAGATAAGCCAACAATGTACAAAAATTGTAAGCTTATTGCATCATTTCCCCATTTTTGCTTATTTGTGGTTCTTCATTCATAATCATAAGAACATGCAGTGCTCTCTGGAAACAATTTTAAGGCTGTGACATTTCTTTTTACATCCCTCCTTTTGAATTATTGAGGAAACTGTAAATTAGAAATTTATATGTTATTCCAGCATATATATATCTAAAATTTACACAAATATGAGCTGTCACTGTTGTGACTACTGCCCGTGGATGGCCTTCGGTTAGGCCGAAACAGGAAATAAAGATTTGTCCCATGTTTTGGGCCTAGCAAAGTAATCTAAATAGTTAACAAGCATTTAAAACATATATATATTGTCTGATATTTGCTAATATGCCCTTTTTAAAGCTTTACGTGGACTGATATTGGGTATTTGTTATAACAGAATATTGCATACCATTATATCATTGTACTACATAGAATTCTAATATCATAGAATCAGGGTAATTTGCCCCAACTCTATGAAATATTTGCTATATAAGCAGGCACATTCTTGAAATAAATAATTAAGGCAACATTATTTCAACTTAAAAGTTAACAAAATACTAAGAAAATTGTACTGATTTTATTCTTCAAGAAAATCCATTCTATGTTTAAAAATTGAAAACTTCATAATAACTTGGTAAACAACATACCATCTTACATTCTATTTAATAGTCCTGGACAGAGCATTTCTGTCTGAAAAAAGTAAGGTGATCTATACTAATAGGAGTATATTGGAGAATATTAATAGAGTGCATGTGTGAGACAGAGAATGTGAATCAGGCAGAAGTTTGTGTAAAGAGTTTGTTTCTTTATAAGTCAGCAAAGGTAAACGTAAAGGTTCCCCTGCACATGTGTGCTAGTCGTTTCCGACTCTAGGGGCCAGTGCTTATCTCCATTTCAAAGCCGAAGAGCCAGCGCTTGTCCGAGGACGTCTCCGTGATCATGTGACCGGCATGACTAGATGCCAAAGGCGCATGGAACGCTGTTACCTTCCCACCATAGTGGTCCCTATTTTTCTACTTGCATTTTTACGTGCTTTCGAACTGCTAGGTTGGCAGAAGCTGGGACGTCAAGACCTCAAGTAACCTTGTTCAGGGCTGCTAATGTTTAGGACTCAGTTTGGTTTATATTCAGGACCTTTCATAAATAGTATATGTCTTCCTGATCAAGATTAAAAAAGACTTGGTTCCAACAGCCTTTGGTTTAAGAGAAGAATCAAAGGACTTAAATATTCTCTTAAGAGAAGATTTAAAGTGCATATTCAATCACTCATATGCCAGAAAGCATTAAAATTATAGGTTAGGTTGCTGACTTTCAGAGCCATATGAACAATTAATATATTTACTATTTAGTAAAACTGGCATTTTTAATTCAGAAAAGTTTATTATGAAAATCTATTACCGAGCTAGTCTCCACTATGGAACTCAGTGTATGTGTTTAGACTAATTGCTTTCTTTCTCTTTGCCCAATCAGTATCATAGGCTGGTTGTTATGAGGAAAATAGGGAGAGTGCCATTTAAGCTGCTTTCCAAATAGTAGATTAAAGATATAACTGGTAAAGAAATGGATAAATAAATGCACTTCTGTACAGCACCATTTTACAATAAGTTGGCTACAACTTTTAGAGTTTATATGATGACTTGATGTTGGAAAAGTTTCACATAACATTGGGAGTCCTGGCTTAATAATGGTGACTGGAACTGGCAACTCTATTACTAATCAAGGAGGTCATAAGGTGGCATGTCACATGACTGCAATTGTGGCAGTTCTGGTTGCTATTCTTAAGTGAATCTTGCATGGACATTAAGTATGATATCACATGATTGCTGTTTGGAATTCCCAGCGGGCTTCCCAATTGACTTTGCTTGTCAGAAGCTGACACTGAAGGTTGCAAATGGTGATCACATGACCATAGGACACTGCAATCATTGCAGTTGTGAGCCAGTTGTTAAGCACCTGAATCACAACCTTAAGACCCTGGGCTAGCTGTAACTTGTTCAATGCTGGCATCACTTCAAACAGTCACTGAACAAGAAGTTGTTAAGCGAGGACTATCTGTACTGTATTGCCATTTATATTTTATCCTTATACATTATGCATAGTTTTGGGTTTCTTTCTCAAAAAGAATGTGGAATTTAAAAGTAATCTCTTCCCTCTCTGCTTTTTTTAATTAATAACTAAAAATCATTCAGTAAAATTGACTGGATACAGCTCCAATTATTCACACAGTCTAATTACATTATAGATCTCACTGCATCAAGATGTAAGTTGCCAACTGAAACTCTTACAAGAGGAAGAGATTGGTATCAGTGGCTATTAATTACTACGGATATAGATTATGTTAGGTGTGGAATATCAGTTCTTGCCAGAAAAAGGCAGTTGTTGTTTTCCTATCTTGATTGTAGGCTTCCCAAGAGGCATTTGATTTGCTATGTGACTTTGTCCATACAAGTAGAGAATGGGAATTCATTAGTGTCTTATATTTTATATCGCTAAACTAAGCATGTTATATCCTGCAGCACTTGAATCAAGGGAATTCATCTGTTGACAATCATTGCTCTTAAGCTCACATTGCAAATGCTAGATTAGTTAGTTCATAGTATATAATTTTTATAAGAGAGCTGTGACAAGCAATACAATGATGTCTTTCTTCAAAGTTTGGTTATAATCTTGAAGAGGTGCTTACATGCAAATATATTATATTCTCAAGCTGTTCCCATTAGGGTACTGACCTTCACACAAGTGATTTCTTTTGGGTTTTTTTATTTCTTATCTAATATGAGAAATATTTCAATATGGCTTATAGTGAAACCAGCCAAGGTGTATTTCATTGTGTGCACATGTCCCTCCTATCTTTTCAGATATCATGTCAATATTTTAGTGACATTCATTTCAGTACAAACCAGGGCATCTGGCTTTCAAGAACTATAAAATAATCCAACTAATGTAGCCATTTGGAATTTTGAGCATATTTCTTACTAAATCGCAACTTATTTCCTGTATTAGATTAGTAATACTTACTGGAAAGAGAAAAATATGTTTAACATTCATTTCTGGTAACTATTACCCTTTAAAAGGTTATTCTGTTAATTCTTCAGGACAAGAAAAGTATAAGGCTGTAAATTGGCTTGATCTGGGAAACTGTGAATGTAAGTATTAAAAAATCCAGAAAAGTTAACCATGGCTGGACCTGTATCCACCAAATGTTTTGCAATACTTCGCTATTAGCTAATATAATTACATATACCTACCATAATTATTACTTCAAAATGTTCATCGTGTATTTTTTATGCACTTCTAATAGGTTAGTTAATTTCATTGTTGTCTAGTAGTATATTTCCTGGAAATTGTGCAAGGTGTACTTTAGGAACAAAAAAAAATAACTAGTTGGACTTTCTGTTCTTCTGGCACAATATAATATTCTGGCCTTCCCCAACCTTTTGACTTCTCATATTCACCATAATGTCCATGCTGATTAGAAGTTTTGTTCAGTAACTCAATTATTTGGAGAATAACTGTCTATCTTTGCTATGGCATTCCAGTATCAGTATTTTTTTGTCCTGCACCCCAGTGTTTTAATACAGCACTTCTAAATCTCATTTAATTGGCATTATTTATTCTTAGTAAATTAAAGGATCTGGAGTATACATTTTACATAGTTTCATAAATGATATAACATTGAATAAATAAATACTTCCAGATCTACAAGTCATGCTTTCCATCACATTTTAAGTAATACTGCTACCAACCTATGATTTTCTTCGTTTTGAGATAAAGTAGTTCCCAAACCTATAAATTACTTAATTAGGAAATGCTAATTGTTAATGAAATCTTCTAATTTACATAGGGGAGTTTCTTAGTTGTTGTTATTTCATCTTATTTTTGACCAAAGCTGTCATACATTTCATTGAAGATTTTGTATCAGAATTGAATAATCAGACCTGAAGCTCGCTTCTTACTGGCCTAAAATGTCATCTAGAAGACCAGAGATGAAAGCCTGTGTTTAGAACTCCACAAAGTAATGTGTCCCTTGCTTGCCTCAAAAACTTATATTAAAAATCCACCAAGCCTGAAAATGTGTAGATATTCTAGTAGTTCTAGAGATGTAGCTTCTGATGGTACAGTAATAAAGACTAAATCAGAAGATAAACTTTCTCCAAATGATTGACAAACTGAAGCCTGAGTAAAATTCCAGAGCTCTGGTTTTATAAGCCTTGAACCTACCATTTTAATCTTACTTAGTTTCTTTGAAATATTGAGATCATTTTTTTACCCTGGGATTAGTTTTTGACTCTTCATAAATGTTGATTTAGCTTGAGATTCTGATTTCCTTGTTTTTAGTTCCTGATTTAAATAGAAGAAAATTCTGCCTTGGTACAGTGAGATTTATCTGATAGCATTCATACATTCATACATTCATGATAACACATGTGGAAAATATTTGGCAATATCTATGTTGAAATCAATTTGTCTGTTTAATATTTAAAATAAGAACAAAAGGTTAAAATCGGATAACAGTTCAAAATAAATTATTCTTTGAACTCTTCACTTGTGCTGCCTTTCCCATTTTAGTACACGAGTACTACAAACATTTCTATCAGTTACTGCAAAAGTATTGTTTTTTAAAAGATTGAATTTTTCATTCAACAAGAATACTGAAAAATGAAATGCCAGCCTCCGGATACTTGCTCTCTGTATTTATAAAGTGTACCAAGAAATATCTAAAATCTTTATTGAGAACACTGTTTTATTAGGCCAATAGTTTATAAGGTTTGTAGCCGTTGAGCAGAGTTAGATCAGCTTCATCCTCTCCTCTCCTTTTTTCTCTGGATTTGTAACCATTTTACCTGACAAAGTATTTTTGGAAACTTGAAAATATCAGTCAGCCCAAAATTGTTGACAAACCCTCATTGCACGGCTCATATTTGATTCAGCAGAAATGACACGACCCCAAGTTAGACAAGACTAATTCTATACATAATGAGCACAGGAGGAAAGAGATCAAGAACAATTGTTCCAGCTTTGCACAGCTTTTGCCCTCCATGTATTACCATTTGCAGCAGGGGGCCTTCATGTCAGTACAGACTCTTGGCATAATTTAGAACAATTCAGAGAAGAAAAGAGAAACTTTCAGGCAAAATGACTGTGGTTAATTTTGATATTCTTGGGCAGCATGGCTTTTATTCAAATGGGTAGAAGAATATGCTCCAACTAGAGAGAGGACTATATGAGTGAATATTCTTCATTGTTTCTTGCAGGCAGGATCTGAAAAAAATGGGTAAATTTCCTTCTAAATTGCTTTGTACATTTGCAGGACTTTAGTTAAAAATCATTAAGGATACTTTTTTTTCAAGCTCATTTATGTACCGTAAGTACAGTCGAGGAATTTAAACATTTAGACTGAAAATTTAATCTAGAATCGTAAGTGCTGTGAGCATTTGAATAATTTAAAAAAAATTAACTGCCTTGACTTTTAAAACATTTTTATATTGCTTTTATATCTTAAAAGTTTAAAGTAATTTACAAAAAGCAAAGAAAAAGGCAGACTTTTTATCTGCCTCAGCTTGCGTGAGTGACATAGAGAGAGGTAGTTATTATCATTTAGTTATCATATACATTGCTATGTATATTATGCCATTTTTAAATATATGACCATGAGCCCTGCTGGAAGTTAGAAGGGACCATGGAGTTCTACCTGGGTCATTGTCTCTAGTCAGGTTTGATTGATGTTCTACTTCACAGCAATTTGTATTTTGGATGAAAGATGGTAAGCGATGGTGACTGGTTCCCTATGAAATGAGAAAACACAAGGGGTGTCAAGTGCAGGAAATCAGGAGTCCATAGGTTTATTGTACGCTAATGCTCTCTACAAGAATCTGAACTACTAATGGCCAAAGCAAATTGGTGTAGATAAGAGTCAATGGAATTCAAGGTGAGCTGGACTTAGTTCTCTTGTGGGTGCGAAGAGACTTGAGACTGATGATGCGTTTAATCTGGTCATCACCTACAGGGGTGTTATTACATGAGCCGAGGCAAAGTGGACTTCGGCTGGTATGGAAGCATTTAATAATTTACAGGATTCATAGTTCGGTAGTGATCAAGGGTAACGGTGTGAAATAGGTTGATAATAAGATGTCTCTCTTTCACAACCTAAGTCATGGATGAGCAAGCAAAACAAAACAAAACATGGTCCTATCTGAAATTTGACTTCTGGAATGTCTTCAATTTATTGTTCAATCTGTTGCTCAATTATTTCCCTTCCTGGGCTCCTCAACCTTGTTGTTAGGCTGTTGTTTCTATTCCATCAGCAATTGGTGTTGAAGGATTTCAGTCACCATATCCTGAGGGAGGGGTGCGATTTGGTAATGCTGAGGAAATTCAGGGTCTCAATAACAAGCATGAGGTTTCCTCAGAAATTGTATCCCAGTTCATAGAGGCAGCTATACTTTAGATCTCATTTTACTTGGAACATTTTTACAAAGGATATTAGTAATAGATGGATCTCTAAATGGTCCAGATGAATCTCATCACTAACTATGACTTCTGCAGACCATAAAGTATGTTATGGATCTGGATGGGTGTGCTTCCCTCACAATCTGGCAAGCAGTTCTGCTGACATCTTGGTCAAAGTTAGGAATTCATAGGTGGCCAGAACACTGAAGCTTATTGCTGCTTAGTGGCTACTTAGTTTGACAATCCCAGGCAGCTTCTTAGTTCAACCAGGAACTCTGCAGATGGATGTTAAGAGATGCCTGGAGGCGAATTGTAATGAATATAATCAAACACAGATAGGACCTTCTATTTGAGCCCACTTGCCAATTAGGGTGTCAAGACGTCAATACCTATCCTTCTTTATTAAATTGGGTGGGCCATTGCTCAGTGGCATTGTTTAAGCTGACCTGTTTCCTATTGAGGAAGAGTATTCATGAAGAGTTGTTGGTGCACTCTATGTGTTCTGAATCTTTGGATAAATAAGGACAACAGTGGCACAGGAGAATTTCTGTATGACCTACTGTTGTGAACCATCCGGCAGACAATAGAACATGGCAGATGGGATTCATTTAATTTTCATAGGTTACCAGGTATGTAGGTCTTGCTTAGTACAAAATAAATTCTCATGTGGATTCACTCCAGTGCTGAACTGTTGGCACAAAGTCAACTAAAAATCAGATGTAGTCTGTAGACTTATAATTTATTCAGGTCACATACTGACACTGCTTCACCTGATCATGCTCTTCTTTGCTAGAATAGGCCCAAAGTGCTTTTAATGATCCCCTTTAGGGAACTCATTCTCCTACAATCCTATATTGTTTTTTGTCACATCCTTCCTTAGAAAGTGAAATGAATTAAAGTGAAAATAGGATATTGAAACTTTTTCCTTGGCTTTTGGATGTGGTTCACTTTGTTACTGGAACTTTTGGAATGGGAAAAAGGAAAATAAGTATATTTATTTAATTCTTAATTGCTGGATATGTAGAAAAGAAACCTTGTGTGAACATTTACAGTTGTCTGTCTATTTACACAAGAGACAACATGATAGCAAGCTATAAGGAAACTGATTCATCAACTTATTATCTGCCTTAACTTGCTCTTATCCAGAAACACAGTAAAAGAAAACAAGGGAAGATCTAATCTAGTCCCACTACTTCCTGCTTTACCATGTCAGTACAACTTCATGAAAAATGTCTCTCTTGATGAACACAGATTGTGGGTTATAGCTTCATTCTAGGTATAAAATAATGTTTAATTATGTTAAAATTGCTGTTCAGCTTTACACGTTTAGTATAAAAAGTCAAGCATAATGCACAGAAGAAGCTAATAGCAAACATTAATTTATCAGTTTGTTAACATTTACCATAATTTTCTGATGCAATTTTTAACAGTTTTTTAAAAGCAAAAAAGCTGCTATTAAATGCTGAAAAGTTCAACTGATATGGAGAGAAACACTAGCTAAAGAATACTATAAGCAACTTTATCTTAGTTACTTCAAGCTGTAATCTCTTAAACAATTTTTACCTTTTTATGATATGCCACCAAACAATAATGTGTTTTTTCAGAATCACTTATTAAATAATTTTTGCAAACACAAATGTACATAACATATGTTTATATTAAAACATATAAAAAAGAAATGTGGGAAAATGTGCTAAGCTCATCTGTATTGAAAATACAATCCACAAACTGCCTGGAGTGTGACATTTAAACCCAAGTAGTAAAAGTAGAAATGTGGCATGTATCTTTTCTCCTTACAACCCTGTTGTTAGGAGTCACTGACACAAATGAACCATGTGAATCATTATAGCAACACCAAAAGCTTAACTCATCAACAAACTGAAGATAAGTTGTATCCTGAACTAATTTCTGAACTAATTATCCTAGAGACAAGAAGTCCATGAGTCAGGTTCCAGAACCAGGTCCTCCCTTACATTCATTGTCTACTAATCAAGAAATGAGAGATACAGTCATTGTGAATTGATCTAATGCTAATTTCCAGAGCAGAGAACTATTATAAGGCTTTTTTTTCCTGTGGGCTACGTTGGGTAAGTAGGGTAAGTGGAAAAGTAGGCTGGTCTCAGTTGAGTTTTAAAATTCTTTGGAGTTACGTTATATGTTCAGAGCTGTCTAGTTCTTCAATACCAGCTAAGCCCAATTAAGTTGATGCCAAGAATTCACTGAACCCTTGACATTTCAAATCAGGGTGCTAATATTATAAACCATTTAACACTATAAACGTCTTGTAAATTGGTTGCCTTAAGGCTCTCTTCTTTCATGAGATCTTTCCAATAAGCTTGATCGTCATTTGAGGCAGTACTTTAAAGCCTCCATGGAGCTAGGCAATGTTTTCAGTGTTTGTATGTGAATCTGTGTGTCTGATTATCACACACTGCACTCATATACTCTATGAGAAAAGCGGGGGGGGGGAATGTCAGGCTGCAAGAGTGCCAGCCTGCATCAGTCCACTGCAGGACGAAAGTCTCTTCATTGAAGGTTCCTGTGTGGTTGGTAGACAGATACATATTTTTTGATTGACATAAGAAAACACTCCCTTCTTATGTCAATCAAAAATACATTTTTTAATTAAAAATAGTTATCCCTGCATTAAAACTGAGTAAAAATCTTTTATGCATTTATTTCTGAAATATTTTAACATGTATTATAAATTTATCCATACAGATATGTCATGTTATAGTCAGGATGACAAAATATGACTTACCTGGGAAGCATGTTGGTGTCTCTGTGCATTTTCTCTCGCTCTCCCTCTCTCTGTCTCTCTCTTTCTCTCCCCCCCATGTGTGTGTGTGTGTGTGTGTGTGTGTGTGATACTTCTGTTGACTTTAGTCCCTTGTGAATTAAACTATTTAAAAGACAAAATGGAAAAAAAACCTTCCTAATCTGTCTTTTGAATGAGCCGTGAAATAGGATCCACGAACTGCCTAAAGTGTGAAGAGGATACCATGGCTGAGTTCCAAGTTCTTTCTGTGAGATGTTAGGAGATTTATTCTCAGATGAAAAGCTAAGGAGGAAATGGTCATTATTTTTTATACAATCATATTGTGCCTCCAAAGTTACCATGTAAATAGTTTATATATTTAATTATAAATTACCTTTATTGGACAAAAACAAATAGCTTAATTCGGTGAGTATAGTTCTGGAAATTGGCTGCCTATTGTTTTTCTCTCTGCAACAAATGGTATCTCGGTCCTAATGTGGAGATTTACAGATCTGTGTTTAGTTTTATTAAAACAAGGAAGTTTACAGTTTGTTTATGTGACTTTCCCCAACTGGAAAATTTAATCTGGTCTGCCAGTGATGATCACAAATCAATGTATGTTCATAATGAAACAAAGTTCCTTCAGTTGTCCTTGTGCTAAATTATGTAAGCCTTTTTAGATGAGAACCAATAATTGAATTGTGTGGAAACAAAATAGAAGATTGTCACTACTTGAAAGCTTATTATACTTACCATCTTAAAGACACAAGAGATAAATAAAGCAAAACAAAGGCTCCAATTCATAATCTTCATAATATTTTAATGCCCCATCAAACAAGTGTCTTTCGTAAATAAAGAGCTGCTCAAACATTGGTGCAGATTGCAAAAACTACCTGGTGGATGTTGTAAAGGCTTTTTAAGTTGTATGTAATAATACTCATGGCTACCATATCTAGTCTTCAAAGATGAAAATTTCTTTCTAAATTTTTGTTGCTAACTAGTGATCATCTAGATTTCTACAGCCTAGATACTGTATGCTTTTCAAACTGATTTGGTGACTATTGTTTAAAAGACTTAAATATTTCTCATAATAATAATGGTATAATATATACTATTAATAACAGTAATAGTACTGAGCAACTACCAATAGAAAGTGATGAGACTATTGATGTTAATGAACAACAGCAAGAAGAACAAACTGAAGTTGCTAAACCACTGTTAATCCAGAACTAGTTGGGAAAATCAAGGACTGAACGAGAGCTGAAATAACACGTTTGCCAACACTGAATCAAATTAACAAGAAAACTCTGGCTAAAACAGTGAACAATAATTAATGAACTTGTTAAACTGATTCCAAATGAGCTGATTGATATATTCTCCCACTTGTTTAACCACTGCAGAACTGAGGCTTAAAATACGAAGGAAGGAAGTTATTAAGAAAGTAAAATCTTAATGGAAAATGAAATTGGAATTGAAAGTAAAGAAAATTTGCATATATTTGAGCAATTTGAAGAATTTGAGTGAAGGAAACTTGAAAAATAAGAAAATCAAAACTAATCTGTATGTGAAGTGCAACCTAGAGAATAAAGGAATTGCAAGCCAGGGTCATGGTTGTTGCCAGAGAAGATCAAGTGATGTGATAATCAAATAATTTAATTCCAGCAGAATTTATACAAAACCCTTGAAAATAGGACCATAAATAATGAAAAGCCTATCAAAAAAGACACCTTAGAATTTGGAAAGGTTTGTGGGGGAAAAATAGCAGACAAAATACGAATACAACATGGATTTTCAAGCAAGTTGAAAATGCAGGGAAAGTACCCAAATGAACTATAGTGGCATAGTGATTAGAATGCAGTATTGCAGATTAACTCTGCCCACAGCCAGGAATTCAATCCTGACTGGCCCAAAGTTGACTCAAGGTAGACTCAGCTTTCCATCTCTCTGAGGTCAGTAAAATCAAGAACCAGATTGTTGGGGGCAATATGCTGACATTTGTAAACCACAACTGGATTGTTCCTGGACCAGATGAGCTCCATGGATTCAGGTTGAAATCATTGACAAATTTACACTTGAGGTTGGCAAAAAAGATGAACAAGGTTTTGGAAGCACCAGAAAATAAAAAATGGCTAACAACTAGAATGACATTCCTAATTCAAAGGAGAAGAAGGGAAATGACTCTGGAAACTACAGACCTATAACCAGTTTACCAACAATATATCACTACTTATGGGCATAATTGCAGATGGGGACTGTAGCCAAGAAATTAAAAGACGCTTGCTCCTGGGAAGGAAAGCAATGGCAAATCTAGACAGCACACTAAAAAGCAGAGACATCACCCTGTCAACAAAAGTGTGTATAGTCAAGGCTACGGTCTTCCCAGTTGCAATGTATGGCAGTGAAAGTTGGACCATAAGAAAGGCTGAGCGCCAAAGAATTGAGGCCTATGGTGCTAGAGAAGACTCCTGCGAGTCCCTTGGACTGCAAGGCGATCACACTGGTCAGTCCTAGAGGAGATCAACCCTGACTGCTCTTTAGAAGGCCAGATCCTGAAGTTGAAACTCAGATACTTTGGCCACCTAATGAGAAGGAAGGACTCACTGGAGAAGAGCCTAATGCTGGGAAAGATTGAGGGCAATAGAGGAAGGGGACAACAGAGAATGAGGTGGCTGGATGGAGTCACTGAAGCAGTAGGCGTGAGCTTAAATGGACTATAGAAGATGGTAGAGGACAGGAAGGCCTGGAGGAACATTGTCCATGGGGTCGCGATGGGTTGGACATGACTTCGCAGCTAACAACAACAACATGGGCATAATTACAAATAAAATCTACAGCTATTTGAAAATAAATGATTTACTCTCTGTAAAACAAAAAGGATGCTGCAAAAATTTGAGAGGAAAGAAGATTAGTTACTAATTGACAATTTGGTTTCCTTTCAAAAGAAGGAAGAACAATTTTTTTAAGGCTAGGATCAATCTTAAGGCATTTGATTCTGTTTCACATAGTTGGATTGAGAAATGTTTCAAATATTTGGAGTCAACAGAAACATTCAGCAATTTATGAGTACATCAATGAATTTTTGGTGAAAAAAGTTGATGGCTAATAGAAAACAGATAGGAGAAGTCAAAATCAAATATGGAATTTTCCTAGGCAGCTCATAATTACATTTTATATTATCAATGGCCACTGACAACAGTTTTGAACAAGTTAAAACCGTGGATATGAATTGGCCAAAAAGGAGTAAAATTTTGTATTTACTCTGCATGAATGATTTAAAATTATTTGGAAAAACAAAGTCTGCGCTAGATTTCTTATTAAAAAGCACAAAAAATTCAATAAAGATATTGCAATAGTTTTACAAAACTTATTAAGTGATTTCAGAACATTTTGAAATGAAAACTAAATGGTGGAAACATCATTAAAGCAATTAACACGTGGGGAGTACCTGGTTTTGCTTGTCAGAAGCTGAATGGGAAGGCCACAAATGGCAATCGCATTACCCCAAGACATTGCAGCTATCATAAATATATGCTAGTTTCCAAGCACCTGAATTTTGATCATTGGTGGTGGGGATACTGCAATGATCATAAGGGCAAATACTGGTTTTAAGACACTTTTTCCAGTGCCATTGTAACATTGAATGGTCACTACACAAATGGTTATAAGTCAAGGACACCAGTACAAAGGGATACTGTCACATTTTAGCCAATAAACAAGGTTAATTACAATCTTGTTTTACTGCAGCCAACCTAACTAATTGGAAATCTATCCATTTTAATTTAAAATCAAGGTCCAGTAGCAGTAGCAATTTTAGGCTGTGAAGCTAAGTATATTTATTTGGAAGGCAATATTACTGAGTCCGGAGTACCTTAGGGAGCACCTGCTGCCGGCATCAACTTCCCTCCGCCCTGTGCGCTCCCACAGAGAGGGCCTCCTCAGGGTACCACCGATCAGAGAATGTCTGATCTGATCTGAGACCTCTCCCCAGGGGGAGGTCCTTCTCTGTGGGCGCCCCGAAGCTATGGAATCGGTTGCCGGTTGAGCTCCGGATGGTGCCCGACCTTCGCTCCTTCCATCGCGATCTGAAGACACTTTTATTTGAACAAGCTGGCCTGGCCTGATGGGGGATGGGTTGGGTTTTTATTGTCATTTTTAATATATGTATTTACTGTTTTTAGTTGGGCATATGTTTAATTTTCTTTTAACTTTTGTATTTTTGTATTTTTTATATATCTGCCCTGTTCACCGCCCTGAGTCCTTCGGGAGAAGGGCGGTATATAAATAAAATTATTATTATTATTATTATTATTATTATTATTATTATTATTATTATTATTATTATTATTATTAATATAGTGGGACTTACGTCAGTGTAAAAAAGGCAGAGTAATACACTGTCAAAAAACCTTACAACTAATGAAATAAGATAAATCATTACCCCATCTTTTTACTGTATCTTATGTATTATGATAGGCATTAGGAGAGAATTAAATATCAGGTGACATTCCAACTTGGTGTATGACTGAAGGCAGGGCTAAAATGAAAAATGTTTATAAATCAGATTTTGCTTAAAATGTTAATCCTTATTTCAATGTTGTCATGAGTTCGGGAACTACTTACTACATTATCTTATCTATTATTCCTTTTGCTTTGATATTTTATGTCTTTTTTTGAAAAATTACAAAACATTATTCTAGACTGACATAATATTATTTTACAATGTGCAAAAATCAATTAATGCCACTGACTGTAACTGGTGTTTCGTGTATGATGAATAGGAAATATAGATAGAGTTTTGATTTATACTGCTGTCCTAATGACTTTTAAATATTTTAGGATGAATTAGTTAACAGAACCAATTCTTCATTACTTCACCAGCATTTCTAAGTTGAAATTCATCATAAGTAAATGTTTTAACCAGTTTAATGCTGAATGTTACAAAAGGTTTTGATTTTTAGAAGCTATATAAGATTATTTCCAGCATTTTAAAAATACTTTCTTGCATATAATAACATTGTGTGCTTCTTTATTTGAGGCTATAAAAATATCATTTGCTGTTTAATAAACATTCATTTTAATGTATATGCCTTTCTTACTACTAGTACATTAAAATTGTCTGTTACATAATAATTTAATACATCGATTCTTCACTATAAAAGTGGCTTCCATTTAAAAATTGCAAGTTCAACATGATACATTTTGAGAAGAATTAGATGCATAGCAGTTTAGATTAAAAGATATTTCAATTACTTTTAAAATAATGCTAAATTATATTACTGCTTAGCTGCAATAATTGGGAGAACCATTAGAATAGAAAGATACTCTTTGCTGTCATTTAGTGCAACATCAATATGATAACCCTAATAAGTGAGCCATTTATTTCTCCATCAGCAGAAATTTGAGTTATTCATATGGTTTATATGTAAATTTTATTCTCTGAAAGTTCCATCTTTATTTTTGATACCTTTGAATGTGTGTATGTTTTCACCTTGTCCAGTGTTTACTCCCTTTTGGTAGGTCCCAAAAGACTGATGAAGTAATAAAAACAAAACATTTTCCCAATATTAGTGTCACTAATTAGATCAGACATGTCAAACTCACAACATCACGTGATGTCGCACAATGTATCAGGAGAGTTTTGCCATTGCCGGTAATGGGGTGGGCGTGGCTTCTGGATGACGCATCCAGCCTGTGGACCGGCAGTTGACACCCCTGAATTAGATTAATTTAAATTAAGAATCTAATTATATAATTTATCAATAGAAGTGGTGTGGTTCCCTGGCATTTTTCTAATATATATTTTATAGGTGGCCAGTGTAATAGAATATCATAATAGATATCCTAGTTTGATAGACCTATAGGGTGTTATAAATAGTGGGATTAACAGCTGTTATCACAGCTGTAAACCTCATATCTCATGGAAAGCAAAGTGTATTTCTATTACATTAACTTTTCTACTTGTCTTCTTTTCCTTTCCCATGATCAAATGAACACCAGAGTATCTTCTCCTTTTATCTTCAAATCCATCCCTTTTTCTATGGCTATTTCTTAGATCTTTTAACAAGCACATATGCTTTGTTTTTCAATTAATCTATATAGAAATGCAGTTAATTCTTAGTACCTAATAGTGTTAAGTAGGAGCAAAAACAAGATGGACTTTCCTAAAAGTACCAGAAGTTGTCTTGAGACAGTAAAAGTGTGGGACAACTACCGACTTAGAAGCATCTTCCTAAAAGAAGAAAAAGTCAATGGAGAAATAGCTGAGAGCAAGGATGCCAAGTATCTTATGTCAGTGCCTTGTATCTCTCATAGCAACCCCATTGTGAACAGCAAGCCTTGGTCATTTTGTGAGAGCACCCATCACATGTATTTCAGGTTCCAAGTGTGCCCACTATTCCAAATTCAGTGGGACTTTTTTCTTTAGTGTGATAAGGCAAGAGCTATCTAGAATGAAACACAGCTGTTTCTCAGTTCCAGTTGATGAGATTGGGAATAAAGCTTGCAAATTGCTTTGCCCACTTCTAGCTCTTCACTTTCCCCCAAATTTTAGGTCATTGATATGTGATTGTATTGGTTTATTAAGGCATATACAGTCATAGACCAAAAGAATTATACTCAGTTATTTGCTGATCAGAAAACAGTTTATGTTGCACTTCTTGAAGCTTTCAGATCAGAACTGAAACATGGGCATTTTTGCATGTCTTGGTATAGGAGAGCGTATCAGCCACAGCCAGTGAGCCCATCTGAACATTCACAGTGAAGATGTGTGGTGGTCCATTCAATGTGACAGAGGTAAGCCACCTTTGTAACCCATCTAGTTCTTGTGTGATTAATGCTAAAGGAAAATCACCCTCCATGGAAGATGGCTTTGTAAAATTTGTATTGCTGCTACTAAAGGTTGAGTTTCACATAGAAGGGTAATGGTAGGCAATCTGAGGGTACCATGAAGCCCTCAAGAATTTTTTTTGATGGATCTGCAAACCCTGTACAGAGACAGGAACCAAAAATTGCTAGCAATCCCTGCCATTTTAATAAAAGTGGTCTAAGCCCTAAGATAAGCTTAAGATAATTTAAAAGTGATAGGAAAACAAATCCATATTCAAGACGGAAATTAAATACTTAGCCTCCACTTATAAATTTGTGAAATGATCTTGCACGCTTTGTATAATTTGCCCCATCCGCTGTTACTCAACCTTCCTAAAATTCGTAAATGCATTCCTCAGCCACCAAAAGATGCTTCATGGGGCTTCAGATAACTCAAACCTACTCCTACTGTATATACATTCTCCTCAGAATATATGGTTTTAAGGGTTCTCAGAAATTCAGAACAGCTCAATTTTACCAATAATTTTTGTTTGTGTTCATGACATGTATTACCACTATAATAAACTCTCTTCTGGGACAGGCAAACTGTGATTTATATCTTCTTTGCCACAACCATAGTTAGACTACAAGTCCTGTTTGTACAATGCACATTTGTAAAAGAAAATGATACATGAGTCTGTTGCCTCTCACACTTAACATAGGATACTGCCAGCAAATCAGAGTCCTAGCATAATCAAATCCTGACAGCAACAAGGAAGTCTTCCCAAACAAAGATAAGCTTGTCTTCTAGCATTGCCAACCAGTTGTCAAATACAAAACTTCACAAAAAATGTCAGTGTGCCCTTAGTATCCCACCAAATCCAGTGATAGCAATAGCAATAGCGCTTAGATTTATATACCGCTTCACAGTCCTTTACAGTCCTTTCTAAGCAGTTTATAGAGTTGGCATATTTCCCCCAACAATCTGGTTCTTCATTTTACCATCCTTGAACTGAACCAACCTTGAGCTAGGCAAGATCAAACTTCTGGCAGTGAGCAGTGAGTTAGCCTGCAATACTGTGTTCTAACTACTGCACCACCATGGTTCCTAAAAACCCAAGCTTGCCAGCCAACTCTGAAGACAAAGTGATCAGAGAATCCACCAGAAGGGCAAGTGAGTGGTCATTTCACATTATGACTATAGACAATGATTTAAAAAATGCCTGCTTCAAATGTTCAGCTCCAAATTGTATCAGGGCAGATTTGCACAGACCTAGTTACTAACAACTTAGCCACCGAGCAGCCATAATAGTATGTTTACACATTGACTCAGTATCTTGATCATTTTAAACTTCAGTGAATTGTCTTTTATTTTCACCTACCATGTTGTATGAACTCATCATACTATTACTGTTTTTATTCTAGTTGTCATCCTGCGTATTTCACCAGTTCTAATTACCTCCTAAATCAGATAAGAAGATACTTGATAAGAAATATTGTATCAGCTGTTTTCATCTCACTATAGTGAAGTGTGATGTTGGGCTTATTAATAGATTTTTTTGGTTATAACAGTTTAAACATTTTAGAGATAAATTTATTTATTTATTTATTTATTTATTTGGATTTTTATAGCGCCCCTCTCCGAAGGGACTCGGGGCGGTGTACAGGGCAATTAAAACATTATAAACAACACATAATGTATAAAAATTAAAATAAAATTAAATCAAATAGCCCTAAACAATAAACACATTCTAAAATTTAAAATTTTTAAAATTTAAGATCTAAAATCCCAGTCCCTCAGTCCAGGCCAGCAAGTTCAAATAGCCAAGTCTTCAGGTCGCGGCGAAATGAGCAAAGGTTGGGAGCCATCCGGAGCTCAACCGGAAGCTGATTCCAGAGGGCAGGCGCACCCACAGAGAATGCTCTCCCCCTGGGGGCCGCCAGTCGACATTACCTGACCGACAGCACCCTGAGGAGGCCCTCTCTGTGGGAGCGCACAGGGCGATGGGAAGTTAACACCGGCAAAAGGTGCTCCCGTAAATAACCCGGACCCATGCCATTTAGGGCTTTATAGGTCATTTGAAGAGTATATCCAATAATACAATTTTTAAATAGAATAATTTTGCATCTATTTTGTTTCTTAAATATCTGATTCTAGAAGATACAAATGGAAATTGTAATGAAGCATTTTGAATAGGAAGAACTTAAAAGCTGTTTTCCCATTACTGCAAAATTTGCCCTCCCAATTGTTCCTCCATAGTTGTTAGAAATGCAGTTCAAGAAGAGTCAGTAACCATTCCACTGAGCTCATTCATAATCAATCACCTGGCAAATTGCAATTCACCACAAAGCTTGGTGACTAAAATGAAATTATTTACAGCACCAGCTGTTGCTTGTCAAAACACTGTGATTTTCTTTTTTCAGTTCAGTGACTGGACTGTGGGACAGGTAGGATTTACACTGTTACAGTTAGCCTTCATGCACTGCCCAGACTTAATATTCTGCTTTAAAAAATAAAAATAAAATAAAGCCATTGTTTTTTAGATGTGTTTTCTGAGCAGCATGCTAATATTTAGTTTATTTTGAAACACAGTTTTATGTTTTGATATATGCTACTGATGCCCTGGACCTTCCAGGAGCCTCCCCTGCTTCTCTGCAGAACCCCTCCTATTCCTTATTTATTTATTTATTTATTTATTTATTTTAATCCCATTTATATCCCGCCCTTCTCCGAAGACTCAGGGCGGCTTACAATTTAAGCACAAACCAATGTGCTTATCTGGGACTCTTTCCACTTAACAAGACATTATTCTCCCTTAATGAGAGCTAGATGGCCAGGATTATAGTTACTAAGTAGTGCAATCATCTTGCTTTAACATCTTGCTTTATGACTGTTTTACTTTGTTGTTGTTTTTGTTAGTTGCGAAGTCGTGTCCGACCCATCGTGACCCCATGGACAACATTCCTCCAGGCCTTCCTATCCTCGACCATCTTCTATAGTCCATTTAAGCTCACGCCTACTGCTTCAGTGACTCCATCCAGCCACCTCATTCTCTCTCGTCCCCTTCTTCTCTTGCCCTCAATCTTTCCCAGCATTAGGCTCTTCTCCAGTGAGTCCTTCCTTCTCATTAGGTGGCCAAAGTATTTGAGTTTCAACTTCAGGATCTGGCCTTCTAAAGAGCAGTCAGGGTTGATCTCCTCTAGGACTGACTGGTTTGATCGCCTTGCAGTCCAAGGGACTCGCAGGAGTCTTCTCCAGCACCATAGTTCAAAGGCCTCAATTCTTTGGCGCTCAGCCTTTCTTATGGTCCAACTTATGGTCACAGCTGGTCCAACTTTCACAGCCTGTTTTACTTAGCAATGGAAATTCTGGTCCAATTATGACCATAAATTGAGGACTACCTAAGCTCAATTGTTTACTTTGCATAACTCTGCTTTCTCCCTCCCCAGTTAAATTACTGGATTTTTCATTGTTAGGAAGGTGTTCTCTCTGTAAATCCATTTTTTTTTACAGTTAAGTGTCAGAGCTTCAATAAATGCAGCTTACTATGTTTCCATTTCTACCTTCAATACCATGACTTCTTTTCCAAGGACAATAACTGATATCAAGTTCAGATGATGTCTATAAACTTAGAATTGATTTGTTTACTTTCTGGGGCCTTGGGTGTATGATCCTCTGAGTCTTGAGAGGCATGGATTACATGTGTAGTCTGAATATTTTCAAGGGACATAAATTATAGCAATTAAAGTGAGCTGGAGGGGGGAGAGAAATGCATTATTAATTCGCATAGTCATTAATGGCTGCAAACAGCCTACAAGAGATATAATGTCAATACCTAAGCACTCAAAGTGATGGAGTGTGCCTTTGATGGCATTCACAACCTCAAATGACTAAAGATACAGGCAATGACACAAAACACTATGACTCTGCAGGTGCCATTAAACCTGCTCCCCCATAGTAACAATGTGTTCAATTGGAATTTATTTTAAAGGAACAATTATTTTTAAACGACTAATTACAGGGACAGGGACAGCATAATTGATGATCTCTTCAGGATGTCAGGATTAAATATGGAGAAGCATAGTTACTCTAATGGACTGTGAGAATAACTTTGGGAAACAGTAGGAGGTTCTGCAACTTAAACAATAATCAGTCAAGAGATACTTCAGCCCAGAGAAGGAATGGAAGTGGAGAAAACATCTCACAAAGGACCCTTCCCATTTCTCTGGGGAAAAAAAGCAAGGGGGAGGAGAAATACTTTCAAACTTGTAAGTGTCAAACTCGCAACGCCACATGACGTGTCGCGACATATCGGAACTTTTTTGTCATTGCCGGCAATGGGGTGGGCACGGTTTCGCTATGATGCATCCGGCCCGTGGGCCAGCAGTTTGACACCCCTGTAGTAAAGCATCGGTTACTGTAACATTGCAGTAAAAATAGTGTTAGTATTCGTGCTTTTGGTTTCTTGTCTAGACCAGCGTTTTCCAACCTTAGGAACTTGAAGATGCGTGGACTTCAACTCCCAGAATTCCCCAGCTGGCTGGGGAATTCTGGGAGTTGAAGTCCACGCATCTTCAAGTTCCTAAGGTTGGGAAACGCTGGTCTAGACTACCTTGAAGGGCTGACATGATTATGAAAATAGCCAACCATATGCTCTGCCAAATGCAGAGGAAGGGAATATTTGTCTTCACCATCTCTACAGTGGCTTAAAACACTACAGGGTTTTAATATCCCCCACATATTGCAGAATCAATGTCATTTTTCCTATATGGAGAAAATCTCAGTGTACCAGTGACCCAGTTTAAGTGCTTCTGTCAAAATAAATTGTCTATAATGATGTCCCGTTTTTTTCTACATGAATTTCTTACTGGTAGAAATTAACAAAGTATACTATGTGTCTTGCAAATGTGGGAGTAGGAGACTTGTGGGGCCTGAAACTTTACAGATATTGTTGAAAAGGTAGTGTGGTGGTGAAGTTGCCACAAGAGTTTTGTGAGTCTTGCTTTTGATTTCAAAGTACATTTTATCAGAGAGTCCTAACTTTTCTTTTGAAACTTAACAGGAAACAACAAGCATGAGTAAGTTCCATTTGCACAGTAATCTTTCCTTCACATGGAAAAATGGCCAGAGATCTTATCCCAGTTCAGAACTATAAAGTAGAAAGGCAGTTGTTTTCTTTCTTAAATCTCTGTTTGTGCATACCAAACTCCAAGTGTTCTTTTGTAGACTATCCTCCCTTTTTCTTCCCTTCCATTTCCATAAATAACCTTCCATTTCAGTAACTCTTCAATGTATTTTGGAGACCAGAAGAGCTCTGTCAATTCATAAATCCAACACTATTTCTATGAAGCTGTTCCATAGCTGAAATCAGGCATACTCTGTCCTCTCTGTCCAGAATTCTTATTATCATCGCACATTTTAGTAGTGTCCCAATCCATAACTATCTAATTGTATTCTATTACTCAATTGCAATCATTACAAGGAAGAGCTAGTCTTATTGACACAGCCTCACTTTCTGAAGTATCCTATGAATGTTTTTATTCAACATTTATAAAGAGAGATAATTTATTTCCCCCTTCATGGATTACTGCCTTGTTGTTGCGAAGGGGCTTGCGTAATTCAATGAAGCTATGAGCTATGCCGTGCAGGGCCACCCAAGACGTAAAGGTCATAGCAGAGAGTTCTGACAAAACGTGATCCACTGGAGAAGGAAATGGCAATCCACTCCAGTATCTTTGCCATGAAAACCCTATGGACAGTACCAAAAGGCAAAACAATATGACGCTGGAAGATGAGCCCCTCAGGTCAGAAAGCATCCAATATGCTACGGGGGAAGAGCAGAGGGCTAGTACTAATAGCGCCAGAAAGAATGAAGCGACTGGGCCAAAGCCGAAAGGACGCTCAGCTGTGGATGTGTCTGGTGGTGAAAGGAAAGTCCGATGCTGTAAAGATTTTTTCTCCATAGGAACTTGGAATGTAAGATCCATGAATCAAGGAAAGCTGGACGTGGTCAAACAAGAGATGACAAGACTGAACATCGACATCTTAGGTATCAGCGAACTAAAATGGACAAGGAATGGGTGAATTTAATTCAGATGACCATCAGATATACTACTGCGGGCAAGAATCCCTCAGAAGAAATGGAGTAGCCTTCATAGTCAATAAAAGAGTAGGAAAAGCAATACTGGGATACAATCCTCAAAATGATAGAATGATCTCAGTTCAAATCTAAGGCAAACCATTCAAAATTACAGTAGTCCATGTCTATGCCCCAACCACCAGTGCTGAAGAGGATGAAATTGACTGGTTCTATGAAGCCCTACAGCACCTTATAGAACTAACACCAAAAATGATGTCCTTAACATGAATTTACAAAGAAATGTATGGTTGTACATTCTGTTCTTTAGAACTGTAGCAAAGAAATTCCAAATTTCCTTATACTGTAGCTATAACAGAAAAGTAGGTAGTTCTTTATGCATATTTTCCAATGATATCTTGGAATTCTTTTTTATTTTTAAAAATATTGCTTTAAAACTTTTTTATTTTTTCAAACAGAAGAAATAGCCACGTAGAACAATGGAAAATAACACAAATAGCAAATAAGAGATTGATCAGAAAGTAAATAAATGTTGGCTAGCAAAACTATGTTGGATTAGATCTCTTTATACAGCTGCAGGGTTGTTAATTCCAGAATAGTCCAAAGTCTATGAAGCAGAGCAGTTTGCCTCCTGAAATAACAGCTGGGACCACCTTTAGGGGAAATTTACCCAACACATATGGAGATCAGTCGGTCAGAGTGGTGGAAGATGAAAGGTTTTAACAGCCAGAGCAAAAATGCAGCTGCTAGACTGATTGACAGAGAGAGGAAAAAATGCCCCCCATCTGTGTAAGCCCTTCCTTCATTCTAAAATTAGGAAGAGGGGTAGGGTTAGAAATAGAGTACCACAAGTATAATTACGAGTGTGCATCTCTCTCTCTCTTGTCTCTCTCTCTCTCTCTCTCTCTCTCTGTGTGTGTTTGTGTGTGTGTGTGTGTGTGTACAAATATATACATACAGAGAGAGACAGAGACAGAGACAAAGAGAGAACATATATATGCATACATACATCATTACATGCCTTAGACTGTTTAATCTTGTACCAGGAGAGAAACATTCTTCACTTTTCAATTTAAGTATATATAAAGTGTAAGCTTGAGAGAAATAATTTGCAATGGAATTCAATGCAACTTATAGTTCTCATTTAATAAGCTTTAATGTACTTTTAACTAGAACAATTTTTTAAAACCCCAAAGATCTCTTTTTGTTCTGAGACACTCTTATAAATAGCAATAGCACTTAGATTTATATACTGCTTCACAGTGCTTTACAGCCCTTTCTAAACGGTTTAAAAAGTCAGCATATTGTCCCCAACAATCTCGGTCCCCATTTTACCAACATCGGAAGAATGGAAGGCTGAGTCAACCTTCAGCCGGTGAGAATCGAACACCTGGAGTGAGCAGTGACTTAGCTTTTAGTACTACATTCTAACCACTGTGCCACCACGACTCATAAACCCCATTAAATCATAGGTAAAGGTAAAGGTTCCCCCGCACATGCGTGCTAGTCGTTTCCGACTCTAGGGGCCGGTGCTCATCTCCGTTTCATAGCCGAAGAGCCAGCGCTTGTCCGAGGACGTCTCCATGGTCATGTGGCCGGCATGACTAGACGCCAAAGGCGCACGGAACGCTGTTACCTTCCCACCATAGTGGTCCCTATTTTTCTACTTGCATTTTTACGTGCTTTTGAACTGCTAGGTGGGCAGAAGCTGGGACGAGTAACAGGCGCTCACTCTGCTACGCGGCACTCGGGATTCGACCCGCCAAACTGCCGACCTTCTGATCGACAAGCTCAGCGTCCTAACCCACTGAGCCACCGCGTCCCTTAAATCATAGGCCACATCTATTACCAATAGTGTTCACTTGTTTGACCTTGGTTTCCTTTTCAGGCACCCATTTACAATCTTAAGAATATTAAACCAAGATGGTATCACCATAGAATAGGACAAAAACATATAAGACACAATTTCTTCTAATATATTATACCTCAATACACAGAGGTTGAAAATCCACATCTTCTGAGATATCCAGTGTACTTGAAAAATAATTTCATTTCAAGATAACAGAATACTAATTTAATGTTTTTGTAGGTTGTAACCCATTGATTTATTAAAACAAGACATTGTGGCTCATTATTCTAAATTATCTGCAAATTACCCATTATCTATCTTAATACAACCTTTCTACTGCAAATAAAAATTAACTGTAGATTTAAAACCTCAAAGATTTAAAAATATGAATAATCTCGCAGACAGCTAACGAATCAGCTCAATTGTACATTCAGGAAATGTAATTGATTAAGAATGAGATGATTTAAAGTATAATTGTCTTTTTGTCCATTAACTATTTTTTTGCCATTATATTGACCCTCAGATGTTGTCGCTAAAAGTCATGGCTCTGTTGTGTTAAAGAGTACATTTTTGTTTTGAATCTGCTACCAAATTATTAATTTTGTTTGCCTGATATAGGACTTGGGTGAAAATGTGTTTTTTCCAATTTTTATTACAACTTAGTATGTTTATCCTAATTAATCTGGGTTGAATGATTATGCACCTTTTTTTAGCCAACTACTTAATCAAAATTTAAAATTTACTTATTAACAAAATCAAACTGTGTCTTTGATAGATAGTATGCTGCCACTCATTAAGTTGGTTCACCCATTCCTACTCATGTGTCATGTAGTAAACAGTTTTTAAATTTCCAGATTTAAATTTAGGATATCTGGCATATTCTCCCTCTAGGTAAGGGCAGTTTTTGCACTGACTATATTGAAATAGGTGTATTTGACATTCCTGATAGCCTGGTGGCTGTTAGGTTCCAACTAAACTGGAAAGTAGGACATTCCTACCAGGGTGATATATGCATCCATTGTTATGTAAATATGTATGATGTATTCATATAATATGTTTACAACAGAGTTGAGTCTCAGGGATTCAGGGCTTATTGCATTACAAATATCATATAAAATTACAATTCAAAATTATAAAAACATAAGACGGTTATAATAAAACATAAAAGTGAAATAAAATCAAAATCATAAAAATAACAAGGATTATTATGATCATGCTTAATAAAATTATTAAGAATCCAAACTTGCAAGTAGGTCTTGTAGTCCAGTTAGATGTAAGAAGAGTGATGAAACTGGTAAATTAGGAGCACAGAACTCCAGGTCCTCATCTCCTGTCCTTCTCCATTAGATTCGGAAGCCAGCTTATTGACTTGAGATTTCTCTCAGCCTAACTTGCTTCAGGCTCTGCAACACACTGGGTGAAAAACAAAACCATTTGTTGCTTCGTGCTTTGACAATTTTGCTGTGAAAACCAGGCAAATTCAGTGCAAAAAAAAAGATGGATCATTTAATGAACCAGGAGAAATGCTAAGAACAACTGCATTAAGATATCAGTACATACAAAATAATGCTGCTATACTATAGTATATGGTATATTATATACTATTAAGTATAGTAGTATTTGGTATACTACTATAATTTTTAAGACAACACTTTGCTTTTTGGTAAAATAGAGGGTATACTTTAAATTAATTAGTATCAGATCATATAATAATGATGATAACAATAACAATAATAATAATAAAGTTGGAAGGGACCTTGGAGATCATTTAGTCCAACCCCCTACTCAGGCAGGAAACCCTATACCACAGGTCTGCAACCCGCGGCTCCGGAGTCCTCTGTGGCTCCCAGTCCTCTGCCATGTGCAGTCAAAAAAAAAGTGGGACTAAAAAAGTTCAACCAGTCAATTCAAATATGCAGGGTAGGTGCATATCTCGCCTTGGCTCCACTCTTCAGTCAAACCCTGTTCTGCACATGCACACACATTTTTTGCGGCTCGCTCCCAGTTTTTCCTTTTGTGAGGGAACCGGTTCCGAGTGGCTCTTTCACTGTTTCAGGTTGCTGACCCCTGCCCTATACCATTTCAGACAAATGGCTGTCCCTCTCTTCTTAAAAACTTCCAGTGTTGGAGCATTCACAGCTTCTGGAGGTCGGTTGTTCCTCTGATTAATACCGATTAATCCACTGATTTGGTACAGTCATGGCCTTGAAGGCAATATTTTGAAGCCATTAGGGAGGGGGAAAGATTTCTTGAGCCCTGGCAAAGGACATGGCTGGATCCTCTGTGACTCCCTGGGGTATAAGGGAGGGGGGAGAAACAGACTCAGATTTGCAAGTTTCTGTCACTGTCTCAATAAAGCTTAGTTCTAGTCTTCTTGTTGAATCTGTTTTCTGATTTGGATATCCTTGAAACCTTGAAAATTATATAATAGGAAAAAAAGAAGGAGTTTTTGTAATCATTACAAAATAAGAGTAAGAGATAGTACATTTTGTTTCTGCATTTTTTTGTCTTTTTCCTGTCTTTTCTCTTTTTCTTTCTTGTCTTTGTTCTGTATTAGTTTTTGGGTTTTTTGTGTTCTGTTTAAAATTTTTAATAAAATAAATTTAAAAATTGACATTTTTAAATTTACAAAGTTGAAATATAATTTCACAAAGAGTGCAGAGTTGGCAGCATCTTCAGTTAATTCTTTTAAAATCTAGATACGGGCTTATAACCCGAAGTCCAAAATTATTATTGTGAATCAATTGGACACCTATGCATCCTTTTAGAAACATATTGTCAAGTTAGCTTAGAATCATTTAATCTAAAATAATCACTTTTGGTTACCATCAAATACTTGTGCAATAATCCAATCAAAGTATTCCAAACAGATAGGATCAAGTATTTGATGGTAACCAAAAGTGATTGTTTTCCAAACTCTAATAGAGTTGCCTTTATCAAGATTTATTAAGTTGAAATGATATAAATGTATACAAATTGTGACAAATGGAACTATTTTCAGTTTAGACTTAATATATTTTGGTACACAAGGCAGAGCCTTGATGATCTTTTTCTAACAGCCTTTTTCACTGTAAATCACTCAGTAACTGAGGTGAGATAAGCAGTATAGAAATGTGATGGATGGATGGATGGATGGATGGATGGATGGATGGATGGATGGATGGATGGATGGATGGATGAATAAATAGTACACTGGAGAAGAGACTTTTTCCACTTGATAGTGGAAGGCTGCAGCTGATTCATTACATAATGATCACCTGGATTTTTCAGTCTGAAAAACAACTTTCTCTTAAGTCCCAGACCCCATACATTTTCTTTCCCCCTCTTGTTAAAACCCCTAGTTGAACACAAATCTTCCATTCCCATAGAACAGCCTTTTGAATTGTATCCAAAACCTATTGATGACTAATGTGGAATCTGCAACAGAGATTATAATCTGTTGAACTTTCATTTATCAGTAGGCAGGCTGCCAGTTTTGTCACCAATTACAGTATTCAAGTAGTCTTCAGAGGCGGCAGCTGCAGCTATGGCACATGGCAGTATTTCAAATGTGAATTGATGAAGGCATGAGTGACTTCAGCCAAGGAGTCCTACCTTATCTGGCACACACAGCTGCAGCTGAACAAAGGCTGTCCTAGTCATGACCTCCACCGGCTGCCAAGCAGAAGTTGCAAATACAAATGCAGCTTCAGAGGATGTGCAACCTTGCCTGGGCTAGTTAGAATTAACATGGAACCTGGTGGTTTCTGGCTATCAACCTGTATCAACCTGTTGATACTTCACTGTTCTTTTGGCATCTTCATGCAAATATTATAAAAGGCGGGGAGAGGGGCAATTCCTTTGGGATTGCAGGAGCAGTCAGACACTTGACCTCTCCTTCCCCATTTACTGATTGGTACTGTCAATACTCCAATTTACAAAATCTTAAAATATGGGGCACAGAATATGACATAGCATTTGAAGTACAGTCTGACTAAAATAGATAAAACAACATTTGTATTATTAGAAATCTGTAATTCACACTTCTATTAGTGCCAGCCTTAAATTTTAATTATAATTTATTGATTTCATACTCAGATTGCAATCCAAGTTTTTTCCCCCACAAATAAGACTATGAAGTTAGGTATTGTCAATATAACTGAGTGTTTGATTTTTGTTTCCTAAATGAAGAATAACAAAATAAACAAAGTTGGAAGGGACCTTGGAGGTCTTCTAGTGCAACCCCTTGCTCAGGCAAGGAACAGTATACTATTTCAGATAAATGATTGTCCAATCTCTTCTTAAAAACCTCCAGTGTTGGAGCATCCACATCTTTTGGAGGCAAGTCACTTCACTAATTAAGTGTTCTAACTGTCAGGAAATTTCTCCTTAGTTCTGAGTTGCTATTCTCCTTGATTTTTGAATTTTGTCCTTGTTTCTGTTAAGTATAATTCTGTTACTTTCAGCCAACTGATTTATTTTATCAAGATCATTTTTAATTTCATATCTGTATTTTAGGTCATTGGATATCCCACCAAATTTTGTGTCCTCTGGAATTTGATCCACATTCTCTGTACAAGTTATTAAAAAAAGTGACAAGTAGAAGACCCAGAATTGAACTGTGTGGAGCTCCAGCCAGTACAAACTCCATATGTTGAAGGTATGTTCAAAATGCGACTTTGGTTACTGTCATATGATAATGTACTATTGTCACTTTTTTAAAAAAAATGTACAGATTAATTTACATATTAATTGATAATAAATATGAATCGCATATGAATATGTAACACTAATTTAATCTTTGAAAAATAGTCTCCTGGCCTCCACTCTTTTGCATTTAAAAATAAAATTACAACTTTTTATGTCTTGATCACTCATGTGAAGAAACTATAGGCTTTATTAACTAGCCTTTCCCTTAGTACTTATTTATTAGCTATGTGAGAGAGTATATACCCATTAGGAACACAGAATTTTACTGTGCAAGAAAAATGGTAGCCCATTAGTCCTAAATGAATTTGCACAGGAGAGCAGAATTCTATTCTTCTAACTTGTATTCTTCACTACTGGATGGAATTTAGAAGCCCAGCATTATGGTGCCTTTCTTGTGAAATAAACCCTCAAGGAAGAGCTTTTATTCCTATTGGTGGCTATTAACACATCTCCCCTATGCTACTAACTATCATTAGGTCATGACAATGCTTCTCTTTTCTATCTGTTACTTCTAAGACTGTGGTGGAAATTCTGAACATGTGTCCAAAGTCACTATTAAAATAGGGATGGGCAACCAGTGAATAAGAGCTCCTCATTATGTGCTGAATAATTGAACCTATGAAAATTCAGGCATAGTTTTAGTACTTCTTTCATTTTTAGTACATCTTTAATTTTGACATTTAATGTTCTAAACCAGGCATGTCCAAACTTAACAATTTTAGTATTTGTGAACTTCAACTCCCAGAATTCCCCAGCCAGCTGCCAAGGTTGGACACTCCTATTCTAAAATCCCTATTTAAACCTTTTTAAAATCAGGTTATGTGAACTAATACATGCAAACAAGGTTAAGCCTTACTATAGACCTCAGGACTCCTCTTGCTGACCAGAAACAAGGGCTATCAGAATAGTGGGCGCTAAAAATAGAGTCTTTTTTAACAGTAACTCTGCTTCTGGTTTCTTCTGGAAAGCCATATGTAAGGCCTGGTCATCTCAAGAGCTCCCTTTAAATAGAATCATTTTGTGTTTTGGTTTTTGCTTTGTTGGGGTGGTTATTTGCTGGGCTTTAAACTGTTATTGTTCTCAGTTGAGTTTGGAGTTTTAATTCAGTTTGTGTTTTATCTGTAATGTTTCTATGAGTTTCATTTTACTAAACTGCTGTGAGAAGACTTTGCCTTGAAAAATGGCATATGGAGTCTCTGATGTTTGTAAGATTAAGAAAAGTGTTTTAAAAAGGTGCCTTCCAATTTCAGCCTGAAGTAACAGTGCCCATCTGCCCTGAGGATTTTGCCATTTCCATCAGAGGGCTGTATCATATCTAAGTCATATTATTGTTGCAGATTTGTAATACATTAGCAGAAATGTTTACTGCATAAATATGAATTGACTTGGATGTTTATTTATCTTATTGCTCAATAACCTAGCAATCTTCTGAACAGCATTATTTCCTAAGCACTTTTAACTTTTCATTATAGAACCAAATTTTCATTTCCAGAGGCTGACATACCTTCTTCTACTTACTTTGCTCTTGAATATCTGAATCGTGTCAAAAGTATTTTTTTCTGCTGTATAATTTGCAAGTGGATTCTGCCAAAATGTCTGGCTTTAATCTCTAGAAGGAGACATCAGGGTAGGCCAGGGCAAATAACATGAATTTCCTCCTTTAGACTTGTTCTGGCATAAACAATGATTTGACAGGTGATTACTTTGGACTATGAGCACCTGATTGTTAACAGCATCAGTGAAGACTTATTACCTCAAGCCTTACTTCACTTTGCTCTATCTAGTGTAATTTTTCTACTATGTTGGGGGGGGAGGTTTGCTCTTTTTTTACAGTGTACTTTAAAGTTAAAAGATCTGTAGAAGATCAGTGAAGTTTCAGTCTGTAAAATTAAAGCTTGTCCAGAGGATTTTACAGTACAACTATAGAAATTGCAATACTGCATATATGTATTAGCAACTAAAATATATTTATTTATTTACCCATTGTGTGCATTTATATGGCCACCCATATATTTTTTTCTGAAAATGGAGTTCGTATTCATGATTCCCAGATTTTCAGGGGGGAAAATAACAACCAAAAATCTCATATGAAAAATAAGTTCCTATAACATCTTCTACTGTCAGCTGTTGAGCATTTAGAGAGTGTAGAATTATTAAACGCATATTGGATTGTGTTTTCCAGCCTATTATCTTTCTCCTATGTTAGATTTCAACTCCCAGCCAGTATTTCATGTGGCCACATTTTGCACATAAACTGCTCCTATGTAGTCTAATTAGTAATATATTACTGGAACATCACACTGCTGTAACACTACTCATTTTATTCCTAGGAAATAAATATAAAGATATAAAGATGTTTCCAATGACTATATTGATAATAACATTTGGATGACCACTGTGAACAGGTATAAATGCTTACTGGCTTTTGGTTGTCTAGAAGAATAATCTTTGGAGATGTCTTTACATAAGAATCTAAGTATAGTCCTGCCGATCAGCCCCATATAATCCAGCATTGTACTTCTCACAGTGGCCAGTCAGAAGCTGATGTGCTCAAAAGCAGAAATAGTTATATACATTAGGTGTGCACATTCATACACATACATACAAACAAACAGGTAGTCCAGTTACAGCAGCACTGAAAAAAGTGACTTATGAACATTTTTTCACATTATGACATTTATAGCATCCCCATGATCATGTGATCAAAATTCACATGCTTGGCAACTGGTTGATACTTATGACCATTGCTGTGTCCCAAGGTCATGTGGTTACCTTTTGCAACCTTTTGACAAGCAAAATCAATGGAGAAGCAAGATTTACTTAACAACCGGGTTACTAAGTTATCAACTGCAGTGATTCACTTAACAAGAAAGGTCATAAAATGGGGCAAAACTCATAACAACTGTCTCACTTAACAACAGAAATTTTGGGCTCAATTGTGGGCATAAGTTAAGGACTGCTTATACATACATACATATATTGTCAGAACCCTCAATTATTGATCATGCATATTCTCTGGGTTTAGGTTAATCGGGTTCTGTCAATTCTCCTATGGGGATAGGGGGCTGGCCGGGGGCTTGTAGTGCACATAGACCATTTCCTCTATTTGCTTTGATGTATCCTCTATGGCAGACATGTCAAACTCGCGACGTCATGTGACGTCGCGCAACGTCTCGGAACTTTTTCCCATTGCCAGCAATGGGATGGGCACGGTTTCTCCATGATGCTCCGGCCCACGGGTCGGCAGTTTGACACCCCTGCTCTATGGTGTGTGAAAGGAATGCCTCGGAGCCATCTTCCTTATCTCAGTGCGCAGGGAGGAAGTGGAGAAGACCTAACAACTTTGAGAGAGGCGCCTTATTGGTTGCTTTCTCACAGCTCGATGTCACCTGTGGATTGGTTTGTTTGAACTGTCTGGATGGACAGTTGGTGTGGGGTTATTGTTTTGTGGGTTTAACCTATTGATTTCGGCAGGAAGTCCTCAAATCCTGCCTAGCTTTCCTGCTTTCTGTACCTGCCAATAAAAGTTCCTTTTGAAATGATGCTAGTTTCAAGAGTTCTGCTTTCTTGGTAGAGAAATGGAGGCAGGTCCTTACATATTCATATACATATACATATACATATACATGCCTGCACACAAAAACACACCATTGTTTGCCTCTAGCTGGGATTTTGAAGCATGCTTGTTGCACAGATCTTTGAATTGTTATGATTTGCTCTCAAAAATGGATTCAGTATCTTTTAAAATAATACAGATTAGTGATTAATAGCACATTTTGTAGTGTTGAATATTATAGGATTCAAAGATTTTGTGAAGAAATTCTTCCTTGTGTTCTGGATTTCTGTGCACTATATTTTATTCAGTTTTGGTCCTCGAGTTTTGAGAAGGTGCATTTATTCAGTTGAATTTAATTATTAAGGTAAAGGTAAAGGTTCCCCCGCACATGCGTGCTAGTCGTTTCCAACTCTAGGGGCCAGTGCTCATATCCATTTCAAAGCCGAAGAGCCAGCGCTTGTCCGAGGATGTCTCTATGGTCATGTGGCCAGCATGACTAGATGCCAAAGGCGCACGGAACTCTGTTACCTTCCCACCGTAGTGGTCCCTATTTTTCTACTTGCATTTTTACGTGCTTTCGAACTGCTAGGTTGGCAGAAGCTGGGACGAGTAACAGGCGCTCACTCTGTTACGTGGTACTTGGGATTTGACCCGCCAAATTGCTGACCTTCTGATCGACAAGCTCAGAGTCCTAACCCACTGAGCCACCGCGTCCCTATATTTAATTATTAGATGCCTCCAAATTTGGCCTGTTTATTTTTCTTTTAGCTGAAGATATAAATTTACAGTGTAGTTTTCCTTATTCTTGGAAATATTTTCCAACTGGGCAAATTTCTTCTTCTCATGGATGGTATGTATTTTAATTTGCAGTTTCCTATAATCATCTCTGTATGCTCTTAATCCCATTCCATCATAACAAACTATCCTTTAGCTTTCATTTTTTTCAAGGTTTGCAACTTTCTTTTCTCATCCCCTTATTTCACCCATAGCATGTCACTTTTGATTAAGCAGTCATAAAGCCGTTTTCCCAGCTTCTAAAGGCTAAAAGTAAAAAATCAATAATCTACTGGTCCTCCCTGAGCACAGTAGCAGTCAGAGGTAAATGAATGATTAAACATGATGAATAACTGTGTAATGGAAGACGCAAAGTAGGGGAAAGTGCTCACTTTAGCCTAAACTCTGAGATTTATTGCTGAGTCCTACAAATAATGGAATCATCAATCTTCCAAGGACTAAAAAAAGGCATTCACTGTAGTAACTTTTAAAAGCATTGAAAGAAATCTTACCACCTCATCCTTGATAGTTGTCATTATCTATTGAAAAGATATTAATTTGCTATGAAGAGAGGACATTCATATACTAACTGAATATTTTTCATAAATTAACAGCTAGCTTTAGTTAAATTCACCACTGTTCTGAACGCTTGATTTACAAAATATAAGACAAAAGTTTGATTTCTGAAAAGTGGTATAGAAAACTAAGCCAATGAGCTGGCGTATGCTTACATACAAAAATCTTTAAAATATATTAACTCAAGTAAACTAAGTTTTCAATAAATTTAGTTTGGAATGAGAACGTTACATATATACATATACATATACGTTTTCTGAGGTTTTCGCGGGTGTTCGTATGTGGATCTTTGGTTATTCGGGTTTTTCCCCGCGTAGAACTAAAGGTGTAGGGGCGACGTTTCAACGGAATCCCATCCGTCATCATCAGGCTGGAGGCTTCTGCTTCCTTCTTCTGGGAGAAGGAACAAACAGCCACATGCTTCTCCCAGAAGAAGGAAGCAGAAGCCTCCAGCCTGATGATGACGGATGGGATTCCGTCGAAACGTCGCCCCTACACCTTTAGTTCTACGCGGGGGAAAAACGGAATAACCAAAGATCCATATACATATACATATACATATACATATACATATACATACATACATCATACATACATACATACATACATAAATATATATATATATATATATATATATATATATATATATATATATATACACACACACACACACACACACACACACACACACACACACACACACAGACAAACATATATATATATCTTTGGCTGGAAAGAATAATCACCAATTGAATTTTTCGACACTGATCAAAGAAAATTATCCACACTTACCATTTAAGCTACTTCAGTCTTGTAGCTTGACTCTAAGCCAGGTTAAGGTCCTGGCTGGTATGAAACATTTTAGTACAGGTAGTCCTACAACAGAGCCCAAAATTTCTGTTGTGAAGCGAGACAGTTGCTAAGTGAATTTTGCCTCATTTTATGATCTTTCTTGCCACAGTTGTTAAGTGAATCATTGCAGTTGTTAAGTTAGCAACATGGTTGTTAAGTGAATGTGGCTTCCTTATTGATGTTGCTTGTCAGAAGGTAACAAAAGGTGATCACATGACTTGGGTACACTGCAACTATCATAAATATGAGTCAGTTGCCAAATGTCTGAATTTTGATCTTGTGACCGTGGAGATGCTGCAATGGCTGTAAGTCACTTTTTTCAGTGCTGTTGTAACTTCAAATGGTCACTAAATGAACTGTTGTACATCGAGGATTACCTGTAACAGCTTCTTTTTCAATTGTATATTGCTTATTCCCAGGCTGTAAGGAAGATGCTGCCAATGTCCTTTCTCAATCCTGTAAACTGTAAAAGTCTAGATGGATGGTGACATGGCTGCCTAGTAAGAAGGAATTGCTGTTTGACCATCAGAACTCTCGATTACCACCTGGATTGCTTTTTGGCAGGCAAGCACTACCTTACCTGTAAAGGTCACAATTTGTGGTCCTCTTGTACTAGATCAACATGTACAAACCATGGCTGAAAAGTGGGAAAAGGCAGGGGAAGCTGGTTGAACTACTGTTTTACACCCTTACCACTGCCTGGCAAAACTACTGCCATGCACTTTACATAGAGCTGCCCTTAAAAGACTACTTGAAAACTGCAATTGGTTGAGAACACAATAGCTTGTGTGCTTACTAGCTCTCATCATATAACATAAATTCTGCAGGCCTTGCATTGGTTACTGTTAGGTTTCCATGTATTATTTAAGATGCTGGTGTTGACCTATAAAACCTTTTATGGCTTGACATCTGGATAACTACAAGACCATCTGCTCCAACTAGTATTGGTCAGAAGTATTAGAAAGAAAGAAACTACTTATCCTACTTTTTCAAGAGTTTCAGATTCTAAGGCTAAAAGGTACTCCCCATATGTCAATGCTATATGAAATTCCTCTTGAATTCCATAAAATTCCTGTATGAATTCCTCTTGAAATAGATACCATAGACTGTTTGACTCTCCTGTTTACACTTTTTTAACAGGATAGTCTGCTATGGTTTTAGACAGTGCTTTTTTTGTAAAAGAAAAAGGTGCCGGAACTCACACATGTCATACAACCTGCCTTGCCTACCCTACAAGGTTCCATCCAAAAAAGGCGCCAGAACTCCGTTCTGAGCGTTCTATGAAAAAAAAGCCCTGGTTTTAGAGTATAACATAGAAAAATGCATATACCGTACTTAATGTATCTGTTTTTAAATCAGATTTAATCGTCTTTTTTGTTTTATTTTTTAATGCATCATGAATACAAGGTATGGAAGGCTGGTGAGAGGGAGAGGTTCGCTTAAATTAGCAATTTCTTCACAACTAAAGAAATACCACATGGCTCGCCATATCTTCCATCTCTACAGAAAAATTATGTCCAGTATCTAAAATTACCTAGTTGCAACACTGAATAAATATGTGACAGATGATTAAAATAAGGAATACTTAGCACACCTGTTAGAAGACAAAGCTATGTAATACTTTTTGTTCTACTGAAGATACAAAAAAGCAAAGACTATAATTAAATATTAGCCTAACATCTGATAAATGAAAAATTTACTTAATGATAGAAATTTTCCTTATTGCTACTACATATTTAATTCTTTGGCTGACCACTTAAGAAGGAATCTAAAAACCAAGAGTTAATTAAAAGGGGGAAGTTGCCATTTGTGTCCAGAAATAAACAAGACATGATGTAATGAAATGTATTTATGTGTATGTGCGTATTTATGTGTGTGTGTGTATATGTAGAAAGTGCAATGAAAGGTCTCCATTTCTTCTGATCTTAAGTAATAAAAATAGTTCATTCATTCATTCATTCATTGTATGCCTGCCATGATCAAGGAGGCTCTTGGTGGCTTATAATACAGTACATCTGTAAACGGTATAATAAAATTCCCATAGTATACTAAATAAAAATCATAGATAAAAATCATAAATAAAAATCAAAGCAGTTATAAAATACCCATAATACATGGTTAAAAATTAATGTATTATAAGTAGACCGTCATTAACATATAAACAATTACAGGTGATCCCTGACTTATGAGCGTTCCCTTAGCGAACATTTCAAGTTATGCAATAAGCGCCTCCTAGTGTTTATTAAAAAGTCCCGAAATTACAAATGTTGCTGTTCCATGGCAATTGTTCACCCTTATGAATGACCGCAGTGGCACTGCAACATTCACCCTGGCTATTCCCTCCCTCCCCCCCCCAGGTCTCCCTAGCCAGTAGGCCTGTGGATACTCACCTTATGAAGATAGAGAGATCCTTTGCTTTCTTGGCTGCTCCAGGCCTTCAGCTACTGATCTCGCATGATCTCACCATAATATAGCCCTGTGTTCTCTGCAACAGAGAATGGAACGGAAGCCAGGGGAGGCTTACGTGGGCTTCCAATCTGGACTTCAGAGGTCTTTTCCAGACCACTGCCACCCAGAAAGGCTGGGGAATGCTTCTGGAGGCTTCCAGAGATCTGTTCTGGGCCTCATAGGCCTGGAGGAGGCCTCGGAGGCCCAGAACGGAGGCCATGGGCAGCAACCACGTGCCTCTGGAGGTCCATTGTGGGCCTCACAGGTCTCCCTCTGCTCTTGCTGGGAGCAGAGAAAGAAACAAGAAAGGCTGGAAAGGAGACAGATCTTCACAAGGTAAGTGACCCATGCAGCATGATTGGGTGGGAGAGTAGTTGTGGGGACCCCAGGGGAGGGAGCATGAGGTATCTCAGTAGGGCTTGGGTGGTCTTAAGTAGGTGGCCTATTTCATCACTAGGCTCCCCATGGCCTTCCCCACCGTGAGATACGTCATGTTCACTTAATGAGTCACGCATTCACCCATGCATTAAATTAGTGAATGCATGGATGAAAGCTGGAAATGAATCGTGTTCAACGTACGAGATTCACTCATATGGGCAAGTTCCATTACATTCTTAACTCGAGAACTACCTGTACAGAAAAATAGTAAAATCAATGGCAATATTTCATATCAAAAGCATTCTGAAATAATTCCAAATGCCAACAATATGGAAACTGGTAAATTTCCATGAGGGAGGGAGGGAGGGAGGGAGGGAGGGAGGAAGGAAGGAAGGAAGGAAGGAAGGAAGGAAGGAAGGAAGGAAGGAAGGAAGGAAGGAAGGAAGGAAGACTAATGATAGGAAGATGGGAATTATACCACAAGTCTTTGAGGACGTGGTAGTATATCTTATTAAGAAGCCTTCTTGGGTCTACTTATAATGGACCTTTATGACCTTATCTTATATCTTCCTTTTTTGGGAAGGTTTTAAGAAGGTCATAGAATTTCAGTTCCAGAGTACCATAGTGGATTATCTGGATCCCTTTCAAACAGAGTTTAGACCTGGGCCTCAGATGAAAATGGCATTGTTGCTTTGAGGGATGACCTTTGTTGACACTTCTCAATGAAAGTCCTCTCTGACTTCTCAGTGGTATTGATCATGAGGTTTGAAGACACTGTATTTACTGTAGTGTTGCTCTTTCCTAGGAGGCCAATATATCTGGACAAGGGATTAAAATTCTGGTATGAGGTACTCAGTAGCCACCAGCAAGTGGACAATTGTCTATATTCTGTTACTAACCAGAAAGAGCAAAACCTGATTGGCTGATGGTTCTCTGAAACCTCTATAGCCTTGGTAATATGTAAGTGTTCCTGTGTTAATAGCATCCTTATGCCCAATTGATCTGAAAATAGACACAGTCACCCGATTATATCTCAGTTGTTTTAAATTGAATTCAGAAGGGCTGAAAGACTAATCATATCATTATATGAATGTCCTTGTAATATAGTTGCTTCATTGACAAGTACTGAAAAAAAATGAACAAATTAGTTTCTTACAGTAATGCTCCTATAAATGCATTGTGACACAATACTAAAGAATAATAATATTGATGCTGTCACAGACTGTGCTATGGAAATGCATGCCTTTTAGCTAAAATCTTCTGGCTCGATTTTGTCTATGAACCATCTGTTGTTCCTAGGTACTTCTCATGCTGTTCCGACATTTTCTTCTTTTTTAAAAATGCATTAAGACAACGTATATTTAATTTTTTACATATCTCATATCTAAAAATGGAAAATTTCACATGCATATTTTATAACTAAATGCTTTGTCAAAAAAAATTACTCTTAATTTTTTTTAATCTTACCATTCTTTATTTCCCTAACAGCTGAAACTACTTACAGCTCTCTCGTTCATTTCTAAGATGATAAGAGTGGATGCTTCTTCCATAGTCTAGAAAAAAGTTCATTATTTATTTGCATGTATTTATTTCAGTTATGCACATTTGACTAGCCCACTGAGAAGCATTAACACACGAGCTAAAGAAAACTGGTTAGTCAGGTGGTAATATAGCATAACTACAGTGTGTGTTTTAAAAAAGCATTAAGTAGTAAGTGCTTTCCTTCTCCCTGGAGCCAGAATGTGCAAGAATTTTGAGAACATGCCAAACAGTGTTTTCATATTCTTGTTATGCATCATTTACTGAACCACTTGTGAAGCTGCTTCCTCAAATAATCCTGGCTACCGGGAATTGTTTTTCACAATTTATATTCTTATATCTTCCCTTTTCTTAAAAATATCTGTGTATTTTTATGGTGTCAGAAAAGGGGAGGAAAAAGTGCCCAAGTAACCTCTCACGCTAACTTCTTTTTTCTTTACCCTTGTACAAGAGGAAGCAGTGGGATCTTGAGGCAACACATTAAGAAAGACTTCCATAATATGTAAACTTAAAAAAGACATGCAACCTCTCTATTACAAAATACTGTGGCAGTTCTTAAGAAGCCCTCATTAGGCATTGTAATAAACCTATGAATTTTAAATTTTAACTTTGGCGCATGGGGGGAAGTCCTTATTGTGTAAACAACATGGTGAAGTCTTGGGTTCAACCAGGCGCCACCTCTGTATGTGATAGGATCAATTTGCATGTCTGTAGTCTGCTCCTTGATTCTAACTGTAATCATAATGCAAGTGCAGCTTGAACACTGGTCATGTTTTTTCTCTTCTCTTTTTATTTACTTCTTTTAAGAATTTTCTTTTCTAATTGATAGTTTTTGAGAATTTGAAAGCTAATGCATTAATTAGTGATAAACAGGAAGCCCTTGACTTAGTGACCCTTCAAAGTTACGACCTACCTGATAAAGGGGACTTACAAGCCAGACCTAAAGGTCCAATGGTCATGCCTCTCCATGGTCACATGACTGCACTTAAGCACTTGGCAACATGGTTGCATTTATGCTGTTTGCAGTGTCCCATGGTCACATGACCTCATTTTTTGACAGTTTTGCTGAAAACCACCACTTTCAGGTTTTTTGGCAAAAGTGCACCATAGTGAACAATGGGTTTGCTTAATCACCATGGCATTTGCACTTAAGAATGAAGATCACTTAACAACCGCCACAAAAATATCCTAAAATTTAAATGGTTTCATAACCATTACGACTTACGGTTGTAATGTCTAGACTCCACTATTGATGTAACTCGAGGATTAACTGTAAAGGTATTGTTTTAATATGGATTATTTTTCTGATAGCAGCATTTTATTTACGACAATTCTGATTTCTGAACAGGCTTTCATTTAATACCGCATGCTGGCTGTGTTATTTTTATGTTATAAACAGTGAGCAGTGAAGAGTATGAAGCTACTGAGCCATCAGTGCAAACCTATATTTTGTCCTTAAGGTCCAGTAAACATATCTTAATGTCTTGATGATGACTTTGATACTTTTAAGTCTTCGTGCAGCAGATACAGTGCCTTCTTAACTGGGCAACACAAATCTCTATTTCAGGCCACACATTGTTTGAACACACAGTGATGTATCAATTCTGCAGAAGTGAAGTAGAAGTAGGGGTGTCTGCAGCAACAATCACTGGCTTCAAAATTGCAAGTGCAACCAGATGATGGAAACCCCACAATATCCAACTTATACCTCACCCACATTGCACAAACATGCTTTGCCCATGACTGGGAGATCTTACAAGCATCATGTATGCTGCTTACTGTGGCAGAAAAGCAAGCTATAATATAAATATCTACAATACATAAACTAATATTTAGGATTAGGCTAACCATTACTAGTTTAAATATCACTGTATTAAATAATTGGACAGATTTGTGTAGGACAAGTCTATTAATGGTTATAAACTAAAATGTATAATGGTTCTTTTGTGTTTATCTCAATTGGTAGCCTTCACTTTTAGGATTGCACACAGAAGCCTTAATAAGCATGCCACTACTGAAAATAGCAAAGGAATACCTATTAGAGTGCCGTTTCTTTTCCTAAAACCAGATGAAGGGTAAGAATGCAAGTGTTGTACCCATCTCCATTACCTAAAGCAGCTGCTGCTTTACCTGTGATCATGCTGCTATGTGATTTTGGGAAAGAGTGTGACTAAGGTATTGGAGATAGGTGCTATGTTCATGCTTATATAAACTTTGAAGCATCTTTTGGAACTTGAATCTTGCAGTCTTTGTTCCTGTACATTTCAAAACAAAAGAAAAACCCTGAAAAAATACAATGCAACAAACACATAACCTCTTCTTGAGCTGCTTTTTTCTGCAGTCTAGGAGTCCCTAAACAGTGCTTACCAATCAACAAGCTAACTGTGCAACCTTAATTAATTGATTAGACCCCTCCAATTTGTGCTGTTTGCTGACACTGACAAGGCCCCTATCAGTTTGACACTAAAGATTTTTGTTTGCTTCCTAAGTGCTGGGCAAACAACCCACACCCACTGTATGCCTGCTTACTCTTTTATAATTTCTTCATAGTCAATGAATGTAAATACAACCATCATTTTTTTTTCTGGCTAAAAGGGGGAAAGGACCTAAAAGATTTCCTCTTTTACCTAGCTTACTCATGAGTAGAGTTCCAGAATGCACCATTGGGCTCACCCACTTATTTGGGGTTCTAGCCTTTTGACACTAAAGCAAAGGAAAGCTGAAGTAAAATTGTAAGCAGAGTTGCAGTTACTGGTTTTTAATGGTTTAGCAATCTCTTAGATTAATAACCAATCAATCAGAATAGAGCTGGAAGGGACCTTGGAGGTCTTCTAGAACAAGCCCCTGCTCAAGCAGGAGACCCTATACCATTTCAGACAAGTGGCTGTTCAGTCTTTTCTTAAAAACCTCCAGTGATGAAACACCCACAACCTCTGGAGGTAACCTGTTCCACTGGTTAATTGTTCTCATTGTTAGAAAGTTCCTCCTTAGTTCCAGGTTGCTTCTCTCCTTGATTAGTTTCCATCCATTGCTTCTCATCTTGCCTTCTGGTGCTTTGGAAAATAAGGTGACACCTTCTTCTTTGTGGCAGCCCTCAGATACTGGAATGCTGCTATCATGCCACCCCTAGTTCTTCTTTTTGGTATTACTGGTCACTTAGCAAAGATTGCTTATACAGGAATCCACCTAAAATAAATTTCTACAAAACATCAGGGTACCAGATTGAGGAAAGGTAACATACTTCACGATAATATTTGTCACCTATATCCCAGAGAACTGATCATTAAAATTGAAAGCATAATTGATTAAACAAAAGAATAGACGAACATCAAATTGTTGGAAAGAGATGATGTTTTAAAAGAAGGAATGGAATCATCATTAAAGTATACTTATCCTGTAAGTAAAGAGAGTTGATATGAAACATGATTTGAAATATATTCAGTGACCTAGTACTTTATATAGAAAGAAAAGATAGATGCTTAGGCAGCTGTTAAGTGTTGATAAATACAATATCATCTTGGCTTCCTTTCACATTTTTCTTGAAATGATTATGGTAATAATAATGATTAGCTTGAATCCTGATCCACTGAGTATTTTACCCTTTTACGCTGTATATCACGTTAAAAAAACTCATACGCTTAAATAATTAAAGAAAAAATCATTTTAAAGCATGGCATTTGACTGTCCTGCTAAACTACCAGATGTCATGAAATAAATAAATCATTAAAGCTCCCTGATACTTCATAGCAAAGCACATGTTTTGATGGACAGGCCATGCATGAATCAGTTCAGTTAGGATAGCTGCAAGCTATCTTTGGCTTGACAGTGTTGTGTAAAAATTCAATGTTGGTATGGAATAAAATTTGCAGAAATGAACAATCGGTTTCTTTCAAAGGCTGTTTGATGTGGGCTGTCCCCTTGCTCACACAAGTACCTGTGCTGAGAGAGTATTGAAGGTAAGATCTGCATATGACTATTTTAATCCTACTGATTATTATTTATATTGAAAAGTAATTAAGTGGAAGGGCACTGTTTTCAACACCTGGGACAGAGCTGAATATGAACATATTAATCTACTTCAGTGTGTGCACATGTATGTTATATAAAGTATACTGTTAGATTCATAACCTGCCTCTCAGTTAGGAACTCAAAGGAGCACGTCCTCTTCCTATTTTTCTTTACAACAGCCCAGTGAGGTAATATGAGCTGAGAGAGAGAGACACTGATCCAACCTAACTTAGTGAGCTTCTGTGTCTGAGGGAAGCCTAGCAGCTGGATCTCCTCTGTACAGATTCAATACCTAAATCAAATTAGAATCAATGCAGCATATTATGATGTAACACATTTGCGTTTTGCTATATTTATCAGATATATTTCCTGGCAGCATCTGAACTTCATTCTTAAATCTCTGCACAGCAAATATCTTACTCCATGCTAATTCTGTTCTATTTATCTGATTGACAAGCCCAAATACACAAAACTACAGACTACATTGCCTTTACAATTAGCTTTGTAGAAAATCTCAGCAAATTCAGTTCTGCTCAGTCCTGGATGAATTCTGATTCCGATCAAAAAGAAGAGGAAAATAACACTAACTAGCAAACTCACCTGCAAACTTTTATAGAAGTCTGATTTTGTTATCAAGAACCTAGTGAGACAGCTTCAGTACTCCTTCAAATTTAATACAGGTAGTCCTCAACTTAAACCATTCACTTAGTGACCATTTGAAGTTACAACTGCTCTGAAAAAGTGGCTTATCATTTTTCAAATACTGCAGCATGCCCATGGTCACATGATCAAATTTGGATGCCTGGCAACTGGCTCATATTTATAACAGTTGCAGTTTCCTGGAGTCAGCTGATCCCCTTTTGACAAGCTGTCAATAGGGAAGCCAAATTTATTTAACAACTGTGTTACTAATTTAACAACTCCAGTGGTTCACTTAACAATTGTGAAATGGTTGTAAAATGGGGAAAAATTCACTTTAAAAACTGTCTCACTTAGCAAGAGAAATTTTGGGCTGAATTGTGGTCATAAGTCAAGGACCACCTGTATTGGAAAAGTAATTATAATTGGCTTCTGGGAAAAATAATGTGACCGAAGCTTTCTAACTCCAAAAAGCAATTCATAAGTACTAGTATTAAGAGTGAAATCAAGCTTGTGCAAAGATAACAATAGCACTTAGCACTTAGACTTATACACCTCTTCACAGTGCTTTACAGCCCTCTCTAAGCAGTTTACAGAGTCAGCATACTGCCCCCAACAATCTCATTTTACTGACCTTGAAAGGATGAATCAACCTTGAGCCAGTGAGAATCGAACTGCCAAACTGCTGGCAACTGGCAATCAGCAGAAATAGCCTGCAGTACTGCCTTCTAACCACTATGCCACTTCGGCTCTTACCCACAAGAGATGATTTTGTGCATGGATTTGACTGCCACAGCACATGTCTAAAAGGCTCTCGATTTATATGTAATGGCATTTGTCCCTCTCCATCACTGAATGTGGGAAATGTTGAGATTTAGAGAATGAGGTATGGATCAAAAGCTACTGGAGATGGAAATCTTAACTCAGTTTGCATCAGAACTTTTAGCTATCTATGTCCAGTGAATTAGAGGAAACTTCAGATCAAGTAGATAATGCCCTTTTCACAGTTATGTGGAAGCTTTGTGACTTGAATGGCAGAGAAGGGCAAGGTTGTTGGGTTAGTCTCCAATAGGATAATATGCTTCCTATGATCAGCACCAGGGGGGAAATTGGTATAAATACAGATACTCCTCATTTAGGAACTGCCTCAGATAGCAACCATAAGCTAGATGAATATGAAGCTTTGAAAATATTTCAAAGTGGAAACTTTGGAACACATTTGGTGCTATTCATAATTCAAATGCTTCTTTTCATTGGTTAAATAATAGAGTTTAGCAGCTATTATGAGTACTGGTTTCCACACATCCTTTATGATTATACTTTTTATGCTAATATTGGTAATTTGCATTCCTTGATGATTCCATTGTGCCTATTGTGGCTGACTTTGTTTGCTTTGGGGCAGCATAAGTTTTATACAGCATCAGACCACTCACATGCACAAACTTTTTAAGATATTTATTAAGCTTGCTACAATATATTTCTTTTGAAATTCAAAATGGGCCTGTAGATGCTATATTTCATTCTGACAGTACATAATGAGGTGACATTTGTTTACAAAAAACTGTGGCTCAGTGCAAATGTCAGATAAGTTTCTAAAAGCCTACCCTTCTCCTCCCTCCAATGAGCCCTGATATTTGTCATATGTGTTGTAATGCAAATTTGCTTTAAAATAAATGAGATAGTTAATATTCCAGGTAGGTTGCTTTGTTAGTCTTTTGCAGCAATCACACCAAGGAATCTTGCAATCCATTAAATACTAAAAGGTTGATTATATTATTAGGTGTCTACAGACTGGTATCCATTTCACCATCCGACACTTTTAATTTTATAGACATAAGATCACAACTTGTGAAAAGAATAACTGATCCTTTGAAAAAATAAGAATTAATTGGACTGAGATTTGACTAGGAGCTGCAGCGGTAGTATCCTACTGGTACTTATAGGAGTAAATAAAACTGAGTCATGTCAGTTGAACCATTCTGAGCCCAGAAAAATATAGGCTACATAGCACAGGTGGCAGTACTTAACTTATCTTGGTTAATCCCAAAAGAATCAAACAGAGTTGGATACCAGCAATTCCAGGAATGTGGCCTAAACTAAGAAAATATAAAGGATAGCCTGAAATAAGGCAGTAGCAAGCCATTTCTGTATTGTTAAGAAAAGTATGTGATTGTCCAGATACACAAAGGTGTCTTTATTTTTACAAGTGACTTTTGCCTGTAATTGAGCCTGCAATTTTGGTTATAAGTTGTGGCAGTTGTAAAGTAGATAGCTACGCAACCACACCCAATTTTATGACCTTTTCTGTGGTGATGATTAAGTGCCATAAAGTAGTAAAGTAACCTAAGTAAATGCTGGTTTCTGGCAAAAACATAAATCACAGTCATGTGGGACACTGCAAATGGCCATAAAAGAGGCAAATGTCAAAAATGCAGTCACATGACCATGGTGCAAACATTGGAACTTCATAAGTAGCTTTTGGGGAGTCCATCGTAACTGTCATGCTGAACATCAATGGTAACTAAAAGGAGGGAAGTAAAAGTGTTGGTATGGATGGGTTGGGCAAATTAATGGGGTATATTGCACTTGGATATTAGTAGGAGAGTAGGGAAAAAGAAGATAGGAGGATAGATGGATTGGTGTCAATTTACTACACTGACGTAAAGATATCAGTATTGGGTTCCTGTTTTGTAGTCTTGGTATGTTTTATACCCAACATGTGAATGCAGAAAAGCAATCTACTTTACATTGCTTATAACTAAAAGAGGCACATTTTTTTAAAAGGTAGATTACAACCTCCCCTCTATCTGTTACACAGATAGGGATGCTGATTTTAGTTACCAGACAGTTAGGTGGAGTCTATTATACTAAGAGTAGAACTATTATTAGTGTTTACATTAGAGTTGCAACTACAAAAAGAATCATTATACTGATGATAGTTTCTTTCCCCACCTTTATGACTTTATGGTTGCTGGAATTGGGTATGGTTGCTGGAATTGGGTATGTGTAGTTTAACGAAGAGAAGGGTGAGGGGTGACATGATAGCAGTGTTCCAATATCTCAGGGGCTGCCACAAAGAAGAGGGAGTCAAGCTATTCTCCAAAGCACCTGAAAGCAGGACAAGAAGCATCAGATGGAAACTAGTCAAGGAGAGAAGCAACCTAGAACTAAGGAGAAATTTCCTGACAGTTAGAACAATTAACCAGTGGAACAACCTGCCTCCAGAAGCGGTGAATGCTCCAACACTGAAAGTTTTTAAGAGGAGACTGGATAGCCATTTGCCTGAAATGGTATAGGGTTTCCTGCCTGAGCAGGGGGTTGGACTAGATGACCTCCAAGGTACCTTCCAATAAACGGATTTATAAATTATGATGATATTTTACGCAATTTAGGCGTCTTCCTGGACTCACGACTCAGTTTTGAAGATCATATTGGAGTCGTGGCCAGGGGGGCATTTGCCCAGGTTCGCCTGGTGCGCCAGTTGCGTCCCTATCTGGACCGAGATGCCCTACGTACGGTCACTCATGCACTTGTTACCTCTCGGATAGATTACTGCAATGCTCTCTACATGGGGCTGCCCTTGAAGACCACCCGGAGGCTCCAGCTGGTGCAGAATGCGGCCGCGCGGGTAGTGATGGGAGCATCCCGATACTCCCATATTACACCCCTCCTGCGTGAGGAGCTGCATTGGTTACCGGTTGCCTTCCGGGTGAGATTTAAGGTGCTGGTACTTACCTTTAAAGCCCTACATGGCCTAGGCCCGGGATATTTGCAGGACCGTCTGCTGCCGGGGACGACTTTCCATCGCCCAGTGCGCTCACACAGAGAGGGCCTCCTCAGGGTGCCGTCGGCTAGACAATGTCGGCTGGCAACCCCCAGGGGGAGGGCCTTCTCTGTGGGAGCGCCAGCCCTATGGAACCAACTTCCCCTTGAGCTCCGGATGGCCCCGAATCTCCGGTCCTTTCACCGTGGCCTTAAAACACTTCTTTTGCATCAGGCTGACCTGGATTGACGACGGGTTTTTAAAATGTTTTAATTTTTAATTGTTTAGTTAATTTTTGGGGCTGTTTATTTAATTTTCTTTTAACTTTTGTATTGTTGTTTTTATTGTTGTTAGCCACCCTGAGTCCTTCGGGAGATAGGGCGGCATATAAGTCCCAAAAATAAATAAATTAAATAAATTTTAGTACTTAAAATAAAATACTAATTATAACCATAGAACACACAATCTGCTTTGTGCTAAAATGTTTTGTCTCACTTTATATTCTTCCTAAAGATAGGCAGTTCATATATACACAGTTTTTTTCCTTGTGGAAGCATTACAGAACGATTCAGGGAAATAATGGTTATAAATTAGGGAAAGTGGCTGGTGTTTGAATAATTGACAAAAACTGTTTTGTGTTGTAGAAAGAACTGTTTCATAAAATGAAGGAATGGTTGCAACCAGTAATTTTAAGTTCTGAAAATGGACACTTCCACAGCAACCTGGTTGAATTAGTAGAATATAAAATAATAGTTTTAAGTTTAGAAAAGCTAACTTTTTAATTGTTTTGCTTATACAGATATTATATTGTATTATATAATGGGGCACTTCAATTTAACCAAGTTGTCCAACCAATTATTTTTTAGTGGTGCCATCTATCTACTTTGTTCGTCTCTCTATTACTTACTTAGTTTTCCTAATTGGGTTTGCCCCTTTCCATTCAGTTAGTGCAACAACAATTTGGGTTAGTTGGCAGCAGATACAAAAAAATAGAAGACTTAAGCTATAGTAGTGAAATTAATCTTACTAGTTAATAGATGGAAGGTAAGGAAAGAAGATCTGAACAAATCCAAAAAGGAGGTAGAAGAATCCTTCCTCTACTACTGAGGTAACTACAGCATGGTAAGAAGTGTTAGAATATGCAGGTGAATTGCGTTGTTAGAGAAAGGATGCTTCAATGTTTTTGTTGTTCCCTGTCTTGGCAGGGGAGTCCAAATCAGAAGCATGGCAGACACGGCTGTGAATCTGAATGTGTGACATCACAGAACATCCTAAAGGGGTGGGGCTTGCATTGCAACTCTCCGTCTGCCAATTTTGACGTGTATATGGATGACATTGGTGGTGGTAGTGGTTATGTTTTTGCTGTTATTGCATTTATATTCTTTTTTTTCCTTTGAAAGCTTAAGGCAAGCTTAAGTAGGATTTGAACATCAATCTTCCTGGTCTACTAAATTCAAAGCCACTACATTGCACTGCTTTTGTTATCTAATTTTCTTGCCTTAGTCACATAATTTTATGAAGAGTCCAGACATCAGTAATCCTATGAAAGAATCCCATTTTGCTGCAGCCATTTCATTTTTCTTTCCATAATGAGTCAGTTAAGAAGGAAAAACTAAAATACTTACACATAACCTTGTGTTAGGTTGTATCCAGATTCTCTGTTCAGTAACAGAAGGTGGGAGGTTGGAAATGTGTGTGTGCGTATGTGTGCCTGCATATATGAGAGAAAGATCTGAAGATCTAGAGAAGGGGAATATGCCTGCTGGATAAAAGGCATTTCATGGGGGAGAATTTGTTGGCAGAAAAACTGATTGTCGATAAGAATATTGTGTAGAACTAGAAAAAATGTGTATATAGAAGGAGTTTTGCCTTTTGGGGTTTCTCTTTTGGGGGGGAATTCTTAAAAAATTAGAAACTTTTGAACCCATAGAATATTTCTACAAGTTTGAAAACTGTTTTGATGTCTGAAAGACGTATATATTTCAACTAATTGGATGGATTTTATAGGTAGTTATCAGTTAACAAACTATTTGTTCAGTGACCATTCAAAGTTACAATGGCACTGAAGGTCCTCAAAGTACCAAGCCATCCCAACTCATACTTACAATGGTTGCAGCATCCCACAGTTGCAGTTTGTGACCTTCCTGCCAACTTTCTGCAAGTAAAGTTGAGAGGAAGCCAGCAGGGAAAGTCACAAATTGCTTGGGTACGTCTCGCCCACCCATGCCCTCAGCTTCTCTGCATTCACATTGTGCCTCACCAGCCAACTGCACAACCACACTGAGCCTTGCTGTGCTTGGGCTGCACCTCCCTAGTAACTTGCACATCCTCCTCAGCAACTCATACACTTTCCCCCACCTGACAGCAGCCACCCCAAATCAATAATAATGGGTATAAATTGCAGCTACCCAGATTTCATTTAAATATATGAAAAAATGCTCTGCTGGTAAAATCTATACAAGTAGAATAGTCCATCCATGGATGTTTTTAATGGACATTTTAAATGGTTTTTCAGAACATTGCAGAGGATTAGATTAGATCCTTTCCAACTCTGCAGTTATATGGTTCTAAGTTGAAGGAGTGATAGTCTTTATCTTCGTAAACTTGAAAATTTACAGGAGTGATGATTAAAGCCATGAAATATGCAACATCTGCTAACTAGGAGATAGACTGTGAGGGTTTTAAACAAAATATGTTCAAGGAGAAATTGCATTGACAACAAAAGTATATATTGTCAAGAAGATAGTTTTCCCATCTGTGAAAACTGAAACATTACAAAAAACTGAAGGAAGAAGAAATGTGCTGAAAAACTTTCCTGAGAATACATTGGCCTGCTACAGAGAAAAAGGAAGACAACTTGGACAGAGATAGACCAAATCAATAACCAAAGTGACAAGAAGAAAACATGGATTTAAGTTTAAAAGAAGAAGAAGGCGTATGCAGGCAATTCAGGCAGAAACCTCCCTAATTCAAATGAATATAAGTGGAGGGGGGGTAAAGTCAGGCATGTTTGCAAATTCTTGTTCTATTTTATACTAAGTATAAAAATAATTTTGTCTTCTGTGGAGTTGATCTCTTGGTTTGGTCTACATAACAGGGCTGACATCACTTGAGGTAGTCCAGACAAGATGTATTAGCTCTAACTTTATTGTAGAACATTATGTTTTCAACATCTTGAGAGTCTGAAAGTACATTTCTTGCCCCTCACCCTTATAAGAAACTAAGGAAGGTTCCTTCTGGAATGCTTGTCACACCCACATTCCTTCTATAGACTCAGACTGCAGCTCTTCCACCAATTTTCACAGGTCATTATCACAAACCATTGCAGATTCTTTCATTGTAAATGGAGTACAAACTTGAAACTGAAGCTGCTTATCATGTGGGTTTTTACATTTGCTTGATTCAAAAACCTTCTTCCAGTGTTGTGATATTTATGGTATCAGAGTCTAGAAGTATATTCTGTTTATCAAGGCAAGTGGGATTTCTTGAATAGAAAGCAAAACAGCTAACTTAATTTTTCTATATCTGCCTCCACAGGTGGTACGGAAGCAGTAACTTTTTAGTAAAGTAAGCTAAGAGAAAAAGATTAAGTTCTCATCTACTTCTTCCCACAAACACCACTGGGTCAGATAGATTGAGCTGAGAGACAGCAGTGACCCCAAAGTCACTCAGTGATAATAATTTGGGTTTTCTCACTCTGGTCCCAACAGTTTAATGCTCCACCACATTGCTTCTCCATAAATAAAAATTATATTTTCTCACTATAGACCTGATACAGAATATCATCGTGTCAAATAAAACAAAGGTTTAGAAGTACAGTGATATCTCGGTACTCATCCTTAATTGTTTAATTGGTTCCGGGAGTCGAGATGAGGAGCAAAAATTTTTTTCTCAAAAAGAATAATATAGTGAGTCAACAAGGCAGCTAATACCAAACAAGTTCTAGCTTGTGCATTGAGTACCAAATAGATGATGAGTACTGGGACAAAATTTTCATGTCAAAATGTGTTGAGCACCAAATTCAATGAGTTTCAAAGCAGTTGAGTACCAAGGTACTACTGTGAAGGAAAAGACCTGGTAAACTACTACATCTTGACTGAAATAGTTAATGCAAAGCATTATTTCTAGATCAAAGATGCTGGGGGTAAAATATGTATTTCTTATCATTTAATAAGTTTTTTTATTGATATCTTTCATTATATAATTCATTAAATCAGCTGTAAATGAGGAAGAAATTATTTTTAAATAATAAAGCTCTTCCTGTGATTATTGAAACTGTCATTCTAACTGTACCTTTTTCTCTTCAAAAAATAATACTATTAAAATTACAAAAGCAGAAGAAGCTTCTGGTCCTGATTGCTATCCAAACTAAGGGTATAAAATATATTAGGTTGCAGTCTAGTACTACCAAGTTTATCTTAGTGAAGTTTGTAGTGACCCTTGGTGAGGCTTATATTAGATTTGGAAAACTAATAAAGATTCTGCTGACTGCAAGTCACTATCTGATTTCCTTATTCAATATTCATGCTAAAAAATTGACGACTCCCCTGCCATGTAGATTACAAATTTTACTGCCCATGATCATCCATCCCACATAATCTGATTTTATAAAAGGTCAACAAACATTTGTATTAGACTATTAACTGTTTTTTTTGCTACTCATTCAGAAATAATAAATTCTTTGGATGCAAAAAAGACCCTCAGTATAGCATAGACCTGTCTGTTTTTAAAAATTGATTGAACTAAAATGTGGTACTCGGATCCTTTTGCAAGCTTTGTTACAAATGGAATTACTTATTTTTTGAGGTGTCTTGTGAAACTCATCACAAGATGTCCTACCTTATCAAACATTTAAAAGCTATTTTAGATTAACATTAATAATAATAATAATAATAATAATAATAATAATAATAATAATAATAATAATAATAATAATAAGAAGAAGAAGAAGAAGAAGAAGAAGAAGAAGAAGAAGAAGAAGAAGAAGAAGAAGTAGTAGAAGTAGTAGTTGGAAGGGATCTTGGAGGTCATCTAGTCCAACCCCCTGCTCAGGCAGGAAACCCTATACCATTTCAGGCAAATGGCTGTCCAGTCTCCTCTTAAAAACTTCCAGTGTTGGAGCATTCACCACTTCTGGAAGCAGGTTGTTCCACTGGTTAATTGTTCTAACTGTCAGGAAGTTTCTCCTTAGTTCTAGGTTGCTTCTCTCTTTGACTAATTTCCATCCATTGCTTCTTGCCTTGCCTTCAGGTGCTTTGGAGAATAGCTTGACTGCCTCTTCTTTGTGGCAGCCCCTGAGATATTGGAACACTGCTATCATGTTACCCCTCACCCTTCTCTTCATTAAACTACACATACCCAATTCCAGCAACCATTCCCTATATTTGCTGTGTGTGAATTCAAATTATGATTTTAGGCAAGTGATATAATATTTCTTAGTGATAACCATGAATGCATATTATTGATATTGTGATTATATAAAATAATCACTGGTAAAAACCAATGTACAGTTAATTTATGCTCATGAAATAAGCACTGGCATTCAATATTTGGATCTTTGAACATTAGCATTAAGGATTTCAATTGAAGGATCAGGGAAACTATTGGGTGAATCTTTGCTGGGGAATATGCTCTACTGAGCTTCATGGGAATTATTTCTATATAAACACATACACATACGTACATATTGCACACGTACACATGCTTACAAGCTTCATCTTTAGGATCATGTTTTTCTTTAGAAAAATACTTAGCTTTCTATCTGGATGATTTATCATTGCTATTATCCATTGAACAAGACCATCCACTGGCATTTATAGCATTAGCTGAGGATAGAAGTTGCTCATTATCATCATCTCTACTTTCATCTCACACCCATCCTCTGCACCTGTGATCCATCATCACACAGGGTGGTAAATGTTTAGAAATAGTATGTCTAAAGGGGCAGAGGTACTGAAGAAGGGCTGTCGTTCAGCTTTCTCATTTCACTCCATACATCCCTCAATGCTTGAGACCTGTTAGGCAGCTTGACAGTTGTCCATTCTAAGTACTCAACTCATTCAGTGTGGCCCCAATCCCTATTAGAAACCATTTTCTTTGATTTAATTTGCAACAGGTGATGTATTGCTTATTGACTGCTGTGGAATAGGAATCAGTGCTAGGGATACACAATATATACTGCCATGTTTTAATACCAATTCAAGAACTGGTAAATAGTACAGGTAGTCCTCAATTTATGACCACAGTTGGGACCAAAATTTCTGGTGCTAAGTGATGTGATTGTTCAGTGAGCATTTTTATGAACTTTTTTGTCATGGTGATTAAAACTTAACACTATAGTTGTTAAGCTAATCTGGCTTTCCCCATTGAATTTGTTTTATGGAAGCCATCTGGGAAAGTGAAAAAGACATCCCAGGATTGTAAATACATGACCATTGCCAAGCCACCGAATTGTGGTCACATGACCATGGGGACACTACAATGGTCATAAGTGCAAGGAATGGTCATTTATCACCTGTTTCAGCACCATTCTAACTTCAAACAGTTGTTAAATGTGAGATCATAACTCAAGCACTACCTTTACTTTAACATGGAAGTTATAAGTCAAGTCAATGTGTGCGTGTATGAGTATTTTTACAGATGTGTGAATTAATGCTTAAAGTGATCAAAATCGTACAAAATTATCACATTTTATTAGCCTTTGGATTATTTGGTGAAAAATCATCATTCACAGATTCAAGCAGTATCATCCAGCACTTAGCAAATATACTTACCTTTTCCTCTTTGTTTCCTCTAGTTCTCATTTACAGTAAATATAGTTTAAACTCATTACTGGGCATGCTGCTTGTAACACTATAAAATTCTGAGAAATTGCTTTAATTGCATTGATTAAACAAATCCTTGGAAATGTTTCAACCCAAAATAACATCTTCAAACAAACCTCATCCAGCTTTTCCTGAATAGATGTTAACTACATACTTGACCTTTAATCTCTTGATAAGAACATTCCCATGTGTACAATTAAGCTGAAGTGATAAAACGAAACATTAATAAGGCTGCAGATATCAAAGGTGTTAGGCAAGCTTTTAAAGATGCTTTACAATAGATTTATTAAGTTGTTAAGAAGGCAGTGCTTTGCACTACAGGCACAGAACAGTCCTTGTTGGATATGTGGGTAATACATAATAATACATAAATTTTGCATTTGGGAATAGAAACAGAGAAGGCATAAGGTAACACAAAAGAGAGCAAAAATATGTACTCCTGAGGCATTACTAGTTTTATCCTGAAAGGATCTGGTAAGAGTCAGTTTGGACTAGTGGTTAAGCATGAGGCTAGAAAAGCAGGAGGCCATTAGATTAAGTCCCACCTTAGCTATTGAAAGCCAGCTGAGTGACCTTGGGCCAGTCACTGTCTCTCAGCCCAACTCACCTCAATGGTTGTTCTGGGAAAATTGGAGGAAGGAGATGTATTGAATATGGTTGCCATCTTGAATGATTTGTAAAAATAAAAAGGTGGGATACAAATAAATCAATGAATAAATAAAATGATGCATTATCAGCTACATCCTACAAGTGAGCTTTATTTGTTTGTTTGTTTTGTTTGTTTCCCAACACTGTTTTACAACAATAGTTGTAACTTGAGTAATTATGGGTGCATCTCAATTTGCCTATATCAGCCTGTAACCTTCACTGGCTTAAAATACTGGTGATTAAAGCCCTTCAGGACTTAACTATTTGTGAGACTCACTACTCCCAGTAGGAATTATGCACCAGGGCTCCATCACTTCTTTTCAATGGAACAGCATCTACCCAGAAATCTGAATGGTTCCTACCATAGGGCTTTTCTGAAGTCATTAACACCTGGCTATTTCCACAGACCTTGGGGGTTATATTGTAATAGGTTTCTCCTTATCATTGGATTTTGTCTTTTAGTATATTAAGTGATGCTCGCTGTCTTTATTTATGGTTATTAAGTTTATATGTTTTGATAGGTTTATTTGTTACATTTATGTGTTTAATAAGATTTAAAGATGCACAGATTTACACATTGCTTAGAATTAGTGGTTGGAGTGGAGTAAAGAAATAAATTGACTAGAAAATTATGTACCAACAGTGTTCTATATGAAACTTTAAAACACTTCTGAAAACTGGGGTGTGGCCCTTAAATATCTTTGAAGATTTTACTGAATCTTAATTGTAAATTGAAGTAAAACCATTAATCACATGTTTAGAGAGTAGTCATACTAGCTAAATTTAATTTTAATTAAATATTAATGCAAGTGAAATTAAATCACATTTGGCTTTCATCCTGACCTTATTCACTACTTTCTTTAATACAACCACTGGCTCAGAAAACGTTGAATACAGCAGCATTCTTATTTAAATTAATGGGAGCAATCAGAATCACTACTTTGTAAAAGTTTCAGTTGACTTTGGGCATCCGGTGGATCATGAACAAAGATATTTTTACTTTTTTATTTATGAACCTTTCTCCATCTCCAAACTTTTAGATAGTTATCTAAGCCATTTACTATTGTTTTTACAGCAGAAATCTCAGCAAAATGATTGCTGATATCTCCACTATCACAGCAAAACAGCATAATGTTTTGTTTTGTTTTTAAATTAGTTTTCCAATATTACAATAGTATCTTTAAAAAGCAATGTGGTGTTTGGGTTACAATAGTTCCATTTCAGACAAATACATATTATTACAAATCTCCAAATTGTTGTAACCAATACTTCCTTTCTCTTTTTTCCTTTAATACATACTATCTCTTATCTAAATTAACATACTTCTCATTGCTATCCATCAGTCATTTTCTCCAATACCTAGTAATGTAAGACACTTCTTATTTATCTCATTTCCATATCAATATTAGTAGTACAATATTAGAATAGTACAGGTGAAACTCAAAAAATTAGAATATCGTGCAAAAGTTCATTTATTTCAGTAATGCAACTTAAAAGGGGAAACTAATATATGAGATAGACTCATTACATGCAAAGCAAGATAGTTCAAGCCGTGATTTGTCATAATTGTGATGATTATGGTTTACAGCTCATGAAAACCCCAAATCCACAATCTCAGTAAATTAGAATATTGTGAAAAGGTGCAATATTCTAGGCTCAAAGTGTCCCACTCTAATCAGCTAATTAAGCTATAACACCTGCAAAGGGTTCCTGAGCCTTTAAATGGTCTCTCAGTCTGGTTCAGTAGGAATCACAATCATGGGGAAGACTGCTGACCTGACAGTTGTGCAGAAAACCATCATTGACACCCTCCATAAGGAGGGAAAGCCTCAAAAGGTAATTGCAAAAGAAGTTGGATGTTCCCAAAGTGCTGTATCAAAGCACATTAATAGAAAGTTATGTGGAAGGGAAAAGTGTGGAAGAAAAAGGTGCACAAGCAGCAGGGATGACCGCAGCCTGGAGAGGATTGTCAGGAAAAGGCCATTCAAAAGTGTTGGGGACTTTCACAAGGAGTGGACTGAGGCTGGAGTCAGTGCGTCAAGAGCCATCACACACAGACGGATCCTGGACATGGGCTTCAAATGTCGTATTCCTCTTGTCAAGCCGCTCCTGAACAACAAACAACATCAGAAGGGTCTTACCTGGGCTAAAGAAAAACAGACCTGGTCTGTTGCTCAGTGGTCCAAAGTCCTCTTTTCTGATGAGAGCAACTTTTGCATCTCATTTGGAAACCAAGGACTCAGAGTCTGGAGGAAGAATGGAGAGGCACACACTGCAAGATGCTTGAAGTCCAGTGTGAAGTTTCCACAGTCTGTGTTGATTTGGGGAGCCATGTCATCTGCTGGTGTTGGTCCACTGTGCTTCATTAAGTCCAGGGTCAACGCAGCCATCTACCATGAGATTTTGGAGCACTTCATGCTTCCTTCCACAGATGAGCTTTATGGGGATGCTGACTTCATTTTCCAGCAGGACTTGGCACCTGCCCACACTGCCAAAAGCACCAAAACCTGGTTCAATGACCGTGGGATTACTGTGCTTGATTGGCTAGCAAACTCGCCTGACCTGAACCCCATAGAGAATCTATGGGGCATTGCCAAGAGAAAGATGAGAGACATGAGACCGAACAATGCAGAAGAGCTGAAAGCTGCTATTGAAGCATCCTGGTCTTCCATAACACCTCAGCAGTGCCGTAGGCTGATAGCTTCCATGCCACGCTGCATTGAGGCAGTAATTGCTGCAAAAGGGGCCCAAACCAAGTACTGAGTACATATGCATGCTTATACTTTTCAGAGGTCCGATATTGTTCTATGTACACTCCTTGTTTTATTGATTGCATGTAATGTTCTAATTTTCTGAGATTGTGGATTTGGGGTTTTCATGAGCTGTACGCCATAATCATCACAATTATGACAAATCACAGCTTGAACTATCTTGCTTTGCATGTAATGAGTCTATCTCATATATTAGTTTCCCCTTTTAAGTTGCATTACTGAAATAAATGAACTTTTGCACGATATTCTAATTTTTTGAGTTTCACCTGTAATCATTAGAATACCAATTGCAAGGAGGAGAAAGAGGAGGAGGACAATACAGTATAATATTCTTGTTTCTCATTTATAGTTTCCACATATTAAAAATTCACCAAAATTTCTTCCGTTTCAACATTTAATACATCCTCTCATGTCACTACATCCAAGTATATTAGTTACATTCTATCATTTTTAACATATATACATCTTAATCCATATCATTTAAGGAACTCAATATTTCAATGTTAGTATTCATACATCTGTGTTTTATTTTTATTTTTTTAATTAGTCAGTATTTTTATCTACTCATCAAAACAATCGTAATCCAAGTACAATCCTGTTCTATTTTGGTATTATCTATTTCAGGCCTCTTAAAAATGTCCATATTTCTTCAATCTTATTCTTGCTTTCTTCCTTTGCCGTGTCATTTTTCGCTTCTTTGCCTCAGGATCATCAAAGCATCCTTGTATTGTTATATCATATTGAAGTGGCCCTCCAGTCTCCACTTTTGAAGGATTGAGGAGTCTGTTAACAGCACCAAATCTTCTCATTATTTTCGCCTCTTGATATAATTGTCCTGGTCTGAACAGATTTTTTTTCCATTATAATCTTCAAAAGTCTATATTTGTTGAATATTTAATTCTTCTGCCAATGTATTTGATTGTTCAATTTCTTCTGTTAAGTTCTGTCCCAATAAAATAATAGTTGTAGTCACAGTTTGAGTTTGTTTCTTCGAAGTGCTTTCTAGTTCTTTTCCAAAAGCTCTTATTTCATCGCCAGCTGAAGAAAGGAACTGATACGTTTGGTAAGATATTTCCCACATAGCATAGATTTGTTTTTGAAACTCTTCCATAGTGAAGTTTCACATCTGGTGTTCAAGGTTAATCTTATCTTATTTTTCTTAAATATTTTCTTGAGTTTTTTAAAGAGAAAGTCAAATTGCAATTTCAGGTTTAGCCACTGGGTGTCCCCCAAGTACTTTGAAAATTCTTTTCTTTTAGTCCGTTTCTTTTTTCAACTTTTTAAAAAAAACACCCCTGGGCTTGCTCACCGCTTATTTGAAGGGAGGGTTGAATTCCCCCCTCCCTCTCCACAGGGGGGAAGGTACGTAGCAGCTTATTTAGGTGAAAAGAAGAAGATTAAGGTATAAGAGAGGAATCTTACCCCCGTCTCTTCCACGCTGCTTTAATGTTGCCTGATGGTAAGTTTGACTTCGGCTGTCTGCAGCCTAGTAACTGGCCATAATACTATGGCCAGTCTTTAATCCACCGGTACAAAGGGAATGCAGGCACTAACGGGGGGGTTGCGGCTCCCCCGCGTTTTTGCAAAAGCCCCTTCTATCTGGTCGCCCCTCCAAGGTGGCTCTTCGGCCCTTTTAGGACCCCCCAGCGATGCGAAACTGGACATGGAAGGCGAGAGCCGTCCTCCAGACGTCTATGTCAGCTGACTTGGCAAACCAGAACCCCAAAACAGCATAATGTTTCATTGTATCTACTCACCATTAGTTTCCTATGTAGCTAATGTTATGTTCCTAGAAATAGCTGCCCAACTCATTATCCGTAGACTTTATGATAATGTCTGGGGGTAAGTGCCAAATATTTCAGCGGTTAAATTACAGAAGTAACCAATGTCTTGCAAACACAGATGTACTGGAGTGACTGCCCATTTTAAAGCAGCAATACATTTCAGGTTGTAAAAACTACTGAGCCTAGTTATTCTTACCTTAACTTTTATTACATTTCTAAACGTAATCCAAGGTTTCATGAGCACAATTGCAGAGGCACATAGATAGAATTTATACAGCATTCTGTGTGATATTGTAGCTTTTTTCAGGGGGAAGAACAGAAAAGTCCCTGTGTCTGAGGAGTGTTAAATAAAGGTACTGCTCCAGAAGTCAGTGTTTATGATATTCAGAAAAGGAAAATTGGGGATATTTCATATGCATGAATAGAAAACATTTGTAGTGAAAATGCAGTTTTTATTTAATGTAATTAAGTCTGTCACAGCCGCTTTGCTAAAACGTTGTAGGTGGTGTTTCTCCACCGTAACTTCAGCTTAAGAAACCCCAGGATACTCACTCTCTTAATTCACCTTAATTCATCTCAACTGGGATCTTCCTCTTGGGAATTAAATAGATCATAAGTTCAGACTGGAAGATACCTTAGGGTTTAATTAGTCACTTCAGCAAATTTGTGGAATTAATTCAGAGCACAACACCCTGTCCAGAAAACTGAGCTCCAACTGTTTGTGTTTCTGTGTTTTAAATAATCTTAGCAGAAGGAGAGATGAAGTAGAAAATGAAAATCTTTCTGCTAGCATTATCCCCGTTAGTAGAATGGCTACTTCACTACAGGAGAGAATGGAACGAAGTCTGTTCTGTTTAGATACTTTAACTTTATATTCATTGACTGAGTTGACTTGATTTTTTTCTGATTATAAAGACAGGATATTAGTGAATGCAATTAATAACTTAATTTTGAGCTGCTAAACATTACAAGTTAACATCTTGGTGTTTTTGTTTTTTTAAAAAAACCCGATATTCCCTACTATGTTTCACATTGCTACATTTCTATCTGATTTCAGATTGATTATTATATTAACAAATTAAAATATTCAGAATGGATTCAATGCAGAGCAAGAATTAAGAATCTTGCCCCTTAAAGTATTGGTTAAAAATAAATTTTAAAAAGATGTATTTCTATCGTTACTGTATATTTGATAAGGTTTTCTCAGTGAGCTGAGCTGATCCTATAATTTACCCAGTGCTTGATTTTAGCTTGTGTCAGTTCTATTACCTGTTCCTTATCACAATATAGGTAGTAATAAAAAAGGAAGTTGTTATTTACATGTGTTCTATCCTCCAAAGCTCAAGGTGACATTTCTTTGATATGTACTTTTTGTCCCCAAGCAATTCCCTGGGATCAGTTAATCAAATATAGAAATGCTGGAGTGCTATAATAAACTGTGGCTTATTGTGATTCATATCAAGCAACAATAAGCCTCAAATAGACATACAAGTTTCTGCCACATCTTTCTCTAGCATGTCTTGAAAGGAAACTTGAAAGCTTTTACCCATTTTTAATTAAACCCAGTTTACCATTTTTTATCTAAGCCTAGGTTTGCCTTAATCTTCACTATGGTCTTTTGTAAAACAAAATTCACAAGTCATGGTTTTTTTATAAATTGAAATTTATGTGCTGCCTTTGTTTCCACTTCTTGGGGAGGGGGGGGGAAGTTATTAGGATTTTTGAGTACTGTAGTCCTAAATTCCCTGGACGATGCTGTTTGCACAGTAAGAATCCATGTCCATGTAAGAGTTTGAACCATAACAAACCAATTTGCCATGTTATTATCTTGGTTTCTGATTAATAGTGTAAGGAAAAATCTCCCATCTTTTTTTCTACCCTTCTAATTCAATTTCATAGAAGAGATCTTGGCCCTGAAATGTCTTTCAAAGAAGAATTTTGGTGAAAAGATATAGGTGGAATAAAGTATTCTTGTAACTTGGATAAGAAATACCGATGGTTTGTGTGTATGTAATTATTATATCTTTCACTGCACCATCACTTGTCCAGCAATTTGAAACCTCCCACTCTTTTATTAAATTTTAGCGGAAGTCATAAAAAAGAAACTTTATATTGGGAAGTGTGGTTATCCAAGTGAATTTTAGAATGAGAGGAAGCTGTGCAACACAATGCTTGTCACCTACAGTAATAAAATGAATTCAAAAACATCACCAAGAAAAATTGAAAGGACGTCTCAAGCAATTAAGGATAAGATAGGATCCTCTTCTTCAGCCTAATTTCAGAAATTCATTCATTCATTCCTTGATTCATTCATTTGTTCAGTTTATATCCTCTCTTTGCTGTGTTTGGAGATATATGTGTGTTCTCTATAGTGTAAACCTTCCCTATGCATCAAACATATAAACTCATTTTTTAAAGTATTTTTTTCCATTTTCATCCCGCCTTAAAAACTTTCACAGTTCATAGAAGTGCTGAGTGATTTTAATATTTATGTTTGAAACATTCCCATAAGCATATGGATTCACTACAGAAGAGAATTAAATAATAGATACAAGGAATATAAAAGAGGAAACGTAACTGTGCAAATACCCCCAAATCTGCAAAATCAGTGACATGGAAATTTTGCTTGTATCTTCCATTTACATGAGATGCATTAGCAATTTTAGGAAAGCTGCTTAAAATTTTGGATATGATGGATCTCTCTTTAAGGTATCGTGTTGTGGTAGAGAAACCCCAGCACTTATTTACAGAGAGATAGTTTAGTCATAAAAATAAAATTAATTCTTGATCACACTGACATTTTGAAAGACTTTAGGAGTCATAGTAAATTAGTGAAATATAGATTTTTACTTCATATTTTAGCACATTTCTAACTTGATGGCAGAGTTTTACTGCCATCCGTTTGCATTTGTGGGCGTAGTATTAACCCAAATAAGCCTTTTGATCATTTTTTTAATACAGCCTGCCAAAGGATATAGTTATCTACTGCAGAAGTAGAATTTATGACAACCCTGGGTACTGGTATCTGTTACAGATTATGGCATAGGGAGTGTAATTCTGCATAGCATTCCAAAGTTACCAATTTATCTTTTTATCTAGCTTTCCTTCTTCTGATCTTTGCCTTTGAAGTGGTTCCTGGATGGATTAGGTTGGCACATCATTCATTTAAATATAGAAGCTGCTCTGCTATTTTGTTAATTTGCAGTTTCTACCTATCCATCCCAGAATCCATAGAGAGATTTTGTGGTTCCACATTGAGATCTGGAGAATTTTGTTGAATCATCCAGTATTTGACTCTTAACAATCCCAGACGTTTAGTTCCAGACTGTCTGGAGGATTAACAATTTGTTATAAATGTAATAAGTGCTTCAGCTCCAAAATATCATTGCTACATCATTTTAATCTGGTGGTTTGATGCAAAACAGGGCTAATGTTAAACTAACATCACTATCTTAGGTGAGTTAACAGTCCTCCAATAAGAGCCTGGCATTAAATTACTCTTAATAGCATTTTGCTTTTAATGTACCTGGCATTACCATGAAAGAAGTCAAGCAGGTACATGTATAGTTGTGTCAACTCTTATAAAATTCTCTCTTTGCGTAATCTCCATGTTTAGTGATACAACAAACACATTCACAAATGCATAGGGATAACATTCTGAATGTAAAACATGCTGCTTTGTAATAACATGCTTATCAATAATCATAAACTGCTAACTCTTTAATGTAGGGTTCCCCAAATAGCACCTTGGCCCCTACAGAAATCACCATAGACCTTTGTAGGCTCCCCGCCCGGCTGACTTTTAATTATTATGGTTTTAATTAATAAATAAATGGAAAACTGTTGTGCTATAAAATAAGGTGGCAAACCTCCACATCATATTTATTTCCAAGAAAGCTTCTAGGATCCAAATGTGTTCCGTGAGTGTTTGCAACCTATTACAATGTGGCCACTTGCCCAGAAGTAAGGAAAGGATCAGCAGAAGTAGTAGGAAGAGTTCAGAGTTAGGTATGTAGAAGGATTATAAATAAACAGTCTGCAAAATCAGCCTTCTGGGATTGGTTTTGCCCTCAATGGTATAGTTGGAAAGAGCAAACCTTCTTTGCATCCATTTCACATAAGTGCCTATAATGTCTTCTCAAAATTCCAAATATGCCTACCAAGGCAAGAAGATTAGGGTCACTTGACATAATATATATAATAAAGTCTAATACAGTGGTTCTCAACCTTTTTTTCACCACGGACCCCCTTTAAATAACTTTTGTGGCCACAGACACCCTCCCAAGACTTAAATCATAACATTTCTTCAAGCCTTCGGAGACCCCTGTGATGACATCGCGGATCCCCAGAGGTCCACAAACCACAGGTTGAGAACCATTGGTTCAGTGTATCCTAGTGAATTGCTTTTCAATATAGAGCCATTCATTGCATAGTACCTTGTTAACAGTTTATTAACAAACATACTGTAGGTTCTCCTGCTTGAGCCAGGGGACTGTAGTAGAAGACCGCCGTGGTTCTGTTCTATTCTATTCTATTCTATTCTATTCTATTCTATTCTATTCTATTCTATTCTATTCTATTCTATTCTATTCTATTCTATTCTATTCTACATTAGAAAAGTACAAGTAGTTGGAAGTGAGATACAGGTTTAGCTGAGAGAAGAACATACTTTTATTACAGTTTCTTGTATTTCTTTTTATGCTTTTGGCTCCCCTGTACAGCTTGTGTACAAATTTTGTGGCAAGAAGGGGAAAGGGAAAGGGAAGATCATCATTCGCTGGATCAGTAGATGAAGAACTTCAGGGATTGTCTTTATGGGGTTTTTCCATTCTGAAATCTTTTAGTTGGATTTTAATTGAATTAGATAGGTATACTGTTACACCACCAATTCACATCTTAATCAGCACAAACTGCAAAGATATGAGGTTACCTAAGATTGTGTTTTCCTTGGATTAAGGCTTTGGCATTTTTGGCTCATTTTGAAAGTGCAAATTGATCCAAGATAGGAATTCAGAGTTTTAACACTTCCATAAGACTCTTCTTTGATTTCTGCAATATCCTTTGAACCTTAATGCTTATAGATAGCATCCTCTCTAACCTTTTGCCTTGAACTATAATGAATACATGAATGGAAAACCTGAATGTGCAAAAACATTAAAGTCCCAATCAGTATTAATCTGTTTTTTGCTTAATATAGTTGCTCAGTCTCATTAATTCTTTTTAAAATGGTAAATAAAAAGGACTAGAGAAGCATAAGAAAGTGTTCTTCTACCCTGTCAAATAAGGAGAGAAATTAAAACATCTAATAATTATATGGCTATGTGGAATGATGAAAAGGGCCCAGCTGGGAGTTTATAGTATAGTTTATATTAATAAAATCAAGTAAAATCAAAGTTAGTCAAATGGGTAATTTTGTAAGCATTTGAAACTAAAATAATTATTTTGAGAGCCCCCCAATACTAGTGAAGTCAGATTACAAGGTAATTATCTCCAACTGCTATCAAACATGAAAACTGTAAAGAAGGGTCCTTGATGCTCTCTGCGCTTTCTTGTTTTCTTGCAGACATTTCATTATCCTAACCAGGTAACATCATCAATTCTAGTAAGGCGTGCAGTTGTGGTTGTAAAGAAAAGAAACATAAATGCCACGGTGTACATAAAGTGGTTGCAGCCTAACTCTGTTTTGTATATATTTGAACTGTAAATACTTGTTCGTAACACAGTAAAGGCAAAAACATGTTGAGAGGGAGCGTTATTCTGAATTCTACTTGTCGTCCCATGTCATCCTTTTCTGCCCATTCTACAAGAACATCTCTCTTCAGCTGATCACCCCTTTCTTATCCAAATCTCCATGACACAGTATTCTATTTTATTTATACTACATATTAGATAACAAAGATAATTTTACTTTGCTAATAATGTACAGTTTGACTGCATTTAATTTCCAAAAAAGTTTGTGAACAAACTGAGAATGAAAATATTAAAAGTGTTCTCTTGGGGAATGTAAAATTATTAATGAAACTCCAGTTTGGCTTGTGCTTTAATCTGAAGGCTGATTTAAGAATGGGACTTAGAAAGCCATGAGTTCAAATCCTAACTTAGTCCTGAATTCACTAGGTGATTTTTGAAAAAGATGTTGCACATCCTTATATTACTAATTCTGTACCATATAAAGAGGGAGTTAACATGAGGATTTCTTTCTTTCTTTAATCTGGCATTTATAAAGGTTCCCCCGCACATGTGTGCTAGTTGTTTCCAACTCTAGGGGCCGGTGCTCATCTCCGTTTCAAAGCCAAAGAGCCAGCACTTGTCCGAGGACGTCTCCGTGGTCACGTGGCCGGCATGACTAGACGCCAAAGGCGCACAGAATGCTGTTACCTTCCCACTGGAGTGGTCCCTATTTTTCTACTTACATTTTTATGTACTTTCAAAATGCTAGGTTGGCAGAAGCTAGGACGAGTAACAGGCACTCACTCTGTTACGCGGCACTTGGGATTCGACCCGGCAAACTGCCGACCTTCTGATCGACAAGCTCAGCGTCCTAACCCACTGAGCCACCGCGTTTATATTTATAGGAACCCTGTATTCAGACCTCATATATAAAATTCCCTTCTGAAGAAGTCATGATACATTCATTGCAAAGGACTAAGACAAGTATCCAAGTATGTTTAGTTGTGCAGATTTAAATCCCTTCCACTTGGGGCATACAGTTTCTAATTTTGGGTAAGAATTAACCTGAATCCATTGCACAGTTAATACATACAAAAGCTATGATGATATGGACTTCCCAGTGGTGAAAAAGCACAGACTACCCACTCTGCTATTAAAACTTTATTTCCTGCTAAATATTTCAGGAGCAGGAGAAGATTCTAACTGACTTTCAGTGGATTTTTGCAATGGCTTCTTCCGGGAATCAGCCATAGATTTATCATTACTGTTGTTATAATTAACCTATTCTGCTAATGCATATCTTTTTACTGTATATTATTTGTGGCTTTGGGGTTTGCTAAGGAGAGAGTTGGAGGATATGGAAATGAATTAATAGGAATATATAAATAAGTATTTTTGTTCCTGAAGTAACTTTTAAGCCTATTTAGAACATTCCCTTCCCCTTCCAGTAATTTATGATGAGAAGTGTATGAAGAAATGCATAGGAAAGAAGAGGAAAGATTGTGCAGTTTTTTGTTTAGTGGTCTTGAAGTAAAAGAACTTTCTAGGTGTTGGAAAGCAACCATCCCAGTTGGGAGGAGGGGGTCAAGTGAGGAATCAGCCTGGACTAGACTTAGACTGGTAAAAAATACTAGTGTAGTGTAATACTAGTGTAGTCTCGCAGCTAAGATGTTGGGGCAAAGTTTGCATCCACACTCAGTTTTACATCTTCACTGAGCCATGCAAACTCACTGTTGATTTTGGGTCTGTCACTTCACTTCAGACCTACCCTGTGAGGCCAAACCTACCTCAACAAGTTGCTGTTGGGGAGATAAAATGAGAGGAATGCCATGTAAGAAGGCTTGAGCTTTTGGAGAAAAAGCTAGATACAAATAAATAAATAGAAATATTTCCAATGTAGAAGTATATTTTCTAATAATGATAAGTACTTAGTCATTAAAAGCAAAATGAATGAAGAACTTCAAGAATATAGCAATCTATAAAGCTGGCTGAATAAAAAAACAATCTTGAGACTAATGGAGACAGGACTGGCCTTTTCTTGGAGACTACTAGAACAGCTTTGGCAGCAGCATAGCTATTATTGTACAGATACTTAATAAAAACTAATGAGAAAGAAATGATTTGGTTATATAAAGTAATAAAAAAACCAGCCTGATTTTAAGTAGCCTTTTGAATACTTTTCAAGTGGAGAGTAAAATAGTAAAAAAGATTAAAAAGTACAATATTTGAGACTAAAAGCAAATAAGTCTTCAAATAAACTTTTTGCAGAATACATTTTCCAGTTGGGTACAATATAGTGAAGCATCTTAAGCCCAAATAGTTGAAGTAAATATTTGTGCTTGCCTTGTTTGCCTCATTTTCATTTTTTTTCTCCTTTTCTCTATTACCTCCATTGTCAGATTTAATACTGTAATCGTCTTTTCCAGCTTGATGCCCTCCAGATGTTTTTGGATTGCAAATCTCAGGGATCAGCTAGAAATAAGTTAATCACACTAAGGTTTCTGCACCTATTTCATTTTAGAAGTATGTACCAGTTGTAAACTGTCATTACATGTACTCATTGTCTTGTGTAAATGTATACATTTATATAATTCAATAATAAAATATAGAATATGCTTTCATCAGGATGAGAAAATAAAATAGAATAGAATAGAGTGAGTAGAGTAGAGTAGAATAGAGTAGAATTAAGAACAGGAATAGGAACAGAACAGAATAAAACAGTATATTATATTTGGCCAAGTGTGGTTAGACACACAAGGAATTGGTGTCCTGTGCATAAGATCTTGGTGTACATACAAAACAACAGAGTAATAATACATAATAACAATACCAATAAGAGAAGGTAGTAGAAAGATGAGAAGGATAATAGTAATATAATACAGGATAAATGCACTTAGACATAAGACAATGCTGTGGAAATTAGGAAAGTATACAATATTTTTTTTTATTTAATTCCGTTTATATCCTGCCCTTCTCCGAAGACTCAGGGCGGCTTACAAGCTTAGCAGTAGCCTTCATTCTATGTATATGCCTGCTTATTAGGGATTTCACACACCCCCAAGCGGCATTATTACAAAGTCAGCTTAATTGCCCCCAACAATCTGGGTCCTCATTTTACCTACCTCGGAAGGATGGAAAGCTGTGTCAACCTTGAGCCTGGTAGGATGCGAACCTGCACTAATTGCAGGCAGCTGGTGTTACTTAAGGAGGCATTAGCCCACTGCTCCACCAAGGCTCTGTTAATGGAATTCTATTTGAAGCAGTAGATTGAAGAATGTCAAATAACTCTGATTTCTTTGTTTATTTTATTTAAAACATATATACAGATGCCTACCTTGTACCAAAGTCTGAGCAGCTCACAACCAAGAGTTACTTAGCTACAGTAGACTAAAGCTATATTTAATTATCTGCAAGCAATGGAGCTAAGATTAATTATCTAATTATCATGATTGTGGATAGTTTGAGTAAGAATACATAGTAACATAATATTTATTTAGCATTAGTCTATTCATACTTATGATTTTAAATGCTGTGGTTTTCCTGAGTTTTTCCTCCTTAGGATGATTAACAAGATAAAAATTAACATGAACACAAAGGAGTAGTTTCGTAATCATACAATCAAAATCAAAAACTTAGAAGGGGATAGGTAGGCCCAGGGCTTTTTTTCTCTTAGAACGCTCAGAACGGAGTTCCGGCACCTTTTTTGGATGGAACCTTGTAGAGTAGGCAAGGCGGGTTGTATGACATGTATGAGTTCCGGCACCTTTTTCTTTTACAAAAAAAGCACTGGGTAGGCCCATGCAAGAATCTATAGTAGAAGTTGTCTGTCCTCTCTTTCAGGACCCACCATCTACTTGGAAATCTAGTTGTAAAACGTTAGGGTGAGTTAGGGTTCAAGTTCTTTACTATGTTTTTCAAAGGACTTAGTTTACAGTCTCCTGACCATTTTTATCACTGGTCTATGAACCTCTTGATCTGTGCCAAGAATTAAACTCAAGGTGACTTCAAGATGAAGTCCAATTAGTGCAGCATAAAATGATCTATTAGTCCCCAAGATTTAGAAACAGTATAGACAGCCAATTTGGTATAGTGGTTAAGGCATCAGTCTAAAAACTGGGAGATCATAAGTTCTAGTCCTGCTTTATATATGAAGACAGTTGAGTGACCTTGGGCCAGTCACTCCCTTTCAGCTCTAGGAAGGAAGCAGTGGCAAACCATTTTGAAAATCTTACCGGAGAAACTTCAGTGACTTGTCCAGACAGCCACCACAAGCCAAAACTGAGTGAAAGGCACCTGTGCACCCAGAAACTGTACTTTGGATATGTATTAATATGCCACATTCACTCCCAAGCTGGTAGTATTCAGACAGCAGAATATTACCTGGCAAGGTAATCTGGCAAGATAATTTCCTAGCTACCTTTCCATTCACAGAACTCATAAAATAAAAGAGCATATTAGGGATAAAACTGAGTCTGGGCTATATTTGTGATAATGTCCTTACTATTAACAGAGAATGCTGCATGTGATAGAGTCAGTAGCCTATTCTACACCATCTCTAATTTACCATCTCTACTTAAAGGTGTGTTTAAGATGTTGGACTAGAAATGGGAGACTCAGATTCAGTCCACCCTCATCCACAAAAGCTCACTGGATGACCTTTGACCAATCAATCTCTGTTATCCCAAGCTATCTCACAGGATTGCTGTTGTGGGGGAAAGTAGAACTTATAGCTATAAGTGCCTATCAAATAAATATATTGCACTATACTAATACTGTAGAAATGTAAAAAAAATGACAGAGCCATTTTAAGAACCAAAAATGAACAAGAACAGTGACAGATGAGCATCTACTTAGGAAAGGTCTGTTTCAAATAAGGGGTTTAAGTACATTTACTGATACATATGTATGGGAAAGGAATTATGAAAAGTATGATTAATATGGCTGTTTATAATGGAAGATTAAGAGCAGTAGTGAAGGTTACAAAAGCAATGAGATGTTCTGAATATGGGGCAGACTGTTATTTGACAGTATTAATATGACTCTTGGATGAAAAATGGTAGTGGAAAATAGAAATCAAAGAGAATAAAACTGGAATGACTGCAGGAAGAAAAAGAACTTGTCCTAAATGAAAACATAGGAAAAGATAGTTTACTCCCCCAACAGAATGACTGAAATTTGGTAAAGGAAAGAAGATATGGAAGCTGCTTGGAACAGAGTGAGAAGAATTATATTTCAGGGTGCCACAGAATTGCAGAAAATGTAAAAAAAGGATGCTTGGTGGAATGAAGAAATCAAACAGGTGGTGGGTGAAAAGAGATATAATGTGTAGAGAGAGAAAAGAATAGTTGCAAAGATTATTGTCAAACAGAGCAAGGAACAATTAAAACAGGGAGAGAAATTACAGAACAGTTTTGAGGGAAGTAAAAAATTATTTTGGAAATGGATGAAAAGTGCTAAACAAGGTTCCTCCCAAAAGTGAATGGAGTTAAAAGTAAAAAGGATGAAATAGTTTGGGATGAAATTTTAGTGAGGGAGTGTTGGAAGGAGTATTTTATGATGATAATGGGAATATTAGGCTGAAGGGTGGTAGGGAAGCAAATGTTATAAATGTTAGTGTCTGAGAAAGAAAGTGATGACAAGTAAACCATAAATTCTGTAAGAATGTTCAAAATAGTAAGGCTGGTGGTGTAACTGGAGAACTGTTAAAATAGGGTTATGGTTTCCTCATGGACTCTTTGTGCAATTTCTTTAATGTATATGTGAAGAAAGCTTCTCTGCTGCTGATTGTAAGAAGGAAAATGGAATTCTCCAATACACAGCAAAACACTGAGGACTTGCTGAGGCTGTGTAGAATGAGACCCTTGAAATCACACATAAATAGTATCAGCTATGCTTGTGTGGAGGCTGAGAGAATGTGGGGGAATTTAAGAACCTGATAGATTATTTTTCCCCACAACAGATTGGTATCCTAACATTTTGTTATCCAGAATCTGGGACCCCCATTTGCGTCCATGATGCTTTGTCCTTCTGTGTTTTTGTTACCTTGTTAGAACAATTTGAGAATGAATTTGAACTGAATTACTTTATAATTTAAAGATCAGATTTGCTTCCCAGTGTGGCTGATTTATCGCATGTCAGTTTTAGCAGGTCAGGATCAGGTATCAATGATCACTTCTAAAAAATCACCTTGTTGTTTTTAGGTACTTAGAGATCAACTGATAGTGGTAGACTGATTGACCTGTAGTTCCTATAGGACCTTCCTTTTCCCTCAAGTTGAAGATGAGGATAACATTGGCCTTCCATCACTCCCTTTGTACTTCTCACACAAAGCATAAAGGTTACACCAGATTATCACCAAATCCTTTTATTGCCCTCAAATAAAATTCATTTGACCTTGAAGATTTAAATTAATTTAAAATAGTGTTCTCTGACCATGTTTTTTAAAAACATCAAGCTTGTCCCTCATCCTGTTCTTAACAGTTTCCTGTTGTTGGAGAAAACTGAATCAACCTTTTGAGAAATCATGAAGTAAAGGTATAAAATTGGTGTACCAAGGCATGCCCATAATTACTTATGCCACTGCATTCTGGACTAGTTGCAGTTTCCACATTCTTTATGATGTATAAAGATTATGCCATCCTCATTGGACATATGAATTTTTCCTTTTCCTTATATGTTGTATGTATCTGAAAAAGATTTTCAGATGTTGTTGTTGTCCTTAGCATCTTTAATAAACCTCAGTCCATTCTAACCTAGGTTCAGACCACAGGTAGTTCTTGATTTATAACCATTCATCCAATGACCATTGAAAGCTATTGCGGCACTGAATGAAGGGACTTTGCAACATGTTCCCAAAGTTACCCTCCTTGCAGCACCCTCATGGCCATGTATACAAAAGTTAGGTGCTTGGTAGCTTGTCCATACATAAGATCACAAGGGTGCTTCAATTCTCTCACCACCTATCTTTTTCCAATCTCTGCCCTTTTGGATGCCCTGCACTCCACTACATAGCTCTGCTACCTTCTGCTAGTGCGCCCAGTTAGCCTATGCCATCGTCCTCCTATTGGCAACCCAGAATCCAGGCACTGAGAAAGAATACAACTCTGGGATGTGTGTGAAGAGTAGAGCACAGCAGCAGAGCCTCATCTGCCAAAAAGAACTTACTAGGCCCGTTTGGGTAGGAAAGTGTGGGATGGATGAGACATGTCACTCTACATTGCCAGGCGTGGCGGGAGAGCCAGCAGCAGTGCCCTAGGCAAAGGTGGAAGATGTGTGGAAAGGGCTCTTGTGGTTAGCAGAAGAACTGGAGAAAGTGGAAGGATGCAGGCTTCCTGGAGGTGCAGTGAGCAGTCTGCAGCTCTGTTGGAAGTGCTGAAAAATCTGCGGGCTTTAGCAATGGATGGAGGCAAGCCAACATTATCAGAACTACCCACCTGCCCTCTGTTCACTCTTAACCCAGCCTTCCTCCTGCAAAGCCTGACAAACATCCAGCAGCTTCCAGTGTGAGCAGAAGAGCACACACTGGGAGTGAGTGCCCCTGGAGAAGCATTCTGCAGGCTTCAGCACATTAGAAGCTGCTGACCATTTATTGCCAGTCTGACTTGGCTACATCATCTCTACTCCTTCAAATATGTCCATTTTGAATGCATTTTGTTGTTCGGAATAAAGGAACCACCTAGAAGGAAATTAAAACATTCCTACCAAAACTGGCAGGCAAGCTACTGCATATAAATAAGTAGCAAATCCCACTCTCACTTGCACTAATGATGTTACCAAGTTGGGTTTGAGCAGAAATGAATAATCTTCAGTGAAGTTGATATACTTGGGAAGTTGTTCCGAAACATCCTTAATCTGTACTCCTGATAGATGGCATACTTCCTGGGCCATTGGATTCATTTGTTTTGGTTCCTTACTCTTATTTTTGTTGCCTTGCAGAGTGCAGCTGCAATTTCTCTGCTCTTAAAGATTCTTCTCTCCTCTCTCTCTCTATTTAGTACAATCCCTTTTTCTTCCTTAGAGATTGTTTCTTCTGAAAGGACCTCAGAGATGTTTCTGAATTCCAGCATTGTAGAATATTGTGCACTGTACTTGTTTGATTCTGTTCCTCATGGAAAGTTAATTTCTCTCTTGGTTGCAGGACCTGTTTTGTTTGCTCTGATAAATCATTTCCCTTTTTTTTAGAAGCTGAAGCGTGGCCACTTACTGCTTTAATCCTTTGACTTTTTCTTCAAGGACTACTACAAGCTTACACATGCTGCATATATTTGCCAAATTGTTTTTATGCTGGAGCATGCCATAAGCATTACAAAGGAAAAGTGTACAGTCAGGTCTCTCCTTTAAGGCACCATCACTGGTGGGACTTTTTATTTATTGCACTTTCCTTCCTTAGGTTGTCAGATTATCTGAATGCCCATAACAACCTAGAGGGAAAATTTGGAAGGGACTTCCGTACAGAGTCCTGGTCCATACAGAGTTTCTTTTGTAAGCAACAGGCACCAAATTTGCTTATTTTGACAAAATGTAGGTTTCATAACAGTGGCCACTATAACATCTTGAAGGCTAACATATTTGTGTTATATAAAACTGTATATCAGTCTTCCTCTATCCAGAGTTCCCTAAACTAGAAATTCTGGGAGTTATAGACCAATATGTCTAGACAACACCAGACTGGGGGAAAATGATCCACTGGAGAAAACTGAAAAGGAGATTAATTTAGTGACTGGAAAAACACATCTCTGGGAAATGTATGAAAAATGGAGTAAATGTAAATATTGTGGAAAACCTATGCTGGAAAATAACAGGTTGTCAGAAAATAATAAATGCATCTTAGGTGCTACTTGTATGACATGCTTTAATTTTCTCAGTGGAATCGTAGCAAACAAAAGAAAAAATAATTTAATCTGAGCAAAAGCTTAAGGTATTTGTTTTCTGGAACCCAGTTGAATTGTCAAAGAGCCATGTTGGAAGACATGCACTTACAAGGAGAGTGTAGGGAGTGCTTTTTTCTAAGCATTGGGTACCGGTAAGCCAAAATGCAGTGTTTATTTTATTTAATTAAACCTTTTTTCAGTGTAAATGTGTGCAAGATCTGCTGGGTTGGTCTAAACCCCTATCCCCATTACATATTTCTTCAGAAATTTGGTATCACATAGGAACTGGAAATAATGCTTATATATGGCAACTATAGACTAACAACAAAACCTAATATGAAAGGACCAAAGTAAGAGGCAATTGCAGCATTTTAAAGAAGTATTAGTGTAGTCTATGTACAATTCACAAAACATTTTCCACTGGCAGTTTTCCTGATTCTTTCCAAAATGTCTGTGTATGACATGCTATTTGGCTGTTAGAATACAGTTTTGATTTTTTCCCCCAGGTGTATCTGTGTATATACGTATGTATATATATATATATGTGTGTGTGTGTGTGTGTGTGTGTGTGTGTGTGTGTGTGTGTGTATTTGTTTTCTGAGGTTTTCGCGGGTGTTTGTATGTGGATCTTTGGTTATTCGGGTTTTTTCCCACGTAGAATTGAAGGTGTAAAAGCAACATTTCGACGAAATCCCATCCGTCACCATCAGGCTGAAGCCACCAGCCTGATGATGACGGATGGGATTTCGTCAAAACGTTGCTTTTACACCTTCAATTCTACGTGGGGAAAAACCCGAATAACCAAAGATCCATATATATATATATACAGAGTATATATATATATATATATATATATATATATATATATATATATATATATATATATATATATATATATATATATATATATATATATATATATATATATATATATATATATATATATATATATGCATATATGTTCAATATTATTTATACTAAAGGAGACTAATCTCCATGCTTCTTACCTGAGTCTATCTCTCCTGTAGAAAATGTTGTCTTGTGCCATCTAGTGACAAAGCAAAACATTGCAAATGAACTATTTTGCTGCTGTTAGCCATTAAGATCTTAATCTAAGGCTACATCAGCAATCTTCCTTCCGTGTTCCTTCCAGCTTCTTTTTGCTTCAATACATACCTGCTCTGTTTTGTATTCTATCCTGTCCAAAGTATCACCACACAAAATAAATACATTGCAAACCAAGAGAGATGACAAGCTAAGGTCCTCAATAGTTTCTAGCAGATCTGGTTAAAAAATCTGTACCCTGTTGAATGCTTCCCAGAAAACACATATTTAAGCCAAATTCACTCATCTGAGAGGAGTCAGTAGAACAAATTGATCAGGCTATAGTTGAATGCTTGAAATTCCTCAAATGTAAAACTATATTCAACAAATTATTTTTAAGACTCTTGGTCTGCAATTTACAAGTAACAAGCCTTGAATGAGGACAGTGACCTTTCTTCATGTCTGCCCAGACAAAACAATAAATTCCAAGAAAGAAAGAAACATCTCTCCAGTGAACATGGCAGTTTATTAAGAGCAAATTATTCCTGATCGAATTAAGAGATGAAGCCCATATTGGTGCTTCCCAATAAAAGCAAGAACATCCGATGATAGCAGCGTTGACATCTTGTTCCACAGATATCTTCAAGAGAAACTTGTATCTGCATGAAATTCAACATTGCTTGCTAAATACTACCAATAGTCTTTGGGAAAATGAGTCAGCCCTGCTATTGCTAGATACTACTAGGAAGAAATGCAGACACTACCTGCTTTTTCTGAAATTTATCCTTGGAATTATTTTTAAAACTCATTTTTAGCTTTTTAAAAATATATTTTAAAAGGCATGATGAAAAAATACACAAGGAAACATTTTTATTTTTAAATTAATTTTTGTTTATTTTTCTCTTCATTGGTACTGGTATTGGTTTATCAGCTTTTTTATAGATTACTATAAAAGAGCCAGATGATCTGTAGTATAACTTCCTTATCATTTTATCTATATTTTTGACATTTTGAAGATAAATAAAATGTAAGACAAAGCTTGGAATCTCCATTTTAGAAGCTTTAAAATGAATTGTGCAGAAACAATACAATTAGTGTTAGGACACTGTCCATACAGCAGCTATTTTCTCCAAACTTTTCTAATAATCTTCAAATATATGGTGTCCATCTTCTCTCTCTAAGCTCCTCCCAACTCCATAAGTGCCATTAGCACTCTCTCCAACAGACAAATGAGGGAATGCAAAAATTAGGGGCTGTATGATACCCTGAAACTTTAACCCATATTTCAGGGGATTGGGATGTATGATGTTGAGATAGGAGTTGCTGCCAGAGGGATGTGGCCTTCCTGTCACATTCCTATTGCAAAGCTTCTTCCCACTTTCATGACTGTAACCCAGAGAAAGAAAGCTAATTTCAAGGTTCATGTTCATTTTCACTCAAGGCTGTTTGTGAAATTTTGTTTGAAAAGTTAGAAATAAAGTTTTGATCCTTTGCAAACAACATGATCATCTCATTCAAAAAAGTAAATATATAACAGCATATTTATATGAAAAATGAAAAGATTAATTTATGTGTATAGATGCCACTTAGAAAGAACTACTATGTAGAGAGACAATGTAATATATCATGGAGTGTTGTGATGAGATAACCTTTATGTATGCTCAGTCTGCTGTCTAAGAACCAACTGATTAATGGACAGATACATGATTTAAAGTTCTTCCTGCCTTCCCATCCCACAAACTGCATAGACTTCCAAAACAAGATTCCTCCCTCCCTCCCTCTCTCTCTCCCTCTCTCTCTCCCTCCCTCCCCTCATACTGATAAATTATTGGGCAAAAATCATCCCATTTGAATTCAGTGGTATTTCCAAGTAAAGATTAATCTACTTTGTTGTTGTAATTATAATTTCTTTATTTAAGGTACAGTATATGTAGAGTATATTCTGATAAATATAAAGGTAAATAAGAACTACCTTAAAATTCCTTCTTTGGATACATTTTTCTTTGTCCACTTTTGCATTTTCTATATTGATCTTCACTTGTTCCTTGTGAGCCATATGAATCCTTTTCATATTTGTGTTTCTTATTTCAGTTGTGTACTTTCATTGCAATAATGATGTATTTATATGTTAATCATTGGCAAGGGAGCTGATTGGACATTAATCAATATTATCACAGCAATTTAATACCAGTTTTGCTATAATCCAAATTCATCATCTTCAGTATTTAATTATTTCAACTTAAGAAAAATATACACATTACACTGAATTATTGTCATCAAATGCATAAATGTATAAAATCCTACTGTGGGATCTAATACATAGAATCATAGGTCTGGAAGGGACATGAGAGATCTTCTAGTCTAACCCCTGCACAAGGCAAGAGTCTTATACCCACCTAGTCAAATGATTGTCCAGTCTATTTTTGAAAACTTCCAATGATGGATCACACACAATCCCAGGAGGCAAGCTATCCCATTGATTAATTGCTCTTACTGCCAGAAAATTTCTCCTTATTTGAAGGTTGTCTCTCTTTGACAAGCTTCTCTTACTTCTTGTTCTGCCCTCTGGTGCCCTAGAGAATAAGTCAATCCCATTCCTCTTTTTGACAGCCCCTCAAGCAGTGGAAGATAGTTTTCATGTCTCCCTTGCTTCTTCTCTTTGATAAGCTAGACATTCCTAGACCCCTCGACTGTTTGTCGTACGATTTAGTGTCCAGATCCTTTGTTGTTCTCCTTTGCTTTTCAGGCCTCAACATCTTTTTGTATTGTGGTGACCAGTGTGGTCTCACCAGCACAGTGTAAAGCGGTACTGTCACTTGTCTTGACATTGTCCTTCTGTTGTACATCCTAGGACAGTGATGGCGAACCTTTTAGAGACCAAGTGCCCAAACTGCAACCAAAACCCCACTTATGTATCATTGGGTGCCGGGTGGGTGTGACCCATTGGATGGGCATGGCCTATTGGGTGGGTGTGGCCCATTGGGTGGGCATGGCTGCGGTGGTGACGGCAGACTGGGTGGGACTAAAAAGTTCAATCAATCAATTCCAACTTTGCAAGATCTTTTTTTCCCTGCAAGAAGTTGCAATTGATTGATTGATTTAACCTTTCTTTTTGCACATGGTGGCGGAGACCTAAATCAAAAAGGGTTTATAAAACCCAGCTCAAGGCCTAGGACTGGGGCGATGACGCGCATGCCCACAGAGAGGGCTCTGTGTGCCACCTGTGGCACGCGTGCCATAGGTTTGCCACCACGGTCCTAGGACTACATTGGTCTTTTTGATAGCTGCAGTACATTGCTGGCTCATACTTAAGTGATAGTCCACTAGGACATCTAGATCCCTCTTACAGATACTACTGTTGAGCTACTCTGTATCCATGAATTTGGGTTTTTCCTACCTAAGTATAGGACCTTACATTTCTCAATACTGAACTGCATCTTGTTGGATTGGACCCAGTGTTTGAGTCTGTCAAACATTTTATGCAACTCTGTAAAGAAATGTGGAAATTGATATATTCTTTAGATAAGTGCCTGTACAAATGAATAGAATTGCACCTATGGTATTAGCAGATGGTTAATGCCATTACTTCACGTATATTCAGTTAAGCAAATATTTTGTTCTACATTTGATTCTATTGTTTCATCTTTTCATTTATGACAAATGTATTGCTGTGTGTGCATGTTTATTTAATTATAGGTCATGTTTTATTTGTTTATTATTTTGTTTTTGATGGTGAAAATATTGAATATAAATCTAATAGATTAACAAATGTCACTTTATAGTTTTTATTTTATATTATGTTATGTATTATACAGTATATTAGCCTATAGTGATTTTGCTCATTTTCCAGTCTTTAATCTAAATCTTTAGTCTATCTGAACTCTGTCACCACCTGTGATGTAAAATGAGAACTTCAATAGCAGTACAACATGTAGGTTTAATCCTGAGTTATTAAGGTGATATGTGGATTTCATGCAGATATTCTGCCTTTTTTTTACCGGGGCCACCTCCAAAACTACAGATTGAATAGTAGGGGTTAATTTTATGTAGAACATGATGACATTACATTTTGTAATATTTTGACCACAAAATTCATAACTCAGTCTGCATATGCTGTCACACATGCCTACCCATTTTACAGTTTGAGATTAATAAGTACTTTCATTTTGTTAAAACCTAGAATCGGAAGTGCCCAGCACTGAAATGAAGCATGGTGGGGCTCAAAAGAGAAATAGAGTACACGCTTGAAATTGAAATAGGTTACAGGTAGTCGTCGGTTTACAACCATTTGTTAACAACCATTTGAAGTTACAGTAACACTGGAAAAAATGACTTAAAACCAATCTTCATACTTATAGCTGTTGCAACATCTCTACAGTCACATGATCAAAATTTGGACATGTATTTATGATGATGCAGAAACCCAGGATCATATGATTGCTATTTATGGCTCCAAGAAACAAAGTCAGTGGGGAAAACCAGATTTGCTTATCATCCAGAAAGTTCACTTAACAACTGCAGTGATTTGTTTAACAACCATGGCAAAAAAGGTCATAAAATTGAGTCTGAATCATTTAACAACGATCTTGCTTATCAATGGAAATTATGGTCCCTGTTGTCTTATGACAAAGACTTCTTGTATTGGTAAAATTAGTAGAAACAGTACAAACAAGTTACAAGAAAGGATACAGGAGGGTGTCACACATCCAATTTACAGAAGACATTTCTTCGGTTTGAAGGATTGCCCAATTAAATGTGGTTTAAAGAGAATAATAACTTGAATTCTAAAAAGGAGGAGAGGTCCTGACAAATATTATAAGCTATGACCATGTTGGCTGGACAAAAATAGGAGTTGTAGTTTAATACCTGACTAATAGCTAAAGCTGAGCTTTTTTATGACTGGAATGTAAATTCTTAACAGTTTCCAGCAATCACTAGAAGTGCATATTTTGCATATGAATTTCTACATTCAGAAGCAACATGACATATTCACTTATGTTTTTTTTCTATATATTTCATAAGACATTTGTTTTCTCTAAATCTATTTCCAATTCACTAGAGAAGCAAACTAACTTCATTGCTTTTTTGACACAATGCCAACCAGTCTATTTACTTTGCAAGCTTGTTGCCAACCAAGGGATATGTTATTCTTTCTATGCACTTTTATAATTTCCACCAACCTTGACTGGAATTTTTATGTATTTGCTCATACAATGTATAAAATGGAAGTTCCCTTGTGACAATTTTTAATGACATGGTTGGTTGGTCGATTGATCGATTAATTAATTATGTTCCATCAGGTTGTTGTTCACTCTTAGCAACTTCATTGATAGATTGAAGCTGGAGCCTGGCACTGATCCTGGCGCTTCCGCTGAGCCCTGACAGCCCCGAAGAAGCGCTGATCCTGGCACTTCCGCTGAGCCCTGACAGCCCTGCAGCTCCAGCCATCTCTCGCTCAGGCTTGTGCAGTGCTGCCACCTGTTCAGCTCATTCCCCTCCCCCACTACCACTTTTCTAGGATGGTCATGTACCACCTGCCAGGTGCCAATGTACCACAGGTGGTACCCATACCACTGGTTGAAAAGCCCTGTTCTAGTCCAACTTTCTGCTCGAACAGGACAACCTATGCTACTCTGGACAGATGTCTGTCCTATCTTTTCTTAAAAATTTCCAGTGATATAGCACCCATAACTTCTGGAGCTTCACTTAACCAAGTCACCAGTCCTAACTGGGGTCAGTAAACAAGGACTATCTCTGGACGAAATACAATGTAGATTTTCTCTTTCCCCATTATCAGTTTTCCATGACTTAAAATCAATTTGTTGGAGTGTTATATTTTCTTTTAAACATTAAAAAAAGTATTTCACTATGCCTTTGTGGGCCATTAAAAAAAACCTCTTGTACAAGTAATTTGATTATAAAATCCTATGGTATATCATCAAGAATGTATCCAATTTAAAACTTTATTGCTTCATTTGTCCTGCTCCAATAGCATACGTACAGAATACTCACTTCGATTCACCGACTTCATTTCTTCTTTCTATTTTTCACAACTGATACGAGTACTTTATGAGGTATTAATTAAAAAGGTTTCCATCTAGCCATGAACTATTCAATAAGGGTTGGGGAGGGGGGAATACCATAATAGGATAGTTGCTTTCTTCAAAAGGATTGATAAAGTAAATTATAATATATACGTGTGTATACACAGAGAGAGAGAGAGAGAGAGAGTGTATGTGTGGGGGAGAAAATCTACAAAATGTAGAAAATATCTGAATCTATATGGAACGATACCAATACTTTTGGCCATGCCTGTATATATTTGTTTCTGAAATAATATCTTACCTTTAAAATAAATTAGGAGAATTATATTAGTATTAACTAACACTCCAACAAATTACAAGTAAGATCTGTCATCCAACCTGGACATTCCAATTACATAGAGGTAGTTCTTGAGTTAAGACAGCAATTGGGACTGGAATTGCCATTATTAAGTGATGTGGTCGTAAAGCTCAATTTCACACGATCACATTGTTTAATGTTGGCAATCCTGGATAGTCCCAGTTGATGTAACCCCAAGACTTGCAGTGCTGTGTGGGTGATTATGTGTGAAGAGGCAGGAGTCTGAGGTAAAGAGCACAGGCATGCCCACAAGGGGATGCTGGGAAGGGCTGGGGCAGGACTTATGGGAGGGCCAACTCAGACTGTATGCAAATCATGGGACGCTAGGGAGAGGGTCAGCACAAGACATGCCTGAGTCACTTACCAAAGTACTCCCTTCCACCTTTTCCACTGACTTTGCTTATGGGAAGGCAACAGGGAAAGTAACAAATAATTATCATATTACTGCGATATTGTAATGTGAGCTGGGCATTTTGAACACCCAGATTGTAGTTTCATTTTTTTCAATACCACCAGAACAGTACTAATATAACATAATAACAATAATAACATCACATAGAACCCCTGTGGCAAAAAAGCAACGATAGTATAAATAGAAATAGGCACCTTGGGTGCAACCACAAAGCAACTGGAGCATCATCAGCATTGACAAAATCACCATCAGTCAATTGCAAAAGTCAGCTTTATCCAGAACAGCTTACATCCTGCAAAAATATCTTTAACACCATCAAACAACATCTCCTATCCAAGGTCCTTGGGAAGGACTCAATAGGTGGATAAAAATGCCAAATCCAGTCTGAACATCTGGTTGACTGTTAGCAGATGTTCAGACTGCATAATAATAATGCAGCAAATAATAATGCAAATAATAATGACATATTTGCTGACAGACAGCTATTTGAAAAAAATAGCATGCCATTTAGATTTTCAGTTTCATGTCCCATGGTTTTATTTCCTGGATCAAACCTGATGGGTTCGGGCACAATCTTGTATTTGTATGTTATTATATTATTTAGTTTCCTAAAGAAACTGATTTTTTTTCTCAGCAACTCTCCTTAAAGAGTAACCTGTAACCACTGCAACCATCAATCTGGTCTTCCAGCTATTGAAATGCCCGATGTATTTGCTCAAAGTTGTTTTTGTCTGTGAAGAGTGCTTTCCACAGGGAAGCCTTGAAGATCAGTGTAGAGATTTTTTTTTCATGGAAAAAAAAGTAGGACCCTCATCTCTTGCCTTGAGTTCAGATGCTTTCTCTTTTATCTATTCCCGTGAGAGATTTACTCATTAGCTTCCTCGGCTTGTAAAACACATAAAGTAAGCACAGTGCCTCAGTTTACACAATCCACTTGGTTCAGTGAGTCTGGTTCGTTTTGGAGTTCTTAGACAGAGATATCATGGAAAGAAAAACTTGGACGTTTCTGGCAATGGGAGAAATTGGTGTATGAGGAGGGGAGGAAGAGACGGAGTAGAAAGACATGTCTTCACACGCTAAAGTTTGAGGGTCAAGAGTGTTTCTGAACACCGATCATTTGCATGCGGGGTGAAGTTTACACGCCCACCCATGCCTGCGGCGAGGGGGGAAAAGGGGGTGATCGCGACAGATTTCCTCGGCCTTTTGACAAACGCCGCCGGCGATGGAACAGGTTTCCACCTCCTCTGAGCCGCCTGGGGATTGCGTCAAGATTGGAGAGGAGGATCCTCCTAGAAATAAATTAACTTAAAAAAAAAAAAGCCGTCCCACACTCTTCCCCGCTCCTCCCTCCCGCTCTGTTTTGAAATGGGATCTGGCCGCTGCCTTTTATCGGGACGTAATCGCTTTCTCTCGTGCTTGGATCCGCACCGGCGGGAGCGATAGGAGAAGCTCCTTCGCTCCTCGCCCGGCCACGGATGAGCCCGGCTGGCATTTTGCGTTGAAACCGCGCTGCGTGAGACGACCGGCCGAGCCCCAAGAGGGCACTAAAGCCGCCAGGGAAGAACGGACCGGGGCCGAAGCCCTCGAGCGAGCCGAGAGAGGGACGAGCAAAACGGCGGCAACGCCAAAGTAGCCGGAGAGGAAAGGAGAGATGCGACCCCGGCGCGTCCTCCCGGGCTCGGCGGCGGCGGCGGCTGCAGCCACGGCAGCGGCGCGAAGGGCGAGGTGCTCCTGAAGGACAGGGCGGAGGGCCATGGAGCCGCTCCCAGGTGAGTGGGGAGGACGGGGGTGGGGATCAGCCGGACCCTGACGGAAGAAACGCCGGACTCCCTCCAGGAGCCTCGCGCGCGCGCGCGGGGAGGGGGGGGGCTCTGCGAAGGCTGCCTGCCTCGCCTCCCCGCGGCGGCGGCGGCTGAAGCCGAAGGAAGGCTGGCGGGCCCGGCCTCCCTGACCCCGCGCGTGGGGCGATGTGACCCACCCGGGTAGGGAGGGGGAACTTCCGTTCGCTGGAGAGAGGCTCGCCGGGGAACCTAGAGCAGCGTTTCCCAACCTTAGGAACTTGAAGATGCGTGGACTTCAACTCCCAGAATTCCCCAGCCAGCTCTGCTGGCTGGGGAATTCTGGGAGTTGAAGTCCACGCATCTTCAAGTTCCTAAGGTTGGGAAACGCTGACCTAGAGGTCCAACTTGGCGGGTGTTGTTGTTTTTTTTGGGGGGGGGGAGGGAGGGGGGAGGACTGGACGGGTGAAGCCGGCGACAGGCGCTGCCCTCGGCAGGCTCAGCCGGTCGCCCTGTGCCGCCCCGCTCCCAGGACAGGCCGCCAGGTTTTTCGGGAGCGGCCAGTTTCTATTTGCCTTACTGCTTTTCTACTTCTGGCGGCAGCACTTTGTCCGATGGACGCGTGTATGCTTTTTTTTTTTTTTAAACTTGAGGGCTGGTCGCATAGTAGTGAAAGCTTATGAAACGTGTGGGTTTATTATACTTAAATATAATGTGTCTAGATTGGCGTCTCGGCGGGAGGCTCCTTCACAGATGAAGGTTCTCCGACAGTTACTCAAGAAGAAGTATTCTCTTTCGCCCCCCACCCCACTTTCGTCCTCCTCAGAAGACAAATCTTGAGTCTCCGTCTAGGCTTCGCTACCCTCGAAGCGAGTGGCTTCAGTTACTTTCTTGTGCAATTTCTTCGACGTAGAACCGTTCTTAGGAAATGGTCCTAGAAAATGAAACAATTAACGTGCAATTGTGTTCACTATCCGTAAAGACCGTTAATTCACTGGCATGATAGGAACGGTCCATTCTCTCTCCCCCCCCCCCAAAAAAATCTCCACTCTTACAACAGCTTTCGTGAGTAACCCCCATTTCCTAAGACAAGTGAAAGAAATTGAATAGACAGCTCTTTCTCTCTCTATAAGAACACTTTTGTTAGACTAGCTTGAACGACAAGAGTAGAAAATTGTATCTTTTATACTGAACGAAAGTACTTCAGATAAAGTAAGAATTATCCTGAGGTCTTTTAAAAAATGATATTATGTTTGAAATAGCATCCTGTCTTAAAGGATTAAATAGTCCTGCTAGCCCAGGACTATCCAGTCCCTTAAGATCCAGTGATCCTATGGGCACAGCTGCTAGGTGTCCCTGGGTTTTTCTGTCTTGGAAGCTTTAAATCTGTGAGTTGTTTGGGTGCTTATTGTTAGCTGGAAAATTACTCAGTATAACTTCTGAAAGCTTTATTTAAAAATTATTATTTGTTACTTCTGAAGTCTTTGGACTAAGAATCAGAATAAAGGTGAAGCTGTCTAGAAGGACGAGCTTTTCCTGCTCTATAATAATGCAGTTTACCTCTAGAGTTGATTGTAGTCATTCCATATAGGTACTTGGAAGCATCTCCCTTTTTTCCAGTGAAAAGTTGGTTATTTATTTATCAAATTTGCATAGCTACCCATCTCATCAATAACAGTTACTCCAAGATACAGATATATAAGATTTCAGTTTTCCTTTTCTGTTATTTTAATTCAATGCAAGTAGGGAACATATTTGAGGGGATGCTAAATAATGTATGTAGGAGAATATTTGTAAGGAAAATGTATGTTTTTGTGTGTAAGAGAAATTGTAGGAAGTCTGGCTATAGTTGCCATTGTTTGTAGACTTCAGTGGGAGAAATCATTTTTAAACACTTGTTACATAATTTTTTTGTTTAAAAAAGTGCCTGGAATGGTTTCTTATTTTTTGATGAAAACTTAGACATGTGAACAAAAGGTATAATTTTCCAAATAGCTCAACTATGTAAATTGGTTCTATTAGAGGAACATCTAGCTGTCATAGACATGATTTCAGCTTTAATTCTCTTTTATATTTCAGTATTAGAGTTGTCTAGAAAGGTAAAAAAAACTCTTTTGTAGTCTCTCTCTCTCTCTCTCTCTCTCTCTCTCTCTGTGTGTGTGTGAGAGAGAGAGAGAGAGAGAGAGAGAGAGAGAGAGAGAGAGAGAGTAAAAATGTAGAAATATTATTTTTAATACATGTTATGTTCCAGCAGAAATATTGTATGAAACAAGTAAATGACATTTTACATTAGTGAGATAGAAAGCCATCTTGGTGGAAAATGTTAACCTTAGTGACAATCTAGTACCCCCTAAAGTTACAATTGGTTTTATGGGAGTTTTAGTATATTCTGAAAATCTCAAATTCAAAACAGTCTATACTAGAGCAAAACTATGAAGATCAAGGGAATGGACCAGAAGTACTTGTATACTAATATATACACATCTCAAATAAAAAGGCAGAATTGATATAATTATCATACCTGTTTTATTGGGCAATTGCTAAGGAGTGAAATCATGGGGATTTTTTTAATAATAGGAAATATAAGATGCATTATGCAATTTTATCCACTTAAAAACTCATTGGCATAATTTATCAATTATATTGTATCACTGGCAGGTGCAAGCTACTGCTAGTACCATGTATTTCCAAATTTACTATTGTCCGTCAGTCTTACTTGCCATTTTATTTCTGTATTTCAGCTACTGATTTAATTACATTTCTCTCCATTCCAATTATAAATACGTTTACTTGAAATCAGCTTTCTGGAACTACATAACACTTGCTTTCAGTTAAGTTCATAGAATCGTAGATGTTTGCTATTTTTAGCTGTGTATATTAATATATATTTTTTCGATTTTTGAAATAAAAGGGGAATTCAAGAGAGAACTTAAGTTTTATGTTATTTTCTAATGAAAAAAAGTCCAGTAAGCATCCACAATGGTATTTGACGGGTATGATATTTCTTAGTGTTTGAATTTGTATCTATATAACTATTCTGATTAATGGATGAGCATTCCATAATATTCTATTATATTCCTTTTTTTACTTTGTGGCTCTGAAAAATCTAATTCGATGGATCCTTCAGCCCAAACCTTATTTTGCTATAATTCATTTCTTGATAGTAGCCCAAATAATGATTTATTTTCCTCATACATTCAACTTACCTCCCTAGGCTTTATTCCTGCTGTTCAGTTCACTTTGCCAAATGATCAGTATCAGTCTTAAATTACAAGACTCTGTCACATCTTTTACTCTTCCAAGAAATGAACATAAATAAACCTCCTAAATAAAGGCTCTTAGGAAATGTCTACATCTTACAGCAGTTCAGAAACTGTTCCAAATTTGTATATACTCACAGAATTGATTTAGATAGTAGGTTGGCTTATGTCAGTTTAGAAGAAATCTGCATCTTTCCCCTGGTAATATTGAACCTTCATCTTGCTTGTAAAATGGTCATTTCCCAATTTACTGGAGCTCTTGCCTCACTAAAGATTCTGGTTACTGGGCTCAAGACAATAATTACTTTCATTTTTCCCTTTCCAATTTCTAATGTTTGCCTGTAAATGTTGTTAGGATGTATTTTCCCCTCTCAAGTCATTGCAGCATTGTGCAACCTTTATTAAAGCTAATAGGGAAAAAAGCATACTTACAAAAAATGCAAGCATGCTATAATTCACAATTACAGTTTACCAGAGACTTTTAAATGCAAGAAGAATGTTAACCCTTCAGCTATGAAGCTACTCTCCATAACAACTGCCCTGATATATTTTGCAAAGTATCAGAAAAATAGCACAATATGGGATGCTAAGAATTTGTTATAAAATTTTGGACTTGAAAGAGGCTATTGAAAATCTAACACCCAATCCAGTGCTCTTTGTAAGAATCCAAATTAAAACATTACCATTTATGGTTGCCTATCTTTTGCTTGAAAATGTTCGGTAAAGGGGAGCCCATCATCTTCTTGGGAGAATGGTTCCACTATCAAACTGCTCTTACAGTGAACAAGATTCTTTTATTCTATAACTTAAATCCATTATTCTATATCTGCCCTATCATCCTCTATGCAACATCCTTACAGGTTAATTGAAAAAAAAGATAACTATGATTTCTCTTGTATTTCTTCTTTTTTGAAATTGTGCATTTCCAGTTATTTGTCCATGAACTTAGTTCCACTTAGTTTCATATTCCAAATCATCCTTCTTGCCTTTTTCTAAATTGTTATGGTATCTTTGTCTGAATCCTTTTTTTAAAGTATGGTGGTCAGAGCTAGTCTCAGGATAGGGTCTGACCAATATGCAGTTCAGATGAACAGTTATTCCCCATGATTTGGAAATGATATTTCTATTCCTGCCTCAAATTGCATCTGCTGCTGATTTAGTTTGCAATTAATTACTATTAATTAATCATGAATAGTATTCTCCAGGCAGATGTTCCCCATTATATATTGGTTCATTGGCTTCCATTTTACAGAGAAAGTTATTCTAGCCATCTCTCTATTTCTCTTAAGAGTGTTTTTATTTTTGCTTTCTAACCTAATAGTTATATTACTCAGTTTTATCTCATCTGAAGATAAAATAAACATTCCTTCTATTCCTCTAAGTCAGACATGTCAAACACAAGGCCCGGGGGCCAGATCCGGCCCGCAAAGTGGTTTCATGCAGCCCGCGAAGCCATCCTGGAAACAGTGAGGGAACAGCCCCCATTGCCTTGGCCCTGGCCCAGAGACCCTCCTTCTGCCATAGACCCTCAGATCTGTCCCACTCCTGCCCAGGCCCCCATAGGCACCCTTGATGCCAACGATGTAGAGCTGGCCATGCCCACCCAGTAGGCCATATGCACTCTAGCAATGCCCACTCAGTAGGCCACGCCCACCCTGGCAATACTCACCTGGCCCCTTGAGGGCAACCACAATGCTGATCAATGAAATTGAGTTTGACACCCCTGCTCTAAGTTATTTATAAACATCTTCAGGAGTACAGAGAGCCTAGGAATGAACTCTGTGGCACCTCATTCAATACCTACACTGAGTGTGATGAGGCAATGTTGAGGATCAGTAGTTTTAGAGTATGATTTTCAAGCCAGATATCTATTAACTTTTTGTTAACAACTACCCTCCTAAACATACCATGATGGAGAATATAGGATTTCTTGACACTTAGGACCTACCGGTAAGTGCTCAAGTTCTCAAGGTCACATATAGTTTCTAATCTTCGATGTGATCATCAGATCTATCTAAAAGTTGCTACCAATTTCTAGAACTTATGGTATGACAGTGTATACAGTAGTAAGGGGATACTGATGGGGATAACCATAAACTGTTATCTAGGCAAAACGTCCTGTTTCCAAAAACACAGAGAGAGGTGGTTGCAAACTTTACTGAAAAGATGATCGAGCAAATAAACAAGCAGCAAAAGAAATGTGAATGCAAACACACAGGTGCACATATTTATTTTGGGGGAAATAAATCCCCCACAATCCAACAAGCTTGGCTTGAAACAGTTTCAGATACAAAACAGCAGTCAGAGCAGTGGTCAAGTAAAGTCCAAGGGTCCAAACATTGTAGAAAGATTGTCAGCCAATTCAAAGTCACAAGGTTTCAAGTCCAGAGTCAAGGCATATGGAGTCTGAGTAAATGGTTGTTATTGTCAACAGAGAGACATGAGCTCACTGCTCTTCTTAAATAGAAGCAATCCTAGTATGTGCTGCTAATTTGGAAGAGCATGACCCTTCCACTAGAAAGAAGCTGAACAAATGAGATTTACATGGGAGGTATGCCAGGAGGAAAGATTTGCTATACAGAAGAAAACAGGAGGAAAAGACTAAAGTTTGCCCATGAACACCTAGACAAAGACCAGGACTTTGGGGAGCAATGTGCTCTGGACAGATGAGGCAAAGGTAGAGTTATTTGGCCCCAGCATCAGAATCAAATACAGATTTCATCAGAAGAACCTGATACCAACTGTAAAACACAGTGGTGGAAATGTTATAGTTTGGGACTGAATTGCTGCATCAGAGCCTGAGCAACTCATCATCATAGAATCCACTATGAATTTTTCATTAGAGGATGCTGAAGATAACATGAGACCATGTCAGAAAATTGAAGCTCAACCAAAAGTGGATATCGCAACATTACAATGACCCTAAGTATTCCAGTAAATCCACCAAGGAATGGATGAAGAAAAAAAGAAATGGACAGTTCTGGCATGTCCAAGTCCAAATTTAAATCCCATTGAGATGCTTTGGGGTGATCTGAATACATGCAAACATTTCATAGCTGAAGAAATTTTGCAGGTAGAAGTGGGGGAAAACACTTCCAGCCTACTTGAGGTTGTTTCTTGCAAAGGGGGCAGGCAATACCGAATGGCAGAGCCAAGAGTGTACTTATTTCTTCCACAGAAGGAAATGGAATATTTTGTTGAATAAAATTATTACAAAGTAAACTCTTCATAGTTTTTATGTTTAACATCTTTACCTTTATTCTTTGGATATGCTTGAATGAAGGTAAAATATACAGTACAGTAGGTCCCAGTGGTTTGAAAAAAGAAAACTGTACTTCTGTCTACTTTTGGCATGTCATGCAGAATGTTATATAACCCAGTCATATTCATGGCGGATGCTGTTGAAAGCATCTGAGAAGCCAGAGAACACCAAGATGGATGCATCATTCCATCGCAGCTCTGTCATCGGTAAGAACAACTAATGCTGTGTCCATCATAAACACCAAGAGAACTGGGACAAAATCTACTTCCTCCAGAGTCTTGTAGAACTTAACCCACAGGTCATCTCAAAGGCAGCTTTAATTATCCAGGAGAGGTCTGAAACTAACAATCAAATTGATAGATTTTCACATGACTCAGGGATGTTTTAGATAATTTACGTCATTTTTGTGGAGATAATTAAGTGTATATTGAGATGTCCATTTGAACATCACATTTCCATATTCAGTAGGGAACATGTAAATTTAATAAAATAAATTCATGCATCAGACAGATGTGTATTTGTTGATAAAATTCCCTATTAACAAGCAATATTATTGCAGAAAATGTAGGTTAATTGTCCCCTTTCTTGAAAGTTTACTAGCTGAATGATTATATTATTTAAGAATACATAGATGTTTCTCTGGGTCTAGTATTAGCTAGTTGAACCACATTTGCTACTAGCAAGGTTTTAAGCTCTTAATCTTCATTGTTTGCCCATGTTTCCGTCTCCCCTTGAGTGTGCAGTAGGTTCATACTCATTATGTTTTCAAAACAAAAAATGAAATTCTACTGCATTATATCATCTCACTTTTGAGATCATTTTCCTTTGATCAACTTACAGTTTTTTTAATTCATCCTCCACTTCTGTTGCATTTTAAATTATATTGTAATCTTATTGAGACACAGCTCATATTTTTGATAAAGTAGAATTTCTTGTTCAAGTCCTATTGAATACAAAAATTATTCAAATGGTTTTGTTTACAGTTTCTTATATATATGTATAGCTATAAAATAACTTATTTTTGTGAGCATAAAGCAGCATGTTTGCTTTCAAACATTCTTTCCCAAAATAATTACTTTACAGCTGACTTTCCTACATAGATGTTTAAACTATTTTCACACATTACATCTATCTCATTATCAAAATAGCTACTCTTCATAAGTGCTCTTTATAGCTGTCTGAAAGCCTGCAATCAGAAGGTATTCGGCACATAATAACTTGGTAAAAAAATGATTTTTTAAAAATTACTATGTCTTCTGAAAATGTGTATAAGTATCATAGAGACAGGTTCTCTATAAGCTTTTACATTTGCTGAAAAATGTATTTAACACCTTGCAATAATTCATAAAAATGGCATTGGATGATAGACACAGTATAGAATAGACACAGTATAGAATAGAATAAAGCTGGAATGGACCTTCTAGTTCAGCCCCCAGCCCAAGGAGGAGAACCTATACCATCTCAGACAGGTGATTGTCTAGTCCAGGGGTAGGCAACCTTGGCTTTTTTATGACTCATGGACTTCAACTCCCAGAATTCCTGAACCAGTCATGCTGAGGGAAAAGGGAGAGGTTTCCAAGCTGAGCCACGCTGGCTCAGGAATTCTGGGAGTTGAAGTCCACGAGTCATAAAAGAGCCAAGGTTGCCTACTCTGGTCTAGTCTCTTCTTAAAAATCTCCAGTGATGGAACATCCACAATTTCTGGAGGCAAGCTGTTCCACTGGTTGATTGTTCTCACTGTCAGGAAGGTTTCTTCTCTCTTTGATCACTTTCCAACCATTGTTTCTTCTCCTTCCCCCTGGTGCTCTGGTGAACAAAGTAACCCTCTCTTCCTTGTGGCAGCCCCTCAAATACTGGAATACTGCTGTATGAACAAGATGATATCATAGAATTCAGAATTCTGGGTTTTTTTCCAGTTATTAACGAAGTTAGCAAATGCTGCACTATGTCAGATCAAAATACTGAGTGCTTATCCATGCAACTAAATGCCATTGAGAGAATGTGAAGAGAATAAATCAGTTCTAAGCTTGACAAGTACTCTAACTGGTCTTATGATAGTTTCCCCTTGTGTTCAATTTGTTGTTCAATTCACATTCATGCTAGTTTTAAAAATTATTTTCACTGGCATCATAGGAATGGTAACTATTGCTATTATCTGTTTCAAACTGGATGTTGTAACTTCTAGTGTTGCAGAAGGCAAGAGTGTATTGTAAACATATAATTTTAGGGGGGAAATGAAAACACTTTAAAAAAACTAATTCATTTTATGCATGTCATAGCCCTGGAATCAACAGCAAGTAACATATAGAAGTGATAAATACTACTTGATATTCAGTTCTGAAAGAGGAATAATGAAGAAGACAGCTATCAGTATAAGAGTAGGTGACTAATTAGATGTAAATATTTAAATGGCTACTGAAAGAAGAACTTATTTTATGTCAGAAAAGGACAAGAAGCAGTGGTTTTAAATTTCAGAGAAAGAGATTGAGATTGTTTTATTCAATTTATACAAAAACAAAGCAATTCAATCTGAACATTTATTTAATTCTTCATAGGATGTCCTAAGTTTATACTGTTGCTTTATAACTGCTTCTTTTGGAATGGACAATTGGTCAGGTTAGAACTTCTTATGAAATGCCTACTAACAATTTACCTTCTTAACGAACTTCTGTATAATACAGATTCATATAACATGCTAGACAAGTTAAAAGTTAGAGAGTTTGTGATTCAGGAAGTTATGGAAACCTAATTATTCCCTTAGTGTACTAAATGGATCAGCCAATAATTTTATTTATTTCTTTGGATGTAACATGTTATATCCAGTTGTATTTTATTCTGTGTTTTATCAATATGGTTTAGTATAGTATATGAACCTGCCAGTGTGAAATGTAAACTAGCTTATTGCCTTTGCAGATGCAAAGAATAACAGTTTTCTCCTTTAGAGGAAAAGGGAAAGCATAAGATCAGAAAACCTTGATTTGAGACTAATCAGTATGGAACGCAGTTGATAAAGTAGACATGACAGGAACATTGGGGAAAAGTTCCAATGTAGTGGTATACTTAGAGCCTAAGAATGATTCACATCCTAGCCACCTGGACATTCTTCTCTTACACAACAGCTTCACCAGTTCACACAGATGCCATTAGTGGGGGGAAATCCCACATTTACTAGCTGAGAGAAAAATTGACTTCTAAAGTAAAAGCATTCCATTTTCTGCAACCTTATCCTTTTCTTATTCCGCAATTCATGTCAAAAGAGACTCAAAGAAAATTTTGCTTTCTTTTGAAGTGGTCTGCCAAAGATTTTAGACTTCCACAACAACAGTAAACCTTAGCTCTTAGCTTTACACAGTTAAACTGATGTCCTTGGTTAGGACTTGAGAAAAGTCTTATGGAGATAGCTCAGTAAATGAATCCAAATAAATAAATGATTGACCACTGCCAAAGTAAAAGTGTGTTTTCTGTGGCTCTTATACTCATGCTAGTTCAAATATGTAACTCTTTTTCTTTCCTATCCTTTCTACAGATTAACAGATTCTTTGTGAGGGACATGATAGCTTTGAATCTGTCTGCTTGCATAACTATCAACTTTGGATCAAGAACTGTTGACTACCAGCTTATCTTTTTTCAGTTAATTTTATTTAAAGTTTTGAATAAAATAATGAAAGATAATACAGATTAGAAGAGGAAAAATATGAAAACAGATAAATGTATTAAGGAAAGAAACTCTCACCCACTAGGAACAACTCCTCACTTCAGGTATATACGATTCCCTCATCGCAACACCTCCTGACAGATACAAAATTCTTCATCCCATTTCTTCCTAATAAGCAAGTCAAGTAAGTAACATCATCAATCCATTCACCAGCAAAAGATCCAAAGAAATCTATCAGCTTGTCTTTCAAGAAAGGAACTGTAAGAGTTATAGGTAATCCTTGACTTATGACCACAATTGACCCCAAAACCTCTGTTGCTAAGCTAGACAGTTGTTAATTGAGTTTTGCCCCATGTTACAACATTTCTTGCCACAGTTGTTAAGTGGATCGCTTCCATTTTAAGTTAGGAACACAGTTTTTAAGTGAATCTGGCTCCCCCCCAGTTGACTTTGCTTGTCAGAAGGTTGCAGAAGGTGATCGCGTGACCCTGGGATCATCAGTATGAACCAGTTGCCAGGCATTCAAATTTTGATCACATGAAAGTGGAGATGCTGCAATAGTCATAAGCATGAAAAACAGTCATAAGTCATTTTTTCAGTGCCATTGTAACCCCAGTCACTAAATGAAGGGTTGTAAGTCGAGGACTACCTGTAGTTCTCACATTTGTTAGAGATATGAGAGTGTTACATATACAACCAGCTGCAAATGTCCTTGTTATTAAAAACTTTGACTGCACTGATTTAAAGGAAAGATGTTAGAAATAAAATCAAAAATCCTCTTCCATGATATACTAAGTTCCATTGGCTGCAATAATTTTTACTAAAGAGGACTCTGTGAGATTGATGTTTAGAAAACAATTACTTTGCGTTTAGGCAACTGCCCAAGAGCCCAACACTGACCACATAATCCTGGATTATTTAAAGTTAAAGAAAACTAAAGATAAATATAATGGAACCTATATTTTGGAATGTTAAGTGTTCTTTTTTAAATAAATAAAACCAGACAAATGATTCCATGACAGAAGTAACTAAATAAGAAAAAAAAGAGCTCAAGATGTATGGCAGTTCCTGAAAAAAGATAATGAAAGCAGAATTGCAAGAAGGGGGGGAAGAAATGACTCAAAAACAAGGTTATACAGCTGCACAAAAACTTAGTCAGAATCAAGGAAGCAAACAAAACCTAAGAGGTGGAAGGACATCACATCACCAAGAAAAAGACAGTTCTTAATTACAGAGAAGAGATGAGAACAGCTAAAGGTCAGAATGAAGCGAGGCTGATGAAACATGTTAAGATAAAAAAAAAACAGGGCTTCTTCAGATATGTTCAAAGTAAAAAAAAAGAAAAAAGTACATAATTACAATTGCAAATATTAACACTTAACAATAGCAAGAGAAAATAGAACTACTCAAATCCTATTTTGCTTTGTCTTTGAATGGATTTCATCCCAGAGTACTGGGATTTTGCTGATATACAGTGTTGACATTGTGAAATCCTGGAGAATAAAAGTATCAGATGAGTGAAGAACAAATTGTTATTATCGTCCTAAAGACCAGCAAAGAAAATCCAGCAAACCTCCTTAATTAGGTCAGGATTTCAGTAAGCATAAATTACTGTGATTTCTGCAAAGCAATTGCCATATTATCTAATGATGTTCTAATTAGCAATCTAGTTAAATTTGAGGTGGATTACTTGACAGTGGGTGCCAAACAGGTTGAAAAAAGAATGCTTAGCAGCAGTTGAACAATACAGTGTTTAACAGAAGTTAGTTTCTAATTACTTATTTTTTAGTAGTCAGAAGGCATCTTGAGGATTTTGTCCAGTTCTAAGCCTTACACTTTTAAAAAGGTCTGGTCAAAATCAGATTCAGAGAAGATCTGGGACTACAAACTTAAAGATTGGTGAAAGAAAAGAGAGATTCTTGGAAGGTTGGCTTGATATATCTGAAAAAATATTGAACAAAAGAAACTTATATCATGTTTTTGTATAATCCTAGGATACACAATAATAAATTTTAAGTTATAGGAGGAAGAGTTGGTGAAATGCTAGCAGTAATTTCTTAAGGATAAAAACAGTTTAACAATGGAATTAATTACTGAAATCTGTAGTGGGTTTAGAAGACATTCTCAAGGAGAGGTGGACAGCTGTCTATCAAAGTTTGATTTGGATTCTTGCACAGAATAGGCAGCTAGTTTCAATGGCCTCTTCCAGTTTGATGACTCTAGTAAATGCATTTGAGGGTTATTTTTCTTATACCAATGCTCAGCTAATATATGTGCAGGTTCACTTTTATAGTTGTCCTGGTTTTCTACCTTTAGTTGTAGCAAAACCTGATCCTTTTGTTTTAGGTGTGTAGTTTGCCACAGCTTAAGAAATTTTTAAGTTAAGGTTTATCTGAGCAAAGTGAATTTTGGCACAAATGTATAGATATATTTACTGGGAAGTAAAAGTAAAATATATAGATATATTCACCGCCCTGAGTCCTTCCGGAGAAGGGCGGTATAAAAATTTAATTAAATAAATAAATAAATTAAATAAATTTACTGGGAATATTCCACACTTTTATGAGATAAGGGGTATGTTTGTGTGTGTGTGTGTGTGTGTGTCAGAGAGAGAGAGAGAGAGACTGTACTGTGAATATTTTAATAATTATAAGATGCCATGGGCAAATGAAATTGGCAAGCACAGAAGTTTGATCAAGACTGTGGGAAGTCAGCTCCCCAGAGAAGGAAATATTAAAAGGACAGAATATATTTCCTTAAAGGATTTTAAAAGCAGAAACCAACCCTGCCCCCAAGTCTCTCTGTCCTAAGCACAAACCAACTCTATAGAAATGCAGATGTGATAATCTTGTCAGGAAACTGGGATTAGGAAGAAAGATCTCTAGAGTCAACATCAGCCCCAGCCCCAGGGAAGCAGGGGACATAATAGGACATACCCACAACCATCAAGAATCTTAGAGGGGCACACCTAGGCTAAGGACAGAATAAGGAAATACAAAGCTTGAAACAGGAAATAACTCCAGACAATAGAGTCCAGGGGGTATAAAAACCCACTACCCACATGTGCTCAGCCCTTCTTTTTCTATTGGATCCATCTTTCTGTCTGGCTTTCCTCTGCAATAAACTACAAGCTCCTTCCCAAAGCAGTTGCCATGTTTATTCCCCGCTTGGAGGAACCATGATGAAGACTTTTCTTCCTACAATATGGTTGTGATAAAGTTGCATAATATGAAATGAAATCTCAGTTTATAAAAATTAGTATAAAATTTGTAGTTCATTGCTTTGCCGGTGATGGTGATTTTTAATAAAATATTAAAAGGTGCTTAGAGAATTTTGAGCTGTGCACCTTTGCAAATTGTATTTCTTGGGTATACTAAATTCAGTGAATAATAAAATAAGAATATGACAGTTCTACTAAATTCTGGACAAGAAAAGCTGTTGGCTGTTGTTTTATGTCAACTAAAAATATGTATGGCAGCTTATGATTTTTTTTAAAGAAAGGGTTCTCTGTTTTCCCTTTTTAAAACAAGTCCAGCAACCTGCCTGTTTTTCTCTTTTTTAAACAAACTCACTGACTTAAAATAATAACCCAGTCTTCTTGACATAACACTGAATATCTACCCACACAGCCAAAAAGTTTAGAAAGTTCAGAATTAATTATAGCACTCTTCTAAATTAATCCTGCATTTGTCAGACACATGGAAAGAAATTCAATTGTGATGTCAGTAAGCATACATTTTTTCATTGCTTTGAGAGAATTACTGCAATTAAATTTTTGAGGAAAGTTACCATTTTGATTACCTTATAGAATTAATTTAAACTTATTGCTACCTTGCCCTAAAATGTTAATTCTATAGTTTCTGTATATTGCCATAGTATAAAAAGGATTGTTAAGGGGAAAAAACCCAGAAAGATGGACTAACACTACTTTTACCTGTAAACCCCACTCAACAGATTGTTTCTTTATTTAATGACTAAATGTTAAAAATCTATTCTGGAGTGTCCTTTTCTAATTTTAATACCAATCTGATCTTATTTATCTATCTGGACCTGGATGCCTTGCGTACAGTCACTCATGCACTTGTGACCTCCCGTTTAGACTACTGCAATGCTCTCTACATGGGGCTGCCCTTGAGGACCACTCAGAAGCTTCAGCTGGTACAGAATGCAGCCACGCGAGTTCTTTTGGGGGTCTCCCGATACTCCCATGTTACACCTCTGCTCCGTGAGCTGCATTGGCTTCCAGTTGCCTTCTGGGTGAGATTCAAGGTGCTGGTGATGACATATAAAGCCCTACATGGCATGGGTCCGGATTACCTACGGGAGCACCTACTGCCAGTGTCAACTTCCCTCTGTCCTGTACGGTCCCACAGAGAGGGCCTCCTCAGGGTACCACCGGTCAGAGAATGTCGACTGGTGACCCCCAGGGGGAGAGCGTTCTCGGTGGGCGCACCAGTCATTTGGAACCGCTTACCGGCTGAACTACGGATGGCCCCCGACCTTCGCTCCTTCCGGCGTGATCTAAAAACTTATCTATTCGAACAAGCTGGCCTGGTCTGATGGGTTTGGGGTTTTAACATTGTTTTTAACTAACTTACTACATTGGGCGCAATCATTTAACTTTAAATCTTGTATCCTGTATTCTTATTTTTATTGCCCTGTACACCGCCCTGAGTCTTTCGGAAGAAGGGCGGTATATAAATCAAATAAATAAATAAATTTATGCGTTTTCATTTCATTTTGTTTTGGTTTTTGTGGTTAAGGTAAGTTATGAAAGTAGAGCCAGTTTGGTGTAGTTGTTATGGAACTAGACTGAAAACCAGAAACCTTGAATCTTAGTCTTGCTTTAAGCACAAAGTCATCTTGGTGACTTTGAACCAGTCTTCCTTTATTAGCCTTAGGAAGAAAATGGCAAGGTCAAACCACTTCTAAAAATCTTGCCAAGAAAATGGCAGGGACTTCTCCAGGCAGTTAACCAAGTTAACAATAATTTGAAGTCTGTCTGTCTGTCTGTCTATCTAGCTACCAACTACCTACCTATTCTAACTGTTGTAAATAATACCTTGTTTGTTCTGGTTACCATCTAAAATGTCAAAGAGAGATAACTATCTTCAAGCCAAAGTGATTAGTGGAAGTATATTGGAAATGAAGGCTATGGATGGCTATTTTGTATATGTTCATTCAGATTTTATAGGCATGCACATCTTCTGCTACTTGCTATGATTGCCGTATAATGTGCTTTCACAACCCTTGTGAAATACTCAGCTTCAGAAAGATGCCTCAGAGTATGCAGTGTTGCAAATGTAGCAAATGCACCCATTTAAAGTAGCCACATTTTTTCTCAGGTTCATAGGATAATTATGGAGGACAGCTGCACAAAAAATGCAGCTTTTTATAGAGCTGCAAATAAGTGCTATTTGTATATCCTGCTGTACTCTAAAATGCTGTTCTGGAATTGAATCTGAAGGGCTGCATAGTTTTCCCATTTAAAGGAGAATCTATTTTTTAATTAAATTAAAATTTAATGCAACTTAGTTGTATTTAAAATTAATGGTTTGGAAAATATGTCTATATTTTTATTGCATATTTTTTACATTTAAAAAAAATTTGCTCCCTCTTAGATCAGCGTTTGAAGAAGAACCAGAAAATACTCCCTCAACTTTGCTCGAAGAGCATGCAAAATCAGAACAATATGGCACAGCGTAATATTGCCATGGGATTATTCATAATGACTCTCTTATCCTTGCTGGATGACAGTTCAGCCTTCCTGTTGAATCAGCGTCTGAAGGGAAGATTTCAAAGGGACCGGCGGAATATCCGCCCAAACATCATTCTTGTTCTTACTGATGACCAGGATGTAGAACTTGGTAAGAATTAAAGGGTTGTATGATAGTAATTAATAAATATGATATACTTTTCACTGGTCCTAGAGTTCACTTTAGCTAGTTTCTGCTGGTACATAAATTTGTCTAGATCAGAGATGAGGAACCCATATTCAATGGTCTATATCAGTATTTCTGAACCTTGGCAAATGTTAAAATCTATGGAATCCAAAATTATCCAGCCAACATGAGAGTTGATGAGTCCTAGAGTGCTCCACTTGAAGCCACCAGCATTGCCATGTTATATCATTAAAATATGGAAGCAAAACAACCGAATTCTATATTTTAATTTCTGAAGCATTCTAAGCGGTTTTCAGGGATGGGAATAAGAGTGGTTTGGCTCTTCAAAGCTTCCCACACTTCCATCTTTTATCCTTCTCAAAACATGAATAAAGAGCCCTCCCCATTACAGACCAATTCCTTCCAGTGCATCATACCATTTCTGGATGACCTTCTACAGGCCTTCAGAAGGGCAAGATGTAGTATTGATGCTTCAAGCTTCATTCATCCAGGTAAAAATTCATGTGTAAACTAAAACAATCTGGGAATGAACTTGCATTAAAAACACAAATTGCTATCTAATGTTAAATGAAGTTCATTTTGTGCTACACAAATGAATTTCTGTTTGTGCAGTGTGTTTCTCTGCCTTTCCTAACATCTAGTAGATATCAAAGCACAATCTATGCCATATATATATAATTCTTTTTTAGAAAGCAAAGTCATTTGTTTAAATCATTTGTTCAAATGCTTGGAATTGATAGGGACATACTTTAATAGTAAAATAGGCTTTTGTTTCTTTGATTCTAGATTTCTAGGAAATGAGGCAGACTTTGAGAAAGGAATTAGAGCTTCACATTATTAGGTCAGGCTGGCACAAGTTCTAGTTTTGTCTTCATTGCACATCATAAGTGTACTAAAGAGGGCTGTGTTTGTTGCCACACACACTTACATACATATCCACAAATAAATATTCAAAGGATAATATGGAAATAGCAGTAAGACAAGAAAACACATTTAATTATATGTCATATAATTAAAGTTGGAAGAAGACCTGGTTAGTTTTCTTACTGAAAAAGTCACTTTTTCTTTTGTGTAGACAATATTTTACTTGTCTAGAAGAATTAATGTCAGCTTGCCATCTTTCTGACGAAGATGGATCATTTCACTAATTGAAGATTTAATTGTTGAGGAACAAGTTTAATTATGTTGTTCTTACAGTAACAATTTGTAGAAATGATTATCTTAATCTTTGCAAAATTGTTTAAGTACTGGAAATTAGTTATGATAATATCAGAATATTTTTATTAAATTGATGCCATATGTCTAATTTAGAGGTGCCAAATCTCAGCCCCAGAATTTCATGTAGCTTTTGAAAGCCTCTACAGCAGACATGTCAAACACAAGGCCCGGGGGATGGATCCGGCCCGCAAAGTGGTTTCATGTGGCCCTCAAAGCCATCCTGGAAACAGTGAGGGAAGGCCCCCACTGCCTTGGCCCTGGCCCAGAGACCCTCTGTCTGCCAGAGACCCTCAGATCTGTCCCACTCCTGCCCAGGCCCCCATAGGCACCCTTGATGCGAACGATGTAGAGCTGGCCATGCCCACCCAGTAGGCCACGCCCACCCTGGCCCCCTGAGGGCAACTGCAATGCTGATGTGGCCCTCAATGAAATTGAGTTTGACACCCCTGCTCTACAGAACCCAGAAACCATCCCAAAAATAATGCCAATACTAGTGTATCTCCAATTTCCAAATGAGCATCCTTTGAAATGCATTGCATTTTTATTTAATTCTGTAAAAAGTAAAGGAGATGCTGTAAAAGTTACTCAAAATGTTTATACTATAAACATTTTAAAACTGACAGCTTTGGACTTTGCAAGGTGAATAGCTTAGAAACGGTTATTTCTCTCATGTTTTTAATAGACTCATATAAAAAAACATGGTATTAATCATTGTGAGCTGTCCTAAGGAGCACTGCAATAAAACTATTTATTTTTGTGCAATAGAAATTCAAAACACTTTCATTAATACTATAAGAAGAGTCATAGTTATTCATGGGTGGCTTGTTAATTTTGCTGATGTTCCTTTTTTAACATGATTTAAAATCATAAAAATTATTTACATTTCCTTTTAAATTCTTAAGTCATAGAATATATCTACTGCATCAAGGAGGGAAATGTTAGTTTAATGAAGCATTTTTGGGTGAGAATCTTATGTGTCTCAGAGCTAGACAGACCTGTTTTAATAATGCATATTCCAAAAAGCTTTGCACATTATCTCACAGTCTCTTGTGACTAAAATTCAGAGGGTGGTCCTTAAAAATTTATCATGATCTGTTTTATGCCTGCCTGCTTGTCTCTGATGCAATTGGCAAAGTTCTCTGAGCAGTAGAGTTCCTTACTCTAATAATCTGTTGTACTTCTGCTGATTTCAAGCACAATGGCTCATGTGTCCAAACAAATTAAGATCTGCTGGACAAAATGCATCTGACAAAGCCATCTGTGAGATCATATAGTGCTTCAGAATACGAATTGTACTTAAAAATTGGCTTTAGGCTACTGTGTCTAATTTCATTTGTCTGAATGGATATATATATTTTGATGGATACAAGTTCCTATTGCAGTCTGGATCTCTTTCAAATAGAAGTAAACTAACAGTTCTAAAAGTGTTCATTTTTGGGTCTTGCTGCAGGGATGGAATTGAGAAGAATATTGATCAGAGAACTATTACATGGAAAGGCAAAATAGGTGTCTGTTGTTTTAGTTAGAACCCCAGGGTTTTAAACAATATATTGGGTAATACTGAGATATTAATGAACTTAACTTCTGAGGATACATTCTTAAAGGTTGCAGGCATAACATTGTAATTTTTATGAAGTTAACGTATCAATAAAATACTATATCAGTAGATCAGTTCACTACAATTAGTATCTTGCAGTTAAATACTTAACAAATAAAATCATGTTAAACAGCAAAGAATGGCACAAAGAATACCTACTTTTCAACAATAACAATGCACAACTTATATTTAGTGTTTTTAATTCCCCAGCCCTTCTGAAATCAGTGATACATTTTTTTTAGTTATATGTGAAAAAATATAAAAAATCTGGAAAAATTTTGTACTGCTCTACAAGTTAAAAGAGGTTAAAGAGTAAGGAGCAAAAATTGGGATAGGAGGCAATATCTAGCTTTTACTCTAAAGGCAAACGGTCTTCATGTAAATAACCAAATAAATTTTTAACAAGAAATGTTCACCCAAGATATGTAGATAGCAAATATGTAGCGATCGTATAGTTTTATATATAATCACGATCACATAAGGGAAAAGAGTTAAAGTAGTAAACAGACAGTTTTGGATAGTTTCTCCCCTCTCCAATATAATATTTTCAAAGTCAGTGTCATTTCTGGTTGAACAATGCTGCCACTGTATTACTAATAGGAAAAATAAGTATAAATGAGTAAGAAAATACATTGCAGACTAGATTGGTAACTCCAAATCAAAAATCCAAATCTCAGTAATAAATAATTCACTATCACAAACTATACACTTAAATGATCTGATTGGTCTTTATGAGATGGCATAGCATCACATCCATACAAGTCTTTGCAAGATATAGTTACACTTAGTTGCAATATTCCAGTATGTTACATTAAAAGTGGATAAGGACTATGTTATATATTCTTTAAACCTTTGAAAGGCTTGCCCAATGTTTGTTAGGGCATCAGGCATTGTTCAGTATAGTAATGCTGTGCCAATAACTCCTAAAATATATGTATAAATAATCTACAATTAGAGAAGCATATTTCAAGCCTTGTCCTCTACAAATAGCACACCAATATACTTTACAGTATATCAAGGGTCCCCAACCTCCAGGCCAAAACCCAGTGCCAGGCCACAGTCCATTCAGTCCTGGGCCACAGAAGTGGTGGGCGAGTGCGCACACGCAAAACTGTCCCCTCTCCCCTGCCCCTCTGTCAGTCTACCGAGCCAGAAAGGTTGAAGACCCTTGCTGTATATGACCCATGTCTAGTGAAAAATGTTGTGATAAATGCTGGACCACAGCCACTAGGTATGATTTTATTTTTTCTTGGGAGAATGTAAAATTTAGGTTGATAGCCAGAACATTTGTGACTCCTGTCAAAGTATAGAAATCTTCAATCCCACCTAATTTTGGAAAAGCTTTGAATGCTACAATTACAATATGTTGGAGGCATACCCCATGTTTAAATTTTGTACTAAAATAAATATATTTAGGAGTGCAACTTTAATCTAGTTCTGCCTTACTGAAAAGAAATATACTGTTATTCTGCTTGTCTGTGGCAATGAAGAACAATAAGCTCCTATTGTCTTCTGGGGGAGTATTTAAAATAGATGAAAATTGGTATTCAAAATTTTTGTTCAAATACATAAAATTCCTTTTAATCCTTATTCATATTCATAAGGTGGGTTTGTTTCAAATTTACAAAATAGAGGTAACTGGAAAGGGCCACTTTCTTCAGCTGAAACCAATGACTGCTATTCTTAAAAATACCATAGCAGACATTAAATTTGAAAGACATGAACTACTGATATTTGCTACTACTGTACATCACACACATCAAGATTTTTTAGATTTTGGTTTTTGTTTTGTTTTTTTAAAAAGGATATTTTTTAGATTTTATATCCACTTATTTTTTTAAAAAAAAAAAATATAGGATTTACTTTATATTTGCAGTAATCCCCCCCCCAAAAAAAAATGTTCCAGAAATTTGTTTAGGATTGGTATGATTGAAAAGAGCTCCAAAGGTATAGATTACCCATTTTCTGTTTAGGCATTAAACTTATACAAGCTTCTATGTCAGCTACATGTTGATGTTTTATGTCCTATTACAGTGGTGGCGAACCTATGGAATGCATGCCAGAGTGGGTACTTGGAGCCCTCTCTTTGGGCACATGCGACTCGCTCTTTGGCTAAGTTTTCGCATGAAAGCCATTTCTCAAACCCCTTCCTAGCCAAAACAAGCCTCTGGAGTAAGCGCGCTATTTTCAGCTTTGAATTATATCAAATCTGACACCAGAAACAGACTAACAGATGACCTGAGTGCTGCATATGTTGCTTTCAAACTTACAAAGTATAAACCAAGGTTAGATAAATTATCAGCATGCATACAACAGCAAAAATTGTATTAATTGTTCAAAAGAATGCCAAATGCAAACCTTTAGCTTTCAGTAAAAAGTTGTTTATATCATTCAAAGCTTTCTTATTGTGTTTTTCTTTTAAGACAAAAGATGTTAATGTTTGAGTTGTTTTCTCTAGACTAAAACCTCAGTATTCAGATGAAATTGCCGTGTTGGCACTTTACGATAAATAAGTGGGTTTTGGGTTGCAGTTTGGGCACTCGGTCTCTAAAAGGTTCGCCATCACTGTCCTATTACCGTATATACTTGAGTATAAGCCGAATTTTTCAGCCCACTTTTGGGGCTGAAAAATTCCACTTCGGCTTATACTCCAGTCAACAAAAAAACTTACCGAGGACTTGTGCGCGGCCGAGGCTTTGGAGCTTCCGGGATCGCGCTCACCTCTCCCAAGCCGCCGTCCGGAGACCTGCCGAAGTTTGGGGAGGTTTGGGGAGGTGCGCGCGCACCTCCCCAAACCTCCCCAAACGAAGCCGGGTCTCCATTCCTCTGCCCCCTGCCTGCCTGCTTCTTTCCACAGCGGAAAGAAGCAGGCAGGCAGGGCTCGGAGGAACGGAGACCCGGCGACGTTTGGGGAGGTTTGGGCGCCTCTCCAAATATCCCCAAACGTCGCCGGGTCTCCGTTCCTCTGTGCCCTGCCTGCCTGCTTCTTTCCACAGCGGAAAGAAGCAGGCAGGCAGGGGGCGGAGGAACGGAGACCCGGCGACGTTTGGGGAGGTTTGGGCGCCTCCCCAAACCTCCCCAAACGTCGCCGGGTCTCCGTTCCTCCGCCCCCTGCCTGCCTGCTTCTTTCCGCTGTGCAAAGAAGCAGGCAGGCAGGGCACAGAGGAACGGAGACCCGGCGACGTTTGGGGATATTTGGAGAGGCGCCCAAACCTCCCCAAACGTCGCCGGGTCTCCGTTCCTCCGCCCCCTGCCTGCCTGCTTCTTTCCGCTGTGGAAAGAAGCAGGCAGGCAGGGCACAGAGGAACGGAGACCCGGCGACGTTTGGGGATATTTGGGGAGGCGCCCAAACCTCCCCAAACGTCGCCGGGTCTCCGTTCCTCCGCCCCCTGCCTGCCTGCTTCTTTCCGCTGTGGAAAGAAGCAGGCAGGCAGGGCACAGAGGAACGGAGACCCGGCGACGTTTGGGGATATTTGGAGAGGCGCCCAAACCTCCCCAAACGTCGCCGGGTCTCCGTTCCTCCGCCCCCTGCCTGCCTGCTTCTTTCCGCTGTGGAAAGAAGCAGGCAGGCAGGGCGCAGAGGAACGGAGACCTGCCGACGTTTGGGGAGGTTTGGGGAGGTGCGCGCGCACCTCCCCAAACCTCCCCAAACTTCGGCAGGTCTCCGGGCGGCGGCTTGGGAGAGGTGCGCGCGATCCTGGAAGCACCGAAGCAAGTCCTCGGTAAGCTCTGGGCGGTCACTTGCTTCGCGTCTCCTGAGGGAAGGGGGGGCGACTGGAGCAGGCGTGTTTCCTCGCCTGCTGGGCACCGCGATTTGCCCGGGGAACGCACGGGCCCCGAATAGCAGCGTGGAGCGAGGAAGCGGACAGCCAGGGCTTCCCGGAGAGCCAAGGCCACACAGGGTATTCCTGTGTATTCAGGCTTGCAAAATGGCGGATCGAGCCTCTGCTGGCGGCAGAGGCTTGCAGAACGGTGGATCGGCTTATACTCGAGTCAACAACTTTTTCCAGTTTTTGGGGGTGAAATTTGGGGTCTCGGCTTATACTCGAGTCGGCTTATACTCAAGTATATACGGTAGATTGCCATTAGCATAGTTTTGCATTGGTGTTCATATATATATATATATATATATATATATATATATATATATATATATATATGTGTGTGTGTGTGTGTGTGTGTATTATATATAATAATATATGTTTATAATTATATGTATATAATTTATATTTATAACAAAACTTCAATTTTATTATACATTATATATAATAAAACTACTAGTTTCTATTCTCCAGAATTCATTCATTCAGTTCAGATTCTTCAAGAGTTGGTGATAATGGTGTGATTTCTCTAATAAAATGCAACCTGGTGAAAAAAGCAGCTCAATGGAGGTCAATAATTAGTATTATAGGTTGTAATGTGTCACATATCCATTAAATCTGTACTGCACAAAAGGTTTTCTTGTTTCATTTTGTAATGTATGAAATGCTTTCCATAAGTTAGAAATCATACCAATTAAATATGCTCAGATTTCACTGTGAAAAGTGGGACTGGGAAAATCTGAGAATTTTATATCCTGGGGGCTATCAGAGCCTCTTAGTGATTGCATGCTAAATTTCTGTCTCCCAAACCAAATCCAGACATTTTCAGACTATGCTGGTTCAGAAATTTGAAAAGTTCCTATAATGTTTGTCTAGAAAAATACAGAGCTTCTACAATTAGGTAATTGCTATGTTGCAAAATATATCTTTCATAGTGAAAGTTTTTCTTTTATGTAATTTGTAGTTGCTAACAAACTATAACAATTGGAATTGGATTACAACTAAAGCAAAGCAAATTTCTTTGTTTCTGTTTGACCGTTCATCATTTCCAGACTAAAAGTGGTAAAAAACAGAGCAGACATTTTAACAAAATGGGCAGAAGGGTGACTACTGTAAATATCCTGCTCTATAATTCTGCTTCTAGATTTTTCCCTTTACTTCTAAGCCAAGTTTCTTGCTATTAAGACTGCAAGAATATATGGAAAATGCCTCCTAAGATCCTAAAATAGTCAGACAGAACTCTATAGGAGTTCATAGAATTAAGTAGTAGATAGAGATTTCAGTGTATAACTCTTATCTTTCTTTGGGATCTGCAATGAAAGAATAAGATTTGTATAACAGACATATGTACCATGTTTTCTCTTTATGGAGAATTTGCATTGTAGGATTGAGTGAGAATATGTATAATATATACATATGTATATATGTATAATATATACATAAACAAGTTTCAATGTATATGTGTTTGAAAGCAAGACTGATGTAGAAACTTTTCATGTATGTAAGGCATTAACCTCTTTATAGAAAATTTCTTGTTTTTCCACTTTACAGAACAGGATGCCAGTGCAATGTCTGCATGTTACCTAGTATAATATATTATAGGGAACCAAGAGACCAAGCATCATCCCTTGCATATTGGCACTGCTTCCATTCCAGTGCATTCCAATGCATTAAAAACATTTTGAAGACAACCTTGAAATTGAGCCTTGGTGGAGCAGTGGGCTAATGCCTCCTTAAGTAATACCAGCTGCCTGCAATTAGTGCAGGTTCGCATCCCACCAGGCTCAAGGTTGAGTCAGCCTTCCATCCTTCCAAGGTAGGTAAACTGAGGACCCAGATTGTTGGGGGCAATTAAGCTGACTTTGTAATAATGCCGCTTGGGGTGTGTGTGAAAGCCCTAATAAGCAGGCATATACATAGTCTTCGGAGAAGGGCAGGATATAAATGGAATTTTTTTTAAAAAAATTCCATTTGGGCCAACCTCAAAATAAAGAAAACTCCACCCAAAGTTTCCAACATTTTTCTGAAATAAGAAAAAAATGCCTCTTGCCTAGTTCCATACTATGTGCAAAAAGAAAATAGAATTAATTGGATACACATGCTTATCCATACATATGTTGTATGCATTTGTTGTGGTCATACACAAAGAAATTAAGAGATTCCTACTATGGGAAGCTGAAAGGGATCAAGCAACCTTTCTTCTTGAAAGACTAGGAGGTTGGGGGCCAGAAAGAGTAATAAGGCAGGTTATTTAAGTTAAGAAACCAAAATGAGTAAAAATTTGTTCAGATCTCAAACACAGCAAATTTGATGTGATTACAGAAGCTTGAAGCAGCTTTTCATCTCCTACAGAGTCCCATAATACCATTGATTTACCCAAATACCTGAATAAATATTTTAGAAGATCCCAGCATATTTAGAATATCTGGATGATTTAAATTCTATTAATCTTATGTAATGTCCATTTTTTCATGATATACAAAAATAAATATGGTTTAAATATAACATTACTACTAAACATTGCAACATAACTGTTAAACTGTCTGGAATAGTTTGTCTCTTTCAGAAATAAATATTTTGCTTAGTTTAGTGTGCCCAATTAACAGATAAGTAATGATGTTCCACAAAAGGAATGAATCAGCTGTTTGGGAGATTTTATTTCCTCTTGCATCACTTGTCTTGGGAGACAGGATAAAGGAAGGAAGTTTTTGTTGGATGAGTTGCCATTGTTTTAAAATATTTAAAGCCAATCTTTTTAAGACTGTAACAAAAGGGAATGTTTACCTTTCACTAATCTCCCCTTTGGATTAGCTCTCAAACTAGAAAGATTATAGGTTTCTGAACTAAGGACTGTTGATCTGTAGGCTCTTGTCATTACAGCGGATTTATTAAAAGAAGTTAGTGTCCGCAAGGGGAGACATAACACGTTGTATTATTTCAATAAAAATGACTTTGTCATTTTAAAGGGTTATTAAAATTATGTTTTAATAATAGAATAACAAAAGATTGATGAAACCTTGGTTCATTAAAGAGGAAGGAGGCAGAGCTGACAAGATTATGAGATTAACCTTTTAATAGTTTAATTAATTATAAAATTTCACCTAAAATGTCTGCTACATTTTTAAAAGAGGATGGAATAACAGGAAATAAGTACATAAGTACATAAACATTTTTACTATGTTTTTATGTTGTAAACCACTGGGAAAAATTTGTATTGAATCTGGCAGTATCTAAAACACAACAAATCAATAAAAAATAACATTTCAGAAATTACTTTCTATTGTATGATTAATTTGAGCATACATACTTTTTGCCCAAGAAGGCATTGTAAATAAGTTAATAACATAGTATCTAATAAGAAGAACAGGAAAATCCTTTTCAGCTGTTTCCTCCATTGCAAATTCTTCACATGAATTTTTCTGGGTATCACTATAATTAATGGCCCTTCCTCTAATTTGCATTTGGGCAATAATTGTGTATAGCAGATGTGACTCAACTTATATCCAGGATATACTGTTTTATACTATTGTCTGTTTTCAATGTCTGTTGCTGCTAAGAGATCATTTGGAAATTCCAAAGTTTATAACTTTCATCTTGTAGTCTATTTTGAGGTTTGGGGAAAAAAAAGAGTTTAGGCAAATGAAATTCAAAATGCATACGTGCATGAATTCCTTTTTGGTCTGGATATTTTGTACAATATATCTAAAAATGAACAACCAGTTGAGAAATAGTCCTTCACTGCCATTGCAAATGTACTCTTTTGGAAATGAACTTTTCCTTTTATCAGTAATTTGTACACCATACTGAATATAGAAACTAATCAACCACATGCATTTGTAAAAATCTTTAGGACAAATTAAAATTTGAAGTACAACTGATACAGATCAAACAATTGTGGCCTAGAAATCACAGGAAATAGTCAATGATGAACATTTTTATAGTCTATTAATTATTTTTAGTTTATAATTTAAGAGTTTGATAGATAGTCATTCACCATGAACTCAATGATGCTTAATTAATGTAGTGGCATGGATTTTAATTGTACCAATTTCTTTGGCTATAGTATGTATTTTGTACACTACAGTTACAATAAGAGCTGGAAATGGGGATGGGCATGACCTTTCCTCTTGCTCAATAGTTGATCTTTGCTAAATGAAAAAATCTGATGGGCATTTTCCTTGGATGTGCTTGAACGTGAGCAACATTTCTACTACTTGATTAGGAAGTGAAGATGTGAAGCACCAGATTGGAGACAGATCATCTTAAAATAGATTTATTTATATAGTCACTAAAGATTCACAGTGATAATGAATCTTATCTATGAAATCACATTTCAGGAAACAGAATAGCTCTATCTGTTGAGATTGTCTTGCTTGATTATTTTGTTTTGTTTCTTTAGGTTTTTTTCTTTGTGTCTGATATGCTTCTTTAGATTTAAAGCTTCAAGCTTAACTTGCTGACAATTTGGAACTGACATGCTGTTGTGCTATTTCTGTAGCATACTGTTAGCTTGAATGTTAATATTGGATTGTTTGGGTTTGTTTGTTAAACCTTCAAAGAGTTTAAAACATCAAAGCTTTTAGTAAATGTATACTTTTGCAGGAATAAATAACAAATGTGTCACCAATTTTCCTTTGCTTAAATGACTTTGTCGTGATTGGCTCCTTTGACTTGATACTTAGGATGAAACTTCTGCATCTGATAAAACTTGTCTTTTTCTACATGATATCGTTTGTCTTTCTTCAGGTTCAATGCAAGTGATGAATAAAACAAGGCGCATTATGGAACAGGGAGGTGCTCACTTCATCAATGCATTTGTGACAACACCCATGTGCTGTCCATCCCGCTCTTCTATTCTTACAGGGAAATATGTCCACAATCACAACACCTACACCAACAATGAAAACTGCTCATCTCCGTCCTGGCAAGCCCAGCATGAAATTCGCACATTTGCAGTATACCTCAACAACACAGGGTATAGGACAGGTAAGATCAGTGCAAAAAGCTGGCTTCTTTATTCAGACCCATGCTTTAGTGATGAGGTTGAAAATGTATGTATTATATTTGCCATATAAAACTGAATTTCACATATGCTAAAAAAATAATCACTCCCAAACTGTTGCTCTGCCAATGTTTTATACTTCATCTTCTAGAACTTGCATCAACTTTGATATTTTGGTCTAGAGTAAGAGGGATCAAAGATTCATGTCTGCTGTTAATCATCAAAGCTTAAGGTTGCTGTGAACCTTTCACTCTTTCTCAACACAATTGACCTCAAAGATTTCCATTGTGGGAGAAATTTAGAAGAGGAAGTGCTTAGAACACTGTCTTAAGCGGCTTGGAAAATGGATGAATGATAAATAAATAAATAAATCACATTATGGATAAGAAAAGATAATGGAAGTTTCCTTAGTGTGAAATAAAATGAAGCGGGTGTTAAGCACAATTAAAGGATTTGACTTGAAGACAGATCTACTCAAATCACCAGGAAGTTTTTCTTTGAAATGAATGAGAATTATGCAAGGATCTAGTAATGCAGTTGCACAACTTCCATTAATTTTATACTTGTAACTGGGAAAGGCAAATTCCCAGGGTATTACATCTCATTTTTGTCCGTAAGTGTGGAAAAGGGTGGTATTTAAATTCTGCCATGGAAACCAAACATGTTTTGGGACAACCTTGGAAAATAAGACTATTCAATGCAAAAACAAAAGGGGTCTAAATCACAGCTATCCAAGAGTTTCATCCAATATATTTCACTAAAATTTGATTTTGATGGTAAAGGTGAACAATGTTTAGACTTTGAACAGTCATACATTTCATGTTTCTTTTAGCATTTTGCCCTTGTTCTTTCAGCAGCAGGCCTGCAATCATCAGGGTTTTGCTCCTGCAACTCCAGGTTCCAAATCTTTTAAGCCTATTTCCTACAGCTTTTGAAATAGAACTTGATATTTTTAAAGTCAAGATATCTATCCCTATCTATCCTGCCAGGATTTTGTTCCTTCTTTATGATCTATTTATTGACTGCAACATACCACTTACTCCACTTTTATCTTTTAACAAATTTTATATTAGTCATGTACTTTGACTTCTGTATTGCTGACCTATTGCTACTGTTCCTGCTGCATACATCATCAGAGATTTGATAATTCAGCCTTTTTGCTGGAGGGTGGGGAGAGGGGAAAGACTTGATCCAGAAAAGAAAGTGAAAAGGACAACAGGCTTATCTTCTTTTGCTACCTACAGTACACTGATTGGATATTTATTCCTGATTTGTAAAGATGCCCAGGTGCATCTTGCTTGGCTCTTAATGTTAAATTACTTTAACTGTACAACATGTCACTTTGTCTTGTTTTATTTAGCTTTTCCTTAAACATAGAAGCTCAGGGTCCCAATCCAGTTTATGGTCACTATAGGTAGCCAGAATAATTTTAATTTTACTTGTCCATGGCCACTTCTTCTGAAATAAACATTACAACTATCCATGCATTGGTTTTAAACTTTTTAGATGTATTTAAACCCTAAAAGAGAAGGATGTGGAGAAAATTGTGGCTGAAGAGAAGGTCTGAGCATTCTAACATCTGCCCTGTGTTACAGCCTGACATCTAGGCTGCAAGCAGGCATAATTATCTTCAAGAAGTAATAAAAAGTAGCCATGTATTATAAAGTAGCATGCAGGCCTACAGCAAGCTGCCAAGAAAATGGGAGCTGGCAGAGAGACTAGCATTACTACACTTATTAAAAGCAGGCATAAGCATTTAGTTCTCTTGAATGCTGTTAGGCAGAGGAAAGGCCAGGTGAGAGACACTAAAATCGGTGGCCCTTTTCCTGAAGAACCATTGTAAATGCTAGTATCATCATATCTAGGCTACAAAAAGCCTGAAATATCTATTAGGTAGCACCAATAATTGATATTTATTTTGTATCACTTTGCTGCTAACTAGTTTTTGCCTGGATTTTTGCAGACCAGATACATTGGCCCTGTATTATCAGGAAATCCCAATTTAATTCAATGTTTTCTGAGAATTTAAGGGGCTGCAATCCCAGCATAGTTTTTGATGCTGATGGTTTTCACTATGAGAATTTACCTTCAAATACAATCTTAAAGCAGTGAATTCAGATTAGAAGAAAAGAAAATTAAATTAAACATTACACATGTTTGGGGGACACTAAGAGTTGTTTAACAATGCAACAGATTGTCTTATAAAATCATGGACTCCATCTGAAGGTAGTAATGGACTGAATGGGTGCTGTATCAGAACTGCTGTAATCATTCACTTCTGGCGTGAGCAAGGACACAGATCAAGATGTGTTTTGCTTTTGTTACTTTGTCCGTTTGGTACACCTAACTATGTTCAATGCTAGAAGTTGATTATAAAAGGATAAGTTGTTAGCAAGAGAATTATTGAACCACTATTTCAAACAACAGTGATATATTGTTTTTTTCTTTTTCTTCACCACATGATTACTTTTCATATTTTGCTCTTAAAGACTATCAAAGACACATAATGTATATGCTGTTTTGACTTTTGTCTCTATTGAGTAGGTTTTACAGGTTTATTTCAAATACCTGCAAAATTCTCTTGATCAATAAAACAAAAGCAATGTTTAGATTCCCATAGGAAGCAAATTACAACTCTACCACTGGAAATTGCTGGAAGGACAATTATCTATTATTTAAACTAATAATAATTAAGTAATTACTATAATTAGTTATAATTATGAATTATAATTGTATTATATTATTATATCAAATATATATTTATATACTATAATGTTAATAGATTAACAATATATTAGATATAATTAATAATTAAATAATAATTAAAATGACTTTCAAAAATTACCCTCCATGTATTTCTTATAACAATTCAATTCTACACTTTTTTCAAGGAACTAAAGAGTTCCTGTGTGTAAAGCCATTTTATTCTAACAAGTGCCTGGTTATAAAGATTGTACTTTGTGTTGGACATTTTTGATATTTATTTTATATTACCTTTAATCAGTAATTTTATTTTTTTCTATTCCTGTTCAGAATTTTGTTGCCTTCAGTGATCACTGAAACAGAAAGGCAAGGCATAAAATCATGAAAAATAAAATTATTTATTTAGTTCTTTCAAGTCAGTCTTAACTCTTGGTGACTTAATGGACAGGTCCATGCAGTTCCCTTGGCAACATTTTTTGGAAGTAGTTTGCCATTGCTTACTAACAGGATGTTTTTCGACTTCTCAGTCTCGGGCCAAAAAAGGATGCCTGGCCCAAAATCACCCAGCTGGTTTCTTGCCTAGTGAAAGACAAGGACTTAGCTTTTTCCACCTTAAACACCTCTTAAGAAGATGGGTGGCATATAAATTTAATACATACATAAAAATAAATAATTACTACATCACACTGGCTCCCAATTGCTGATCAGTGGTTGAAGGCTGGAAAATGAGTCATAGGCCTCATTGGTTCAACCTAGTCTTTCTTTTCTGTTTGATAGATCTTTGACTTTTGTATTTTAAAACATACATTTGAATCAACTTTTGCATAAACTGTTCCTTTAAACAGTATTTGTTTTTCTTTTTCTGCATCTGATTTTGTGACAACATCCTCCTAATAAAGAAGGGTTTGTCTTGTCTTGTATTGTCTCACAGATTGCTCCACTCTGCTTTCCATCATTCCACCACCTCATTCTAATAGATGTTTGCAGATATTTTGTCTCTACTTTAAAATATTATTTTAAGGGGTTGTTTTATTTGTACTATAAGATTACTTTCTTGGCAGCCATGAGACCAAAAGGGATGTAAAAATATCCAAATGGATGCAATTCCAGAAGAATTTGTTACAGATGTGCAAAGTAAAAAGTATGGATTTGAAAAGTAAAAGGTGATTTAGAATGCATGTCTTCATGTAGCACATAGGGAAACATCTTAAAGAATCTCTGATTTTTTTCCTGAGTTCATGTGATCTAGACACTATGACATATTTCCAGCAGATGCTACATGGTCACCCATGTGCATTGTAAATCATCTCTTTCCATTTGTATCTGGATTACTGCAGAATCCTACATTTTATATTGCTAATGATCCACCAATATTACTAGAAACTTGGTACTCTGTAAGTATATAGTCATATTCTTCTATGCAGAATAAATGAATATGTCATATTATCAATATTTCATAATCCAATATTGTCTATATGTCTGTATGTTTATGTGTCAAACCATGCACTATGAGTGTGAAGATCAAGATTTCAAATATAAAATTTGAGCCTTCACATATGTGGGTACATGGATAGTGCCTGTCAGAAACACCTTGAACTAAATATGTCTTTTCCCAAAATTGTATGTCAGTTGGAAAGGGCAACTGCACAAGCCCCAGGAAAAGATGCAGATGCTTTAAGGTGTTTCTAGCAAGTGCTATATGCACAACTAGAGTCATAGCTCTCCTGTTTACCTTTGTATTCCATTATTACATACAAAGACAAAATGCCTACCTCTTTGTTGTTTGCATACAAAACAAAATTTGCCACTCCCTCTGTATTGGCCATGATTGATCAGGACAAATCTTGAAAGTGTTCTGTTGGTCAAATATCAGCTAATAGCTTTCCATAGAGTAGCTGGTCTAAACGTTTTTCCATTACTGAATGTAGGAATCCATACACATTTTCCTCAGAGCTTGTTTTTTCATGATGAATATGACTACTATGTGGAAATGTCAGTGTTGAGGTAACCAGATATTAAATCTGCATTGTTGCATATATGCATCTATTCCAAAAGAGACAGAGATCTTGTAGGCATAACAGCTCTGTTCTTAAGGGGAGTTTCCTATCTTTGCTTTTATTACACGGAATGGGAAGTTAGGCAGGAAGACATTATATGTAAACATGTCATGTTAGTTGAAGGATTAATCTGAGGAAGTTCTGCCACAGTGGCTGAATCACCTCTGCAAAAAAGAATGGCTGGTCATACTCTTGAATCAAAAGCATATAAAAATAATTGAGGAACAAACAAAGGATTCTTACAGTAGTGGTTTCTTGGTATCAGAAACCAAAGAAAGATTCTTGTATAAACAATTACAAAACAAATGTTCCCTCTTTTGCTTTTTCGTAATTGGGTGCAACTTCCTTCCAAGAGGGAGCATTTAAAATGATGAATGTTGTTATAGAAGACAAACATGAGGGAGTGGTGCTTGTTTTCTCAAATCCCTCTAGAAATGCTGTTTTTATATTCATTTTGATTGGGGTGAAAATGAAGCTCAGCTCCCCCCCCCTTTGCAGCTCCATTTGCAGGCTTATAGATGCAATAGGTATGATTACTTTCTTGTAAAGATCACTTTTTTATAAAGGACTGATGACTTCCTTTTTCCCTTTATTGACCTACATGCCTGTTAGAATATTTTTGTTTCATTTTATAGTTGTGAATATAAATGGCAAAGAAGAAACTGTATTTACATAGGAGAGTTTGAAATAAGTAAACATATATACTAGAATTTGACATATATTGAACAGGAAATAATATTGACAGTAAATCGGATTTCAGATCTACTGTTTTGAAAAGTGTTAGTAGCTTCAAAAAAGTATCCCTTCATTTTATTCAAAAATATTTTCCTTTGCATTGCCAGATATTTCAGCAAAACAGAACTGACTACTGAGATAAGTAAAGTCATGGCATACATTATATAATGTCTTCACTCTTATGCAGCTTTATTTTCTCTTAACAAATACAACAATGCAAAACTGTGATATTTATTACATCTCATCTATTATATGATTCTGTTGACTAGAGTTTTACATATCCATGAAGCTAATGAACTAATGAGCAGGAAAAAAAATATAGACAGTGCTTTAATAGATAAGAACAAAAGGTCAAGCAATCAGTACAGGTATAGTATTGGTCAGGGGTAGGCAACCTCGGCTCTTTTATAACTCGTGGACTTCAACTCCCAGAATTCCTGAATCAGCTATGCTGGGAGTTGAAGTCAGCTATGCTGACTCAGGAATACTGGGAGTTGAAGTCCACGAGTCATAAAAGAGCCGAGGTTGCCTATCCCTGGTATAGGTGGTACCTTGCTCAATAGTAGTAACTGTGAGAGGGTTCTTGGAGTCCTAGTGGACAATCACTTAAATATGAGCCAGCAGTGTGCTGCAGCTGCCAAAAAAGCCAACAGTGCTAGGCTGCATTAACAGAGGGATAGAATCAAGATCATGTGAAGTATTAATACCACTTTACAATGCCTTGGAATACTGCATTCAGTTTTGGTCACCATGATGTAAAAAAGATGTTGAGACTCTAGAAAGAGTACAGAGAAGAGCAACAAAGATGATTAGGGGACTGGAGGCTAAAACATATAAGGAATGGTTGCTGGAATTGGGAATTGGGTATAATGAAGAGAAGGGCGAGGGGTGACATGATAGCAGTGTTCCAATATCTCAAGGGCTGCCACAAAGAAGAGGGAGTCAAGCTATTCTCCAAAGCACCTGAAGGCAGGAGAAGAAGCAAAGGATGGAAACTAATCAAGGAGAGAAGCAACCTAGAACTAAGGAGAAATTTTCTGAGAATTAGAACAATTAACCAATGGAACAACCTGCCTCCAGAAGCGGTGAATGCTCTAACACTGGAAGTTTTTTTAAGAAGAGTTACTACAAGGTGTATTCAAAATCATATTCTGCATATTCAAAACCATATTCTGCATATGGTGGTAAATGATTTGCTTGTTGTAACTTGAATCAGCAAAGAGTCAACATTATCAACTTTTCTATGGATTCCAGACACTGATAATTCATAACTGAAAACATGCATACATCAAGTATGTGTGTGTGTGGTGACAGATTACTATATGTCAGGTGTGTCAAACTCAATATCATTGAGGGCCGCATCAGCATTGCGGTTGTCCTCAGAGGGCCGAATGGGCGTGGCCAGGGTGGGCGTGGCCTACTGGATGGGCGTGGCTAGAGTGCATATGGCCTACTGGATGGGCGTGGCCAGCTCTACATCGTTGGCATCAAGGGTGCCTATGGGGGCCTGGGCAGGAGTGGGACAGATCTGGGGGTCTCTGGCAAAAGGAGGGTCTCTGGGCCAGGGCCAAGGCAGTGGGGGCCGTTCCCTCACTGTTTCCAGGATGGCTTCACGGGCCGCATGCAACCACTTTGTGGGCCGGATCTGGCCCCCGGGCCTTGTGTTTGACATGTCTGCTATATGTTATGCCTACATTAAGACAACTCTCCAGAATACCACTATTTTGAAGTGGACTTGTTAATTGTGCCTGACAAAAATAGGTAAAAATGGTAAAATTGTATTGCAATCTGATTGCATAGGGAGGAATTTTGCTCAAAGCCAAACAGATCAAAAGTATAGACAGCAGAACTGTATTATCTGAGGTTGCAGAATAAGTCACAGCCAAGCACAGGGACATTGCTCTCTTAAGTCACAGTTCTGTTTGCTGACTCCTAGCCACTAAAACTAGGTTACTTCCCACTGAGTCTTCTCAGGTTATATTGCATATATTATTGAAAAGAAAAAGCCAGTGTTCTCTTCTAAATTAAGAAAAAGGATGAGTTATTCTGTAGAACAAGGGTCCCCAATCTCCAGTCCATGGACTGGACCAGCAACCAGTCCACACAAACAAGCAAAGCCCCATCCGTGGGATGCAGGCAGCACACAAAACCATGCACCCTCCAGTCCACGGAAAAATCTTTCTCCATGAAACTGGTCCCTGGTGCCCAAAGGTTGGGGACTTCTGCTGTAGAAGATACTCCTAGGACCTAGGATAACACTGAATAATACTCTAGTGATTTTATAAAGATGCAGTTTCTGAAACATCAGACATGTGTTTAAAGGTGCATAAGAAATCTGATTGAGAGGTAATCATTGGCCCAAGATCACTCAGTGAACTTTATGACTAGGTGGAGATTTGCATTTATATCTTCAGGACTTCATTCCTGTTCTTTATTAACAACACCTTGCCAGCCCTATTATATTACTGAAACAATTATATTTTTTCTCATGCTCCCATGCTGTGCGTAGAACTCCCAGGTGGAATATCATCTAGATAACTGTGGACCAGATTCATGCTTTTTTTTTACCTTACTAATGAAGGTGAACGTGCGTTTCCCAGGATAATGCTGGAGGATCCAATCTGAGTCAGTCACGGGAACCAGAGGTTTTGCCTTCCGATATTTCAAACTCGTGCTGGAGCCCCCATCCTCAAGGAACTTCTCTCTAGCAGAGCTTGTGCTGTTCTGGGTGTAGCATTTATATGGTGCCTGTTGTATATGACTTTTTAGATGCTGATTGGGGTGTGTTGATGGCTAGCTTTTAAGTAATTGACTATTGTTTGCTTGTGTTGCCATCCCCCACTTTTTAAGCACTTGATAAGCCGGTGGTAAATCTGCACTTGACTGACTAACAAGGGGCCTGTTTCCCAGGCTTCAATCACTTCCCTGGCTGTTTTTCTGTCTGCTCATCCAGCAATCTTAGTAGCTGCAAAGTTGAATGTGTGTCCACTCATTACAGAGTGAGGCTACCTTAGTTTTTTTAGCCTAGTTTCAGCAAAGTTTTACATGATATTTTACAAACATTCCCTGAGATTATTCAAGATGTATGTGTGTTTATTTACATTCACATTCTTGTTTCATCCTCCCTTCCCCATATGGACTTAAAAAAAATGAGATTTTAGTAGAACTTCAAAAATAATAATTCTAGTGCTTTTTGCTCTGCCTAGTATCATGTATATGATTATACTATAGAAATACTATAGAAGTAGTCACGCTGAGACTATTGGGCAGGTTTCTTTCTTTCCAGCCAAAATACATATATAGCTATAAAATGTAGCTGAAGAATCAATACAAACATTTAATGCTCCCTTGTGTTTTCCTGAAACCATTATATGTCTGTTATTTTTAACAAAATATACCTCTGTTTGGTGCATTTTTAAATTGTCTATTTTCTAGAAGGCTCTTCCTTTTTTTCTCCCTTGCTAATGTACTGTTCTGAGGGGATGCCAGCACCTGCATTTAAAAAATAATGTTCTGTCGTATTGATTTGTCATTTCAGCCAAGAAATAATACCTAGTTTGAGATTTGCTTTTAAAGTAATCAACTTGAAGTCTTCAAAACAAGAACCTAGGTGGACAATTTATCAAAGGCCTTCTACAGTCCATGATAAATTTCAATCCTATAAATACCACATCAGTATAAAAAAACTTATCAGATTATTGAACTTGAGCCTTTAAAAAAGAATAATATATATTCCCTAAAAAAGAATGTGCTTCGAAATTCTCCATCTGCAATAAGTCACACATTCCCAGTTCTGCTCTCATTTGGATGTTAGGAGCCAAACTGTACAGGACATAGATTTAGGCTCTTGTTAGTCTTTTGAGGTACAGTTATAAAATGCACCCACTGGGAAAAAATAGTTTTTTTTTTTCTCATCCTTTTCATCTTTGGAGAAGTCCTTCCTTCGCACTAAGGAAAGCACTTGCTTTCTCCTACCATGTTTAGTTGATAGAAACAGTTTAGGAAAGAAATTCAACAAAAAAAAATACCACAAAGAAAAATAGTATCTTAAACTACCATCACTGCAGAGAAATTTTATCTTTCAGAATCAAAGATCACAATATGTAGACTACATAATTGCGCCCTCACCATCTTGGATTTTACCAGATCTGTATGTGAATCAACCTGATTTACATTTTCTTTTTAAAAAATCAAATTTCAGAAACAGGTTGCAACAGACTTAGGAACATTCATGTGACCAATGGAGCTAAGCAGTGATGAAAAATACATTCAGGGTGGTTTGCAAAACATGAAGGTAACAATCAAAATAACAATTTACCACCAAGAAAAACAGTAAGGCCTAGTGTTACAATTGTATTGTAATAACTGTAAAGTAAAATAGTTTTGAAAAATAAATGTTGAGATGAAATTATGATAAATTAAAAGCTTGTTTAAACTTAAAACAAACAATTTAAGATGAGTTCTCTTTCTTTAAATATTGTTGGAACTGTTAGTTTAGGTCTTTCATATCAAAACAAGTTTTTGACCTGAGGAAGGGATCAATAATATTAAGAAGATAGGTGTGATCATGTGATCCAAACCCCTCTTATTTTTATGTGCATCATATATGTTGAGATAATGATGATTATGCAGTCCCGGCTGCTATCTTTTATTTTAACTACCCTGAAGATACCCTTGCTTTGAACTCATCCTGTTGTAAACAAGCTGAAGTCATATCTGTGACCAGCCTCAAACCCAGTAAAATGGACTGCAACGTTTGGCACTCAGTTCAGGTTCAGATTTCAAAAATCAGAGATTTGTTAATTAATAAAGTTAATAAGTCCTACAAATTCTAATAGAGAATACATAGAGCATCTTACCAAGCAATGAAGACTAGTTACGGTCTGAAAAAAAATCATAAAAAGAGGAAAATGGATAGAGATTGAAAAAAGAAAATGCAAGCATTAATTCTTAATTTGTTTAGCTTCTTATACAGCAATAACCAGCAGAGACATAGCTCTAACACTATATAGGCTTTGATGACACCAGATTTTGTGGGACTTCTTCTCATAGCTCTTCCACCTCTTAAGTGGAGCTTTCAGAAAGCAAACCCATTTAAGGTATTTAGGTTGGTTGATTCCAAAGTGTTGGAACATAAAAGCAAAATAAAAATGGGATTGCAGAGAGCTGAGAAGTCTTACCTGTTACATGAGTTAGGAGTTAAACTACCAAATAAAGTTCAATATGAGCAGCAGCAAGACAGGATAGGATAGGATAGGATCTGTGCTGACAGTGATAGATCAGGGATCTTGGGGTCATGGTAGATGTAAATGTCAGCACAGTAGATAGCTGCTGTAAAATAAAACCATGTATATATTGCAGTACTGTGTACCATTCTGACCACCATATCTGGAAAGTGGGTATTTTAGAACTGGAAAAGATACATAAAAGGGAAACAAAAATGACTTAGGGGAGCTACAGCAATTCCCCTCATGAGGGATGTCTGAATTTTTACCTTGGAGCTAAGGCAAGTAATTGGAGATATAGCAGAGATACTGTATATAAGATTAGACATTGTGTAAAAATATGAAGGGGGCAGCCTCTTCCTCTCTCTCAAAATGTTAGAACTTGTTAAATTTAATTGTGATGGGACTTGGGGACCAAAGACAGGAAATACTTTTATACACTAAGCACAATCAAACTTTGGGGTTCATTGCTTCTGACTGTTCCAAAAGGGGGAACAAATTAATGGATTATGAAGTGTGGTGGAATCTCCAGCTAGAAAGGTGGAGAGGAGTGAAAAGACTGGCAAGCTTGTGGTCCTGGCAGGGAAAGAAGCAATAAAGGCCAGAAGCCAACCCCGAGAATTCCTGAAGCCGTTATTTGGCTTTTCCCAAGAGAACATAGTTAGTCTGGTGAGATTATTATAAATAGGTAGGCTACAATAAAGAAGTAACTCTGATCAGTTCACAATGTCATTCTGATTCCTTGGGTCTGACATCCCAGTATTAGGGCCTTCTAATATTGAATGTATGTGAGGGTGAGGGACGCGGTGTGTGTGAGGGACGCGGTGGCTCAGTGGGTTAGGACGCTGAGCTTGTCGATCAGAAGGTCGGCAGTTTGGTGGGTCGAATCCCAAGTGCCGCGTAACAGAGTGAGCGCCTGTTACTCGTCCCAGCTTCTGCCAACCTAGCAGTTCGAAAGCACGTAAAAATGCAAGTAGAAAAATAGGGACCACTACGGTGGGAAGGTAACAGCGTTCCGTGCGCCTTTGGCGTCTAGTCATGCCAGCCACATGACCACGGAGACGTCCTCAGACAAGCGCTGGCTCTTCGGCTTTGAAACGGAGATGAGCACCGGCCCCTAGAGTCGGAAACGACTAGCACGCATGTGCGGGGGAACCTTTACCTTTACCTAATATTGAATGTAATTTACTACCTCTGGAATTGCAAGCAACATTCCTAAATACCAGCTAATAGGAGCAAGGAGTAAAAGTCCACCATGTTTATGAAGGAATCTGGTTGGTCACCTTATAATTCATTCACACTGTGTTTTACAAAACCTTGAAGGTTATATTTCTCAAACAGAAATGTCAACCAGCATTTTTAACAGAACAGATTTTTCTTTCTTTCAAAACTTTAAAATGTCACAGTTGAATCTTACAGTTCCTTGTGTCGGGGGAATAGCATATTTATGGTTAGAAAAGTCAGACTTTTAATGGATGGAAAGTTTCTCTTAATTAGATTATTAATAAGAGTCTGTACATTCTCTTTGTCTGTTTATTTACAAACCATGTTTTTCTGAATTCTTCATGCAAATTTATTGCTAAACCAAACAAAACAAAAGTATTCTTTTACAACTGCAACTGAGCCTGAAGTTATGGTTGAAAATAGTGCTGATCATTAAGCAGGTCATCACCTGACTGACGTGATTTTACAATATTTTTTGGAGCAGTCATTAAGTGAACACCACAGTTGTTAAGTGAAGCCATTTTCCGCAATGGGTGGGGGTTTTTTGTGTGTGTTTGCTGAAATAAACACTGGTTTCCATTTAAAAGAATCATAAATCGCAGTCACATGACCATGGGATGCTGAAAATAGCCATAAGTGTAGATTGAATGCCAATCATCCAAAATGTGATCACATGAGAGCAAAGGGTGGCTAGACCACCAGAAGTTCAAATCCAGGTTATAAGTAGCTTTTTGATGTCTGTTATAACTTCAAATAGTTGCTAAACAATGGGTCATGTCAAAAATTACCTGCGTTAGTTAAGTATACTTTTACATCACAAAACATAGTCTAGTAACCAGATAAAGTAGTAAGACTACCAGCTCTGGGAATGCATACCTCTGGGAATTGTATACCAGTCTTTGTTATAGTTATAATATACGTGAGGAAATAGAGGGACATTATTTGGACTTGTTCTATATTCACCCCATTTTATTCTAATACATGCTGTAATGTTAATAAGATTTTGGGAAGAGTAATAATGTGTAAAGATGTTAATGTGATATTGAATTATGTAACAAAAGCTTGGATTTATTTTTTGATTTATGAGTACAGTTCTTTTTGGATATAAGCATCTGCAGTTAGCAACAATAATCCCAACATGACAAAACTGATGGGATATCATGACACAAGATTGGCCTTTTGCAATTAATTGTGACATCACAATTCCACAAGAGAAGTGTTTGCATCACAAAGGTGCAACGCCCTTTTTGTTATTTGCCTCATGATAGATATTCATGAAAATTTAAAAACTGAGTAACTTTCACATATCTATTGGGGTTTTTTGCTGTAAATTATATCAGTATATATGAATGGGATGAATAGGATAGAGTAGGATAGGATAAGATGGAATAGGATAGGATTCTGTTTTGTAAAAATCCAAATGAACATTTCTTTGGGGAAAAACTTCTATTTCTGGCACAAAAAAATGGTTGTCTCTCAGATCTCATGGTAATAAGCAAACATAAGTAAATTCACAATACATATTTCAACAAAGTATCCAGTGGACAACATAATAGAGACTGTTTTTCTAATGAAAAACATTGCATAATGCACATTGCTTGCATTTGGCAATTGAAAAGCTCAAGAGTGTAACAACATCATGTATAATGTTCATGCACAATGCATATTTTGCATTTGGCAAACTGCCTGAAAAAGAAAGCACAACAGACACAAAATTCTTAGGAAGAACAATTGCATTTAAAAAGTAGAATTAAAAATGGACTCAAATTACACATTCTAAGATCTCGTGCACATATAGCTTGTGTGACTACCATCTGTTGGTCTCAGCAACTCACACAGAAGAGAGCCAGAGAGAGCAGTGTAATGACATATAAAGCTAGACTTTAAACTCATCCAGTATGTATCAAGTCATAAAATGTTCTTAAAACAGTAATTCTGGGTAAGTAACACAAGAAAATAGTTGAGGAAAGAAGAAACATCCCTGTCCGTGGAAATGAGGTAGTCATCAGAGTGGAGATTCTTTTTTTTTACTAATTAGTAGACCTTGTGAACTACAGATTTTATATAAGTCAGGGAGTAAAAAGAAAATAAAAGAGAGCAAAGTCTACAGCAAAATAAATGTCTTCAAACAAACTTGCAGGATTCTGTTAATCTAATCTTACAACAAAGCAGAATTATCTCATCTTGTCATGTTTCCTGTCTGGGGTACTGGGATGGTTGACATCAGTCTTGGAAATCCGGTAGTACAAATCTCCCACCATCCGTCTCAAAAGTGCTTTTTCAAAAGGCAACTGGACTGTTTTTTTCTTGAGGAAGAAGAAGACGTTTTGCTTCTCATCCAAGAAGCTTCATCGGTTCTAACAGTATGGTGGGGGCTATGGAGGGATTAGTTTTGACGAAGGATCGTGTTTCTTTGCAGTCTTAACATTCTCCCTGAGAGCTCTTGAGGCCACTTGAGGTCTTACCTTCTCAAGAGCTCTCAGGGCAAGGGCTAAGACCAGATGGCTGGAAAGAAATAGGTATGAGCCTTCCAATCGCTGCCCTTCCCCCAAAATTCTGTCAGAACTAATCCCTCCATAGCCCCCACTACTGTATACTGCCAGAACTACTACTACTTCCTCCTCAAGAAAAAAACAGTCCAGTTGCCTTTTGAAAAAGCACCTTTGAGATAACTATGACCTGAATGACTGAAAATCTCCTCAGACATCTCTCATTGTCCCTTATACAGCCTGAGAAGTTAGGGAGGTTCCTTTCTGAGTTTCTTTGCTTATGCAGTTGTGGACTATGCCCTGTCTTATCTGATTGTTCTTTGGCAGCATCTCTTCCTCCCACCACCAGCTCCCAAGGTCATTCCCATGTATCATTACACATAATGACAAGGCACATTAGATGTTTGTGTACCTGTTTCTCTGGATAAGAATCAGTATCTTAATCCATTATCCCCTAGATTTCAGGGCAAGAACAGTGCTTCCTTGTTCACTTGCCTACACATTATTGTGGATTGTATTTTGCTCTCTAAATATGAAAAGTGGTCAGATAGCAATCTATCTTGGGAGACCATCTCAGGTTTCGCAGCCTTTTATTGAGTTTAGTTATGTGTGTCTTTGCTTTAATCACAGTTGTTTAGATTTTGTTGTCATTTTGGAAGGACTATGAAGATGACCTAATTAAAGGACATTAATGGTTAAATTCCCCTTCATGGATTACTGCCTTGTCGTGGCGAAGGGGCTTGCGTAATTCAATGAAGCTATGAGCTATGCCGTGCAGGGCCACCCAAGACGGACAGGTCATAGCCGAGAGTTCTGACAAAACTTGATCCACTGGAGAAGGAAATGGCAACCCACTCCAGTATCTTTGCCATGAAAACCCTATGGACAGTACCAAAAGGCAAAACGATATGACGCTGGAAGATGAGCCCCTCAGGTCGGAAGGCGTCCAATATGCTACTGGGGAAGAGCAGAGGGCTAGTACTAGTAGCACCAGAAAGAATGAAGCGACTGGGCCAAAGCCGAAAGGACGCTCAGCTGTGGATGTGTCTGGTGGTGAAAGGAAAGTCTGATGCTGTAAAGATTTTTTCTCCATAGGAAACTGGAATGTAAGATCCATGAATCAAGGAAAGCTGGACGTGGTCAAACAAGAGATGACAAGACTGAACATCGACATCTTAGGTATCAGCGAACTAAAATGGACAGGAATGGGTGAATTTAATTCAGATGACCATCAGGTATACTACTGCGGGCAAGAATCCCTCAGAAGAAATGGAGTAGCCTTCATAGTCAATAAAAGAGTAGGAAAAGCAATACTGGGATACAATCCTCAAAATGACAGAATGATCTCAGTTCGAATCCAAGGCAAACCATTCAATATCACAGTAGTCCAAGTCTATGCCCCAACCACCAATGCTGAAGAGGATGAAATTGACCGGTTCTATGAAACCCTACAGCACCTTATAGAACTAACACCAAAAAATGATGTCCTTTATCATCATGGGGGATTGGAATGCTAAAGTAGGAAGCCAAAAGATAACCGGAATAACAGGCAAGTTTGGCCTTGGAGTACAAAATGAAGCAGGGCACAGGCTGATAGAATTTTGTCAAGAGAATATGATGGTCATAGCAAACACTCTTTTCCAACAACCCAAGAGACGGCTCTACACATGGACATCACCAGACGGTCATCACAGAAATCAGATTGACTATATGCTCTGCAGCCAAAGATGGAGAAGCTCTATACAGTCAGTAAAAACAAGACCAGGAGCTGACTGTGGCTCAGACCATGAGCTTCTTGTTGCAAAGTTTAGGCTTAAACTGAAGAAAGTAGGGAAAAGCACTAGGCCACTTAGGTATGAATTAAATCATATCCCTGTTGAATATACAGTAGAGGTGACAAATAGATTTAAGGAATTAGATCTGATAGACAGAGTGCCTGAAGAACTATGGACAGAGGTTCGCGACATTGTACAACAGGTAGCAACCAAAACCATCCCAAAGAAAAAGAAATGCAAGAAAGCAAAATGGCTGTCTGAGGAAGCTTTGCAAATAGCTGAGGAAAGGAGGGAAGCGAAAGGCAAGGGAGAAAAACATAGATATGCCCAATTGAATGCAGAATTCCAGAGAATAGCTAGAAGAGATAAGAATGCCTTCTTAAATGAACAGTGCAAAGAAATAGAAGAAAACAATAGAATAGGGAGGACCAGAGATCTTTTCAAGAAAATTGGAGAGATGAAGGGAACGTTTAATGCAAAAATGGGCATGATAAAGGACCAAAATGGCAGGGACCTAACAGAGGCAGAAGAGATTAAGAAGAGGTGGCAAAATTACACAGAAGAACTATACAAGAATGAGCTTAACGTCCCAGATAATCACAATGAGGTGGTCACTGACCTCGAGCCAGACATCCTAGAATGTGAAGTGAAGTGGGCCTTAGAAAAGCTGAGCAACAACAAAGCTAGTGGAGGTGACAGTATTCCAGCTGAGCTATTCAAAATCTTAAAAGACAGTGCAGTAAAAGTGCTACACTCAATTTGCCAGCAAATCTGGAAAACTCAACAGTGGCCACAGGATTGGAAAAGATCAGTTTACATCCCAATTCCAAAGAAAGGCAGTGCCAAAGAATGTTCAAACTATCGCACCATTGCACTCATTTCTCATGCTAGTAAAGTCATGCTTAAAATCCTACAAGCTAGACTTCAGCAGTATGTGGATCGAGAACTACCAGAAGTACAGGCAGGATTTCGAAGAGGCAGAGGAACTAGAGATCAAATTGCCAACATACGCTGGATCATGGAGAAAGCTAGGGAGTTCCAGAAAAACATCTACTTCTGCTTCATTGACTATGCTAAAGCCTTTGATTGTGTGGATCATAACAAACTGTGGCAAGTTCTTAAAGAGATGGGAGTACCAGACCATCTTATTTGTCTCTTGAGAAACCTATATGTGGGCCAAGAAGCAACAGTGAGAACTGGACATGGAACCACTGATTGGTTCAAAATTGGGAAAGGAGTCCGGCAAGGCTGTATACTGTCGCCCTGCCTATTTAACTTATATGCAGAGCACATCATGAGAAAGGCAGGGCTAGATAAATCAAAAGTTGGAATTAAGATTGCCGGAAGAAATATCAACAACCTAAGATATGCAGATGATACCACTCTAATGGCAGAAAGTGAAGAAGAACTAAAGAGCCTCTTGTTGCGGGTGAAGAAGGAGAGTGAAAAACTTGGGTTGAAACTTAACATTAAGAAAACCAAGATCATGGCATCTGGCCCTCTCAATTCCTGGCAAATAGATGGGGAAGAAATGGAGGTAGTGACAGATTTTATTTTCCTGGGCTCCAAGATCACTGCAGATGGGGACTCTAGCCAAGAAATTAAAAGACGCTTGCTCCTGGGGAGGAAAGCCATGGCAAATCTAGACAGCACACTAAAAAGCAGAGACATCACCCTGTCAACAAAAGTGCACATAGTCAAGGCTATGGTCTTCCCAGTTGCAATGTATGGCAGTGAAAGTTGGACCATAAGAAAGGCTGAGCACCAAAGAATTGAGGCCTTTGAACTATGGTGCTGGAGAAGACTCCTGCGAATCCCTTGGACTGCAAGGCGATCAAACCGGTCAGTCCTAGAGGAGATCAATCCTGACTGCTCCTTAGAAGGCCAGATCCTGAAGCTAAAACTCAAATACTTTGGCCACCTAATGAGAAGGAAGGACTCATTGGAGAAGAGCCTAATGCTGGGAAAGATCGAGGGCAATAGAAGAAGGGGATGACAGAGAATGAGGTGGCTGGATGGAGTCACTGAAGCAGTAGGCGTAAGCTTAAATGGACTCCAGAAGATGGTAGAGGACAGGAAGGCCTGGAGGAATGTTGTCCATAGGGTCGCGATGGGTCGGACACGACTTAGCAGCTAACAACAACAACAATGGTTAAATTGATGGAACTGGAATGTATTAGTATATCTCTGACTCTGCATGAACCTAGAAGTCAACTATGTAAAATCTATATACCAATCTATGCAAGATGACCCAAAATCATGATGAATGAATGAATGAATGAACCTTTATTGTCAAAGTACAACCATGTATACACTGAGATTGGCTGAGCCTCCCTTCGTGCCCCCACCCCCAATTTACAGTGACACAAACCCTCCATCTTATTACACCATGTGAGCTAATTGCACAACACTCCGGCCTTGCAAGTCAATCATGCATAAAGTTTATAAAATTATTTCCCGTTCAAAATCCTAACAGCCCATGGATAAAAGCTGTTCTTCAGCCTGTTGGTACGGCTGGCTATACTCCTATATCTCCTACACGATGGTAGGAGAGTAAAGAAATACCGTCCAGGGTGTGAGTCATCCCTGAGAATTTTCCTCACTCTTCCAAGGCAGCGAGCCCTGGAGATGTCATCCAGTGGTGTCAGGGGACAGCCCACAATGTCTTGTGCTGTGCTCACCACCCTCTGTAATGCCTTCCTATCCGCGGCTGTCAGACCAGCATACCAAACCACAATACCATACGAGAGGACACTCTCTATAGTAGACCGGTAAAAAAGGGTCATAAGCCGTTGTTCTACCCTGTTCTTCTGCAAGATCCTGAGAAAGTGAAGTCTCTGTTGGGCCTTTCTGGCCACCTGGGTTGTGTTAACTTTCCAGGTCAGATCTTCACAGAGGTAGACTCCCAGAAATTTAAAGGAGGAAACTCTCTCCACACAGTCCTCCCCGATGTAAAGTGGTTCCTCCTTTTTCCTCCAGAAGTCTAGCACCATCTCTTTAGTCTTGCCGATGTTCAGGTGCAAGTTGTTGTTACAACACCATATGGATAGTTTTTGTACCTCCGCCCTGTATGCCTTTCATTAGGCAAAATTAATGCATGTAGAAGCCCACAGTGTGTGACTCCACCTACTCACAGTCACACCACACCACCTTCTTGTAAATCCCCCAAACCAGTGAGATCCTTCTTATTATGATCAGGAACAGCACATTCTCAGTGACTGTATCTAAAATCTGGAAGTCATTTACAAAAGCCAGATTACAGAAATCAGTAAAAATATTCTGCTCTTTCTCTCTCTTTTTTTTATTTGAAGGCCATCAATATGCGTTGCTGCCTCTATCAAAAGGTTGTTTAAATATTTTTATACTTTCTTTAGTATTTTCTATTATTATTATTATATTTTATAAATGAGAACCAATTAAGCCACTGTCAAAAATTGACAGGATCAAAACATTTAAAGTTATGAATAATATATTAGTGACTTTGTAAATTATAATTTGCATAGAGGTTTTTAATAGACATAGCAAAAATACAAACTAAATAAATAATAAAAGGAAAATAAGAAAGAAGTTTAAAAAGTGCAAAAGAAAAAAGAGAAAGTAAAAGAAATAGGCGAAAGAAACAAAGGCTATGATAAAGAAGTGGCTTCCAGTCTTAATAAGTACTGATTGCAACCTAATATAACTTCCCCCTCAACAATAGATTAGTGACTCTCATAAACTTTATTGTATACAGTATTATTGGGACAATATCAATGTGTATTTTATATTCTGTTTTACTCCTATGAAAGTACATATTAACACATCTTTTTCATATTTCATATTTCTGGGTTGTATGAAAAAACACACCTTGCAGATGATATCTGAGACATGTTTTTGTATTGCTTTCTCTTTACCTATCTTGTCATCCTCTGCTTCCAGCTTTCTTTGGGAAATATCTAAATGAATATAATGGTTCCTATGTACCTCCTGGCTGGAAAGAATGGGTTGGATTACTTAAGAACTCTCGTTTTTACAACTACACACTCTGTAGAAATGGAATGAAGGAAAAACACGGATCTGACTACGCTAGGGTAGGTCCTATTGATTTATTTTAATTTCATCCCCTTGACCCTAACTGTGAGATCACCCGAGATACATTATGGATTTAGTCTAATTAAAGTATTTATTTTATAGCTGAGAGGCACGGCTGGTAATATAAACTGTAATCCATAAACCTGCTCTTTAGGCTGTACATTATCATTTTACTTCTAGAGGGATATATGATTTAAAATTTATTTAGTGACAGCAGGCAATTCCTGAGATGGTAAACATTCCAATATGCTTACCAGCTGAGAAATAGATTTGATTGTAGCTTGACTCATACTGTTTTGGCTGGTGTTCTCTACTTTAATTAACATAGAGGGTTATATTGTGTACTGCTGTATGCCTGTAATTCTTTTATTGCAAAATCATTGCTGCCATGGTTGGGAGATGCTGGTGTTGGTCAATTCTAAATCTGTCACTAATCCCTAAATTCAATATTTAGTTACAGGGCTATGAAAATGAGATTTGTTATATAATCTTAATTACAATAATCTTTTGGAATGTAACATTCATATAGTATTGCGTTCTTTTATTATTCATTAAGAGTAGCAAAACAGGAATGGGTATATTCTTGTATGCATATTCAGATTTAATAGAGTGAACAAATCTTAAGTTTCAACCAAGAATGTTAAATTAATAAAGGAGTGCTTTTAAAATCAACTGATTCTCTATCACGTAAAGAGACCTTTTTCTTTTAATAGCAACTCCCTTGGGTGCATCACAAGCTATTTTTAAAACTATCTCTAGTTTCAAAAAAAAAAAAGAATCTGTCTACCTATTTAAAAATCCATCTTCTAATGCAACTCTCTTGTTTCCCAATGTATTATTGAGCTCAATTTAAAGTGCCAATTTTAATATTTAAAAACCTAAGTGGTTTGAGATGATGTTACCTTTTCTTCTGTGTTTCTTTTTGATCTTTAAAATCTTCAGAATCTCTGCTTCATTATTTAGAGCCAATCAAATAAACTGAGGTAGGTTATTACCATATAGAAGAACATTTTTGGATATGGAATAGTCCCCTTTGAGTCGTTTACTTGGCAGTATTCTTGAGGTCTTTTCAGTTCCAAGGCCCTTTACACATTGCATGTAGCCTCAGACTCAATTTGAAAAAAAGGTATGGTTATAAATTTATGCTTTTCATTTTAAGAGCTTCTGTTTGCATTTACTTTGTTGTTTTTTTTTTATTGAAAAGTTTTAAAATACAATTTTCCTTTGAAAAACCCCCCTTCCCCCTCCCTCCTCCCCTCCCTAACTCCCCCCTATCTCCCCCCCTCCCCCTCTCCCTCCTCCCTCCCCTGTCCCCCCCCTTCTACTTCCCCTCCTCCCCCCCTCCCCCCCTCAACTTCCCAGAGCAAGATACAAGGTGTATATCTAAAAAGCAATCATAAACAATCATATACTAACAATTATAAACTCTAAAATCCATCACTCTCTAGCTTATATAGAGTAAGCCAATCCTTAACAATACTAAATATATATAAAAAACTAAAATAAAAGAAAAAAGAAAAAAAAACTAGCATCATTCCCATCTATGTTCTTCCACAATTCACTATTACCTAGACATATTCTCACTTACACACCACAAGCACCTATCCCTATTAACCTCTCTAGCCAAAATAGGCTATAATAGATAATTCTTACACAAATTAACCCGCATTAACCCACAAAACTTTCTTCCTCTTCCTCTGTAGTTAATTGTCCATTAATTCCAAATTGAAAATTCTGTTACCATAGATAACATCCCAAAACTCTTAAAAACCCAACTACCACTTGACTATAAGTATATTGCGGAAGTTCCATAGATTTCTACTAGTCTTATTTTTTAGTCTTTTTTGAGCGTTTTAAGGCAGCACGCGTCACCCTCTGTTGTCTAAGATCATCCAAAAGAGTTGCAGCTTGATCTCCTCCTGTACCCTTCTCGTCCATCTGTCCATCTTCATCCTCTTGACATTCTCCTTCTCCAGATCCCTCTACAGCTTCCAGAAGTGTTGATGGGGTTACTTTTAAAACATTGTTGTAAAAATCATGCGCTTGCTTCACAGTACCCAAACAATACCTTTTGCCATCATACATGAAGCTCAACCCAGCTGGGATCTCCCATCTGAACCTTATATCTCTTTGCTTGAGCTCTTGCACAAGAAATATAAAGTCCTTCCTTCTCTTTAAAATCTTTGGAGGAATTTCTTTTAGAACCAAAACTTCTTGACCAGCAATCACAACTTTAGTATCATAGGCAGCTTGTATAACTTCATCTCTAATTTCCCTTTTTACAAAATAAACCACCACATCTCTAGGCAACTTTCTCTGCTTAGCAATCCACGAATTCACACGAAACACTTTGTCCATGCCTTGTTTTATTTCAGATGCTGGATGGTTCAATACCCCCTCAAGAGCCTCAGAGACCATCTTCTTTAAATCTTCCTTAATATTCTCTTTTAGGCCTCTAATTCTAACAGCAAACTGCATCTGGTAAAATTGAGCCAAACTCTGTTCGCTATCCAATTTGTCTTTTAAATCTTCAATTTCCAATACTTTTGCTTCTAATATAGCATTCTTTTGAGTCAAATCTCCCACTTGATCATCCAGCACCTCCACACATTTAGCTACTTTATGCACTGAAGTCAAAATGTCTACCTTCATCTCTCTAAGTTTCTGTTCCATCCTTTCTTCCATTCTCTGCTCCAATTTCTCCAATTTCTCCTCCATCTGTGCAAATTTAACACCCATTGACTCCAAAATTAACTGAGTATGTTTTTCAAGATCCTTCGATGTCAATACATCAGGAGAATGCAACGCCTGCAGTAATGATTGTTGTTGCACCGGAGAATTTCCAGCACTCCGAAAAGTTCTAGGGGGAGGTTTAGCCGCCATCTTTTACTTACAATTGTGACGCACTTTCACTTTAAGTTTTAAGCAAAGTCCATCAAGCTTGAGAGTAAAACAAAATAATCCTCTTCATCTCTTTATCTTTCCTTCTTGCACTGCTCTGCCTGCTCATTTCCTTTCATAGTCTCTCCTTCAAGCAGGGATGGTCGCAGACGCCTGGCTCTGCTCCATGAAATCCGGAGCAGAGACGCTGGCCAGCTGGGAGCAGCCCAGGCTACGGGGGAGTTCAATCCTTCAGCCGCCCAAGCTCCAAGCTCAGGCGGCCCCGGAGAACTCTACCCCTACCTGGGGGCTCACCCCCTCCTCTTCTCCCGAGGAGGGGGCTTCAATTTCGCCCGAACAGCTGATTGGCGCTGTTTCGGGCGAAAAAACAACAGCTGAGCCGCGGGCAGCCCGGGAGGGCTGTCTCCGTCGCCGCGGAGCCACCAGAAGTCACATTTACTTTGTTGTTATACAATCACATTTAGATTGCTTTCCAGATAGTTTTATATTATGCATCAGTAAATAAATGTTATTAATAAATCTTCTCTGCCTAGTGCCATCTAGATGTGTATGAGAGAGACATTATTAGAATTGTAACCTAACATATCTAGACAATATTGTTAAAGGGTGTTGGAAGCTGGTCAGTGTTGCTCAATGACAGCTGGTCCAAGATTCCAGGAAGGTGTCTTTTCCAAACAGCCATGAGATAACACAATATGAATTGCAGTTTCTTAAATTTAAAAATGGGTTTCAACATTGAACTGTGATCCTTTTCAGTTTTTGTCTTTTCACAATACATCATTAAATTTTAAACTTCTTTTCACTAGATGAGACATACCCAATTCCTGCAACTATTCTTCATATGCTTTAGTCTCTAGCCCACTAATCTTTTTTGCCGTTCTCTGTTCTATTTCCACAATCTCAACAACATTTTTATATTGTGGTGCCCCAAACTGGATGCAATATTCCAGGTGTGACTATATTCCAAGTTTGACTATACTAAGTCTCACAGTTACTGGCAATGAGCCAAGTTTGACCTAGCCATAATAACCTCTAAAGCAGTAGTCAAGCTTTATGTTTACTTTAATCTTTTGAAATGCAGTGTTTTTCTGCAAATCTAAGCACACCTATAATTTTAAACCACAGTTTTATATCCAGAACTCAGATTTAATATTTTTACTAAAGCAGTGAGTTTCACAGCATATGGTCTCCTGTTTTGATAGGTCCTATGAGTGTAACATATTCTCTGTAATTTTAAGGTGACAAGACAGTTGTGTGTTTCCTTGTGTCGTAACAGCTGTGTCAAAGCTGAAAATACCATGGCTATACTTACTTTTCCAGCTTATTCCAACTGTTCTGTTTTCCACAGTCCCTCCCAAACATGGCATAATAATCTGTTTTCTTAGTTTGATCCCTAGTATGCAAGTGAGGTAGAACCAAAATGGTTAAGAACCTGGTGGAAGAACAGATGGTTTTCAAGCAATATAATACATTTTCTCAGAACAATGTACTTAAGAAAATACATTTGACGTAGAGCAGTTACATCTGTGTATTGTACAAGCACTGAAAATAACTATTGATCTTCTCTTTATTCTTAAATGATAATTTTATACTTTTATTTTGCTTCTCTTAAGTTTTACTTAAACTTATATACCACTCCATAGTGCTTTGCAGCACTCTCTGAGTGGTTTATAGAGTCAGCATATTGCCTCCAACAATCTGGGTTGTCATTTTGCCGAAGAATGGAAGGATGGATAGCTTAGTCAATCTGAAGCCCTGTCAGCATCAAACTCCAGACTATGGGCAGAGTTTGACTGCAATACTATATTCTAACCACTGTTGTGATCCTTATCTGCATTTCATCCTTTCAGGACTATCTGACTGACTTGATCACCAATGACAGTATTAGCTTTTTCCGAATTTCAAAGAAGATGTATCCCCATCGGCCAGTTTTGATGGTTCTTAGTCATGCAGCCCCACATGGTCCAGAAGATTCAGCCCCTCACTATTCTCATCTCTTCCCCAATGCTTCCCAACACATGTAAGTAAACAAAAACAATACACATCAATTTTATGTAATTCCAAAATAAAGTAATTAATATTTATTATAAATTAAATACATTTCTGGGAAATAATTAACAGATTATTTGTATCTTGTCATTACTTTATCCTGACTGCAAAAACAGAATAATTCAGTATATTTTTCAACTTTCCAAACTCTGTAATTATTTGCTGTTTGAGTAATGTGTAGTTATGCAAAGTTTCCTTTTTGGTGTGGCAAAAATATTGTCAAGGACTGAAAAATAATTGGAAAAATAGATGCATAGGTTAACAGTAGATAATAGGGTAGGGCTGAGATTTAAATTGTAATATTAAGTATGGTTATCTAGACATCAGGCCTATTGACCACAGACAGACTTGGTTTGCAAATAGATTAACCTACAAACCAACAAATAATAGTTACCCAAATAAAGCTTAAAATGTGCAAATCTGTCTTTAACTGGTTAGGTGTGTTGGATAAACACAGCAATAGAAATTTGCCCCTACTAATTGCATATATTGTTTTTATTTTGTAGATGAGGTACAGCATGTAAGTGTGCGTGTATTATTTGAAAGATATAAATAATGTTTTAATAAAGAGCTACAGATTCAAAATTCCAATAAAGAATTCACTGAAATATTGGAAGAGAGGAAATATGTGAGTCCATATTGAGATGATTTCTTAGAGCATATTGAAGGGTTAACTATTTTGCTGAAAGAAACCAGAGTCTGCATTAGAATATGTAAAGTCATAACTTTAGTATAAAAATAAATCCTCATTTCAATTTCTGCATGAAGTTTTATTTAGATTTCTTGCATTCTCTAAAAATCTTCTTCCACCATAGTTGGATAGTTTTTATAAGACACATAGAGCTGCAGATGTGAACTGTGTAGTTTGGCTGCTTCTCCAAGGTCAGATATAGAGGATTTGTAGAGCAAAGGATTTCTTCCCAATCTTAATCACTTCAAATTTCTGAATGGATTTGAAGTGGTTATTTTTGTTCAAATTCCAAAGCTGGTATACGTTGTGTATTTAGAAATAACATGGACAATTCTTTTAAGCATAAGAGGGTTGCATTTGTAGTACTCAAAGAAGATTGTAGACTTTGGATGGATTAAGCAGCGGGAGGCTTCAGATGAGCCAGGAAATCACAAAGGATATAGGAAAAGGAATTTACCAAGTGTTTTATATTCATTCAGGGCATTACATAGCAACAGTTTCCATAAGCATCAGTATTTTCAAAGCAACGCTGTCATTATCCTGTCTCAATAACATTCTGAAATCAGAGGGAACATTAGCAATGTAAGAGAATAATAAGCAACCTTTTCTCCTTGAAAAAAATAAACCTCTCTTCCTTTTCTCTGAACACTATCTGAATCAGAAAACCTATATCAAAGCATTCCATTCGCTGAAACACCATTAAACAAATTTCTAAGCCCATTCAGGATGCTGGAAAACCAGAGACTAATTTTAACCTATTCTAAACATTTTGCCTATCGCCTCTATTCAAACAAATAAATGCATAAGATATTTGCACGTAATCCTGATATATTAGTAAAGCTCAGGCTGTAAAGATACACAAAAATAGCACCTGGAGTCATAGTCATTACAAGTCTTGACTGCTTCTTTCCAGAAATCTGGGCTTAGAAAAATCGGAAGGCTCAGCATTTATTCCTCTATGTCTTTTTCAGGCATGCCTGCACAAAGCCATAGGGAGTTCACCACGACTGCTTGAAATATTTCTGCTTTAGACTTGATAGCCAGGATAGTCTCCAATATTCCACTGTGCCAGGCACCCCAGCTTCTTTCCAGCTTCCTCTTCCAGATGTACCTGACTTCTTTCTTGCTTTTGTCATTGGGTAGGATGCAAATTTTGCTAATCATTTAGGGAGAATCATTGCATGGAACTTGTGCAAGCTGGAGGTAGTGGAAATTACACAGTTTAAAGGATTAGAACATGGCTTACAAAAGCTTATTCAAGTCTGGCTCATTTTGCAATAAAAAATAAGAATTTAATATAGCTTGTTTTCATGGTAACTACTTATGGAGTCATATTGAAATTCTACTAAATATTCAACTCACAAATATTGTAAAGAGGGTTTGTAAATTGGATCCAAAAGCAGACTGGCACCCAATCCATCTCAAACACCAAAGGTGTCACATACACTGTTCTGTGGGTGCCTAGAATTGCCCTGTGCGGTCTCATTTTCTACCACTGAAGCTGCTAGATACTTTTCAAGGGTAGCCCCATGTAGAATATGTTGCAGTAGTCCAAACATCACTTGCATCCTACTTTCTTACCTCAAGGAGAGCAGAATTATATATTAAAAAACAGGCTTTCTGATTGACCCAGTCCCTCAGTGACAGTAGTAGTCATTCTGTAGGTGCACGTGGGCCTGGGTGTTGGACTCATTTCAAAACCTTTCTGTGGGAAATCAGTTCAGGCCATTGGTTGAAACATACCTGTCCATTGTTATAGAAAGAAGCCTTTCAGAATAGTTTCTCTCTGACTTCCTAGAGTATCAGGAGGACGGAAGGGACAACCGAGGAAGAGTGGCAATATGTTACCATAGCTAATTTCAATAACCTAGCGTTCTAGTGTTCTTTCCTATGGGATTACTCTCCTGATCTGGTCTTTCTCATAGGGATGACACTCGTGAGAGAAAGATAACAAAAAAGGGAACTAATGTCAACAGCATTGCATTGCTACTATTCAAATTCCACTTCTTTTTTCTGTGACATACAATACTTACAAGCACACTGCAAAGGAACAGAGCTTGTCTGGCAACATTGCTTTCATTATTTTGACTAAATAATTTGTCATAATTATAAGGAATCATGTGTGTGGGAGGTGGGCAGCCATATAAATTTGTACAATAAATAAATAAAATTGTAAATTTTTATAGACACCACTGAAGGGAATATCAAGAAGAGGGGGAAGAGATGTTGAAAAAAGGAAGGATGTTTTTCCCGCTTGCCCTCACAAATTACCCCTGAGAGTAATAGAAAATTCAGTAGGAAGATTGTTTCCCACCTCTGCCCAATAGCACAATGGTATTTTTATTTTAATAATAATAATAATAATAATAATAATAATAATAATAATAATAATAATAATAAGAAGAAGAAGAAGAAGAAGAAGAAGAAGAAGAAGAAGAAGAAGAAGAAGAAGAAGAAGAAGAAGAAGTAGTTGGAAGGGACCTTGGAGGTCATCTGGTCCAACCCCCTGCTCAGGCAGGAAACCCTATACCATTTCAGACAAATGGCTGGCCAGTCTCTTCTTAAAAACTTTCAGTGTTGGAGCATTCACCGCTTCTGGAGGCAGGTTGTTCCACTGGTTAATTGTTCTAACTGTCAGGAAGTTTCTCCTTAGTTCTAGGTTGCTTCTCTCCTTGACTAGTTTCCATCCGTTGCTTCTTGTCCTGCTTTCAAGTGCTTTGGAGAATAGCTTGCCTCCCTCTTCTTTGTGGCAACCCCTGAGATATTGGAACACTGCTATCATGTCACCCCTCACCCTTCTCTTCATTAAACTACACATACCCAATTCCAGCAACCGTTCCCTATATGTTTTAGCCTCCAGTCCCCCAATCATCTTTGTTGCTCTTCTCTGTACACTTTCTAGACTCTCGACATCTTTTTTACATATTTATATATCATATTTAATTACCTCCCATCTCCCTCACAGAGTGACTCTAGATGGTGAACAAATAGAAATGAGGAACTTTTTTAGGAATGAATGTCTACAAGGATTTGAAACTAGAGTTTAAAAATTTCAACTGATGCTGAACTGAATCTCCATTCTACATTGAATGTTGACATGGTACTTTTGCAAGACTTTTGCAAGTCACAATGTGTTCTCCAAAATATTTGGAATGGGCGGCATGCTATGTTTATTTTATTGGCTGTTAATTATTTCTGTCTCTCTAGCACACCCAGTTATAATTATGCTCCAAACCCAGACAAACATTGGATAATGAGATATACAGGTCCTATGAAGCCTATTCACATGGAATTCACCAATATGCTACAGCAAAAGCGACTTCAGACACTCATGTCTGTGGATGATTCTATGGAGGCGGTAAGATTTACAATCTCATTCCTCAAATCTTAATTTTAGGCCCTAAGTTCCTCACCATTCAAGAAGCAAGTCAAGCTTTGAGAAACTAATCCAAGGTTTTCACAACTGTAGAAATTCAAATTTCTTCTTTGGGTTTATAAGGTTGCATTGCTCTAGGAGTCTAGGAAGAACAGAGGCACTAAATTATAAAACTGTTACAATAGCAAATATTTCCTAGTATCCATTATAATTGTAGTCAGAGATACATGTAAAAATGGAATAAGAAAAGTAGTCTGCATTAGTGCTCTGAAATTTAATAGCCCTTGATCAGTAGTTCAGTCCTTTTAGATGAAATGGCAGGAAATAAAAGGTGTTTTGATATTGATGTATGTTGAGTAGAGGTTATTCAGCAAACATCTGGAAATATCCCTAAATAACTAAAGCTGGAAGCTAGACTGTTCCTTACAATTATATTCATAGTCACACAGACACAAGTGAAGAGATCCAATCAGCGGAGGCTCTTGAACAGGAGAAAGGGATGCTATTTCTTCTAGTTTCCTGAAATAGTTCTAGAAGAAGCCATTGTGGGGGGAAAGGATGAAGTTTCTTAACTTCCTTGCTCTAGAAATGAGGAAAACTGGTCTTGCACTTCAAAGCCTTTAAATACTTTTTTTCCTAAACAATATGTTAACAATACATAGGAGGTTTTTTTCTGAAGCTCTGTGTAGGAAGACTACAAATGTCTCAAGCAGTGTGTGAATGGGGATACACATTCACTTGTAGGAGTTCTCAAGTCCTCTTGTTGCCAGAGGTGAATTACAAAGAGTTGATCTATTCGCTATTCACTCTCCATTCTGATATGGTTGCCAGCTCCAGTTTTAGCAGAGCCATCTTCAGTTGGAAGCCTTAGTTGGTATCTTCTGTGAAAATTGATGATCTTATTCTCAAGTTTATAAAGCTGCCAGATAAACATGGAGGGAAAAAACAATTTACTGCTGCTTATTTGGCCTTCTTGTAATTTGTTTTAGATTACATATAACACAGGTATTCCATGACAGTGAAGATTAAGATTACATTGAGGCTATTTGCAATTACATTATCACTGATTTGTTCTAGGATGTTATAATCTTTGTTAATACTACTGCATACATTTGAGAAAATAATAGTCTTGCAATTTATCATAGTGGCTATTATGCCTGAAAATAATCCCTAGTAAATTTGCTGACATAAAATACATACTTATAAATAAGGATGATACGTTTTTAAAATCCTATCAGTCAGTCAGACTTAATCTTCTGTTTTATCACAGATGGACTCTAAAAATAATTATGCTTTGACCTGCTTTTGTGTATAAAAAAATGAAGGTATCTGGGTCATCATAAAATGTTACAGTTAGCATTCCTTGTTAGCTAAAGGAACAGTCTTTTATAAAAACAAGAAATACAGTTTGAAGGAAAATGTTTCACCTAGGATACATTAACCAAAGCAGAATTAAGAATGCATAATTCCATAAAATGTAGTTATTGATACAATAAATCATAACAATTTGATCTGTGGATAGTCCATCTCAGTTGAAGATAGCTGACCTTTTAAATAACCAAAACATTATGAACTGAGAAATCATTAATCCATTTTGGACCTCAGCCCTATTATAGAATTTTGAGAACTAACCTAAAATATATATATAAGTCTGGGGAGAAAAAAACTGCTATATACTGCGATGGTTATGAGAATCATACAGTTTTGTTCCTATTTTTTAATTATCTCTGGGTAAAATTAGGCATAGTAGAAAAGAGATTTCATATTTAGTAACATGAATCCAAATCCCTTCTATTGTTTTCAATTTCAAGTAACAAGACGCAGAACAGTTGAACTTGTCCCCTTAAGTGTTGTTAAAGGATTTGAGAACATATTTGGGTCAAACAGGAGGGTAATCTTTGGCTTGTGGATTTCATGAAGAAATTGTTTGTGTTGGCCCCTATAATTACAGTTTTATACTGTTTCAGGTTTAGTGCATGTTCTTTCTAGTGTGTTGCACCTGCTTAAAGTATAAATGTGCATTTTGAGTTGGGAGGGAGTGTAAATTGTTACATGGTTTGCTAAGTGACAGAATATTCTGCAGCATAATATATTAGCTTTCCATAATGTTGCATGTTCTAGAAGAGCTAGACAATAACTTGTATCATTCCCAATAGCATACCATAAGTCAGGGGTGTCAAACTCAATTTCATTGAGGGCCGCATCAGCATTGCGGTTGCCCTCAGGGGGCCGGGTGGGTGTGGCCTGGGTGGGCATGGCCTACTGGGTGGGCGTGGCTAGAGTGCGTATGGCCTACTGGGTGGGCATGGCCAGCTCTACATCATTCGCATCAAGGGTGCCTATGGGGGCCCGGGCAGGAGTGGGACAGATCTGAGGGTCTCTGGGCAGAAGGAGGGTCTCTGGGCCAGGGCCAAGGCAATGGGGGCCGTTCCCTCACTGTTTCCAGGATGGCTTCGTGGGCCGCATGAAACCACTTCGCGGGCCGGATCTGGCCCCCGGGCCTTGTGTTTGACATGTCTGCCATAAGTTGTTCAAAAATTCCACATATTCAGTAGATGAAGGCAGCTCAGAGCTTAGTCTTGAAAATATATCTTTTGCTCTTATTTATTTATTAAATTTATTTCCTGCCTGTTTCACCATGGGACTACTCTAGAAGGCTTAGAGCAAGGGGTGTCAAACTGCCAGTCCGCAGGCCAGTTGCATCATAAAGAGGCCACACCCACCCCAGGTCCGGCAATGCAAAAAAAGTTGTGATACGTGACGTGGCAAGTTTGACACCTGTGACTTAGAGTAATAAAAGTGAAGAAAAATGAAAGACGTATAAACAGAAGTAAAATAATAGAACAATAAAGTAAACAATGACAAAGGAACAGTTATTGCCACTCTCTTCATTCTTTGTTTATAGTTTAATTTGGCTGAAAGCTTAATTGTGCAGATAGCAATGTAAGTATTTATTGCCTTGATCGTCTAACATTTTTTTTCTTTAAAGAGAACCTGAAAGAGGGGAGAAAAAAGGTAAAGAATTTTTAAGTATCAAATACATTTAATACCGATGGAATAAATTTCCATATTCAGTGTTATTTACATATAACGTAATAACAATGGGATTATTCGTTTTTTAGTCTGACATAGTGTCTATGAATGTATTTATTTTATTTATTAATGTGTTTGTTTTATTTTTCAGATTTATAATACATTAGTTGAAACAGGTGAACTGGAAAATACCTATGTAATATACACAGCAGACCATGGCTATCATATTGGGCAGTTTGGACTGGTGAAAGGAAAATCCATGCCATATGAATTTGACATCAGAGTTCCTTTCTATATACGTGGTCCAAATGTGGAGGCTGGATCCTTGTAAGTTAATGTGCTTGGTTTCTACAGGGTAGTTAGCTGAATCAACTGATTAATTTTGCATTGAGTAATGTACTTCTGCATGAGTACTTGGAATCAGGATAGGCTCATACAAAGATTTTTGTTATGGGTTAAATGTGTTTAGGGCTTCAACAGTCAGGAAACTCAGTAAAGAAGCTAGGAAACCAGGTAAAGATCTTCCTATTGAATATCCAAAGATCTATGAGACAGTCAGGCACCTAAATGTAATAACGAAGAATTTTTACATGTGCCAACATTATTTCCTACTTTACTTCTTCTTGGATGTAGGATATATCTGCATAAAAATAATATTTTGATGGCATTCAAGCAATATTCAAAATATCTGTCTTTAATAAGATGAAAGGTAATATATTTCCTTATGTGTTTCCTCTTTGTTATGTATCCCCTCTGAAATTCATCCACTTGCGACCATTACTTCTGTACTATCTACTATACAGTCTTGAAGCTGCCATTCCTCTTCCCCTCAGCTTACCTTTTCATCAGGGGTTATTTTTCCAAGAGTGGTAACTAAGAAAAGAAGTTGCAGCATTGTAGTGAATATTCTTTAGTTGATTTTCCTAGTGCCAGTTTCCTTAAATTCTGTTATACGTATGTTCTTAATAAGCCAGAAGCATAACAGAATTGTGGATGGTATATTTTCCCCCAGATTTTAAAACCTTTACACTGCAGTATATGTCCTTAATTAAAGGAAATGTCTGAATGTGCAAAGCACAGCAGCCTTCCAGACTAATTTTCTTCTCCATCCATGTAGGGATAAATGACTCAGTTTTTCATCCATTCACTTTGCACATGTTCAGTGTCAGATCTATTCATCAGATTTCATTTTTTTCCAAGCACACATTTCAGTGTTACTCATCTTTCTCATATTTCCAATTAAAATGTATAGTTAGGCCAAGATGTTCAGTGAAGGTTAGAGTTTAAATTAAGCTTGTTTTGATTGAGATTGTATTCCCACAAAAGGCAGATCTATAATTTGGGAGTTCTCCTTGACCCCAGTTTCCACAGGATTTGCAGTTTATGTCCATGACAAAGAATGTTTTGCAAAAATTACTTTGCAACAGCTATCCATGTCTTGGTTACAGTCCTCTTGATTACTGGAAATTGCAACTGGTGCAAAATGTATATTAACCAATATTAAGTAGAAGAATCACATGATGCCTATACTGAAAGATAAGCATGCTGACCAAGCCCAATTTAACCTTTCAAGCCTTGAGGTTCTAACTTTTTAAGGCAGTGTTTCTTAATCTGCTGGCTGGGAAATTCTGGGAGTTCATTCAGTCAATCTCAATGTATACATGGTTGTACTTTGACAATAAAGGTTCATTCAAATCTGAAAGCTGCTGCAGTTGAGAAGCATTAATTTAAGGAGCCACTTCCACTACTGTATTAAATGGACCTGGTTACTTAGATAAAGGGTGTCAAACTGCTGGTTGCATCATACAGAGGCCGCGCCCACCCCAGCTCCAGCAATGCAAAAAAAGTCGCAATACGTCACAACATGCCATGTGATGCGGCGGGCTTGACACCCATGACTTAGATCATCAGGAGAGGCCCTTTTGAAGATGCCTTTGCTTCCTAAAACTCAGTTGCCTGGCGCAGGGAAGAGGCCTTCTCCTGCATAGAGTATTCTCCCTATGAAGGAGCATCTGATCCCCACTCCCCTAGGTAGCAGAATGGCAGAAAAAAATTGTTTGATTGTTTAGGATTTGTTTTAAACCACCTTGACTGCTTATTAACAAATAACATGTATCGAAATGATAGCCTACCTAAGGCAATAAAATAAGGCATCGTACATTTCAAATCAAACCATACTGAATCTGAAACGCCTCACTTTACATGATAAAATGCTGTTTTGAGTGCATAATGGACTATCTCAAACATCTTGCAAAAATCTTAAGATGCTTGAAATGCCCATTCCCTCTTCAAATCAAAAGATTTTGTGCTTGAAATGAGATGTTTTAAATTTAAAATGAAGTTTTGAAATTCCAATCAAACATTTTGTTGCTTGAGGTAGGAAACTTAAACAAGTTTTCTCTGTAAAAATAAAAATTCAGTAATCATAAATTAGCATGACTTGAAACAAATGCTGCTATAAAGCCCATTCTTTGGCTTCACAAAATTTAGAATACTTTTCAACCCAAAGGATAGTTGTATTCTGAAAACCCATTTTCTAAAGTATTTAATTAGTTTGCTTACACATGTAGCTTAAATAAAATTTTCCAAAATTCATTCTTTATAAATCCAAGTGCTAGGTGAAAAATAAAAGCCTCATTTCTGAAAACTGTGAAGAAATTCTGGTATTTATGTGATGAAATAAGGGTAAATTTTTAACAGTCCAGACCAATTCTTATCATCCTTAGGGTAACAGACTGTGAAAGACAGATTTCTAAATAAACATACTGTAAAAAGTTAACTGTTCTAGTAGACAGAAATCATCAGGAAGTGATTATGTAAAGTAGCAGAATTATGCAATATTTCCTTTACGTTCAGATTATAAGAGAACTAGAAAGACAGAGGAGAGAATTTCACATTACTTATAGATTGAATCTGCAAATTATTTTAGTGCTTAATTTTTGCAAGGTAGCAATTATTTCTACCCTAAAATTGTTTGTGCATGAATTTCTCTGTGTGTATGAATATGAATATATACCGATATGCATGAATTAATGCAAGTAGCAGTTGCACTTTCTCTCTTTTTAATATGAAGAAAGAAAAATATAGCAAAACAGCAACAATTCTATCTATAAAATCTCCACACTGACTATTCACAAAATTTTCAATTTAAATGAATTTCATGAGGCAAAAAAACAGATCAAGAACAACAAAATAATAGTATGCCTATAACATAAAATATACTGAAAACTCTATTAGGGACTACCTAAAGCTTAATAAGATGATGCTAATTTTCTCCAACTCTTATCCAGTGACTCTACTTATTGAATATCATGAAAGTTAAGTCCAACTTAAACTACGGTAAGTAGCAGCACATGCCAAAAGATCTAAGCAAAAGATTGATCCTCAATATCCTCTGAACGAATATATGCCCCAAGCCTGCTAACTCAGATATAGGAACAGCTTTATGGCAAGAACAAACATTCTTGAGGGTACACAAGAACAAAATTGGATTAAAACATGGAGCAAGGAGACCATTGAGCAAGAAATAACATTAAAGGAAGATATGGCTAAAGGATCTGACCTCCCTTATACTACCTGGAAGACTCTGAATAGGTTGAGAGTTGGGGTGCCTAAATGTCATTTCAATATGCTCAAGTGGAGGCTCTTAGAGGATAACAATATGCTATGTGAATATGGAGAGACACAGAACCCAGCCCATCTGCTGGTATGTCGGCTGCTACCGATAATGACTTATTTTGGGCTGACAAAGCCAAGAAAATGGCTTCATTCTGGCAGTTTAAATATTGTTCTAGACATATACTTCTAAGATCACTGATACTATCCTCTTAGCCAACATCTGATACTATGTATATTATGTATAGTAAGGAATGTTATTCAGCGACTGAAACAGTATCAGCCACATTGGTAAGCAATAATTGTTCGCTGGGGTGGGGAGAGAGAGAGAGAGAGAGGCTTGGAATAATTTGATAAGCTTGACCTAGTCTGTTAAAACAAAGTCTTCTGACTGAGCATTTTGTGAGATCTGCCCTCTTCAGTCCAGGGACACCAAATTCTATGAATAATCAAATCTGATGAGAGTTATAGATCAAAATGTCTAAACAGTACCAACTTAGGGAAGGTGTGTGTAAGCAGATACGCCTCATTTTAAACAGTTGATTTAGTTTTCTAGCTACCCTAGAGCTCTTTTTTAATTAATGTGAGAAATCTTGTACCCTGAATTGCAAGTTCTCTTGACTAATTCAAAATTAACAAAACCCTATGTCAAGATAGTTCTGACTCATACAAAGATTTTAAAGTTCATAAGTTAATGGAAAGTTCACAGCCTTAATGACATCAAGAAACCCCGTTCCCTCCCATGTAGAACTCAGATAATTACCCTGCAAACAAAATCAATGATTTTGGTCTGGGGTAGGCAAGTAAGCTTATCCATCACCCTAGGTCAGACATGTCAAACACAAGGCCCGGGGCCCGGATCTGGCCCGCGAAGTGGTTTCATGTGGCCCACGAAGCCATCCTGGAAACAGTGAGGGAATGGCCCCCCACTGCCTTGGCCCTGGCTCAGAGACCCTCCTTCTGCCAGAGACCCTCAGATCTGTCCCATTCCTGCCCAGGCCCCCATAGGCACCCTTGATGCGAATGATGTAGAGCTGGCCATGCCCACCCAGTAGGCCATACGCACTCTAGCCACGCCCACCCAGTAGGCCACGCCCACCCTGGCCATACCCACCCGGCCCCTTGAGGGCAACCGCCATGCTGATGCGGCCCTCAATGAAATTGAGTTTGACACCCCTGCCCTAGGTAATCAAATTTCAGTCTAAATCCCCCAGGAAACTTGCAACCCCCATCAAATTTGTTCAAATTCCCCAACCAAGAGTTTGAAAATGCCAGCATTAAGGGATTTAAAGACTCCAACACAACCTTGACTGGAGGAAGGGGCAGGAATATTGTTTTCACCAATTTCCCCTGCATCAGCTTTCATGCTACTGCCAACAGTCCCCCAGTTCTTCAGATCAGCTTTTCAGAAGGCACAGGAGGAGAGAGGAATAGTAAAGATTGCCTCTTTTATGTCTTATAAAAGACATATCATGTTTGTGTGTGTGTGATGTTCTAGAACCAATTAAAGGAGCATCCATTCCTGTGTATTGTTAACCTTGATTCTTCAGAACATCCGAAGAGTGTAGCATTTTAGATTGCTTGCCATTTGCGTTGCACAGGATATTTCATTTCAGAGTCTTCTTAGAATCAAAATTCATTTTTTTGTAATGCTCCCATAGGTCAATCAAAATGACCCAGTAAATCAGAGTTCATCCCATTAGAGAAAATGGTAAAAAGGGAACTTGTATCCACTTGACGAGGTGATTTGTCAGATACTCAATTGGTGTTCTTATTTCCATACAGAGAGAAACATCCACAGCGATATTTTTGCTAACGCCAGTTGCATCTACCTAAATTAATCACTGACTGCCACCCACTTATCATCCCTGATTTAACAGTCATTGCTGTAGTGAGGCCTCATTACCATAGGTTCATTACTTCTATCCTGAAATGTTACACTGCATTAACTGGTAATTAAAATTGAGCTGCACTTGTCAAGCAAATAAACAAACGTATTATCTTTGGTTCTTGTCGTTGTTTGTTTTCAAATCCAGTAATTTACAAATGGATTCATTCATTGTTGCAAATTAGCATATTGCTATCTTGCTGTGTTTCTAAGCTGGAAATTTGCAAAAGAGCAGAAAACTAACCATATGGCACTATCTTTGAATTGTAATTTCTCTGTGTAAATTATGGCAAGTATGTTCTTGTCCTCAGAAGATCCCTGTAATCATTTTTCCAAGGCTTAGTTTCTTGATTTGCACTTCTTGATTGTTTCAATAAGCATCTTGGCTGGAGCTATTGTAATATAATGATTAAAAATGATCTATGAATCAATTCCTGTTGTTTTTAATCTTACCTCTTCCATGAACTCAACTAGGTGGCCTTGGAAAAAATGCCCTTTTAATCCCATTTTTAACTGTCTTCCCCCCGATCTGTAATATCTATTTTTATATCTATATCTGAACTGCCCTTTAATCACCTTAACCTAAATGCATTGAAAACATGAGGGACAGTGCCAATGTTGGTGGGAGTGATCTTGGTAATTCCTTGATTAGGCTGTTGTTTACTGTTAGCTTGTTTGTCTGAGTTGATAGTTCTAGCTACCAAGATCTCTCCCACCAAGAACAATACGGTAAGCCACTGATATATAAAATGAGAACCCCGCTCCATTTTAGCACTGATAATGCTACCTAGTTTGGCATTGAAATGTCTGCAAGAAAACAACCAAGCTTAGAGAGCACCAAGGACCCCACAGTTCAACTCTGAGTTACAGATATTCTGTTCCAAATCTATTTTTGCATAAGCTTAAAACTAGCCAACCATATCTTCCTTACAAAAATGGAAGAAGCAAAACCTAGTGTATCTGGATTACGTACAATTAATAATACAGCACAAGATTTCATATCTTATACAGCATTTTTATGGATTTCATCTATCAATAAATAATGCTAACACAATGGCTGTAAGAGTTACAAGCTATTGTAACTTAAGCTTGATACTCTCCAATGCAGTATAAATTCTAAATTATTACTAGTTTTTCCCCCAAATTGATAAACACTTGGATCTTCAGAAGAGTACATGGTGTAATTCTATTTCCATTACAGATTAGGCTGGGATTATTGTTCCAGCTATCTTGTAAAGATTGTGTATATATATTTCTTTTCAGGAATCCTCACATTGTATTGAACATCGATCTTGCTCCTACAATTCTAGATATTGCTGGCCTGGACATTCCACCTGACATGGATGGGAAATCCATACTAAAACTGCTGGATTCTGAAAGACTGGTCAACAGGTAAGGGTGCAAAACAAATGCAGTACACTTACATATACTGCAATGCACTGTTCTTTGAGCAAGTTATGGGAACACTGGTTTTGATTATTAAATAGAACATTATGGTACATTGTGTCTTGTTATATCGATGCTATTTATGTTACATAGAAATTCTTAGGGGAAAGGAGAAACACACACATATAAGAAATCATTCCTCGTGGTATCTGTGCTGTTTTTAATAGTCCTCTCTTATCCTGATGCAGGGGGCAAAGTTTTGAGAATTTTCATGTGATCTGGGGGCATGAGCGGGAAGCAGTTTCTGTTTTTCTCAATTTGATACAACTCCAAATGGAGTAACCAAGGTCAACTGAATGAGGTTTTAGTCCTTTTTTTACATATAATCAAAGCCTGTTTACTAATCTTCCTATTCTGAAAATTTCTATTCCTATTAATGTGCTTCACTATTCTATAGAATCTCAATAAATGGGCCTTTTACAGAACTAGCAATAATAAGAGATATTTATTTATTATTATTGGAAGAGCCTTGGTGGAGCAGTGGGCTAATGCCTCCTTAAGTAACACCAGCTGCCTGCAATTAGTGCAGGTTCGCATCCCACCAGGCTCAAGGTTGACTCAGCCCTCCATCCTTCCGAGGTAGGTAAAATGAGGACCTAGATTGTTGGGGGCAATTAAGCTGACTTTGTAATAATGCCGCTTGGGGTGTGTGTGAAAGCCCTAACAAGCAGGCATATACATAGAATGAAGGCTACTGCTAAGCTTGTAAGCCGCCCTGAGTCTTCGGAGAAGGGCGGGATATAAATGTAATAAAAATAAAATAAAAAAAATAAAAAATATTTATTTATTTAATAATATTTATATACCGCCCTTCTCCCGAAGGACTCAGGGCGGTGAACAGGGCAAGAATAAAAATACAAAGTTACAAAAGTTAAAAAGGAATTAAATATATGCCCACTAAAAACAGTAAATGCAAATATTAAAACACAATAAAAAACCCCACCGATCCCCCATCAGGCCAGGCCGACTTGTTCGAATAAGAATGTCTTTAGATCGCGACGAAAGGAGCGAAGATCGGGCGCCATCCGGAGCTCAACCAGTAACTGATTCCATAGCTCCGGGGCGCCCACAGAGAAGGATCTCCCCCTGGGGGCCACCAATCGACATTCTCTGATCGGTGGCACCCTGAGGAGACCCTCTCTGTGGGAACGTACAGGGCGAAGGGAAGTTGATACCGGCAGCAGGTGTTCCCTAAGGTACTCCGGACCCCTGCCATGTAGGGCCTTAAACACCATTACTAGTACCAGATATAAGGAATCCTATAATGAAACTAATGTCCGCAATAAATATTTGGGATGGATGGATGGACAATAAATAGGCAGGCAGACAGACAGACAGAGAGACTATTGGTAATAAACAATGTTCTGAAATTATTTGCCGTAATCATGAATAGATTTATATTTACCTAACCTGAATAGCTGTTGCTGTTATCCAAAGATTAATAATGAGGCACACATGGTTACCAAGGTACTGTTGATTTCAAGGTAGTATTCACAACCTTCACAATTACACATAATTTTTTAAACAATAGAAGTCTTGCACATTTGTCAGATTTTCCAAAATTTTAATATATAAGATCTTAGGTGATCTTAGAGAGAGACAGTCAAAATTGTACAAAATATCAGTTTATCAACCAGGATTTCATGGAATCTTTCAATAAATTCACCAAAATTTCATTGGCTTTGACAATCTGGCACAATTTGGAGCATTTTTGTCCCAATTCTGCCATAATACTAGACTAGGTGCTTCTGACCAGAATCTGTAAAATTTGCTAACCCAGCTCCAACCTGACTGATTAAAAAGCTGATAAATAATTAGACTTTTCTGAGTATTTAGATAGGTAAAATTGGTTTCAGAGAAATGTTTGGGATCTTAACCAGAGTTAAAACAAAACATTTGTACTAATCATAATTAAATATGATTCAAACCTATGTTTCAGTTTTTCCAGATTCCATTTGAAAAAGAAGATGAAAGTTTGGAGAGATTCATTTTTGGTGGAACGAGGGTAAGTAGCTTTGAAATTTGTTTTATTTTTTTTGAGATTTCATTGCTTAAAGCTCAAGTTACTAGAATTATTATAGTCGAAGTTAGCTGTTTATCTTAACTTATGTAATTTCTTCAGCAATATTATGTTTTTCGTTTGGGAAGTTGCTTTACTAACAAAAATGAATTTATTAGTAGATTGATTTTTAATGGAGCTGTTATACAGTAAGAACACATACAGTTGAATTTGATCACCATAATATCTCAGCTAATTGTTTTTAATGAGATAGATAGTTCTTTGCCATACTTAATGAAATCAGTCTATTATTAAAACTAGAGATTGAATCATACTATCTAGTTGAGCAATTTGCTTCCTTTATAACCATCCAGATGGATTCTGCAGGATTTCCAGAGAAAGCATAAAGGCATTCTTCCTGTATTTTAGTTCTTCAATACTTGCTGTCTAGAATCACATTGTCTCCGAATAAGTAGTAGTAAATCAAAGGAACTAAAAGCATGAAATAAGCAAAAGGAAAAGAAAATACATGTAGTCCTCGACTTGCAACAGTTCAAAGTTACAACAGCAGTGAAAAAAGTGATTTATGACCACTTTTCACATTTACGACCACTGTAGCATTCCCATGGTTATGAGATCAAACTTCAGACACTTGGCAACTGGCTCATATTTATGATGGTTGCAGTGTCCGAGGGTCATGTGTTCACCTTTTGTGACCTTCTGAAAAGCAAAACCAATGGGGAAGCCACATTCACTTAACAACCATGTTACTAACTTAACAACTGCAGTGATTCACTTAACAACTCTGGCAAGGAAGGTTGTACAATGGTGTAAAACTCACTTAACAAATGTCTCACTTAGCAACAGAAATTTTGGGCTTAATTGTGGTCATAAGTCAAAGACTGCCTGTACAGCTTGATCTATTTTACATCAAATCATTCATTATATTTGTCCATAATTCTGTATGTTTGCAAATTATACTTGTTCCCACTATACACACAGGTTGTCCTCAGTTAATGACAGTAATTAGGGCTGGAATTTCCATCACTAAGCAATACAGTCATAAAGCATGGCATCACATGACTACATTGTTTATCAATGGTAGTTCTGGCATTTCCGGTCGCCAACTTTAAGGACTGGCCATAAGTTTCATTTGTTCAGCGCCATCGTAAGTTGAACAATTGCTGATCAAGCAATTGTTAACCAAGAACCATCTGTAATTGCCTTTTATTCTTTCAATTTCCACTTTTCTTTTTCGAGAATATCAGCAGTTCCAGGCAACCAACACTGTTTTGGTGTTCATTTATTTTCAAGCCATTTAATCTTCCCTTTATATTTGTTTTACGTTTAGTTTTCATCCTCTCTCCTTACGTGTCCATACTACAGCAGTGTGGTTTTTTCATGTTAGTAAATCATTTTTGTGTTCAGTCCAAAATCATTTATCACCTATTCACTCTTAGCGCCATGCCTTCTGATTTTATCAGACAGATTATCTAAATACCATATTTCAACTGCATTCAACTGATTATTAAATTTGTCCTGATAGTATATCAGCACCTAACAAAAGTATCAGTTCCCTATGCTGTTCATTCATGAAAACACAATATATAAGTGATACATATTAGTGTGTGCAAGAATAGTGATTCCACGAAAACATAGAAAACAGGCATAGAGTTTAATAATGAATACAGAGTTCAATCCAACCTCATTATTGTGATTGGTAGTAAGATTTCAGTATTGTACTTTTGTGACAAACCATCATAAATTATGTAGTTTTTTTTCAAAGTCCTATATTACAAAAAGTAAGAGAATTATTCTCCATACAAGTTTGTTTTATATAATGTGCTAAGAAGCATGCACAAGAAGTAGTGAGATCAAGAAATAAAATATGAATAATCAAGTAGCTAATGTTATCAATTGGCTGTATGTAACAGAAAATTTGTTAGTAGGTACACATTAATTCAAAAGTGCGAATTTCTTGTGTCAATTTCATTATTTTTCTTTACATATTGAAGGTACTTGTATTTCCATAAGCAAAAAAGCATCTTTCTTTTCCAGTAAGCTGTTGCACAAAAGAGACAATGAAAAAATGGATGCTCAAGAAGCAAATTTTTTGCCCAAGTACCAACGAGTAAAAGATCTCTGCCAGAGAGCTGAATATCAAACTGCTTGTGAACAACTTGGACAGGTGAGAACCATTTGTCAAAAATATTCAGCATCTTGAGACTGAAGTATCATAACAAAGGCTTAGAGATCCCTTCTTTTGATTTTCCAGGTGGAAATTGCCAGAGTTAACAGAGTAAGTTTTCCTTCTGCTTATGTTGCAGTGGCAGGAAATGTATTTGAGAGTACAGTGTGGAATTTGAGTGAAAACTAAGAAATAGTCCTCCTTTTTAAAAAAAATTCTTTCAGCTAAACAAACTTTCATATAATTTTTCATTTGGAAATTCCAGAGGTAATAAAAAAGATGTATGCTTTGTCTCTTTTTTAAAAAAAGAAATCTAGTCCAACCCACTGTTCAAGCAGGCGACCCTGTACCATTTCAGACAAATGATTGTCCAATCTCTTCTTAAAAGCCTCCAGTGATGGAGCACCCACATTTTCTGAATGCAAACCAATCCATTGGTTAATTGTTCTGTCAGGAAATTTCTCCTTATTTCTAAGAAATGTGTGAAAGTTCTGCTGTTCATTCCTAGAACATTCCATTTTTTATTTGTCTCTAAGACTATAGCTTTATATTGTTATAGTCTTTGTTGTTGTTAGTTGTGAAGTCGTGTCCAACCCATGGGGTCGCGATGGGTCGGACACAACTTCGCAACTAACAACAACAACAAAGACTATAGCAATATCAATCCAGCCATTCTGAGAAAATTGATCCTTTCCTGGGGACTACTTGTGCAGATTTACCCCTAAAAATTTTGCTAAGAAAACTGCAGGGAGGTGTCTAGGCAGTCACCAGGAGTCAACACTGACATGAAGGCCCCCTCCCCAAAAAATTGTAGGATCATCTCTTTTTATAAATATTTCTTCAGAAATTAGGCAGTACAAAAGTAATATAAAGAAATAAATGCTGATTTATTTTTTCATTTTATGACATAACTAAATATCAAGAGGATACAAGAGCCCTACCACTATCTTAAAAAATACCACTTCTATAGCTCTTTTTACTCTAAACTGATGCCATTATATGGTATTGTTGCATTGTTTTTCTACCATCTCTCTATGTTGATACTTTTATGGAGAAAGAAAAACATCTCGTTAGCTTTTCCCTTTCCTGCAGTTTTTTTTGTTATGCAGCAAGGTCTAGAAAAATATTTTAAAGACCATGACTAATCCTTCAGATGACTCTTTGTAAATGGTTATTTTAGCCCTGCTTTATCCTCTGATTATTACAGGCTGCTTGAAGTAAGCAGCTTTCCAAACAACATTATACATACCTTTTGCCCTTTCTCTTTCTTGCTTTAAAAGAGGTAATAAAATCTTTCTGCAGTGTCTACAGAAAGTGAATAGCTACCCATAAATTCCATTGGCTGTACTGCTAGTAGAGAAGAAATGATGAAATTGCTGTCGCCTATGTGTTTGTTGTCAAGGAACCAAAGAATGGTTTGAAGCATTTCAGCATGAATTGGTTTGGGCACCACAGCATAGGATAAAACTGAGCAACAAAGAACATAACAGAATTTGCAGGCATCGAGTTGATTAGTCAGAGCACATTTCCAAATAGTGACCATTCCCATCATTCATTGACTCACTGGCCTACACCTGTTGTTCTGTCTAGACAATAAATGTCTAGGCATGGAAACGTGTCAGGAGACAAAAGCTTTTTACAATATATTTGTACAAAATGAGCCAAATCTGTGAATGGTAGGTATTTTTTGTTATGAATGTGTCGTACTGCTCTTTCAATATATAGTGTTATCTCATTCATTCATGGTCTTAAAAATATGTGCCAAATGCAAGCTGTTGGTATGTAAGACTGTTTTCATACTAAGCTAAACTCTGAATTCCATAATCTAATGTGGTGTCTTCTCAGAGTTGAATTCTAAATCCTATTCTAAATCCTTGATATATAGAACAGTTGCTAATCAGGATGAGCCCCAATCTGTTCATTCATTCAAACATTTATAAATGACTCCTATATGTGCATTGATCATATAGTTTCTGATTATACCTTTTGTACCTAAAGCCTGATTATACATTTTGTACCTAAAGTTTTGAAATGTTCATATAATTTTTTATTTTTATATGGAATAACCTTTCACAGGCATTTCAGGTGGATACAGGTTAATCAGGGTAGTAGTAGTTGCTACACTAAATCATCCATGAGGTTGCATATGGCTCATGAGTTGCTCACCAATGCATTCAGGTGCTACTTAAGTGTTCATATGTTATATTAATTACTTTTTATCTATTTTGGTCTCTTGTTTCTGTGGATACAAAGGTAAACAAATGATCAGGTTTGAGATCACTACAGTCCTTGACTTACGATCACAGTTGGGACAGATTTTTTGGTGCTAAGCAAGGCAACTGATTTTACAATCTTTTTTGCCACAGTTGTTAAGAGCATAACTGTGGTTGTTAAGTGAATTATGTGGTCATTAAGCAAATCCAGCTTCCCCCATTGATTTTGCTTGTCAGAAGTGTTGTGTAGTGAGTTCGTTGCGCAGGAATGAAGATGAGGCGAGTGAGTTCAGCAATGGTCATGTTTATTTGCTTGCAGGATCTGAACTGAGGAACTGACCTACAGCCTGCAGCAATTTATAGAGTGGCCCCTAGGCGGCAGCCAATAGGTTTAAAGCAACCCATTGCCACCTAGGGGCAGCCAATAGCAGCACTGGAGACGGGGTGTCTGAGTTGCTGGGAGCCGTTAGCTAGCTCCAGCTTACCACGTGGTGTTACAATTAAGCCCAATACATAACACCCCTCCCCTCTTAGAATGAGCAAACATCATAGCAACAGTAAGCGTGAAAATAACAAATTACAAGATTTAACAATAGTATGAATAGGTTTCCATTAACAATACAATAAGACAGTTAACGACATTATATCTCCATCATTGTTTTAGTACAGTCTCATAGTCAACAATTATCACAAGTACATACAACATTATAGTTCCTTTATTTTACTATATAATCTGCTAAATAAGCAGGAGGATTGTGTGCCCTTGTGGAACGCCTCAGGGGTTCAGTCACTTTCTGGTCTACCAGCTTACCCACCGGACCGGGCAGACCAGTGTGTCCTTTAATGCACTTGAGCCAGAAGGATTTGGTGCTCTCTGGCTGGCCTCTCCAGGTTGGCCCACCCCAGAGTCAGACTGTTCAGCAGAGTTGGCACAGTGGTTGTGAAAGTCAGGTTGGCTTGCTCCATCAGGGGATCCATGTTGCACTTCTGGACTCCCCTCCTCTACGGCCAACTCCTCATTGCTTGTGCTGTGAGAGTCTTCAGAGTCTATGCATGGGCTGGCTTGGTTGCCAGTTTTGGGACCTTGGGAGGGACTTATGACGCAGTCCTCGCTTAGTGGCCATTCTGGAAACCACTTTCTGACAACTCACCCTCCCTCCAGCCCCACTTCATAAGAGAGGGGACCAGATGATTTAGTGATTTTTCCAGGAACCCACAGATTCCCATGTCCATAGTTTCTAGCCCACACCCCATCACCCACTTGCAGCCCCCTCGGGGGTTTTGGTTGAGAGGCTTCTGCTGCCACTCTATCTGGATGCAACCTGTCCAGTTTTGTGATCAGACGTCTCCCCCAACGTAGTTCTGCTGGGCTTTTCCCAGTAGCAGTGCAGGACGTGGAATGCTGGCAAAGTAAAAAAATCTGCCAATCTGTGATGCCAGTCCCCAGTTACTATGCGTTTTAGTGACTCCTTTGTGGTCCTTACTATATGTTCAGCTTGACCATTACTGGACGGGTGAAATGGGGCCGACGTTGCATGTCTGATGAGATTTGCTCTCAGGAAAGTCTGAAATTCAGCAGCAGTGAATTGGGCCCCATTGTCTGATACTAAGACATCTGGCAACCCATGTGTGGCAAAGAGTTTTCTCAGCACCTGGATGGTCCTAGCAGTAGTCATGTTTGCAACCGGGATTACTTCCAGCCATTTAGAATGGCTGTCTACCACTATGAAGAAGAGCTGTCTCTGAAAGGGCCCAGCAAAGTCGGTGTGAATTCTAGACCAGGGAGTTGTGTTTCCTCCCACCTGTGGACGGTTTCTTCACGCTGTGTAGTTTTGGCGGGCCGGATTGTTCGGATGGCTCCCCCAGCGGCTTCATCTGCCATGACTTCGTCCTGGGCTTCAGTAAACAACAGGTTAGCTCTAGCAAAAAGGTTTTGCTGCAGCTCTCGATTTCGTAGACCGCAGATGAGTCGGTCTTGAAGTTGCTCTTCAACGTCAGAAAATTTACACAGGCATGCGGCCTGCCTCCAGGCCGCGATATACTCCGACTTGGTCTCACTGAGCTGCTGTATTCGTTGTTTGAAGGCGTAGCGCCAGGCAATCACTGACATCTTAGGTTGGAAATGTTTTCCGAGCTTCTTCTTTAAATCAGCATAGGAGACTGATTCCAGCGGCATTGGCGCGAACTGGTTTTCAGCCAGATCGAATGTTGCTGGGCCGCACACACAGAGCAGCATGGTGGCCTTCAGTCCATCTACTGCAACCTGGTTCACCCGAAGGTAGTTTTCGATCTGGGACAGGTACGATGGCCATCCTTCTGGTTGCTTGATGTCAAACTCTCGCAGCCGTCCGACCTTGGGCATTCTTCTGGTCTTCTCGGCTGGTTCCTGTGTCTTCTGATCCTGCTTCTCCAATGCCCAGGGACTGATCCACTGACCGCGTGGTTGCTAGCGTGTCTGGCTAGCCAACTGTAGTAGGGGGGAAATTCCTTTCCCACCAGGTGTGCACTGCCTCTCCCCTAGTGACTTTCAGCTCCTTCGGAGAAGCAGGATCCTACCTTCGTCGCCAGTGTTGTGTAGTGAGTTCGTTGCGCAGGAATGAAGACAAGGCAAGTGAGTTCAGCAATGGTCATGTTTATTTGCATGCAGGATCTGAACTGAGGAACTGACCTACAGCCTGCAGCAATTTATAGACTGGCCCCTAGGCGGCAGCCAATAGGTTTAAAGCAACCCATTGCCGCCTAGGGGCAGCCAATAGCAGCACTGGAGATGGGTGTCTGAGTTGCTGGGAGCCGTTAGCTAGCTCCAGCTTACCATGTAGTGTTACAATTAAGCCCAATACATAACAAGAAGGTCACTGGAAAGTTCACAAAGGGTGATTACATGATCCTAGGATGCTGCAACTTTTGTAAATATATGCTGTTTGCCAAGTGCCTGAATTTTGATCATGGGACTTTAGAGATGCTGTGAAACTCATAAGGAGCAGCTGTAAATCACTGCTTTCAGTGTTGTGACTTTGATCATTAAACAAAAGGTCATAAGTTGAGAACTACCTGTATATCAAAATGGATGTCATATTTCTGTCCCTGCTGCTTCTCATTTGAAATATGATGAGACTCTGGAGCATAAGAAAATGTGCTTTTTGCTATTCTTTTTAAAACACACTGGGCCTTCGTTCTTTTAGATAATAAGGTTCTACCTATTGTGGAAACATGACAGTACATCCCTTCTGTCCTGCGCTGTTAGCTTGAGTATCTGGCAATATCAAATTAGCATAATGCATAGTGTTTCAAAATTTTAAATATATTGTCCCTTTTTTTCAAAATCATTATTTATATATTTACTTATACTTACTGGATTCAGGACAGAATATATATAGCCTCAGATGACAAATTTAATAACTAATATAATTTAAGTGACTTAAAATGGTGATGATTGAAATAGATAGTATTATTTCCTAATATCCGGAAGAATTACTTTTTAATTCATGTCTTAAAATTATTTAATAGCTCTATTTCACAAATTTCTATGTTTTCAGTGCTCTACAGCCTATCATACAAATATTGCAGCATAATGTCTATGACAGCGTTTCCCAACCTTAGGAACTTGAAGATGCGTGGATGGGGAATTCTGGGAGTTGAAGTCCACGCATCTTCAAATTCCTAAGGTTGGGAAACGCTGGTCTATGAGATAAATATGTTCTTTTTTTAAAAAAAAAAAAGAAACCAATTTCACTAAGAGCGCTGCTGTGTGGCAGATTCTTAGAAACATGGCCAGCTGAGCATCATGTGAATTTCAGAGCCAACACATTTGGGAGCAGCAGACTGCAATTCTAGTATTTCATTAGATTTTGGTCAGAACATTTATATAGCATTGTAATGTTTATACAGATTCGTTTGTTTGTTTGTTCAAATACATCTGTTCAATTGAAAACTTTTAGAAGAGAATTTTGTCTGGTATATAAGAGTAATTTTATTATTTATTCACCCAAATAGTTTTTGTAGCTGCTTAGCTCACCAGGGCAATCCTAGACAGTGTACTAAAGGTAAAACAAAACCATATGATATCACACAGTTTTAAAAAAAAACATACCGTTTCATATCAAAATGTAATGAAACATTCAGCCAGTTGTCCTGACTTAACTTGCAGTCTTCTTGCAGACCTTTAACTTCCTCCTTCCCTCTGCTTTTTATTCTTATAATTGTTGAAGACAAGTGCTTCATTTACAAGTTCTGCTGTAGTGACTGCTGATATTATTTTGTCTACCTTAAACCCAAATAGGAAAGATATAAATTCATGGAAACAAGACAGATCTTACTATTGCCCTATTGCCTGTTATCATCTAGCCTAAGCAGGCGGGATGAGCCATACAATTCAACCCTCAGACTTGCCTCAATTCCTAATCCTGTCTCACAACCCTTATGTTCTATTATTGTACATAATCTCTCTTATTTTTCATAATAGTCATCAGTGCAGTGAATCTTCCTCATGCCCCTCACTAAATATCATTACCCAAAACGTCAAATGAAAATTGAAGTCAATTGACAAGTAATTTGCTCTGAAGATACATTAGCTTCAAGCTCATCAATATTGTAGCCTCTTTAAAAACTATTTTAAGTAGCATAATTTTCTAGGAAATATTTAAGCAATTTTTATGGCTGTAATTTACAAAAAAAAGGGTACTCCTCGTGTAGTGATCATTCGCAGTTATGATAGTGAGGGAAAAGTAACTTAACAACCAACCCTCGCATTTACAAGCTTCACAGGTCTGCAAAGAAAAGCTAAAGTAAGATCATATGCACAGTTGTGTTTTCACTTAGTAACTGCTTCACTTACCTGTATTGCCATTCCCAGTTGTTTGTTAAACAAGGATTCCCTATAGATAAAATACAACTTACAGATATTTTTTTCTCTTCCTTGAATTAATTTTCCATTATTTAAAACCAATTTTATCTACTTAATGACCAAGTTGCCAATCCCAATTGTGGTTGCTAACAAGGACTACTTGTACTAATACTTGTACAATAGTTTCTCCTTTTAAACATGAAAGATTCTTTTCAATAAATCAAAGATCTGATTCTGTAAGAGTTCCCTTAAATCCCATTGGACCCAATAATTCCTGTAACTGGGATTCAAGGTAATAACTGAAAGTCCTCTGCTTTGATTTATCCTTCAGAAATCTCTGATACTCACTCCAAGCTTTTTTGCAGTTTGTGGGCAGTTCAAGCTGGATTCAGTCAATAATTGACATTCCTCCCATCAACACTGTGTGTTTGTGTACCTGTGTGTGTGTGTGTGTGTGTGTGTGTAACAAGCCATTAACTATGTTCTGAGAAATCTAAAGAGAACATGATTTTCCAGAATAGGAAATACGAAGTATATTCCTCTTGGGAATGACTGATTTACTTGAACTATGGCAAGCATTTTAAAATATTTTTCCCACTTTCCTCGAATGAAATATTCATTGCACTTTGGAGATTTGTCTCTTAGATTAGTTTTTAATCCCCACCCCAAGTTGAGTTTTGTGGCATGTTAAATGCCAGCAAATCTATTTTCATAAAATTATTTATAAAGAATTGTAGGACTGTCATATCATAATATTTATTCTCAGCTAGCAGATACATGCACCCAATAGCTTGTGTGCACATAAACAACACCCACAGATATACCCACAAATATACAAACAGAAGAAGAAATATATTCATGAACCTTGAGGCTAAATAGCTGTGGTGCTATGCCATTGTGATACAATGTTCAAAGACATACGATCCAATTTCCCTTAATTTTGCTATGGCAGTTTAATACCTTATATTAAAATATGTGGGATTAATGTTTCCAGTTGCTGTTATTATAGGATCACTATGCTTATCTTGTATCCATTTGAGCATTGTATAAACATGCTATGGATCAGACCTTTTCAACCTAATGGACCTTTAGCTTCTGTGATTGCTATTTTTGTTCTGGATATGCATCTATATGTAGGATACATTCAGTTAGACTTTCTTTTCAGAAAGTATTCATAGAATTGGCTAGAAAACTTTTACCATATCATAACCAACCTATGTTATTTTGGTGTTAGATCAGGTGAAGAAACATTCACTATCCAGACCTATCTCCATTAATAATAGTATCAGTATAAGAAGTTGGAAGGGAACTTGTGGGTATTCTGGTTCAATCCCCTGCTCAAGCAGGAGATCCTATGCCATTCCAACAGACCATCTTATGTCCAATCTCTTCTTTAAACCTCCAGTGATAAATACCCGCAATTTCTGGAGGCAAGCCATTCCACTGATTGATTGTTCTCATTGTCAGGAAATTTATCCTTAGTTCTAGATTGGATCTCTGATAAGCTTCCAATCATCACTTCTTGTCCTGCCATCAGGTGCTTCGGAGAATAGACTAAACCCGTCTTCTCTGTGACGGATCCTGAAATAATTGGAAGGTTACTGTCAAGTTACCCTCTCATCTTTTCTTCGCTAGAGTAGACATACCCAGTTCCTAAAGCCATTCATTGCACGCTTTATTATCCAGTCCCCTAATTATCTTTGTTGCTCTTCTCTGTACTCTTTCTAGAGCCTCAACATCTTTTTTGTATCCAGGTGACCAAAACTGAACACAGTAATCAAAGTGTGATCTTTAATTAAAGCAATATTAACACTTCATGTGGTCTAGATACTATCCCTTTGTTGATGCATTGGCTTTTTTGTACCTCTTCCAAATGAGAGCCATTTTGGTCTAGTTGTTAAGGCACCAGGGTAGAAACCAGGAGTTCTCATCTAACCTTAGGCATGACAAGCCAGTTTGGTGACCTTGGACCAGTCACTCTGTATCAGGTTTGTGGTTGTAGGGAAAATAGGAGGAAGAAGATTATTAGATATGTTTGCCACCTTGAGTTGTTTGTAAAAATAATGAAGGCAGGATATCAATCTGTCAATCAGTTCCACTGATGTTCAGTTGAATCCTGTGTATCTAACATGTTTATTTCTTCTCTTCTGCTTTCCTCAGTCCTATCAAATATAAAATATTTCTAATGCATTCACCACTTGCAGCACACTCTAAACTTCTTCTTACTCGGCTTCATTTTTTCTCTTGCATTTACCGTGATAAATTTAATTTTGGAATATTTTTCATTCAGTAGACAGTGTTGTATGGCCTATAACTTTATACGTTATTATACATTATCTTAAGTGAGAACAGATTTTTTTTCTTTGGAATTTAATTGTATTCTGCTTGAATTAATCACAAACCTAGTGCAGGATATATGTCAATCCATTTATATACTTTATTTCCCAATTCACCTGAATTGATTTTTAATCAGTACAATAATTAGAAGTAAATGCTTGTTGATAAGCATAAAATTTACAATTTGATATTTCTCTCCTATGTGCAGAACAGAGAAAGATTTAAACTATGAGCAAAATAGAATAATTTTTATTAAATCTTTCATTACAGTCCTGAGATAATTTTTTCTTGACTTAAAAACTTGAATTTGGAATCAGTAGGAAAATAATAATAATAGGAAATCATAGGGAAATATATATTACAAGAATAAAAGCTTAATAAATCCCTTCTCCCAAATTTGAATAGATTAAGACTGTTGGTGCTCCACTTGGAGAAAAAATGTGGGTCTCCTATAGACAAAAACTGCTATAATTTTCTAAAGATAATGAAAAGCAACTCATTGGAATATATGTACATGTACAAACTATAGAAATTTAAGATTTGGATTACACATAATTAAACCACACCAATTCTTTTTATCTCTTCTATAAGTGTAGTAAAGTACTGTAATTAAATTCTGTGTTTTGCCCAGAGGATCCTATCTTGATTGGCCTCAGTGTACCTAGAAGAAAGACTTTGTGTGGCCTCATATCTAAAAGATGAATTTTCCACCCCAGTGTAAGTTCAGGTTGCACTGTTTTTCAGATAAATTCAGAAGAAAGTGAGTAATCTAATGTTCCACATATTAAAAACACTGAAACTTATAAAAGTCTTTGTGCAGGTTTTTTCACTGATATTTTTCTAAGGATATATCTGAACATCAAGTGAGTAAAACAAGTGAGCTACATCCAATAATAGAAAGGTCACAGTTATTTTATCTCTTATTAGATCATGTTTCAGTCAACTTATAATTGCCATAGCTATAGAAAAAGTTCAATAAAAGTTAGAAATCTCAAATGTGTCCAACATAGAGAAAGTCCAACATGAACATCATCATAAAACTGTCTAAACAAATAAGGTAGCATGATGTCAGCATAATGGAAGGAACTAAGTCCAATGGAGGCATGAGTTTATTTTTATTCCTTTGCATGGTCGCTCATCTTAAAGTACAACTCTGGGCAGCTCACGTCAACAATATGAAGTGTAATGGCCACTGATACTTTCAGCAGCTCCACACCCATTTCCACTATTCAGGTGATCTTTAGGGCACAGACTAACCTCCAAGTGGCCTCAATGACTCTCAAAAAGAGTACTAATGACGAGATGACTGCAAGGAGTATAAATCCTTCCATCCTCCTCTATTCAGTCAGAATTGAAGAAGCTTCTTGGATGTGAAGCAAAACATATTCAAGGAAAAACAAGAAAGTCCAGTTGCCTCTTGAAAAAGCCCCTTTTGGACAGCCATGACCTGGATGACTAAGAATCTCCATAGACACATTCCCAAAGTAATCTACTGTAGCCTTGAAAATTGCACTAAAGCAGCTGGGAGGGATATAGGAATGGAATAAGGATGAAAGTAAGGTCCGAGACCTTTTTTTAAAAGGGTGGCTGGGCATGTTGCTTCAAGGGTACAGTATCTAACAAGTTGAGGTTATTTAGAATTTTTTTAAAAGAATTTATTTTTTAAAGAATTTATTTATTTTAGGTAAATTAACATGTATATTCACATTTTTAAAAGGAAAGTTTCTTTTAACTGGAAGTAAAATTCTCGTTTTCTCATGCTACGGTTCCCAATTATTGTTTGCTTTTAGCATGTAATAGCCTTCTGCTCATACAAGCCTATCTGTAAGCAAATTTTGATTTTATTAATCTGTTTGATAATGCTGTTGTATTATTTCCAATAATAACATGAAATTGCACAATGTGTCATTAAAGTCTAATATGATTAAGGTACAAAGCTTAGATGAACATATTTGCAGAGTAACATTTCTACCCATTTCTGTGCAACTGTACTTTGCTACAATAAGTATTCTATATAATAAAAATTATCTTTTTAGAATTTTGACCAGTGGTGGGATTCAGCCGGTTCTCACCACTTTGACAGAACCGGTAGCTATTTTTTTCTTGTCCAGGCCCAGAACGGACTTCTGGAAGCAACATCCACACAGAGCACTGGTTGTTCACATATTTGAATCCCACCACTGATTTTGACTGTATGATTTTCAAATACTTAAAAAGTAAAACTCAAAGTGACATCATTAAGATTTTCCCAGAAATAGTTTAGTTGGTGGAAATTCTTCCTACTTACTAATATTTTCATATTACTCACTTCATTTTTTCATACAGCTGGGGACATATTTAAATAACTTTGTTACTAATATATAGGGGAAAGTTAAAACTTTAAAAAAGCAAGATTTCTCTTATAAGTAATGTAGAATATTAAAGCATTAATACAAAAATAAAGTTGAAAAAAGGAAAGCTTTTTTCTTGTAATATTAACAATATGAGCATGCTAACTAATATAAACCAAATTATTCCTTGCCCTTTGTGGTAGTAGTCTAAATTCTCTTTTGGTGCATTTATTTGAATTTTATACTGCTCTAAAAATATTATTTAACAGAGCTGAAAGCAGAGTTTGATTTAATCAGTGGAACATACCAACTGACATAATCTCTGTTTATGAACTGCACCATCTGGCCTTTCTCCCTGCCCTTGTCAAGATCCAATTGATTATTTCGTTAAATAATAACCTTCTGGTTGCTGTGCCTGTTTAGCAGTACTAAACAACTATTAAGTAAATATGCTGAGTTCTGTCATTCATACTATTTATGGCAGGAATTCACTGGGGCTCTAGCACAGGAGACAGTTCTTTCAGGTTTATTTGCCTTAAATATTGCATATTAATTAACAGAATCTAAGCTATATCAGAGGACAGCTGCCATATTTGCTCTGTACTATGATATTACTTTTCATAGTTAAATGCCAATCAAATAATGAAAAATCTTTTTTTCTGGTTGTATTTTCAAAAATTATTGGTGGTTTGGATAGTAACAGCTTACTTACTCTTATCTAATTGAAAAGTAACTGAGAATCCAAAAGCTATATATATTTACCTTATAGCAGTAAGCACTATTATCTGAAGATGAAAAGGTGTCATCAGTTCTCTGCCTATGACTGGTGCACAGTCATTTTGCCTGTTCTCTGCAGAGGTGATAGCCAATTAAGATAGTCTAAACCAGGTGCCTAATGGATCCAGATGATTTCCTGAGGGCACTTGGGGGCATTCACATAAATAGTCCCACTGCATATCTGGTTGCACTCTGGAGTTCAGAGGTGACTTGGCCATTAAATGAAATTGCCACCAAACAGCTTCTCCTGAATCTCAAATGATGGGGTTATCTTAATTTTCTAAAGGACTTCAGGAAATGAAAAGCAAAAAATGAATGTAACTGAACACAGTGTGGGTGCATCCATGTTCAGGGGAATTTTGTGGCAGTAAAATAGGTAAAATACTCTCCACCCTGACTGGGAGAACAGACTTGTTTAGATTATCTGAGGTCTTTTGCATATAGAGGAGACCAGTGTATCATTTTTGCAAGATACGTATTTTGCTAAGAACAGAATCATGGGATCCATTTTCCTTTGCAAACTCTATTCATTGAGGTATGATTTCGAGTATTGAGTTCTCTCAGCTGGTAATAGCAAAATATAAAGAGCTGGGTTCAATAAGACCAAAGGCTATCTAGTCTACTATTGTATTTCCACATTAAAGGTAAAGGTAAAGGTTCCCCCGCACATGCGTGCTAGTCGTTTCCAACTCTAGGGGCTGGTGCTCATCTTCACATTATGCAGTGCTAAAGGATATTCCCCAACAGTCTCTGAGAAAATATATGTAGCTGTTACAATGCTTAGTTGTACTGTGTAGCTATTGTGATTATTACTTGATGATGATGATAATTATTACTTGATGATGATTATTACTTGATGGTGATGATGATAATATATCCTCCATAAATTTGTTTAATCCTTTTATAAAGCTTTCCAAGTTGATGGCTATCATTACAACATAAAGTTGCATATTCTATGAATTCTATTCTATAACCTATGCACTGGGGTGGTTGGGTGGATGAGAGGGGAGAGAATTACCATTTCTGAATTATCACTCTCTTTTGTTATTGGATCACTTGAAGTTCTGGTATCTTTCAATAGGGGGTGCAGAATAACTACCATTTAATACAGATCCAATCTAGAAGATCTATAAAAACTCAGAAAGGAAAATTTCCATTTCCATTTTTATTGTGAATTTAAATTTTCTACCATTCTAAAATTATAGTGTGCTTACAGTAGCAGTAAGTGGGATTTTTTTTTTAAAAAAGCATGATTTTCCTTTGTTTTTGTTTGATGTAATATCCATTTGAAGAAGCATCCTACAGTTTTATTATACCACTGTTATTTTGATTTTTAAAATAAAAATTAAACAATTGTATTTTATAACCCTCCTCCCCCAATTATCTTTGCTTTCTTAACCTTTTTCATTACAAACCATGAATTGTCTCCAGAAAATTTTACAAGCTCATACTTGTTGAAAAACATAACTAGATGGCATCATTGTTCTTGCCTCGCAATAGAACAACTGCAGTTGTTGATGAGTGCTACCTTAGTGATGCTTTGTTCAGTTTCTTCTATAATCATTGGCATCTTTACTCATCAGTTGCTCCCGGCAGAGGTGGTAGAATGGTTTTTTTTCCCCTTTTGTTCATACTTCCAGACTTCAGTTTTGAACCAAACTGCAAGAAAGGTCTTGTTTGTTTTTAAATACAAGGTTTGGTTGTGGTCATTTAGACTCCTTTTTTAGTTTCTTACTGTTTGATTTGTGTTTGTCTTCAACATGTGTTGGTATATGAGGGTGTGCATGTGCGTGCATTCGCACCCATGTACATTTTGGCTCTATAAATCTTGCACTGGTTTCCATGATTGCTGGGATCAGTGTTCATGTTTTATAATACCAACCAACTGTTCCTCATGTCAGACCTGCCCTAGTCAGGTCCCTTCAGAAAGAAAGATCCTCAACTCCATTTTGGTGAAATGATAGGTTCTTTTACTAAAGGCTGGTGGCTGCAGTAAAGTCAGGCTAGAACTAAATTTCCCATGCAAAACATTACACATTTTTTTCTCTCATCCCAGCCCTCCCCCCCATGACCAGTTCATCTTCAGCCAATGAAGAGTCTGCCTAGGTGTTTTGAGAACACTGAGATGTTGGGGGTAGACTACATTCCAATCTCAGGGTGCATGGCCTTGAGTGCTGGCACAAACTGGTTCTGTGCTTTCCTGGTCTTTGTCAAGCTGTCATCCCCCCTTCCTATTTGCCATCACATCCCCATACATATTTATTGCCCATTTGTCCTCCTGCCCCACACTTACCTCCTAGCCTTTGATGGCAGGATGCCAGCAAGGCGCCAAGCTGCAAATGGAAGTTCTGAGACCTCTTTACTTAGAATTAGTAGATTAGAGAGAGGAAACCAAATAGAAAGCACAACTCTCTATATCGCAAGGTATTTAATTGAACAAGAAGCATTCTATTCTAGAAGAGTGCCTTTTCTGCTCTGATACTGCTTCTAGAAAGTTGTTGTTTGAGAAAGGAACGTATCCTGCTCTATTATGTTTTTTGATTGGCTGCAGAAAACCTCACACGATCTGGACCACAGGTTCACAAATATAAGGAAGTTCTCTTTCAAGCATGATTTTCTCCACTATCCTATATTTCCACCTTTTTAATGGTTAGTAATAATACCAACTAATTTCAAATATAAAAGTATATGGAAGGAATATGTTCTTTACTATTCCATTATTTCTTTTTTTATTGCTTTTCCAGAAATGGCAGTGTGTGGAAGATGCCAATGGGAAGTTGAAGTTGTATAAATGCAAAGGCCTGGCTAGCCTTATGGCTCCAGACAGTAGTAAAGGAAACTCCAATCTTCTGCCCAAGTATTACAGCAAGAATAATGAGGACTGCAGCTGTGATGAGAATGAATACAAGCTGAGTCCCATTGGACGGCGAAAGAAATTATTCTCTAAGAAGAGTAAGTGAAGTTCTTGGGGGGTTTCTGTGATGGCAGAAAAAAATCTGAATAACTAACCTGTTTAAATCTATATATTTAAGAAATTAAGCAAAGTTTACACTAAAAAAATCTCCAACTTAAAAATGTTTCAATAATACAAAATAACTAAAACTTGGGAGAGTAGTGAATAAAGTAAGCAACAATTCATTTTTCAAGGGTTTAGCAAATAACACACCCATCAACCAAAAAGGTTTGCACAGTAATGAAAGGTTTGCAGTGCGTTGACCATAGTAAATGCTTTTTCCAAACTCTTCACAAGCCACTCTTTGATAGAGGGGGAAAAAATCTCTCATAGATTTCAGTGAACCAGCAGTCTCATATAGAAAACATAGGCCTGCTTAGATTTAGAGATCAATAAATTTAAAGCAGAGGACCACATCCAATGTTGCACTTGTGAATGTTGACTTTTGCAGTGGATCTTCCCTGCCCTCTCTTTCTCCTCCTGCTCTCTAGAGCAGCGGTCTCCAACCTTTCCGGTTTTGTGGACCGGGGGCGGGGGGGAGAAGGTATGTTTCTGTGTGAGCAGTATGTTCATGCAGCTTCATTTGCGCGAGCACATACCCGCCACTTGCACAAATGGAGCTTTGTGTGCCCCACTCAGTGTGCAATGGAACTGTGCTCGCACTTGCCTGTCACTTCCGCAACCTTGTTGTGAATGGTCCATGGTCCAGGGGCTGGGGACCCCTGCTCTAGAGAACCTTCAAAATTTAACAGCAGATTTCATGGGATGCTAAAAAGGAGAATCTATACTGATCTAATTTCAGAAGACGGTCATAATTGAATTCAATGAAAAGTGTCTGTTGCAGACCTAGATAAAAGTAACATCTCACTAAAACTGAATTTGCCTCCTAATGGCTACATAAACAATGTTACAGTGGTCTGCCATTCTCTCTTCCTGGAGGCGCTTTTGACTTCCAGTCTATCATTCTACACTAGGATTTCCTGATTGTCTCCAGTCTGGGTGCTAATTAGGTCTGGTATTGTTTAGCTTTTTTCACAATCAGATAAAGTCTGCTCAGTAGCCCTACACAAGTAGCCCTACCCAATCAACATTTACCTTCAAGCTAAATGGGGGCAGTGCTTAGTCTTCTGATTGATAAGCCCAACCATCTTAATCACTCAGCCACCATAGTTAAGAATTATGTATAGTAGTCAATTTTCAGTTATGGATTGTTGGACGTTGCTCACACCTCCTCTAATGCTGTCACTCTCAGCATCTTGTAATCAGGAGGAGATTTATAGGTCAGGGTTGAACTGTGGAGTTCTTGGATCTTTCTGAGCTTGTTTGTTTGCTTGCAAACATTTCATTACCAAACTAGGTAACATCACCAGTACAGTGAGTGTGGGGTTTGTTCCCTGTTTATATACAGTAACTTCTCTGGCCAAGTTAGTCTAGCATTTATCAGGGTGCTTAAATCAGTACCAACTAAATGGGTACTTATTTAAGCATCCAGATAAATGCTGGATTAGTAACTATTTATATGTATCTGTACATCTCAAAAGTAGGCAGTGGTAATATCCATTATTCCTTTTTAGAAACTACAATTGTCCTGGGTTCTGCACTTGACTAGTTCTCAGGGTATTGGAGCATTATTTATCCATAAGAGCAGAGGTAGATGTTGTTCCAAAGCTGTTGCTCCCATACAACATTTTATTTTCACATTAAAGTGGAGTTGGCTCCAAAAACTGCTGATTTTCTTTGGCAAGGCTCAGGCGCTTTGTGGCATAACCTATTCTACAGGCTCTTCTTTGACTTGAGTCAGCTGAAAATCAACACACAAACGCACAGACATGCATTTGAAGTGTGCATAGTTTAATTATAGATTAAAAGAGTCCAACAGCAGCTCAGAATTATTATTCGTCTGTAAAGTTGCTTTCGTCTCGCTTCACAAGTGCAGAGCTTTAATTATTTAGCAGATTAGACTTTCTCAGTAATGACCTGGCACAAGCTTCAAACAGGGAGTTTAAATCGATTTTCTTCCTTTATATTTGCCTTGCAAGCTGATTAGTAACTTATAAGCTAATTTTTAGGTGAATAAAATTACTGGTTCTCAGGTACAACCACCAGCTAAGGCAACTGCCAAGAATGCATGGCAAAATCTTTAAATAATGCTTAAGCTTGTGGTTCAGTTAAATTGTTTAAAAATTATAACCCTAAATATAACTCATTTCATAATTTTAGCATAACATGATACAGAAACAATAAAATTGCTGCATTATGCTAAAGGTATCTGAACTCCACTTATAAAATTTAAACCAGATAAAGAACTCCACAAAAATTTTATTAGCAACTTTTCAAATATCCCTGTGGCATCCCAATTAGGCTGTGCAATTATGTCTCTTAGTCTTCAGTATCAGAAACCTGAGGGCCTTTCCAAATAATCTTCCATTCACATAATAAATGCACAGTAGTTAATTCATTTGCTGTACACGATCCAGATGTTTTTCTTCCAGGTAGTTAATGTTTTGTCTGGGACAGAACATTTTACAATACATAAATGTCAAGTTTTGGTGCTGGAGGGGAGATTTTCTCCCTTCTTCTTTTTTATTTCTCTCACAAGCAAATAAAACTAAGAGGAGAAAGAGTGGATATTATCCACTTTGTTCTGCATGCGGAAACTGGAGAGATTCTCAGAGAACATGTCATAGTTTGAGACCAAACTGCATCTCTGATTTTAGATGCAACAAGCTACTTTATGCACATTAGCAAATGACTGCAGGCCATTCAGCCATAGGGTGTAAGGATTACAAACTATTCTGTATTGCATAGGCACCGAGATGAAGCTATTTCAGAATTTTGAAAATGACAAAAGTTAAGTGGCGTAAATTTCTTTGGAGCATAGGAAGCTGTTCTATTGATTCATCAATAGAAAATATAGAGATTTGAGTTAGATAGTATTTTCATTCTACCTAGATATATCCAGGACTGAACCTGGGATCTTCTGAGCACAAAGACTTTGTTTTGCCCTTAATGATCTTCCTCTTCCACTGTTCCTAAGACAACATCAAATATTTACACATTAGTTTTCCTGTTTTTCACGTAGAAGTTGGAGGTAGAAATTCCTCATTTTCTGAAGTTGACCTAAAGCATCACAGATCATATTAAGTCTGCCGCACACTGCTGACTCATGTTTAAGTGATTGATCACTAGGACTCCAAGGTCCCTCTCACAATTACTGTTATTGCATTTCTAGAGTTTCATTTCAACATAAGGTCCCATAAGCTGTTTGGAAAAGAAGCAGAATTATAAATTGTACATGGATGTGTGAATGTTTTCTCTGTATGTTGCAAAAACAAACAAACAAATAAAAATCTTGTGGTCAATTTGTGATGTTAACTGCCATTCTTTACTGTTCCATCCTGTGTAACGTGGCAGCTTAAACAAGTATGTCATCTGACTCTCAATAATTTAGATTTTTGATTGTAAAATAACTACAAATGAATTTACATTGACATCTTATTATGTTTATTTCTATGTACTCCCTTTTCAACATTCTTCTTTTAAAAAATCCCAGCATTCATTTTAAAGAAAGGAGAACAGGGATGGGATCCAGATATAAAACTGGCCATAACAGAAACATTGAGAATGTATATCCTTTCAAGACATACATTAAAATACATTATGCACCATAAATTGTAGTAGTTTTACAAAGGAAGGAACAAAATGCATGTATTAATTACATCTATTTTGAGTAACAATGCATGCAAATAATAAATGAAAGGAATCTCAGTATACCATGGAAGGAGAAACAAAATTCATAGGAATGTCTTACCAGGGTTTATTAATAGGTCTGGAAATCCAGATTTACCCCAATCGTTTAGCTGAACAGCATATTGGAATATATATAGGAATGATTCATATAGATGTGTGTCCTTTAACAATGGCTGCATTTATAGCACCATCACTTTTCTAATTTATCTGAAGCATTAGATAATATTTCATTAAAATGCACAGCCCAGGAAATGTAGATTTCTAGATACAGTGTTAAGCGCATAGCTCTTTTTTTCATAGACTTCACCTACTTTTAGACAACAGTTGAGGGACTTTGCTGCTCTATATCCCACATAATGTTTAAGCAATGTGTACTATTTTCACATTTATTTTAAACCTTGTATGAAATTTCAGAATCCAAAATGGATGGCAAAGTAAATCAATTTTAAATTTATTTTAAGATACCATACAGACTTCTCCCTCTCTTTGAAATGTACAGGACTCCCAAGCTCACAGTAATTGTGCCCTGTATGTACCTCAAACCATTTTTAAAATTGTTAAGGAAGAAACAGCTCAGTTCTCCCTATTAAAGCTGGGGCACTCCTCATCTGAACCCTCTGCTTTAACAAACATTCTTGAAAGATGGGTTCTTCACATATAACTGTGCAGTCTTCATTAAAATGCCAGCTCTATTCCCCGAAAATATACTGTATTGTATAAGAATCATACAAAAAGAGAGGAGCAGGTATATTTAGATCCTGATAGCTAAAAGAAGAATGGCAATATGGGCCATCCACAGAAAATTGCTTAGGTGTAAAAGCATTTAGAGCTGACTCTGGAGAAAAGAAAGGTTAAAGAGGGAAAGAAGAAGCAAGCCATTAATAGAAGGCATGGAGAAGAGATTACACAGTCCAGAGATTGAAATCAGCTTGAGGAAAAAACCCAGATTTCATTTTTGTTTAGTATAAGGTGGGACAGAGAAAATTGGGTATGTTTTCAAGCTGCTGTTAATGCAGCCTAAATGGTATTTCTAGAATTTCCCTTCCATCCTGAAGTAGGAGACTGAATTGGCCTGCCAGTAGCTCTCTGACTAGGACCAGACATGTCATTTGCAGTTATGGGTGCCTTCTGATTTCCTATCTTATCCTTACAGAAGAGCCCTAACATTACAATACATCTGTCCAAAAGGTGCTTTTTCAAAAGACAAGTGGACTTTCTTTGTTGTTCCTTGAAGATGCTTCATTTCTCATCCAAGAAGCTTCTTCAGTTCTGAAATGAACTGAAGAAGCTTCTTGAATGAGAAGTGAAATATCTTCAAGGAAAATCAAGAAAGTACAGTTTCATCATCATCACCATCATCATAATGTTGGAAAGGACCTTGGAGGTCATCTAGTCCAACCCCCTGCTCAGGCAGGAAACTCTATACAATTTCAGACAAATGGCTGTCCAGTCTCTTCTTAAAAACTTCCAGTGTTGGAGCATTCACAGCTTCTGGAGGCAGGTGGTTCCACTGGTTAATTCTTCTAACTATCAGGAAGTTTCTCCTTAGTTCTAGGTTGCTTCTCTCCTTGATTAGTTTCCATCCTTTGCTTCTTGTCCTGCCTTCAGGTGCTTTGGAGAATAGCTTGCCTCCCTCTTCTTTGTGGCAACCCCTGAGATATTGGAACACTGCTATCATGTCTCCCCTAGTCCTTCTCTTCATTAAACTAGACATACCCAATTCCAGCAGCCGTTCCTTATATGTTTTAGCCTCCAGTCCGCTAATCATCTTTGTTGCTCTTCTCTGTACTCTTTCTAGAGTCTCAACATCTTTTTTTACATCGTGATGATCAAAACTGGATGCAGTATTCCAAGTGTGGTCTTACCAAGACATTGTAAAGTGGTATTAATATTTCATGTGACCTTGATTCTATCCCTCTATTAATGTAGCCTAGCACTATGTTGGCTTTTTTGGCAGCTGTAGCACACTGCTGGCTCATATTTAAGTGATTGTCCACTAGGACTTTGAAAAGGCACCTTTGGGACGATGATGACCTGAGAATCTCCATGGACTTTTATGATATATCTGCTTCCAGCGGAGAGGATCAGGGAAGAATTTATAAGAACAGTCTCCATCTACCAAGCAATTCCAGGATAGGACTGGTTTGCCCCACATGCAGTGAGCCTTATTTCTATTCTAGGATATTAAATCTGTTAAGTTAAAAACTTAGCTTTCACTTCATAGAATATAATAGAATAGAATAGAATTGGAAGGGACCCCCTCTTCTTTGTGGCAGCCCCTCAAATACTGGAACACTGCTGTCATGTCTCCCCTATTTCTTCTTTTCTTTAGACTAGCCAAATCTAAGTCCTGGAGCAGTTCTTCATATGTTTTAGTCTTTAGGCCTTTGATCACCTTAGTTGCTCTTCTCTGGATTTTTTCCACTCTCAACATCTTTTTTGTGATATGGTGACCAAAATTGGCTGCAGTATTCCAGGTGTGGTCTTACTAGGGTTTTATAAAGTGGTAGTAATACTTTGTCTGATCCTGATTCTATACCTCTGTTTATACAAACCAGGATTGTATTAGCTTTTTTGGCTGCTGCTGCACACTGCTGGTACATGGTTAAGTGATTGTCCACTACATTAGGACTCCAAGGTCCCTCTCACAATTACTGTTTTTAAGCCAGGTCTTACCCAATCTGTACTTGTACCTTTGATTTTTCCTACCTAAATGTAAAATTTTGCTTTTCTCCACATTGAAACTCGTTTTGTTGGATAGGGCCTATTGTTCAAGTTTGTCAAGATCTTTTTGGATCCTGAGTTTGTCTTCTGGGGTGTTGGCTACTCCTGCCAGTTTGGTGTCATCTGCAAATTTGATGAGTTCCCCTCCAATTCCCTCATCTAAGTCAATTGATGAAGATATTGAAGAGTACTGAGCCTAAGATGGAACCTTGTGGTACCCCACTGCTTACTTCTCTCCATGTGGATGTAGTGCCGTTGAGGACTACTAGTTGAGTACATTTTACTAGCCAGCTACAGATCCATCTGGTGGTGATGTTGTCTATTCCACTTTTTTCTAGCTTACTAGGGAGTAGGTTGTGGTCTACTTTATCAAATGCCTTACTGAAGTCTAAGTATACTACATCCATAGTATTTCGCTGGTCTATTAGTTTAATCACTTTTTTGAAGAATGAAATAAGATTGGTTTGGCATGATCTATTTTTAACAAATCCATGCTGGCTACTGCCTATGACTTTATTTGCTTCTAGTTGTTTGCAGATATGTTTATTTATTATCTTTTCTAGGATCTTCCCAGGTATTGATGTTAAACTGATTGGTCTGTAGTTTCCTAGGTCCGTTATTTTTTCCTTTCTTGAAGATGGGAACCACATCAGCCCTTTTCCAATCCTCAGGTAGTTTCCCTGTGCTGCAGGATTTTTGAAAGATGTGGTGCAGTGGTTCTGAGATAACATCTGCCAGCTCCTTCAGAACTCTGGAATATAATCTGTCAGGTCCTGGTGATTTATATTTGTCAAAGTCGAATAGGTGTTCTCTTACCATTTTCTTGCTTATTTTAATGTTTGTTTCTAATTTGTCTTTTGCAGTGGTTTTTTTTTGGTGTGTTGGGCTATAGTTTCTTTTTGTGTGAAGAATGATGCAAAGTATGAGTTAAGCAGCTTTGCTTTCTTCCTGTTGCCTGTTATTTCCTTGCCATCTTCTCTCTTTAGTGGACCTATAGTTTCCTTGACTTTTTTCTTGTTAATATATTGGAAGAAACTTTTTTTATTATCCATGATTTCTGTTGCAAGTCTTTTTCGTTCTGAGGCCTTTGCTTTCCTGACTTCATCTTTGCATGTTCTGGTTGTCTGCTGATAATCAGCCTTAGTTATGTGCCCCTCTTTCCATTTTTTATATTTGTCCTTTTTGTCTTTCAGTTTGTCAGAGAGATCTTTGTGCAGCCATGCTGGTTTCTTCTTGAATTTCTTTTTTTTTCTTTTTCAGTGTATTGTGCTGGTCTTGGCTTTTATGATCACATTTTTCAGAGTTTCCCACGCTTCTTCGGTTGTTTTCCCCTTTAGGATTTTCATCCATGGGATATTTCCTAGGTTCTGTCTGAGTTTGTTAAAGTCTTTTGAAGTTCAGGACAGAGATTGGATTGTTTTCTGGTGCTAGTGTTTGCATTATATTAAATTCTAGTATGACATGGTCACTTTCGCCCAAGGTTCTGGCAACTTCAACTCCCTCTATCGCTTCTTCTCTATTAGTTAGAATTAAGTCCAGTATAGCTTTACGTCTATTTCCCACCTCCACCTTTTGGCTGACAAAGTTGTCAGCTAGGTTGGTTAGAATCTGTTTGATCTCCCACTCACTGCAGAGTTTGCCTCCTAGTTGATATCTGGATAGTTGAAGTCTCCCGTTACTACTGTGGTGTGCTTCCTACATACAATTATTAGCTGGTTGGCAAAGAGTTCATCTATTTCTTCAGATTGGTTGGGTGGCCTGTAATATACACCAATGGTAATGTCACTTTTGTTTCTATTTTATATTGACCCATATACATTCTGGAGAGATTTTATCTTTGATCATGTGCATTTCTGTAGATATGTAGTGTTCTCTTACATATAATGCAATTTCCCCTCCACTTTTTGTAAACCTGTTTCTTTTAAACAATTTATATCCATCCATCAGTCCATTCCATTCACAGGTTTCATCCCACCAAGGACGAAATGCCAACTATGTCATAACCTCCTTGTGTACTGTTGCTTCTAGTTCACCCTGTTTGTTCCCCAAGCTTTGAGCATTTTTATATAAGCATTTAATGCCTGTTCATGGGCATGTTTCCTGAATCTCCTGATTGTTGTTTGGGTTTTTCTTTTTTCTCATCTCTGCCTACCTCATTGTTTGATTTGTTTTCTTGGGATTTATGATTGGTTTTGCATTCTAGAGATTCTAAAGATTGGCACCCTCTCCCCTCAATTTTAGTTTAAAGCCCTCCTGATGAGTTGGGCCAGTCTTTTTCTGAGTACATTTTTTCCTTGTTTTCGTGAGGTGCAGCCCATCCCTTGCCAGGAGTCCTTCGTGTAGGAAATGTAGTCCATGATCCAGGAAACCAACATTTTCTTGGCAACACCAACCGTTTAGCCCAGTGATGGCGAACCTTTTAGAGACCGAGTGCCCAAACTGCAACCCAAACCCCACATGTATCGTTGGGTGCTGGGTGGGTGTGGCCCATTGGGTGGGCATGGCCTATTGGGTGGGTGTGGCCCATTGGGTGGGCATGGCTGCAATGGTGATGGCAGACTGGGTGGGACTAAAAAGTTCAATCAATCAATTCCAACTTTGCAAAATCTTTTTTCCCCCACCAGAAGTTGCAATTGATTGATTGATTGATTGAACCTTATTTTTTATTTTTTTTGCACATGGTGGCGGAGGCCTAAATCAAAAAAGTTTTATAAAACCCAGCTCAAGACCTAGGACTGGGGCGATGGCACGCGTGCCCACAGAGAGGTCTCTGTGTGTCACCTGTGGCACGCGTGCCATAGGTTTGCCACCATGGCTTTAGCCAATGGTTTATTTCTAGAATTCTTTTTCCCCTCAATGGGTGTTGGCCTTAAGTTGGGAGTACGGATGAGAACACTACTTGTGCTCCTAGCTTCTTAACTTTATTGCCTAGTTGTTTGTAATCTCTCACTATTGTACTCAAGTTCTTTGTTGTGTCATTCATCCCAATGTGGAGGAGGAGGAAAGGGTAGTAATCTGTAGGCCTAATTATTTTGGTTAGGTTCTCAGCCACATCTTTGTTTTTGCTCCAAGGAGACAACATGCTTTCCTGGATTGTATGTCTGGTCTGCAGATGGATGATTCCATTCCTTTGAGGATAGAATCTTTTATTACCAACACTCGCCTTCCTTTTTGGGGGGCTGCAGTCTGGGATACTTTTCTGTTTATCTCTGGTGTGTTTGTTGATGTGACTTTTTTAGGGATATTTGAAGTTGTTTCTTTACTAGGCGTCTGCATGTTTTCTTTGAGGGAGAAGGTTGTGGGTCTGTGTGTTTCCATCTAAGGGGAGAAATTGATTGCTCAGTTTTAATGGTGCTGTTTCTGCTTGGGTTGGATTGGGCAGAAGGGGTTTGTTAGTTGTATGCTGCTTCTTTCTTTGAGTATTGTGTTTTCTCCTATGTGTGACATACCTCCACTTGTCTTCAAGGGTTTATCAGTAGGGTCAAATCCTCTGGGAGTTATTTGTTTATTAATTGATTTGGTTTGGGTATAGCTTTCTTTCGTAGATTGGGGTTTGGCTAGAGTTGCCTCTAAGTTCCTTACTTTTTCCTCCAGTAGTTTACATAGTTTACATCTAATGCATATATAGTTTGGGTGTTCTTTGGGCATAAGCACATACATGGAACATGTATTGCATACCATAATAGTATCAGTCACCTGTTCCATGAGTTTGTTGTTTGAAAATCCCTCTCTTTGGTTTTTGCTGTCTGCAGGCCCTGGTCTACCGTTATCCATAGCACTTGGTCTGTTGCTGTCTGTAGACCCTGGCCTGCCACCATCTGTAGCACCTGGTCTGCTGATGAGAACTAGTGAAAAACGATCATCTCCATTTTTTGTTCATTAGAGGCAGCCCATTTCTCCTCTGTTTTACACAAGAAGAAAAGGTTCCGGCAGCAACTTGGAATAAAATATCTCTGCATGGGTTTCATTTCCCATTGTTCATGAATGGTATTTCATGAGAAAAATATTATTTGTCAGTGAACTCAGATATGAATACTAATTGAGCAGGTAGAAACTAGTGTTCAGTTGTGAATGGTAAGAGTTTAAAAATAGATAATAAGTTGAATGCTAGTGCACTTATGCAAGTAAAAGTTTATGGTTTTCTAAGAAAACATTACTTCATTTTCTCTGCAATTATTGCAGTTGTCCCAAGTGCTGCAGTGCAATATTATAACAAACTACAGAATCATCCCATCCTTTCCCTAGTCTGCTGCTGAAAAACTGATTAGTGAGAGAGTTAATCTAATGAGCCCTTTTTTCAGTTTATAGAAGTGCATACTTATCAATTTAGGGTCTAAAAAGTCATGAAAAATTCCCAAAGGTGATTTATTTTTCATTTATCTTTATTTAGGTGTCTAACTCTGACCAACTAGCTACATATAAGCTGTTTTGACCCATGTATTTAATTGGTTCTCTTGATCTAGTTTTAGAAATTGGTGGTAAACAGATCACATTTTAGATCATAGTTATGCAGAAACATTGAAAATTCAGAAGGGTTCACAAATCTTTGAGCACCCACAGTATCAGTCAAAAATTTTTAAAAAGGCATTTGCTTCTTTGAAATTCATTGAAAAACACCACTTCCTGTGTGGTTTATATTAAAATCTCTTATTTAAAAGACAAACAGTGCAACAGATTCATTTTTGGTAATTAGTTGTTTGCTGTTTCTAAATTGTTCAGCATTTATAAATGTTATATTCTATTCAGATTTTACAATGGGGTGTATTTTTTGATACCAGCAAATGGAAACACAAGATTCATAACAAAGGAAACAGATTCTTGCTGAGAAAGTCTCTTTTTAGTTTCTTCTTTTTGGGTGTAACTTCTTAGAATTTCCTCTTAGTGTTAAAAAGGAAGGGAGTTTCCTCATTTTAGTCAAGCGTTTCATAAATTAGAACCTATTTTTCCCCTAAAGTTATGATTCACCTGGCTAAGCCTGAGGTGGAAATTCAGAATCCCAGGTTGGTGAATAATTCTGTTGTACCCTGTGAATACTCTGAATAACGCTACAGGCCCATCACTCCTAAATGCTGTGCAAACAGTGACTCCTTCTTATAGATTTCTATATGAATCAATACTATTATCCTACCCAATGCTGCTGAGTCTGAGAAGTGAGGGTAAAGCAATCCAGTTAAGTTTCCAATAATCCATCTAGCGAGCTTTGAAACTGCTGGCAATTTCTGGGAATTGAAAGAGAGAATTTCGAATTGGAGAAGTTCCTGGGGTTTCATGACCAGAAGGAAGAGGAATTGCCATCTAGAGTTTCACTCAAATGGGTAAATTGTGAAAGGGAAAGCAAGAGAAATAGAATACAACAAAGCTTGAAACTGGAGTTTAAGGAGCAGGGGATTTGCTGGGTTAACAGGAAAAAAAGTTGAAATGGAGAGTAACTAGAGATGAGAAATATGGAGTAATAGTCTTCAGTTGCTGTTTTTCTGAATTCTCTAGATGGGAAAGCAGTTTCAAAGGAAATCGAAAGCAAAAGGCACCATGAAACATTAATAAAAGTTCTTCTGTGGCTCTTTAGAATGCATGAAACATTCACGTTGAGCATCATTTATTTTTACTTCTTTTCTAATTTTCTGAACTTTTGCTGCCATCACATGGCAAGAATGTAGAAATAAACCATTTCAGTAAATGTATGTTCCCTCTGTAAGAACATACACTAAAAACTATTTGATTACTTCCTTAAATTTAGGCCATATAAAATCTTCATTAAAGATCTTCTGTAGGCCAACTCAATCCTAGAGCAATGAATATTGCAGCAGGCACATATCAGCTCTCTAACTCTATGATCTCATTCTAGCTGGAAGATAATTTACGCCAGGAAAAGCTAGTCCAAAGTTAATTTAGTTTTTCTAAAATTTACCAAAAATAATAAAATAAAATTATTCTCAGCTGTTCATATAAAGCAAGATACATTTTTGCAGTTTCATTTCCTTTGGCTTTTACATCGATTCATCCATCCATGCATTCAGTTTTAGCTGGTTGTGGTTGGTCATTCTTAATAAGTTACAATAAATTTTTCCATAAATTTTCAATAAAATGTCAGCAGTATATTTAGAAGTACATTGTCAAAAATTGAAATCATAACATTATATGAAAAATAGAAGTTTTAACAAGAACTAAGTAAATGATGTGCCCTTATTATAGTAAAAGATATGTTTCCAGTAAGGTCTATCCTAGTAGTATTAAATTTATAATAAAATTTGAATAATGTATATAGGAATTGATTACTTTTCATAGAATTAAATCACTGTCTGAAAAAAATAATTATTTTTGGAAATAAAGAATTCTTCCATCTCTGATCTAACCATTTTTTCAGCAATAAATTTTCTGTCAATTGATATCTGATCTGCTAAATATATATACATTGTGTTCATTTCTCATGTAGAATACAAAACGAGCTACATTCGAAGTCGTTCAGTTCGTTCAGTGTCTGTTGAGCTTGATGGAAAGGTGTATAATTTGGATTTGGAGGATGGCTATCAACCTGTTTTACCGTGGAATATCACAAAACACAAAAATGATCAAGAATCAGGTGGAGGAAAAGGAGGGGGAAGAGAAGTTGAGGATATGGAGGAATACAGTGGCACTGGCGGCATTTTAGAGAACACTGCGCCAAACTTAATAAAAGTGACACACCGGTAAGTCTTTGAAGAGATTAATTAGTAGGTTGTGGGTTTTATTTTTTATATACTTGAATATATATGCAACATTATATGCATATACAAACATTTATAGCATTATGTATTGGGATCATTTTATCTATCGGGACATTGTACATTGCATCATAGACAAGAAAGGAGGAAAAATTGCAACTTACAGATCTAACAATAAAGAATATAGGTAGCTCAGGACTGAACTGTTGGGTTGTTGGTGTTCTCTGAATGTAATGGTTCAAGTAAGAACAACGCTCTAATCAAGAAAGATACCGTACCCCAGTCAAGGCTACATGTAAACAAGCAGGACATTCTATTCTTCGATGCACTGATGATATTACCTAGCCTAGTAATGAAATGACAAAAAGCATGCTTGGAGAACACCAAGAGCTCTACAGAGGAAGGTGCCATGCTTCTTTTCTGCCTTAATATAGGGGAACAAGCAAAACACCAGGCTTAACCCAATGAGCTAGATGTATATTTTCTTAACTGCACTGTGTAATCCCCATAGTAAGAGGACTTCATAATCCAGCAAATAAGGTCCTGTTTGTGTCCACTTAACAATTAAACATAATATAACATACACTATATAAGTGTTAAGAGTTTTTCCATATAGTTGAGACTGGAACTTCTGTTGTTAAGTAATGCAGTTATTAAGTGAGTCACCAGGTGAGTGATTTTATGACCATTTTTGCCCCGTTCATTAAGCAAGTTTGGCTTCCCCCATTGACTTTGTTTCCTAAAAGCTGGCTGGTAAGGTCACATGGCCATTACGTGATGCTGGGATGCTGCAACCACTGTAAATGCAGACTGGTTGCCAAGCACCGGATTGTGGTCAGTGAATGCGGCAATGCAGGAATGCTGCAATGATTGCAAATGGGAGGTTGTGAGAGGCGCTTTTTTTCAGTGCCATCATAGCTTCAAACTGTTACTAAATGAATGGGCGTAAGTAGAGGACTACCTGTAGGATCGCTACACCTAAGAACAAGGTTGCCTAATACATTTTGTTAAATGTTTTACATTCTGGGAATGCATTCTCAAGACCACAAACATGTCTAAGTGCCAGCGTTTGTGTTTATATACTTAGGCTTCTTTTTAAGATTTTACTTTTTTAAAAAAAATATATTTATAGTATTTTTTTCCCTCCAAGTAATTCAAGACAGCACCCTTAGTTTTCTCTACTGGCATTTCAGCTTCACAACAAACTTCAGTTTCCATTGCACAGATTGTTTACTTGGGTTGCAGTAGGGGAATTGCCCCTCTTTCTTTAGCTCAAAAAAAAAATATGATCTTCATGGACGTAATGCTGTCTGTTTCCAACAGCTAGTCATTGCCTCCAGTATAATGACCTTTTCCTTTTTTTTTTTTTTTGAACAGATGCTACATTTTAGAGAATGACACTGTTCAGTGTGACATAGACTTATATAAATCATTGCAAGCCTGGAAGGACCACAAGCTTCATATAGACCATGAGGTTAGTGTTTATTTATTTATTAATTTATTAATTTAATTTGTATACCACCCTTCTCCCGAAGGACTCAGGGCGGTGAACAGGGCAATACATAATAAAAACAGGATACAAAAATTAAAAAGTAATTAAACAGCAATGCCCGTAAATAAATTAATACACATTAAAAGTTAAGACCGATTTATAAAACCCAACCCCATCCCATCAGGCCAGGCCGGATTGTTCAAAAAGGAAGGTTTTGAGATCGCGCCGGAAGGAGCGAAGGTCGGGGGCCGTCCGGAGCTCAACCGGCAACCGGTTTACGCCCTTTGAATCACATTTCCAAATTCCAAGGAACCTTGAGTGGACTTTTTTGTCAGGCTTTACTCTCACAGGCACGATCTCAGTGTTGTCGCCTTGTCAGACCCCACCAAAAAGATCAGTGTTTAATGACAGCAAGGCAGAATGTTAAATAGTCTGATACCAGCTTTGGCTGAAGTCTGGATTGACTTTGAAATAAGAACGTCTTGTGGAGAATAGAGCTGCTTTTTGATTATCAATTTAGCAGCCTGTGATTCAGGCAACTTTGCTGACCAAAATAGACTGCATATAATAGTTCCCTTTTGTTTCTGGAAGAACTTAACAAAGGTGAACATCTTCTTAACATGGTTTTCCTTAACGAAGCCATAATCATCAGTTTTTCCTTTTTGCCACATTCTGGCTTGCCTTAAGGAATCTTACTCCTCTGGATATGATTTTAGGGGTAGAGGAAGCCAGAGGATGTGAAAAATATTTCTCTTTGTGGAGGCCTCTGCTCAGTCCCAAATCCTTCTGAAAAAGGGCATTGTTGAAGCTAATTTAATATCCTTAATTACTAAAAGGGCAGCACAGGGAACATATGGATAAGAAGTTTCTGAATAAGTGGATATAAAATTATGCATTAACAGTATATTAAAGACTCATAACTGGCCTGTTTTTCCTATTTTCCTCTTGCCCTCAAAGTGCATGTATAAACATAGAGTACCTTAAAGTTGTACTTTTTGACTGTTCAGAAATTGACAGAAATGCACATCATTTGCCCCAGATTTTTTTATTAAATTCCCCATAGATCATTGAACTTTCATGATACATGATGCATAGGAATCACTTGTTGACCATCAATTAAAATAACCCCTAACTAAAAAAAAAGCAATAAAACAAAAAATGAGTTATCTCATAGTCTGGAAAAAAAACTCATTCCAAATTTTTTTAGTTTCTTTCACGTGCTAGTATAAATTTCCCTCCCTTGGCTGTTTCTCATTGCCTGCCAAGGTTTCCTTGCAAATAAAGGAAAAGTGATAGATGTTTTTTCTTTCTTTCACCTCTGCTGTAATTACAGCAGTTAGGAATTCTTCCTCCAAAAATCAAATTATGTTCCTTGCTAGAAAATGTCCTGGCTGCTTCTTCCAAATTTCCACCAGTGAACTGTGTAGCTAGCAATATATGGTAATTGTAGTAATAATCTGGATTTCTGGCTAAAGTTTGGAATTTTAGCATAAACTCTTCTTTTCAAAAAAAAACATGTTAAAATAAAATAACTGGGATACAGAGAGGTTTTAAAGAAAGGAATTTAATGCCTATTATATAGGCAAGTTGAATGACAGCCAAATCAATCAATTTTGCATCCATCCATTTGTTCTTTTTTTTTATTAGATTGAAACTTTACAAAACAAAATTAAAAACCTGCGAGAGGTAAGAGGTCATCTAAAGAAGAAGCGACCCGAGGAATGTGATTGTAACAAGATAAGGTACTTTCTCTTTGTAGTCAGTAACTGCAGTAAGGAGGAAGTGAATTTAATGAATTTAGGCAGAGTATAAGACACAAGATAGGGACGCGGTGGCTCAGTGGGTTAGGACGCTAAGCTTGTCAATCAGATGGTTGGCAGTTTGGCAGGTCTAATCCTGAGTGCCACGTAACAGAGTGAGTGCCTGTTACTCGTTCCAGCTTCTGCCAACCTAGCAGTTCAAAAGCACGTAAAAAATGCAAGTAGAAAAATAGGGACCACTACGGTGGGAAGGTAACAGCGTTCCGTGCGCCTTTGGTGTCTAGTCATGCTGGCCACATGACCACGGAGATGTCCTCGGACAAACGCTGGCTCTTCGGCTTTGAAACGGAGATGAGCACCAGCCCCTAGAGTTGGAAACGACTAGCACGCATGTGCGGGGGAACCTTTACCTTTATAAGATACAAGACTATTTTATCCTATTAAAGTCAGGTTCTCCAATGCCTTGATAATTCCAGTGCCTTATTGTGTCTAGTCCAGCAAGGCAAAAAAAGAAACCCAAAAAACATTCACATCTCATCACACTCTTCTATTAAAAACAAAAATAACATTTCAGGCCAGTTCCTCTTACCTTCACATAGCTAACACCCTACTCTCTTTTGGGAGTTCTTTCCAAGTTTGAAATTTTTTGACCTTGGAAAGTACAAATTAAAGATCTTCAACTTCTTTGGAATACACAGGCCCTGGGATTTGTACCCCAGTGCTTTTTAAATTATCTTGAAATTGAAATTCATTATTGGAAGAACTGGAAATACTTACCACTGATATGTTGTTTTATGTTACACATCTTTCAATCATTCTGAAGCCTCCCTGGTTGATCAGATTTTCCGCCAGGAAAAAGCCTCTGAATGGGGATCCTTATGATCACATCCTTTGGTAACTCAGTGAAGCAATGGAAATCAGTGAACTAACTGATTGCCTGTTGTAGAGACTATTATACTATGAAAAAACAAGATATTCAAACATTTACCCTGTGCTTAAGTAAATAAATACAAGAGCACTACCCATGAGAATTTATTCAAAATTCTCTACTCCTTTGAAAGAAATTTTAAAAGCAAATTCTCTACTGTCAAGCTGAATTCAAACTGGTATTACACAGCACTTATATGTTTCTAATTAGGGTAACTAGAGAGCAAATGTTTAGCACAGAGTTGGCCAAAATCCCCTTCAGTCAAGATGCTCTTGTGACCACAGCTTCCCATTCATTGCCTAAACTTAGGAACAGAGATCTATAGTATTCATCTCTGAGGTGATGAAGTTACATCAAATCTCAGGTGGGTGGGTAGTACCTTGAAGAAGCTTGTGGCACCTGTTGCCTCCTCCTTAAGACCTTCTATACTCAAAATTGTAAAAAGTTTTTCTGCTACTATGTAACTAATAAATAAGCAAGAAAAGTTGCAGCTTCTTTAAGAGTACAGTGAATATGGTTGCACCAGATCTAAAAATAATTTCCAAGCTCAGAGCTGACTATTTGCACATCCCTACCTGGCACCATCGCCAAAGAAGCTCCAAAATTTCCTGTCAAATGCATGGCAAAAGCTGGGCAAAAGAAGCATAAAAGATCTGATATTTGTTCTCCCACTGCCAGACACTGCAGAAAAATAGATTATAGTGATAAGTTGTCAAGAAGAAAGCATAAGACATTGCTTCTGCTCTCAGGATATTTCTCTTATCAGAGACATTTCCTTAGTGACTTCTGTAATTATGTCCCCTCTTTCGCCACTGTCAGCAGCATGGTAGGAGCTGCTACTGCTGGTGAGAAAAGAAAGAATATCAGTGTCTGTTTTAGCCCAACTAGTGCTACTATTTATCTGAAGTCATCTAGCCAAGCAGGACATGAGACCCACTTCCTGGTTTACAATATAATAAATGTTTGGTCCAAATGTTTCCAACTGTTATATCCTCACGCTCAGACATTGTGTCAGCCTTCTTTCTAACTTTACGTTCTGCATTTCAGTGCTTGTGAGTAAGTTTTAGTGCAATCCTGAGATTTGTAATAGTCTACCTCTAATAAAGGTCAAATGCCTGATCTGGGCAGTGGAGCCCTTTCACTTGATCATGTTGCAATTCAGCATGCCAGAGTAGGAAAGCAACTTATCCAGCTTTTATTTCATGTTGATGTCTGTCATTTTTTTTACTTTAAAACCAATAAACCCCTATACAAAAATAGTCCTTCAGAATAGAAAAGTAGAATCTAGTTAGCTTTCTTGCTGCCTCCTCCGTTTCCTCCTCTTTCAATTAGACAGTTACAAGAAACTCTTAAACTGTAGCCTTAAGTGATGTAATATAGAGATTTATTTCTTTATTTGCTGGAGGGGAACAAATTTGGAGAAACCCTCTGATTCTCTTTGTTTTAGAGTTTGTTGTGTATTTTCTCTTTATTGCATGGAAACCAAAGCCAAATACCTTTCAGCAAACTAAAACAAAGGTTTTGAATGGATCATGTATCCAATTAGAGGACTGTGTTTTATATAATTATCCTTGTTTTCTCAGTTTTGTAAACTGCCCCTAATTTCAGAGTGGGGGAAGCACAAGTATAAAAATATAAAGAATTGTGTTTTGATAATTGTAGAACTGGGATATTTGTTTTTCAGCTTCCAATCAAAACACAAAGGCAAACTGAGGCACAAAGGATCTGGTCTCCATCCTTTCAAGTAAGTGCAGAGTCATCTTAAACTGACAACAAATGTGAAGTAGTTCCAGTTTACTATTTCTGGCTTGGTAATCAAGAAGTATGAGAAAATTATGAATGTAATCTGCTGTGTTGGCCATGGTTTACAATTATTTGGGATCCTTATAGAAAACTGTGCTCTTTTAGCTGTGCATATAATGAGACTTTCAAAGTAACTTCTTTCATCTACAAACTAAATCAGCTTTTAAGAAGACAGTATTGTGCAGGAGGAGGTAATATAATTTTGAACTGAACCACTTCAGTATTCAGAAAAAGTGTCTTATCTTTATAGGTGCCTGCAATACAGAAATAAAAAGAAACTGTATGATTGTGTTAGCTAGCATAGCATAGATAGGAACATGGAGGCCATGGTTGACCCAAAGGTGCTTTTTCTGAAGGCAACTGGACTTAGTTTTTCCTTGAAGACATTTCACTTCTCATCCAAGAAGCTTCTTCAGTTCTGACTCTTTAATACTTAATACTTCTCATCCAAGAAGCTTCTTCAGTTCTGACTCTTTAATACTTAATACTTAATGTATTAAGTATTAATACATTAATACAAAAGTGGTGGATTCCTCTTACGGGACATCTTCAAGGCAAGCAGGGAATAAACAGCCATTTATCATAGATGCTTTCGTGGAGAGTCCTGCAGGGACTTGGACTTAATATAACTCTTATTTCACACAGACTTTTAAGAAAAGTAGCAGTATACAATCTGAGATTGGGGATGAGTGTTGTTATGCATGGTGATTGAAAATTTCTCTCATGGCCACACATTTATTACCTCAGTAGAGTTCTACCATAAGGATTATTGACTTGGAGGCTATTTTACACACATATAAGCATAATGATGGCCAGGTGACAAACAGGACAAACAAATGTAGTCCTGACAAACAGGAGTAAGTAAAGTTAAGAGCCCAGTTTGGTATATAATTAAGAGGCATCTGACTAGAAATCAGGAGATTGTGAATTCTATTCCTGCCTTAAGGACAAAGTCAGCAGGTGGCTTTGTCTTTCTCTCTCTCAGCCCTAAGAAGCCGGCAGTGGCAAATCATTTCCAAAGAATATCTTGTCAGTAAAACTACAGGGAATAGTCCAGGCACTTACCAGAACTGAAAACTCACTCGATAAAAAAAGAAGAAGATAAAGTTAGCATCACAAAATTAACTTTGCTATTATATAAAAACGGAATGAGATGGGAGGTGAATCCCTTCTCAGATTGTCTGTTATAGCCTTCTGCCTTGTTGCCAGACTTCTGGGTCTATAAAGCAGTTGGTTTTATCTATGAGGCAATTTGTGAGTTATGAATTCTTGATCTTTATGTTCAGGAAAAGCTTTCAAGAGAAGGATAAACTGTGGCTCCTCCGAGAACAGAGGCGAAAGAAGAAACTCAGGAAGCTGCTCAAAAGAATAAAAAACAATGACACATGTAGCATGCCAGGCCTGACATGCTTCACACATGACAATCAACACTGGCAGACTGCCCCCTTGTGGACATGTAAGAGATATCTGTGCATGTAAAGCATTTTAAATTATTTAGAAATTACAACTGTTGTCAAATGTTAACATTTATTTGTAGTGGGTCCTTTCTGTGCCTGTACCAGTGCAAACAACAACACATACTGGTGTATGAGGACAATCAATGAGACACACAACTTTCTGTTCTGTGAATTTGCTACTGGCTTCCTTGAATACTTTGACCTGAACACCGACCCTTACCAGGTAATTTTTAAAAAAACAACCAAAGGTTCAAAGTTTGCATATGATCAACTTTCTTTGATCCATACACACACAAAAAAAACCTAAAAATTCTGTTCTGAATTTACCATTTTTCATAACATCAATTGGCACACTACATTTTGCAGTGGGTCAGATATAACTACCAATGTTGGCTGCAGGAAACCTTTTCATATATATCAACTTTTCCATACCTCATGTTTTCTAGATGTCTTCAGATTGCAGGTCTCACAATTTATTCTCCATAATGAACTTGTATTAAGTTTGTATTGATGTTTGTGAGATGACAGGCTGCCTATAAAATGGCCAACACCTGCTGTTACCATCCCTTTAAGGCAAACATGTCAAAGTCGTGACATCATGTGACATCGCGTGACATATCGGGACTTTTTCCCTATTGCCGGCAATGAGGTGGGCACAGGTTTGGCGTGACACATCCAGCCTGAGGGCTGGCAATTTGACATTCCTGCTTTAAGGCTCTCCCTAGCCAGCAGAGCAATGGTTAAGCCAAAAGGTTCTCCAGCAGTAGGTCTCAAAAGGAGTAATAGTTGGAGGAGCAATAGGAAGTGCAGTATGAAGAAAGAAAGAATGGGGTAAAGGGCAATATAAGCCTTTTCAGTGTGTGTGTGTGTGTGTGTGTGTGTGTGTGTGTTTTGACTAGGGATCATATTTCTTTTGTTGGCTCTCTCTTGTTTTGGAGCCACTAACCTGGGTACACGTAAAAAGGACCTGTGACATTGTTACAAATGAGAGCTTATAATACTAGCATCCTCATGAGGTGAGGATGAAGTTCAATTCTACAGTTGCCTCCATTACTACTATCTTTTTTTCCCACCAAAATCTCATCTCTTCAGAACAAGAAAAGGGCGGTAGAAGTCTAACATTCTCTTAGTACCTCTTCCTTCCAGGAAGTATTGGAATCTACATCTGAGTGTTAGGAATTCCAGTGCCTGTATCCAATTTGGGTGGGGGGAGTGATCACACACCCTCCCAGCATACTGACAGGAGTCCACCTTTTCCTCTGCCAACCCCTCTTCTATCCAGAGAAAAGCAGAAATGGACACGTCATTGCTTTAGATTTGGAGTGTTTTTAGAACATATGGAAACCCCACCAGATTTTCTATAATCATTCACATAGAACTGTTTAATTTTGTTGTGCAGACTGCTAATGGTTTTCTCTCAGCCTTCTATCTCAGGTGGACGTGGATGGGTGTGTGTGCGTGAATGTTACAACTCATATGCTCTCCTCATAGAGAATAACAAACTGGCCTGAACTGCATTTATTTAAACATTCACTGGGTCTCTTTCATGGAAAAAAAACATGTTGATTGTCTAGATAGCGAGATTCCATATAAACCTTTCATTTCAGTTTGTTTGTCTGTTTTTTTCTTGTGCACACAATTGTGGTATGGTTTTTAGAGCTGAATGCTAGAATCTGCCCCTTGATTATTCCTGCAACTCGTTTTTTAAAAAATAAAAATACTTTTACTGAAAAAAATTGATACAATCTCTACTCTGCTCATTGAATACCCGCAGTAATTTAAAAATTGTGTCTATGTGCAGCTAATTAATGCAGTAAACACACTACATAGAGATGTTCTCAACCAACTGCATGTGCAGCTGATGGAACTGAGAAGTTGCAAAGGCCATAAACAATGCAACCCAAGGACCCGAAACATGGAGCTTGGTAAGTTCAGTTTTTATTTCACTTTGGTAAGAGGAGTGTGCTCAAATAATTTGAATCAAGAGTCCTCAACCTTGGCAACTTTTAAGACTTGTAGACTTCAACTCCCAGCTGGCTGAGGAATTCAAGGAGTTGAAGTCCACAAATCTTAAAGTTGCCAAGGTTGAGGACCCCTGATTTGAATGATACTATTTTAAGTCACTTGTATATACCTTTAAGTAGCTTAAACAGGAAATCTAAATCACGGATAGATTTTAATCACACACTTAAACTTCATATAGATGTTATGGGAAGGGTCTTCATTAATTCCACCAATTCTAATTAAGAAAGGTGTGGTATGAATCTATAAATAAATTCTAGAAATTATCATAGGTATTACACTGGTAAGATAAATAGGAATACAGAGATTGGGAACTTGTGTTTCAAGTGATAAAATATTAGTTAATAGCTATATGTGTCTGTGGAATAGCAGTGTAAAAAAGTGCAGAGAATGACTTTACTTACTTTACTTTTTTTTATATTCAGTAGTCCATCACTTCGCTTCTGTGTCAAGCTGAAGTAGGGGCATAATAAATGTGAACCAGCTTTGGATTTATTAATGGGAATGTAACTTGAATGGGTAGATTGAGCTACCTCATTCTACATGCAGCTGATATGGTTTTGTTCTCTCAAACCTTTGTGTTTAGCAGGTGCCACAGTCCTTAAAATAAACTTTTGATAGTCTATTTTGCTTTTACAATATGCTTCCCCCCCTCCTTGCTTCCATAAACTCGTTAATTAATATTGTTTTCTTTATTTAGGTCTTAAAGATGGAAGCTATGAACAATACAGGTACTACTACTAACAATAAGTTTCCCCATCTCCAGAAGTAAATCTACACTAAATATTGAAATAATCCATAGGCAGATAGAATTAGGTTATGATGAGGACAGCAAAACATTGGATTCCTTTTGCTACTTTAATGTTATAAATGTTCAATATTTTATTGCCTACCCAGCATACTTGCTTGCTTTTCTTTATTTATTTATTTATTTATTTATTTTCTTCCTTCCTTTCTTTCTTTCTTTCTTTCTTTCTTTCTTTCTTTCTTTCTTTCTTTCTTTTCTTTCTTTCTTTCTTTCTTTCTTTCTCTTTCTTTCTTTATTTTCTTTCTTTCTCTCTTTCTTTTTCTTTCTTTCTCCTTTCTTTCTTTCTTTCTTTCTTTCTTTCTTTCTTTCTCTTTTCTTTTCTTTTCTTTTCTTTCTTCTATAAGATATCTAATTTTTCTCTCCTATTGTGTCTCAAAAATTAGGCAGTTTCAACGTCGAAAATGGCCAGAAATGAAAAGGTCTTCATCTTCCAAGTCACTGTGAGTTGAAATTTATTCATGTAAATCATTTTTTTTATTTTTTGCTCACTGTGTGTGTGTTTGTGTGTATACACACACACACACACACACACAATTTCATATACCCTGCTTTTAGTCCATCTTCACAGAGAGTAGGTTGATAGGTTGACAGAATTCTTGGAGTCTAATACTTCGAGTCTCTAGCAAAAGGTTTACTGGGTTCAGTACTAATATGATGGAACCTTCAAAGTTGAATTACTGTATCAGGGAGCCCCAATATTTAGAAAAGATTTTTTTGTCTGAATTCTGAATTTGCCTGCTAATCAGAGTAGAACGCTGCCTTATAATGCTTATATAGAGGTAGTCCTCGACTTACATTCATTTAGTGACATTCAAAGTTATAGCACCACAGAAAAAAATGACTTACGGTATAAGTTTTTCACACAACTGTTGCAGCAACCCCACAGTCATGAGGTCAAAATTCAGATGCTTAGCAACTGGCATGTATTTATGACAGTTGCATGTTCCGGTATCATGTGATCACCATTTGTAACCTTGCCAGCCGACTTCCAACAAGCAAAGTCAATGGGGGAAGACTTAACAACTGTAGTGATTCACTTAGCGGTTATGGCAAAAAGGTCGTAAAATTGGGCAAAACTCACTTAAGAGCTTCCTTGCTTAGCAACAGAAATTTGGGGCTCCAAATTGTGGTCATAAGTCAAGAACTATATGTATGGAGTGCATTAGGCAAATGTTCACCCTGCCAACAAAAGTGTGTATAGTCAAGGCCATGGTCTTCCCAGTTGCAATATATGGCTGTGAAAGTTGGACCATAAGAAAGGCTGAGCGCCAAAGAATTGAGGCCTTTGAATTATGGTGCTGGAGAAGACTCCTGTGAGTCCCTTGGACTGCAAGGCGATCAAATGGGTCAGTCCTAGAGGAGATCAACCCTGACTGCTCTTTAGAAGGCCAGATTCTGAAGTTGAAACTCAAATACTTTGGCCACCTAATGAGAAGAGCCTAATGCTGGGAAAGATTGAGGGCAAGAGAAGAAGGGGACGAGAGAGAATGAGGTGGCTGGATGGAGTCACTGAAGCAGTAGGCGTGAGCTTAAATGGACTCCAGAAGATGGTAGAGGACAGGAAGGACTGGAGGAACGTTGTCCATGGGGTCGCGATGGGTCGGACACGACTTCACAACAACAAGGCAAATGTATCAATAGCCTTCCAGCTGTGCTAATCTAAAGCAAAGCTGGAGCTCAAACTTGAGCCCAAGTTTAAATATCTGTTTTTACGTATTGCCCTGTTGTATCTGTTTTTACGTATTGCCCTGTTAACCGCCCTGAGTCTCTTGAGAGAAGGGCGGTATATAAATTAAATTAATAAATAAATAAATAAATAAATATCATTAAATATTATATTAGGACAGAGAACCTTATGTGGCCGAGATCTTCCTTCCTTTCCTCCCTCCCTCCCTCCCTCCTTTCCTTCCGTACCTCACTCAAAAAATGTTGCCCTATGATACACTATTTTGCCTAGTTAAAGGTCATGACAATAAAAAATTTAGAGATAAAGCAATAGCACTTAGATTTACCTTCTGAGCAGTTTACAAATGGCATCATATTTTCCCTCAACAATCTAGGCCCTCATTTTACCGACCTCTGAAGGCTGGAAGGCTGACTCAACCATTAGCCGCTCAGGATCAAACTCCTGATTGTGGGCAGAGTTAGCATGCAATACTGCATTTTAATCACTGTGCCACCACAGCTCTTAATACAGATGTCAAATTCCTTCTAAAAATTAAGTTGCTAAGTAAGGGAGATGATGATCTCCACTATTACAGGAAGTTCCACATGTAGCCCCTGTGGTTCACATTCTTTTCCTTGTGTGAAATTAGTAAAATTAGACTTCTATTTCATAGTCCAATTGGTTACAGTGACAATGAACTAATGTTATGTCTTTTATTTCTATTTCACAGAGGGCAACTTTGGGAAGGCTGGGAGGGGTAATTTTCCAGAACTGCTGGACCTCAATGAGGATATAAACTGGCCGGAACTTGAATTCTTGTACAGACTTAATAAAGTATGTATGATTTCAGACAGAATTATAATCTTAGCCTGGAGGACTGGATGAACTTTGTGCTAAGGTAAATAGGATATTTGCATTTTTACGCAGTCCCAAATGATGCAGTTATCTTCTGGAGACTACTGTTGTCTAGATCTTGTATCCTACTAGTTTATTCGCATTTGCTTTGGATTATACCTCACTTGCTTCACAAGCTATTTTATTTCGGTCAATCACCTGAGATACTATTCCAAAAGTGGACAGCAGAGAAACATGGCAACCATTGGAATCCTGAAAGCCAAAAGCACAGAAGATCACATTTCAGCAGAAGACAATTTTATATTTTCTTTAAATTAAGTCATTGGAAAGACAAATGAAGATAGTAACACATTTTTTTTTCTTTCTGGCTTGGACAACTTAAACTTTGAAGCACTGATAAAAAAAATCTGCTAAGGGATTCTAGGATCTGCAAAGGATATTACTGAAAAGAAGCACCAATTCAGCACTGTAATATTGTCACTTGTTTGTCTACCACAAAATGCAGTTTAGTTCACAGTTTTCACATTTTCCTTGAGGTTGACAGAAGAAACAGAAAATAAACCTTCACTCAGAGAAACCACCTTTCCAGCACTATATTGTAAATACTCAAGTGTTCCATTTCAAAAGAAATCCAATCCAGAAGACTTTTGTTACTGAAATATTGGCATGCCCCAATATCATTTCTGAAAATGTCATTTCACTGCATAATGAAACTTTAGAATTCATCATTTTTTTAAAAAAAAAACCACTGCAAAATTAAAAGCAGTTGATGTATGTCTTGAATTTTAACAAAGTTGGATTTGTATTAAGTCTTTGTGGTTATATTGTATGTTAAAAAAAACCAAAATTATTACTATAAAAAAGTACTTGTTTACTTTTATACTTGGAGCATTTTAAAAAAGATAATTCTATGATCAATATACAAGCAATTTAATTCTAGTTTGTTACCAAAAGATGAATTTGTATAACCTGTATATTAGAAGAAATACATTTCTGAAAATTTACAAACATAACTTAAGAGGATGGGAGAGAACTTTTCCCAATAAGACCTGACTTTTTAAAAACTGAACTTTTTTCCAAATTCAGTCTCATATAAATTTCTCTTATTTCATTACTCGAACACATCAAAAACAGAACTTCAATTTCCTTCATTGTTTTTCTACTGCACATTTCATCTTCTGCCGTTGAGAAATTTTTTTTTGTTCTTGTTTATATAGTCATAGTGCTTGCCTACCAGCCATTCATTGAAGTTACAGTGGTACTGAAAAAAATGGTGGCCTATTAATGACCAGTACTATCTTCTGAGGCAGCATCCCTCAATCATGGTCACCATTGCAGTCAATTCACACTGTTTTGTGGCTGACCTGTGAGGTTTTTTGTTTCTTTTTCCCCCCTTGCAGAGAGATTGACTGGCAATAAAGGGTTTGCAAGAAAGTGAGCTGCACATTGAAAGCAACACAATCATGCAGGCTGGAAGCCCCAGGTGTGTTAGGCATCACATGAATTCTCACTTAGCAACCGCTTTGCTTAGCAAAGTTGCTAGCCCCACTTAAGAAAGGTCAAGCAAGGACCACCTCTCTTGTTTTTGTGACACATACTACACACACACAAAACCCTCTCGACACAATTCTAGATGGCTTACAACTGTGAAAAAAATACAGCCACAGTAATAAACTGTAATGAAGCAACCCCAACCCTTACAAAACAGACTTCTCCAAAGCTTCTAGGAGGCACTTCTTAATGAGGTGCCATTCAGTAGCAAGCTGCTGCAGAGAAAGGAGGTCACTCTTGCTAGCTCTGATTTCCCAGTAAGGGGAAGACCTCTTAGCCTGTTTTCTCAGCCTTATCATAATGGCGTATACATCTGGAGCAGATACCGTAGTCATGAAGTTAGCATGGATCTCATCCATAAAGAGCTCTATAGTTAACTAGTAAATAAGACCTAGATGTCAGCCAGCACTGGTAATATTTATATCATTCTTCTATGTCGTCTTTTATCATTGAGCAAAGCAGGTGACAGCATTCTGCTCCAGCTCCCAAGTTGTCTTACAGAGTAGATTCATGTTGTGAATTGTAACAACAGAACTAGGAGATAACAAGGGGAGAAAAAATTATAGTTAGCACAACCTGATCCAGATAAGAGTACAACTGGCCAATTAATGGAAGATGGAAAAGGCTCTCCTGCCACAACTGTTTCTTTAGTGAGGTGAGATGGTACTGTGATTCCAGGAGGAGCACCCATACACACACTCTTTCAGGGGAGAGCTATCCTATCCATAGCTAAGCATGGAGCTTTGCTGGTACCAGAAGGCCTCTGCAGAAACAGGAACTCCTCTTAGTAGGATTCATTCTGAGCCTATACTGTGCCGGTCAGTTCCTCAAAAGTCAAAATTTCTACAACTCCTGTAAAAGTCATGAATGGAAATACAATGTTGGGCCCTATTAGCATAGTACCAGTGTCTCACCCAAAGGTGACATATTATCTTTCTCAAAGATACTAATTTGTAATATCAGAACTTTCACATATGGCACATTGAGGAAATTAAAAGACTGAGCTTTTTAAAACCCAAAATAGAAATAGTGAAGGACTTGACCTTTTCTCTCCCACCAGCAATTGGAACTATCTGTTTAAGGAGCAAAATCTCTGTAACACATTTTCCCCAATCCCAAGGCCTTGTAAGTGACCCAAATGAGTATCTAAGTTTAATATTATAGACTGCTATGTGATCCAGTAACAAAAAGTGAGATGCCATAGCCTCCAAAATACAGCTTCCATCTCATTCTCAAATCTGAACCCAGAATAGAAGGGATCTAGATAATTGTCATCCAGAAACCCTTTTAGTTGCCACCCTACCACTTTCTCTACTTTCTTTCCTAAAAAGAGAGAATTTGGTGGCAGGACTATAGTAATCTATGATGGTTAGATCAAGTGATGGCTTCCTAAAGAGAGACAACATCACCTATTTCAAGATGAGTGATATTGCAGTGACTGGGAGATGCCCAAAATATCAGTATTTACGCTGACGTTTGTCATGTGGCCTACAATTATGCATATATCTAAGCTTAAAATCGTGTTGACTCTGGTTTTTCAAACAACAGCATAGAGAAAAGGAGCTTCCATTTGAATATGAGTAAGGGCTACTTACAGCCAATGTAAGTGCAAACCACAGAATTTGGTCTGTACTGGGTCTTTTATATTTATCACATTATGGAATAATTATAAGTGCAGACATTCTATAGAACCATTATGTTGAAACTTTTACCTAGTATCAAATGTGTAACAGGCAATTATGCAACTAAACACTATCAACCAATTATATTCAGGCTTTTTCTGAATGAAATGTTTCCTTTATGCATTGTATCCAACTCTATATGTCACCTGATTTTGGAAGTTTAACTTATATCAGTCAATTATATTAGGACAGAATCTAACTGAGGAGTAAAAATGTAAGTGAAAGTATATAGTGCTTGCAATTTAAGATTTAATCATGCCACCAAAGTTCAGTTTCAAATAGAAACCTTTATTTACATTATTATCCACATTCAAACAAAACAAATTAACACCATATAAACAAGACCACATCCCAGGCCCCCATTGTTTAAAATGCCAGTGCCCACCGGAGGCTTTGTGTGATGTAAAGATCACTTGTACAAGTCATTTTAAGTGTAAACTAATTCCAGAATTATTTTAAATACTGTAGGCCAGGGGTGTCAAACTGCCGGCCCATTGCTGGCTATGGAAAAAAAAGTTGCAATACGTCACGACATGTCACGTGACGTTGCAAGTTTGACACCCCTGCTGTAGGCCTTTCTCCTGAGACAAGGAATATTGCTTTCATTTGAAGGATTTCAATATTTCAACATTGCCTGTCACATGACAGTCTGCTACTAAATTGTCTATGCTAATTTGTGCAACATTCAAGTGGTTTTATCTGAAAAAGGTCTTACTAAAGTAAAAGCATAGAGAAAAAAGACTAGATAGAAAGTAGCTAAATTGGTTAACCAAGCACAAACCAAGAAAAAAAAATGTAATGCACCCCAGCAAATAAATTGGGTGGATGAGAACAGGCTTATTACAGAGATAATTTTAAAAGGCACCAATACATTCTAATCTTTTTGCCGTAATAAACCATCCAAATGCTGTACAATCCAACACTACAGCTACTAAATATACTGCAGCAGGATGCTTTTTAAAGGAGAGTATTTGTAGCTCAGGGTTGAAATGAGGGGGTCCTTGGTGCTCTCTGAGCTTGATCGTTTTCTTGCAGATGTTTCATTATCCAAGCAAGCATAAGTGCTAGGGATGATCACATGACAACATTCCAGGCACTTAGCAATTAGCTTACTTTTATGAATGGCTGCAATATCCCATGATCATGTGACTAGTGTGTGCAGCTTTTTTGCCAGTTTCTGATCTGTTGTTATGATTGTGTGATTCACTTTACAACTGCATGATTCCCATTTATAATTTTGTAATTCGCTTAACTACTGTCTAAAATTAGGTCCAATCACTTGGGTGTCTCGATTTATGACCATTGTGACTTGTGACCAAAATTCCAGTCCCAATTGTGACGGAAAGTTGATATTTTGAATGAACAGTACTTAAGACTCTTCTTCTTAGTAACGATTCAAAATGCAACTTTTGAAATGTATGATTGTTTTTGTACTTAAAATTTAATTTAAAATTGTTGGAATCAATAAAGAAGTAGCAACAGGGAAAAGAATCAGTGGACAGCAAATACCAGATTTTACAAATACTCAGGAATACTCATTCATATTCAGGAAGAACTAATTTGTAAATGTAATAGGAATAATAAAACCAGAGTTTAAAAAGAAGGAAATAGAAACTGTGTCAGATGATAGACCAAACTTTATAAAGCAACTGAGCTCACAGCTGTTACCAAAATCCTCAAGCCTTATAAAACTTTAAATTTTACCAACTGTTCCAACTTCATAGGAAGAGTTCTCATATTGCAGAATGCTTCACTGGATGTCAGAACAGCCCCTTTCAGGTTTGAAACTAGTTTGGGATTCATAATGTTTTGCACATATCTGCTTTTTAGCTTTTCACCATGAGGTTGAACTTTGCACTTAAAATGGCTTCTAAAAAGCTTTTTTTACTGTAATAAACACAGTAAATGACTTGTCTACAACACAACAAACCTCAATTCAGAGGCACCTTGAATGCCCAGAAGTTGTGATAGGAATCTGTGCAACATATTTCCTCAATTATTTACTATTAAGGTTTTAATATGTGATGAGATGTGGAGTTTCATCTGAATTACGCTTTAATTACTCAAAGCTAGTACAATTTAAACATTAAATATAATTCATTAACTTACAGATTAACTGATATTTCAGAAAAAGTAAAAGGGTCAGGAAGCTTCTGGTCATTTGCAGGGAAAATATGCACATCAGAATACACATAACTCTGGATCAAAATTCAAATATTTAAAAGACAACTTTAAGAAAATGTAATACAATCACTGGGTGAACTATATAAAAAGGCCATAGTTCAGTGTGTGCTCACAATACAGCAGTCTTGGAGTAGAGGGAGCAAAGAAATTCTATCTCTCAGGATAAAATTGCAAAGCTTCTGCAAAAATTAAAATAAATTTCCAATACAAATCAAATACTGCAATCAAAATTACCAGTTTACATATTCAAGAAGAACTAATTTGAAAATATAATAGGAATAATGAAACTACACACTACACTGCTTCAGACATTTTAATCTACCTTTTGAAATAGTTCATTCTGAATCACTACAGTTATTTTCCTGGAAAAAAGGCAATACACAGACTTTCATAAAGAGAAAGAAAAACTATGGCATCTCTAGCCTTAAAGTTGTAGATAATGATATGAAGGGTAATGCATAAAAATAAATTTATTTGTTGCCCATATTGCAATAAGGTGTAATATAATTGATTAATTGCCATTCACAAAAGATTCTGGGTAAGTTACACAAGAGATTTGGCCTCCAGATGACAGAAGACATTTAACACACACAAAAACATGTTCTGAGTAACACTGAATTTCTTTAAAAGTTAGCCAAGTGGCCTGGAGCACAGGCTCTTTTGTTGAAAAAGCAGATTATATTAAAAATTCAACAAACTGTTAACAGCTATAATGAGCCTTTTTGTCATCAAATTGCTCTCTATTAAAAAAAAGTAACAAAGTGCACACTTAAAGTATAGAGAAAAATTTAAGACCACTAAAATATGCCCAAAATATCTTAAAAGGCCAGTACATAATTTTCTAAATAATTGTCAGAAACCAAGAGACAACAAGGGCTACAGTTACCCAGCTCCAAAACCATTTAAATAATAATAAAAAAATCCTATTTGGACGACTCTTAACTAAATTGAGTTTACAGAAATTATCTTCTGTTAAATAGCTTCACAAACTCTGCAAAAATGAGTTAGTGACCTACAAAAGTCATATATTTATCGTACAACATCTTAAGATATTTACAAAACATATTCACAAACAGTTTTGTTTCAAACTCCAATGTCTTTTTGAGTTTTATGTGAAGTTCAGGAACTGTGATTATTGCTTCAATTACCATGATTAGAAACACAGTATGTAACTGCAATTTAGAATGATCTTAAAAAGGGAGCGGTTCCATCCAATCATTCTTAACCATATTGCATTTCCATATATCATTTTGTAAAGTGCACAAACCTGCACATCAGGGTGGAGATCTCTGTCATAATTATACGTATCTCCCTCAAACCTTTTGGCATCAAAAGCACAATTTGGTTTCTATGACGTGTATGAGTTGTAATATGCAGATCCAAATTCCAACAAATGGAAGCAACTTTAACAGCAGCATGACAGTTGAGTGCTTTGTTTCATGGTTACATCAAGGCCAAGAGCTACATTCTATCAAAGGCTCTTACTATGTAACTCAAGATTATTACCAAGATTTCTCCAGGCACTTTGGTCTGCCTGTGGTTATGGGCTTTGAATAGAATTAGTATACAAACTATCTGCCGGTTGCACTTACTCAAATGTTGTTGCTATGTTCCTATAGATAGAATGCCAAAGTAATATTTGACCCTTTTGTAACATTATACAGTGACATTTTGATTCTATCCATCACAACCAAACTTCATAACTTATAAAGTCACTTAGGAAATCTTCATGGAAAGGGAGTGTTGTTTTTTTCCATAAGGCTACATGTTTGACATGATACTTTGTGCACTTCTCTGTAATACAGTTCACCAACATCTATGGCATCAGCCTGCTAGGGGATTCTGGCAGGATATGTCAGCAATATTTCTGCAGAAAAGGACAATAGAAAAATATAAGAGAAACAAACACTAGAATATAATGAAAGTAATATTGCAATTCTAGAGATTAAGCATGTAAACATAAATTAACTGGCAATTAATGCTTGGAACACTGCAGAATGAATTTTGATGGAGAGATGTCAATTACATTTGAACTCCTATATTCCCAAGAACAGAATCCCAGAGTTACCGTATTTTCCGGCGTATAAGACGACTTTTTAACCCATGAAAATCGTCTCAAAAGTTGGGGGTCATCTTATACGCTGGGTCGTCTTATACGCCAGAAAATACTATTCACCTCTCTGATCTGCAGTCCCCGGCAACGTGCTCCGAAGCCACCTCCCAGCCAGCATGTCGCCGCCAAACTTCCCAGCCCACACCGTGTCTAGGCACTGCAGCCCGGATGGGTCCAGTCCCGGTCAAGGACACCGCGGAGCCTGCTGGCACCGGGCAAGACCCGGCAGAGTTGTCCTGCGCGTGCGTGCGCTGGCCAGCTGCCGGGAGATCTCCATGGCGGCGTCGGACGGTCGGAAGAAGCAGCCGACGCGTGGAAGGCAGGCTCACAACGAGTCGAGGTGGGCCTGCATCTGTGGCGTGCAGGGATGGCGGGGGTGGCTCCCATAGCGAGGGAGGCGCGTCCATGGGGAGACGGGTGAGGCCCGTGCAGCGTGCTGCAAAGAGGGGCCCCGCTGAATGTCGCGCTCGTAGGCCGCAACAGACAGTAGGAAGGGAGCACCTTTGCTCCTGCCGAGGCACTGCCTGACCCGCGCCGACCAGAAGAATCGCTTGCCTGGTCACGGAGTGCGGAACAGCGGTACTTGGCGCCCCTCTTGCCCGCAGACCATGCAGCGGCCCTCGCCAGCCGGCCTCGGCATGGCCGCCCCAAGCCCGGCTCTCTAGCGCATCTTCCGGGCCCACCTAGCCAACCGTCTCCTGGGCGGGGCTTGGCTCCAGACGCGGCGGCTGCTCCATCTGCAAATGCTATCTCAAAGCCGAATCGCGCTTGGCCGTGCAGGCTGCCGAAAGGTGGGGACTCAGAGTTCCCGCGGTGGTTGCGGCTTCTGGCGTGCTGTTTGCAGAGTCTGTTTGCTGTTTGCAGAGTCTGGCCTGGAAGAGCGCGTGGCTTTGCACCATTTGCATCAGATGGGGCTGAATCTGAATCAGGCTTGTGTCGGACACTTGGCAACTGGCATGTAAGTATTTTCCGGCGTATAAGACAAAAAATCTTGAAAATCTTCTCAAAAGTCAGGGGTCGTCTTATACGCCGGGTCGTCTTATACGCCGGAAAATACAGTACAATCCTAGAATGATAATGGATAATTATTTTCCCATTACAAATTTTTCATCTTGCAGTAAGCTAATGGCAATCTATTGGAATAAAACAGAATTGAAAATCTGTGAGAAAAAAGAAAATATACAAGAAAAAGACCAAGCAGACCAAGTATATCTAATTTATGAATCAGACCTGAAAATATTGAGAATATTTACCTTAAAGTAGCCCCAAAGGTACTTTTTTAGTTCTGAACTGAAGAAGCTTCTTGGATGATAAGCGAAATGTTTTTAAAGGAGAAAAACCAGGAAAGTCCAGTTGCCTTTTGGAAAAAGCACCTTTGGGACAACCATGAGCTAGATAACTGAGAATCTCCATAGATTTCTACCTTAAAGTACTTAAAGGAGCTGATCAGGGCTGGTGATCTGTAGAAACTGAATGCCACTTACCTGATCAGGACCCATGGCCATTCCTGACATAGGCATAGTATTAATATTCATTTGGGCCATGTGGCCTCCACTATTGTTCATGTGTATCATATTGTAACTTGCAGGATTCCCTGGGTGGCTGAACTGCTGCTGTGGAAAAGAACTACGGGAGACAATACAAAAAAAAGATAAATTACTGAATATAATTGCAATTTCACAAGACATAATAGGAGATGGTAGCAATACTGTACTATCAATATTGAAGTGGCTTTAAAAATGGCACAGGTCATTCAAGGTGAGCAAGTAAAAGATGATGGATAGCAAGGGACTCTGATTAATTTTAATTCCGATTTTTCTTATACTTCTTAAGATATCTAAAGTCTGCAATATAAAAAGTTCTACATCTTTAAAATCAAATATTCTAACTTTTATTTGAACACAACACTCTACCTATTTTAAATATACGTAGGAATAACCTAATTTATATCTAGCAGAGTAACATATTCAGGTTAAGATCTAGATAAAAAGTTACAATAATTAGACCACATGGTCTATAGTCTCTCAATCATGCAGAGAGCATTATACCCAAGGAAATGAGTGGAACCTCACTGGAAGGAATGAGCAATTGGAGCACATTTTTCAGAACGTTTCCATTTTTTTAGCTATTTGTATTTTAAAGTTCTGCTGACAGTTGATACATCAAGCTACAGGTAAACTAAAATCTGAGGCAAAAGTAGAAAAAAGGCAAAAGAAAGGCTTCTTTCTATTATTTTCCCTGTTATTGAAAAACATGCATTTGTGCTGTCATTGTCATTCTGAAAATGCCAAGATTTTTCTCTCACCTGCTCCTGGCAATGTTTCCTGAAGGCCATCCCTTCATCTCTGGCGATGGGTACATTGGTGAAGCCTGGGGATGTGGCAATATTGAATTTTGTGAAGGTCCAACTCTTTGAGCCATCATGGCATTGGGAGGACTTGATACCCTGCTAAAGGCAGGATCAGGTTGCTGGCTCATTCCTTGAAAAGGACATAAGATAACAGTTGGATCATTATTTCTAATTCAATATACTTTTGTTTAAGAAAGGAATGCATTATGATGTCTTTATGTAGTTCAATCAACACTGAACTCTGATAATAATCAATGCTGAATATAGTTCAGAACATGGACCCTAGAAAGGATTTCCTATATTTGTCTTGAGTTTCGCTCATTTTTAACAGATCCTTGATCATATAAAACTAGCTACTGACACAACATTGTTCTCCTACTGGTATGTATGTATGTATGTATGTATGTATGTATGTATGTATGTATCATGTAAATATATTTGCTCATTGTGCTGTTGCTAAGTCGGCTGTATCTAATCCACAATGTATTATTCCTTTAGTAAGTAAAAGACTTGCAACAACATGCAATTTGAATGTTTTGCCCTTTGCTTTTATCAGAATTTATAGAAAATAGTTTTCAAGCATGCAGAATTTCTCTTCATCTGAATTAGTCAAATACTTACTAAATAAAGAACCTAGTGGTATAGTAGAAGAAAGCAACATTTTGAAGAACCACAGTACTCAAGAGAACTGCATCTTTAGTTCTGTATCAATGTTAAAAGGTCAAGACTCCCTCTTCTCTGATGGATTCAGACACTAACCGAACTTATGTACTTTCTTCAATTTTGCAGGCTGCCAACATGGATATAGAACATATATTCACCTAGTATATCTATGTGGTTGCCAGAAGTCAAAAATGACTTGATGGTACATAATCAATCAGTCAATGTGATCAGACTGGCTAATTTGAATTAATTCTGAAAAATTTAAATTGTTGGAATGAAGGAGAAATAATTTGAATGTAGGAAACCAAAGCAACAAATTTAAGATACTTGTATGCTCTTGAACCATTTCACTGACAGAAGAGAATCATTTTGAGCAATTAAGAAATAAATGAGCAGTAACCGAAATCAAAGCCCTACAATCAACATAATTGCAAAGTGAATTAAATGTAAAGATAAATGCCATCTAATCTTAAGCCTCTCTCTGACAATTCTATTTTAGATCATTTGAAAATTGCCAAACTCCTTCCTGCTTATATTTATTTATATTCAGCTTTTGTCCTTAAGATCACAGGTACTTCATTTAGGCCAACATTTGGGTCCAGAAGAGAGAGGAAGAAAGCTGAATCAGTGAAATGAGTACCATAATTTGGAGAGTACTGAAACTGTTGGGGTGGGACAGGAGCCATCAGAGAGCCTGTAACAGCACCATCGATGTTTCCTGAGGCAGCTACATTTGGGGGAGGACTGAAGGCTGGAGGTTGTTGCTGTTGCTGCTGCATCATCATGGCCATTCTTTGCTGTCTGATATGATGACTTATTAACTCCCTGTTGCGTTGTGCCACCATCTGAGCATTAAGGAAGCCTTGCTGTTAACACCAAAACAAGAGGATAAGGAATAAGCCATTCACCATTAAAATATTAAATGTGTTGTCATAATACTTATTTAATAAATTAACTCTGATGGAAGATGTACATCAATTCTACGGTGAAAACACATATCATGATCTAGTACATGATAATTCCAAATTCACTGTCTGCCTGCTCTATTTATGCAGCCAAAATCACACTATACAGAAGAGAGCAGTATTAGGCTAGCCCAAACTCTGGACAGAATAATATGAAATAACAGATGATCATCTGGGCTGGAGGATTGACTGACAAGTCCAATCATCTTCGAGTAGTATCCCACTTATGTGTTGTTATAAATTAAAAACAAAAAAATTAAATATGCCTATGTAATCACTAGGATTCAGGGTCAATCTGAAGAACATTTAACTTTTTATTTAAAGCTTCAGCAGCTGATAGAGTCCTCAGGGAAAGGGCGGTATATAAATGTAATTAAATAAATAAATAAATAAATAAATAAATAAATAAATAAATAAATAAATAAATAAAGGTAATGACCAAATATAAAATATGGGAATGTGATTAGATAGAGAGGAACAAAAATGCAAAATAAAGCAGGAAATGGGATGCCCTTGTACAGTCTGATTCTAACACATGTTGACCAAGACAATATCCTTAATGACTCACTTGTGATCCCATCTGGGGAGGTAGAACAGGTCTCATCACCGATGCACCACCAGGATTGGTATTTTCCATTTTTATATCAAGCGTTTGACGAGTCTGATTCAAAAACTTAAGAAAAAGGAAGCAATACATTGTAAAAGAACTGTATAAAAAGGTATCATGTAAGTAGTTCTAGAATTATTATTGTTTTTGTTCAGCAACCAAAATTACAATGGTGCTGAATGAAGCAACTTATCACGGGTGCTTAAAGTTACCATTGTAGTGCCTCCGTGGACTCATGATTGTGATCTGGGCTCTTTGCAACCTCATTTGCACTTACGACAGGTTGCCAAACCCTCTGCTAGTGAATGGTGGTTTGCTCTCTGCTTATATACAGTAGCTTGCCCTGCCAGTATTTGATGGGGTTTTGTCCTTAGTAGGTCCTTGATTAGGGTATTGCTTACTGCTAGATTGTCTATCTGGTGTTGATTCCTGCTTATCTGGGAGTTGGCTGTTAGAGAGGATGTGATTTGGTCCTTTTGTTTCTTTCTTAGTTTTTTTATTGTTATTTTGGGAATCAACATCAATTTTCCAGCAATCAACATCCTCTCCAGCAGCCAGATACGCAAGGAATACACCAGACAAACAACCAAGCAGATTAGTACAGCAATGAAGACTGAATTATTACTGTGGGTATTAAACATTCCAATCTGAGGGGAAAAACAACACAAATGTTACATTTTGGCACAATCCTACTTTTTCAGAACATATTACCTGCTGTCCTTGAAGCCTCTGCTGGAGTTGCATACGGAGCTGCTTTGGTGTATTGCTTCGCGGTCTCATAACATTTGCTCTGGGATGCATGGTTTGCATTGGAAAATTGTTCTGCTGGTTCATCTGAGTCATCATCGAGTTAAAGGCTGCCTGTTGGCCCTGAATGCTGCCACTAAAACCACTGGGCATTCCTGCTCCTGGCCCATGGTAGGGTTGGCCATATATTGGAGGCTTCTGATCAATCATGACTGTAGAATCTTGGCCATGAAATGCTTCATGTTTGGATTCCAAAGCTTGTCCCTTCAAAAGAATAGGGAACTTAATTCACTCTCTGCAATAATATATTATGTATATTAACAGGCACAATAGAATAATTTTATGCTGCGTTTGAGAGAAAGAGAAAGAGAGAGAATGAATATACCTGGAGATGATAATGGCTATTGGAGGAAAGGCATAATTTGACATCTCTTCTGGCACTTCTATGAAAATTATTAGGTGATCTTCTAACATAATCTAGAAACCTCATTCCTTAGCTCCACTGACTCCTTCCATTCAAAATTATGTTAACAGTATGTGTCATCCACTTGGCAATCTGGCATCATTCATTTAGATTAGTAAAATGGTATAGCGTTACATTTGCTAATATAGAAAAAGTATGTACATACCTAATTAAAATTATGTACAATAATAGAGAAAGTACTAAGAACCAAAACAATTTTAGATGAAAGAATTTGTTTTAAATTATTAAATGGAGCTTTTTTCTCACTACGATTTTGCAGGTTTTGGTTGTGGCACTACAGTATCTTGTGCAGTATTTTGTATCATTAGTTATCAATAGCTTAATTAACCTTCTCCTTTTAATGTATGCTTAGAACTGAAACAATTTCCCACTGAGCAACAATAAACTGAACTTGAACTATGCTCAGTTTGGGGAGAAGGTGAGATGTAACAGGTGTATACAATCTAAAAACAATTCTCATAGAAGAGAAATATCTATAATAGTGCAGAAAAAGAACTGTACTAGGATGTTCCCCACTAGCAACCTTATAAAAAAAGGTAAAGGTTCCCCTGCACATGCGTGCTAGTCGTTTCCGACTAGGGTCTGGTGCTCATCTCCGTTTCAAAGCTGAAGAGCCAGCGCTTGTCCGAGGACGTCTCCGTGGTCATGTGGCCGGCATGACTACACGCCAAAGGCGCACGGAACGCTGTTACCTTCCCACCGTAGTGGTCCCTATTTTTCTACTTGCATTTTTACATGCTTTCGAACTGCTAGGTTGGCAGAAGCTGGGACAAGTAACAGGCGCTCACTCTGTTACGCGGCACTCGGGATTCGACCTGCCAAACTGCCGACCTTCTGATCAACAAGCTCAGTGTCCTAACCCACTGAGCTAACCCAAAAATAAGAATTTAAGAGGATCATTTACTTACTTGGTTTACAAGATCTGGAATTCCTAATGCTCTATCAATTTCTTCAAGGCTTGTAACATCAGTATTGCTCAACAATGTATGCAGTTGATCTAGTAGAGCTCTTTCATCACTTTGCCCATCTACATTTGGAGTAGTATATAATAGGTCATCCAAGGAATTTCTAACTAACTGCCTAGGAAAGACAAATGTTGAAAATGAGCAGGATCTTGTATATTGAAAGCAAGAACTTTTCTGCTAAGATTAATTCTGAAGAGTCCTTGGGGAAAATCTAAGATGAAGACAGTAAAGACACTGGTACCAACATATAAGAATTTGTCATCCTGAATCTGAAAAAAAGGTCTCTCTAAACCAACCCACTGATTCAAACATAAGCATAAAGTATTATACAGTGAATGTATGCAAGATTGGCATATCCAGTTGTCCCACTGAATCACATTCCAGATTCTTTTTCGTGCTTATGATTTAATGTTAACTTGTCTGAGGTCAACCATATTGAACATACTCCCTTAAAAAAACTAATAACACCCTTCAGGATAACAAATGAACTTAAAGAAGCTGGACAGCAAAGCCCAATGGAACCATAATGTAGCTTTGCTCATCCCATCTTATTTAATTGTTAAGTGTTACACTTCAAAACAAAATGGTATATTCTTCTCTGCCCTATACTTTCAAACAATTTCCTTCCTTTTTGATGCTTTTAATTCTTTTAGCTAGCCAGCTGCCCTAAGTCCTGCTATGCTGTTTCATTGGGGGGTGGGGGGGAGAGTAATCCTGGTAGAGAGACAAAAGCAAAGGTGGCAAATGTATAATATCATAGTGTGTGAAAGAAAACAAAGATAAGCCATTCCTGCATTTTATTTATTAAAGACATTTATTTGGTTTCCTATCTCATATACAGGAGGCTTACATTAAAATTCTGCAATATAAAAATCCTCTAACCCTCTCCACTCCCACCCCTGAAGTGGCAGCAAGCATAATCATACCAGCCACGTGATCAGCTCTGTGACAATCTAGGGTCTTTAGGTCCACTGACAGAACCGTGTGTTCAGAGCCTTTGGAAAAATATCAGCGTGGGGGCTGTGTGTTAATCTTATCTCAGAGGGAATGATATTTCAGAAGGAGGGAGCCACCACAGAGAAGGACCTTCTTCTGGTTCCTACTAGATCTATTTCCCTGATAGGACATAATATATCTGGCCTTCTGACTAAGTAGATGTAACTGGAGAGAAGCAGTCCTTGAAATAACTTGGCCCCAACCCATTTTACCAAGAAAACTAGATGGATATACAGTACAAGATAAAATGATTAACCACATAGGACCAGATGGTGGATCCTTCAGGTCAGATGGCACAATATGCTACTGAAGAAAAGCTGAGATTTCCGGTTTCCCATCGGCGCCTCTGGACGCATGGAGGCCAACTCAGTCTTCAGCATCCGATTTCTTCACACTGGGGGATCCTGGAAAGGGTCGAAAGTCGCCCTGTTGGGGTGATGAGCGAGGAGGGGATCCCTGCTTAATCGCAGGAGGGCAGCAACCCTCCCACTTGATCCGGGGCAGCTCTCCAAACCGGCGGGAGAAAGACCAGCCATAGCAATATGGCTCATCATTTAGCTGCTGACAGCCGAAGTCAAAATTACTACCAAGCACCTTTAAAGCAACACGGATGAAACTGGGTGAGATCTGATCTTCTCTTTAAAACTCTAAATATCTTTCCTGCAAAAGCTGCCCTAAGTATTTTTCCCACTGTGAGGAGAGAGGGAAGGGAATTCCTACCCCACTCTCTAAGAACAGCGACTACCCAGGGGAAACAAAGCAATTATAAAAACAACTTTAATCTAATTTGATGCATATACTTTCGAAATTTGGGGACTAAAAAGTTTTCCTAAAAGTTTTCTTATACCTATTTCTACTGGATACACTGATTTTTATCTAAAAAGAAAAGAAATAAACTTTGAAAAACTATTATAAAAACAGGGGATTTAAAAAGTTTTAAACGGCATCAGTGACATCTTGTGGCGAAGTTTGGTATTACAACTTGTTAATGCTTAAAAGAGACTTCAGATAAAACTCTTTCGACCTTCAAACTCTGCTGTAAAGAGAACTTCTGGGCAGCATAACTGGCCTGCTTGAACTATGAATGTAAACCTTTACTGACTTTCAGAGTTATATGTGGAGAATTGTTTTGCTATCTCTTTATTTGAGGAACATTGGTTATTATATGAGATGATGAAATAACTTGGACTACAAAATTTTACTTAACAACTTCTACTATAACGACTACCTATAAACACGTGAAATAGAGGTCCCATACCTAGTTATAAAATTATTTTTAACATCTGATTTTAAAGTCCTCAACTTAACACATTATTAAGGAAATATTGATGAAGACCAGGAAAAGATCCTTTCCATTCCATGTTGAAAGCAATACATGAAACCATTCTTTCAGCTTCTGACAAAATAAGACCCAACATAAAAAAGAACAAAATCCCGGCTTAGATACACAAACCCAAATTTGGACTACAACCAAAGAACTAACAATGCAGAAGATAACAGAAGAAGTGGAACAATCAAATACTAAGACAGAGGACTCAATTGACCAACAAATACAGTTAATGGAAAATCCAGAAAAGGGAGTGACAACACTGAAAATGGACAAGAATTTCTATATAAATCAGAAGAAATTTGAGAAAGAAGAATCGATTGAATGGAAGATAAACATATCAGGACAATCATGGGGAATTGGAATAATAGGGAGACAATTTAATGAATACAAATGGGCTAGCCCAGGGGTAGGCAACCTTGGCTCTTTTATGACTCATGGACTTCAACTCCTAGAATTCCTGAGCCAGCCATGCCGTTAGCCTTTCCAAAAAAATGGCAACTAAATGGTCTCTCTTATTTCAAATAATATATATATAATAATAGAGGGAGATCTATTTGATGATCTAAAAGCACTGACAAGGAAGGCTAATTGGCAAAGGAAGAAAGCCAGAATAAGGCTGAAGAAAATTGGGGTTCTGATTTATTAGAGGGGATTTCATATTACTAATTAGAGGGTTAAAGAGAGAAGTCGTGATAAGGGGAATTTTGGTCATTAAATTTAAAATATTTGGAAACTAGTTGAAAATAAGGATTCTATTTGTTTCATATTTAAAAATTAGACCCAAAAGAAAAAAATATGAATATGTTTTATTTATTGATTAACCCATACAATATATATAATGGTTTTAATTTATTAAAGAGGATATTGTACTATTAATTAGATTATTTAATATGGTGGGAAATAGATAACTTTTAGAAAATAGAACAAGACTATATTCAAATAGATAAGATGTGTATTTTGAATATTAGATTCTATTATGAATTGAGATAAGGGAAACTTTGGTTACCTAAAGCCTAGGAAATTATAAATATCAAATGTTAAATTTTAATATTGATGGGAAACTAAAAATTGGGAAAAAATCAATAACAGGACATTGATTGTCTTTAAAGATTGAATGTAAAAGTAATTAAGATATGTATAAGCTAAAAAATTACTGATAAATGTAATAATGATATTTTTACTTAGTTGATATAAGAACTGTATTAGCTTAAATACAAGATAGTAGATATTAAAGGAAAAAGAGTAAATATTTGATGTAACTTGAGATTTGTACTAAAGATTTTTGTATGTTATTGAACTATTGATTAACCCAGCCACCACGTTGCTTTTTAAATACTTAGATGTAAAATTGGAAAATTAATAAAATATTATTTTTTAAAAAAAAGCTGAGAATCTTTCAAAGTTATAATTATGGGTATGATGAGGCTAGACAACAGCTTTCCAGATATCTAGTTGTTGATGTTATCATACAGGAAAGAAAAGCCAAAGTGGCAAAGGCAGAATTACAGTTGGAACATGGAAAGTTAAAAATGTGTGAATATGAGAACGCTCAAGCAGGTGAAGGAAGAAATGAACTACCCAATCAGGCATCAGTCAATTAAACACCAGCATCTCAGGTATTAGCAAATTAAAATGAACTGGAACTGGATACTTTCCATCAGAAAATCATACTATTTTCTACCCAGACCACAAAAACCAAAGAATGAATGGTACTACTTTCGTACTCAGTACGGTTATAGTAAATGACAAAATAATGTTAATTAAACTTCACAGACAGCTTTTAATAAGCTGGTTCAAATTCCAACCCCTAATGCAGAAGATGTGGTTATGGTCAAAGTAAATTTGAAATTAACAGAACATAAAAGCAATATTTGATGCTTTTTGGTTTGACCAAAATATTTTTCTTATTTGACTGTGACCAAACAACAAAATAATCAGCTAACTAGTCATTATTACCTGTCTTGCAAGCCTTGAGGTGCTTGTTCCATGGAGACTATGCTGTCAGGCCATACATTTGGCTGGTTAGGTGGTCCTGGATGTGCATAAGGACTCCCTCCCATTCCTACATTATTCTCATTTGTCCCTAAAAAAAGAAAGAAAGAAAATCCACGGTTGTTTCATTTGCAGGAGCAACAAATCTTGAACAGTAATGTAACCATATTTAAAAAATAGTAGTATACCGGGTGCACAATTATTAGGCAAGTGGGTATTTTGACCATCTCATTGTCATCAGGGCTTTTTTTCTCATAGAACGCTCAGAACGGAGTTCTGGCACCTTTTTTGGATGGAACCTTGTAGGGTAGGCAAGGCGGGTTGTATGACATGTGTGAGTTCCGGCACCTTTTTCTTTTACAAAAAAAGCACTGGTCATACATATTTTCCACTTCCAAGCTGCATAATGCTTAGTGGATATAAGCATATATCAGGTAATATGTATTTGTATAATAAGGGAGGGTGTGGCCTAAGAAGATCAACACCCTATATTAAAGGGTGCATAATTATTAAGCAGCTTCTTTTCCTCAGGCAAATTGGGCCAAAAAAGAGGTTTAACGGAGCTGAAAAGTCAAACATTGTAAAAAGTCTTTCAGAGGGATGCAGCACACTTGAAATTGCTAAGATATTGGGGCACAATCACAGAACCACCAAATGTTTTGTTTTGTTAACAGGGTCGTAAGAAACGTGTTGAGAAAAAAAATGCACATTAACTGCCAAAGATCTGAGAAGAATCAAACATGAAGCTACCAGGAACCCATTATCCTCCAGTGCTGTCATATTTCAGAATTGCAACCTACCTGGAGTGCCCAGAAGTACAAGGTGTCAGTGCTGAGAGAGATGGCCAAGGTAAACTTGACCATCATTGAACAAGACACATAAGTTGAAACGGCAAGACTGGGCCAAGAAATATCTGAAGACAGATTTTTCAAAGGTTTTATGGACTGATAAGATGATCAGACGGATGGGCCCATGGCTGGATCAGTAACGGGCACAGAGCTCCATTTCGACTCAGATTCCAGCAAGGTGGAGGTGGGGTACTGGTATGAACTGGTATTATTAAAGATGAGCTAGTTGGACCTTTGGGGGCTGAAGATGGACTCAAAATCAACTCCCAAACCTACTGCCAGTTTTTAGAAGACATTTTCTTCAAGCAGTGGTACAGGAAAACGTCTGCATCTTTTAAGAAGACCATGATTTTTATGCAGGACAATGCTCCATTGCATGCATCGAAGTACTCCACAGCATGGCTAGCCAGTAAAGGCCTTAAAGATGAAAAAATAATGACATGAACCCCTTCCTCACCTGACCTAAACCCTACTGAAAACTTGTGGGCCCTTCTTAAACAGGAGATTTATGGTGAAGGAAGACAGTACCTCTCTGAACAGTGTCTAGGAGGCTGTGGTTGCTGCTGCACAAAACACTGATCGTCAAAAGATCAAGAAACTGAGAGACTCCATGAATGGAAGACTTATGACTGTTACTGAAAACAAGTGCGGCTATAATGGTCACTGATTTTTTTTAAAAAAATGTTAGAAAAGTTTATTTCTATATTTCAAACTGTTTATTATTCTCACTTTAACAGATGCAAATAAATGAATGAGATGGGCAAATTTTAATTTTTCATTTAGTTGCATAATAATTCTGCACACTAATAGTTGATAGATAATTGTGCACACATAGATATTCTCCTAAGAAAGTCAAAACCTCACTTTTACTTTTTTAAATATTCAGGTTTGAGGTTTATTAACATTTTGGATTGACCAAGAGCATTGCAGTTGTTCAATAAGAAAATTAATCCTCCAAAATACAACTTGCCTAATAGTTGTGCACACAGCGTAGTTACTAATAAATAATTGAAGTTATATTCCTTTGAACACGGACAGTACAATATTGATTATGGCAGCATGTTTCATGAAGAAATTGATTTAGATATGAATCATAACAAGTCTCAAAGTTTGATCCAAACAGAAATGAGTAATAATGTCCAGAGTAAAGTACAAAAATATGCAAGTGCCAATGAATAGCTGGGAAAAATATGGAAGGGAAAGTGGGACTTAAGGTTGTGCCCAAGATCTGAAATACTAAGGGTTCAGTAAATAATAATTGTAATAACTCACTCATATGGATCATTTCCTGTTGGAGCATTGATCTGGTGCCAGGCATACTATTTGACCTCATGGGCAAGCCAGGCATGGATCCTCCCATGGAAGACCGAGCAAGAGAAGAACTGCAGTCTGACCCAGCCCTTGCCATTGAACCAGAAGCTGTAGGCTCCATCCTGTTCAGTTTTGAATTTTGTAGACTCCAATCACTTGCTGAATGCTGATTCACTGAGACGTTTCTGTTACATAACCCTGGAAGAATTGATATATTTAAAGCATTTTACTTTCATTACTGAAAAATACGGAATACAATTCACTTTGTTAAAGTAGGCATTTCTGCTCCTCCTCATATTCAGATTATAATTCTAGGCCAGAACTGAAAGTACTGTATATATTAAGGTATTTTCTTCCATCCTGGTATATATGGAAACTACAATTTACTGAAAATTTACCGATTTGGAAAAGACTACACAAGGGCTTTTCTGCCTCTGGATTCCAACTGTATTCACAACATATTAAAGTCAAGAAACTATTGTATAGGAGCATTTTTTGAGGTATGCAGCAATTTCCACCAGAAGAGCTAAACTTTTTAACGTGGGGATGTAACATGTGAACTTATATGGAATCCATCTTTCAGATTTTCTGTTCGCTTTTTTATCCACTCTACATTTATGCATCAAATATTTTAGGCTCTAAAGTACAGAACAGTCACGTCAATCATTTGTGGTTTCAAGTTTCAAAATTTGCAAACCAAACCAACCTACTGTTTACAATACTTGTTTGTTGAAGGATAGCAAATCATCTTTTGATCACACAGATACAGATTATTAAAATTTTGGAATACTGATTCAGGTAAAGACGGGAATTACAAACAAACCCATATTGGCTCCAAAATTTTCTTGACTTTCAATCATTCGTGGTCTCTCAGCCATCATATTTTGCTTCTGTAACATGGAATATGAACTGGCATTTCTCACTGATGAGACAGAATCCACCGATATAGGATTATCTAAAGATATGGCTCTGTTGAAAGGTGGGCGGATGGTCTGCCTAGACAGGGGACTTCTGACACCTATTGAAAAATTAAAATAGAATTGTAAATGCATCATCTGTAAAAATATTGTCTGAATGTGTATTCAGTTATTATTAAAGAAAGTATTAAAGAAATATAGTAAAATGCTCAAGAAGATCTTATATTCCAGTGTGAAATTAAATTAATACAATATTTCTCCTTCTCTGTGCACTTTCAACTCTATAAGGGTCAGGAAAATACAATATAACATAAAAAAAGGTAAAAACTTAACATTAAAAATGAACTACTATATTGATTTCACTGATTTATAAACATAAACTATTTTGTGAAATAAAATCAGTGCGCAAATAATTCCTTACCTATTAATGTATTTCCTTGACACAGAGGTAGCTTATTCCCCATACTAACTCCATTTGTAGGTACAGGATTATGGCAAAAATCTGAACTATTTAGATCACCCAAAATTGCATCTAAATTATCCACCAAATTGCCATTTATCTGCAAAACAACATTTTAAATAATTTAGGTTTCAAAATTTCTAGAACAGATTTTATAAGCTAGTATGGACTCAAAACATATGCCTCCAAGACTTAAAACAACAAAAACAAATGGACAAAATAAAATAAACACAGAGTATGTTTTTGTCTAGGAAGAATAAAAACAACTATTCTGTAACCTTATACACATAACCCATTTAAAGGATAACTCAGGGAAAAAAGAAACAGTAATTGCTTAGTTCATCATTTCATTTATTTAGCCTAATGGAATCATTTTAAAATATTTATTAAAATATTCAAACTTTTAAAATATTAACCACTAAGTTCTTTAAATCTTATAACTTAAAAGAGTTGTTCCAGAATAACTCCTACAGGAAGCCTCTTCAGAATTGGTCTCACCTGGAACTAGCCATGTAAAATCTAAAAACAAAGAAATTTGCTATTATATAACTGAGTTAAGAACTAAAGCTGAACAATGTAAGACAACTCCCTCTGGAGTTTTACTTGTCCATGGACTGTCAAAATTTTTAACAAGACACTGCTTATCAAATAAGTTTGTGGAATGAAACTAAGAGTAAAGAATTTTTTAACAGAAATTCTGCTTAACACTTGAATACTCATACTCTACCTCTTCTGTGGGTTCTGTTTTTATTTTCATCTCCTTTTCATTACTTGATGTAGGTATGGCTGAACTACAACACTGTCCCATCTTGGTATCCACAGTTTCAATTTTAGGTTTAACGTCTTTCAAAAGCGGCTCTTTTCCATCATCCTTATCAAGCAAGTATCTAAGCAGAGCATGATTCTCTTTCTTTTTAGGACTCATTTGTTCCTGTTTCACTACTTCTCCACAGGAAACTGTGTTAGTATCATGAAATGGATCTTTACCAGTAGCTTCAGCTGTGATTTTTGCTACTTCGGCTGGAGAATTACCATTTCGTAGCAACTTATGTAAAATCTTATGCTTCTCTTGCATATTTGATGAAGAAACTCCTCCAGATGTAGAAGATGAAACACCAGATGAAGGACTTGTAGCATTGTTAGAAGATTCTTTGCAGCTGGAATCCAAGGGTGAATTTGAAAGTGTTGAGTGTCCTCTCTCCTCTGAGGAACAGGTTAGCAATTGAAGAAGTTTTTTATGTCCTTTGCTTTCAGCTGGTCCCCTCTGATCAGCACCTTCAAGGCTCTCCTCTTTGCTATCTTTATTACTATTTGAGTCCCTGGTGTTTGACTGGCACATAGAGCTCTCCACTTGATTCTGCTCACAAAATATGCCAGGAGGGCTTTTTGACTCCTGACTTCCCATTTTGCTTTGCGCAGGAACATTCATATTTGGAGAACTGTCCAGTTTAGGACCTGGTGAAGAAAGTGTGGATAGGAGAGTTGTTCCAACTCCCTCACTAATGGCCTGAAGAGCGCTAAGTGAGCTGCTTGAAAAGTTGTTGCTGCTTGAATTGCTGACCGGTCCCATTGGAGAGTGTACACCTATAAAAAAAGTTCATACTTTAATAAACTATTTCATAGTTTATAGTTCATAAATACTTGAAATGTCTCAGGAAAAAAGGAAAACAATGCAGAACTGTTTTCCTTGCAAGGTTTCTCACAAGAGAATAATGATATAATTAATTTGAGTAAACTCAGTCTAGGTTTATGTTTCAATACATTACAGTAAATATTTTTAAAGACTGGGTTATAAATAAAAATAAAAAAGTAATACTCTGTAGATAAATGGGTATCTTATATTGAAATATTACTTAGAAAGCCACCTTTACCTGGTACAGGAGAAAACTGGTGTGAATTCACTTTTGGACTCCCACGATTCCTAGGCGATATCATTATATTTGGTTGACTGGCATTCAAGCCTGGGCTGCCATGTGGTGGACTGCTGATATTTAATCCATAATTATTTTGGTAAGGAAAAGACTGCATTCCTTGCCCAGAGTTCATTGATCCCATATTTCCTGGACCCCCATACCTAGCACCACTCATCTGCCCCATCATGTTAGGATCTCCCATGCCATAGTTTCTGTTTTGAAGAGGTACATTTTGCCCAGGTATCATATTCATAACACCTCCACATGAATTGGTGCTCATAGCTGTAGAAGCTCTTATGTTCTGTCCCACGGTATTAGGATTTGGTCGATACCCATTTTGTTCTCTGAAAAGTTGAACAAAGGGATACAATAAAATCAGACTCCAAATCCACTTTTCAATTTTGTTACAGTACACGCAGAAGAAAAATATACATGCGAACAATGTAATTCAATATCTCAACATTAATAAAAGAAAAAAGAAAGAAAAAACGTTTGGAAAAATATGGCATAACTCCCCCAAAATCACCAAGCTTCTTTCCTGTCCTTCTTAAAAATTAAAATTGATTACATATTGATAATCATTACAATATTTGGGTGGAGTGGGGTCTGATGTGATCAGAATGATCCTGCCTGCAGGGGAAAGGTTGTTATGGTTAGTAGTTACCACTTGGTGCCGAAGATAATGGATTGTTTTTCAGCATTATTTATTGTTTAATCTGTTTAATTTAAAAAATTGTTAAGGAAGTATAACAGGAAAGGACAAATACACTGGTATTAATTCAATAAAAGACTAATTGCAACTAATAAATCATTAATATGATTAATTTTTTAAATGGAAAAAGATCTACCGCCCTCCTGTTAGTCTTACTTGCCAGTCTGCTTGCCTGGATTCTAACCTCTTCCCATGTCACAGTCATGTGAAGTTTCATCTTATGAACCATGTACTCCTCAGATCACAACAGCAGCCAGGACGACCAGGATCGCCCTCACTAAGCAAGGCAGGCATATGACCTCATGTTTTATGACTGCATCACTTAGTGATGGAAATTCTGGTCCCAATTGCTATTGTTATCCAAGAACTATCTGTAACCTGTTTAAATGCTTTGGTGGTGTCTGTCTAAGTCCAAAAACTAAGAAATGATTAGAAAGCCTTCTAAGCAGTTTCCTCCTATTGTTCCTCATCTATAGACAGAAATGTTACCAAAGTAAAGCAACTACTTGCATCATCTGGGAGCTATTAAGGAATTGTCTTCATCACCCTTTTCCCCCCACACAAATCCTAAACTACACTGTGTCACTTCAATTAGTTCCATTAAAAACAAACCCTGATTATATTCTATGCCACAAATGACATATTATCCAAGCCAGCAATTTCAGGAAGTTCTGTTTTCAGAAAATGGTTAAGGAAGAAAATAAACACCTTTTCTTCTTCATTCCTGTCCTCTTGAGATTAGCTCAACTGAGCCTCAAATACTGCAGAAGCTCCAACATTTATGCCCACTGAAATAACACATAGGACTACCATTTTATTATCTTTAAGCAAAACCATAACAAAAAATAATTCCTTTGGAAGGTAATAAGTAACATTACTTATTTTGCCATGGAGCGAACCTACTTTCCATAAATTCAGCTGCTAATTCTTTTAATCACAAGATATGAACAAACTCAGTTGTTTACCTATCCATTTGGTGAACTAGCTACTAGGTTACAGCCAAAGCTATAACTCAGGGATAGAAATTTTCAATAAAAATCACCTGCATAATGAGTAATCATGAGCTGTACTCTGAAATAAGATACCATCTCATTTTTTTGTCATTCAGACAATATGTTAAAAAGAAACAGTGAATTCTCTAGCACGACTTATTTGATCATCTTGTTTTCCTGTCCTGGCTTACAAAACAGAAAACCAGTCTTACTTCATGAAAACCATCATCTGAATCTGAAATAGTTATTAGGCTATACAAACATGTCACATAGCAATGTTAATATCTCAACTTTTGCTCAAATAAGCATTTAACACAAGTTTATACTTTGGAAATCCTAAAATATAATTGCAATTTTACCGTTGAAGAAAGTGGGTAGAGATAAAACCATGTCGGTCATTGGTAACTGGATTTCGGAATAATTTACTTTTTGTTTGTGCTGTCACTATTGTTCCATCAGCTAAAGAGAACCGGTAGAGTGGAGTTTCAGCAATGCCTTGCATGTAAGCTGTTAAGAAAAACAGATTTTTATTAAAAGAGCACCTTCCTGTTTGTATTTCATGTTACAGAAACAGTGGCTTGCAAAGTAAGATAGATATTTTAAAAGATCAAGTTTGGTGTCTACAAAGTTGCGCTTAAAATGCATACACATTAAAGACAACAACAATAAAAATCTATATAGCTTGTGTGTGTGAATTTGTACGTTGCGGGAAATGTAAAAAAAGTAACAGAGCTAATTCTGTTTTGCCCAGGTTTCACTGTAATAATCATTACCTGCAGAAATATAGCCTCTCAATTGGAAGGCTCAGGATTTTATTAAAGCAAGCAGGAACTATTTGCATATGCCATCTCCCAGCAACCATTTTATGAACACAAAGCATCATGATACAGCAATGGGGAAATTCAGTGGCAGCAAGATAGCAAGCAAGATCTAAAAGAGTGTCTTAAGCTTGTCATCCCCTTAAGAATGGAAGAAAGGCTTATTTCTCTATCATACATGACATAATTAGACATCAGTTGATACTTATTTTTTTATGAAAATACCTGATCCATTTAGAACATCCAAGACAACAATTCACTGTATTTGTTTCAAATTGGCCCTAAAAATAAATATCCCCCTGTTTTTAAAATTAACCCCTCAACAGCTTTGAAATTCCAGATTTTACCTTCCTGATAGTGCCGCTTGTTTGACCAGGGCTGACCTTCATTTTGGCATAAAAACCTCTGAATGCATCGGCGGATTGTATCTTCAAATCCCGGTCTCATAGACCTTAAAGAATTTGTATCTATGTTAACAAGTTTACCTGCCAAATAGAAAAAGAAACTATTGGAAATTACCTTGATATATTTATACTTAATTAGCTGAATGCTGTGTGAGCAGAATTTATAGAAATAATATGCATTGCAATGTTATTAAAAAACAAAAGCATGGAACCTTAATTGAATAAAATACTGGAAACAAGTTGAGAATATCAACCAAATAAAAATTATTCATACTTTAATCTAAAAGAATGGAGGGACGTTGCAGTTCTGGGGAAAAGATAATTTAGGAGCAATATAGAACACAGTCATCTCTGAATGGGCCTTAGGTGAACTAGTTCATATAACCAGACAGACAGTTCATTCAAGGTTTGAAACAATTTCAGTTCAGCCAGAAAACAATAGGCAAATGCTGCAAACCATTGGCACTACAAGAAAAATATTCTGAAATATTAATTGGCTTGTAGGATCCAACCTTGTGCAGAATGCAGCAGTGCGAACAGTTAATGGTGCCAGTTAGTTGGCACATATAAAACCATTGCTCTGTGATATGTATTGGTTACCAGTTTGCTTCTGGGTGCAATTCAAGATGCTGTAGTCACCTTTAAAGACTTATATGATCTGGGCCAGGTTACTTATATGACCGTCTTATCATCTCATCGTTGTCTCAATGAAATCCAGCAGGAGGTGCATTCTGGGTACTGTTGGGCGAGTGGTGTGTGCTTAGCAGGGCCTTGAAAAAGTGCCTTTTCTGCCATCACACCTGTCCTCTGAAACATCATCTTTTGTAAGATTAGGCTGGCCCCCACCTTCATCGTTGCTTTAGTTTTTTTGGCAAAATTTCAGAAGTGATTTACCATTGCCTCTTTCCTAGACTTAAGGGACTGACTGACCCAATGCCACCCAACTAGCTTTGTGCCTAAGATAGGACTAAAATGCACATAATTTCCTGTTTTCTAACTTGATGGCCAAACCACTACACCAAGACAGCTCTCACTTTATTTTTATTTTATCTTATTTTAGCAATTGCACTTTTTATTTATTTTAAATTGTGTGACACCCAGACTTGTGTATGTCAGATGGACAACCATATAAATTGAATGAATTCATAAATAAATAATATGCTTGAGGGCAATTAGTAACATAAACCATGTTATTCCTACAGTTTGCATTAAACAATATATTTGATGGGTTTTTCAAGTAGAATTCTCACCTGAAAGATCATGCCTAGTAACAAAGCTCTCTGTGTTTGGGGAAAATACTCTCTCTATTGTAGAGATACGACGCGCGACACATATCATACAGGACTGCAAATCTGCAATAAAAAAATATTTTATGGCATACTTAAAATTATGTAAAATTGGTAGCATTTAGCCATTCAATGTGCAAGATATGCTGCAGTATAAATGAATGGAATACATTTAAATAAATGGATGATTTGCCATTACCTTCCCCTTCTTCTAGCATAGCTCTTGGTTGTGATAAAGCAAAACACTGCATGGTTTCAAATCTTTGATGTGATTCCTGACTGCTTCCTATATCTTCTAGAAGTTCATTTAATGGTTTCACCATCATGCGACAATTAAATGTATGACTTTTCTGTCTCGGTGCTTCGTTGGTCCAAGAAACTCCATTCACTTAAAAAAAAATTCTCATTAAATTGGTAGAAAACAAATGATGACTTTAATTCTGTATTTATCCAGCTACATTGGCTATTTAGAACTGAGGAGCTTAGGGTTAGAGCATCCTATTGTATGTAACATTTATGTACTGCCAAGAGTTATCCACAAAAGGAAAAAACCTAACTTAATGCATGGGATATCATATATCAGGCAGGCAAAAACCAAAATCAGTTATAAATCTATTAAAGATTTATCTATTAAAGGGTGGGAAAAGGTAGAGGACTCTTCTAATATCAACCATCAGTATTTGCAACGTGAACTTATTTATTTATATCTCACTTTTATAATTTTTACAAGTAACTCAAGGCTGCGAACATATCCAACACACTTTCCTCATCCTATTTCCCCACAACAATAATCCTGTGTGGTGAGTTGGGTTGACAGAAAACCTAACTCTAATAGAACTAATAATATTGGCCACAACTGACTTTGCATCTTTTCATACTTAATATTTTGTTATGATTAACATCATAATAAGCATCAAATTTACTTAAAACATTTTGATGGGGTAATAGACATCGATTACAAAAAATTAACAAATTTTGTTTGATATTATGTTCACTGAAGTTTGGTAAAAATGGAAGTCAGTATTTTAACAGAATCCAAACAATAGTATATTTTAAATAAACTGAACAGCAATACTTCAATTTTTATTAACAGAGAATAGCGTGTGTTTACTTACTGCATATATACTTTGTTTTTTCTATAACAGCTCAAGGCATTTTAACATGAAGGAATCCCCAAATTTTAACTTCACAACAACCCTGTGAAGTGGGCTGAGAAAATGTATATATGTGGGATAACCATTTAAATTACATAACTTCTTTTTCAAGAAGTTACAAAGACCCAAGCATAATTTGGCTAAATACTGAATTTTGCTGGAAAATGTTGATATTAAGGTACAAAGTGAATGAAAATTTGAAGACGTACTTTAAAGTTAATGCTATAGTTTAAAGTTAAATATAAAAGTTGTTTTTTAAGGAAAGGTCAATTTTTCACATTTCACATACCAAGTGATTATGAAAAGCTTTCTTACCTGCAGATTTGGGTAAATTTTTAAGAAAATCTTTTCGATCTTCCTCATGTAAGATACTGTAAACACTTGTATTAACCAGGTCCTCTTGTTTATATTGCAAATACTGAGTGACATTTTCAGATACAAATACAATGTTTCCATCCCTATTTACTACAAATAAGAAGCCATCTAATGCCTAGAAATAAAGTTATGGAAAGCTAGTATTAAGACATTTAAATACACATATATATTAACAGTTATTATGTACTGAAATAAACATCAATGTTGCTGAAGATGTTACCTAGTTTGGTAATGAAACATCAGCAAGAAAATAACTAAGCTCAGAGAGCACAAAGAACCCCACAGTTCACCCACAAGCTACAAATATTCTCTTCTATCAGTATTTTATAATCCTATAATTAGCAACACAACATCTATTGTATTCATTTATAATCCTATATTTCCATTATGTCTATACACAGCATATGCCTCCTAGTTGATAGGTTGTGGGCAAAATTATATTGGCTTACAACATAGTCTCTAGATTCTAGCTTGGATAGATTAGCAGCAACATCCTTGGAATAAAACTGGACTTCCATTATTCTTGAATGATGCTGGCCAAAATGTGCCAAAATAGATCAGTATTTGTCCTTATTTTTATCAGGAATGCTGCACTCTGGCATGAAAATGATTAGTCTATATCTTCTTTCTCTTTGTAATGTATTTTGAATATATGACATGAAAGCCTTGATTAATATCAAAGAGATAATGGGCAGCACAGGTCAGTATCTCTGGACCAGTCCAACCCATACAGAAGGCTGTACTATGCGGTGTAAAAGAAATAAACCTAAAAGGGCAGGGAATTAATGCATTAAAGAAAAAAATAGATAGGTTTCATATCTGTGAAACTAAGAAAAAAGAAAAGAATGGAACTGAGTGGAATAGTCTGATCCTGTGGTGTGAATATCTATAGGGAAGTGAATGCATAGGTTTAATTATGAATAAAAGAATGAAAAGGTACATCATGAAGTATCCATAAGTTATCATGGATGCTTATGACAGCTAAAATCCATAGATTGATAAAGATTGTATGTTACACTCCAGTGAATAGTGACAATGGGAAACTGGAGATGAGATTGGGGGAAAAATTGTGTAGCATTCTGAATGAATGTGATACAGGAGACTGGGTCATACATAGAGAATGAATGAGGATCAACATACATAAAGGAACAGCAAATGCTTTGAGATATATGGGATGATTCAGGATGTCATGGATGGATGGAGTTGATGAGGTCTCCATAAAGAAGATGATGAAAAGTTTAAAGGAAAAAGGGCTATATATAAGGCAGTATATGGATGTGATGAAAGGAACAATGTCTATAAAAACAAAACAAAAAAAGAATGAAGACATACAGGTCATCCACGACTTGCAAATGTCATTGAACCCAGAATTGCACAATGAATTACCACAGTTAAGTGAATGTGCTGGTCATTAAGCAAATCTGTTGTCTACTACAGGTGGATTTTTTTTTTTACCAGAAATTGGAAGTAAACACCGGTTTTCAGCAAAAAAAAAAAGAAAGTAATACATCTTGGTTGTGTGAAACCACAGCGGCTGTCAGAATTTTGAATCAAGGTCATAAGTTGTCTTTGGGAGTTCTATTGTAATTTGTACAGTTGCTAAGCAACCAGTTAGGTTCAGATCCATCTATATAATAAATTGTTTTGTGATAAATTAATTTTAACTATATCTATTCTTTTTCTCAACATATACTTTTCATTTAAATGAAATAAAGGGAGGTTGGCAGCTCAAAAATGCAAAAAAATAAATACACAAATTTAATTTAATTTAATTTAATTTAATAACATTTATATACCGCCCTTCTCCCTGAGGACTCAGGGCGGTTCACAGGGCAGAATAAAATAGCAAATACAAACATTAAAAAGAGATTAAACAATTGCCCTAGTTAAAACAATAGAAGTACAATTCTAAAAACCCCAAGATAAAATTAAAAGACCAAAGATAAAACAACCCCACCGATCCCCATCAGGCTAAGCCAGCTTGTACAAACAAAAATGTCTTGAGATCGCGACGAAAGGAGCGAAGATCGGGCGCCATCCGGAGCTCTACCGGTAGCTGATTCCACAGCTCCGGAGCGCCCACAGAGAAGGATCTCCCCCTGGGGGCCCCCTGGGGGCTGGTGAGAAACCCTCCCAGTTCAGTTAACATGGCAGCTATTGGACGAAATAGTAAGTCAGATCTTTGTTCATTTAACAGCCCATTTGATTTAATTAATGCATTTGATATAAAAATATATAAAATTGAGTCTGATTCATTTGATGAGTTCTTTGACTTATGATCCTAATGGCCAGGCTCCATTAGGTTCGTACCTTGAGGACTACCTGTACTCTTTTTCTGGGAATGGAGAAAGAATCTGAATTTTCACAGTTTTTGAACTGTAAAAATATTGAGAGCTGATATAATCTTCTGAACATAGCTATTTAATAACTACAAATATAGTAACAAACATAGAACTTTCTGCTGTGCTAACGACTCCACAGAATTAAGCTATTCTAACAATATTAACACTAACTAGCCTATATACTTGCCTGTAGGAGGAGTGGTCCCAGTGAATCTTTATCAATAACACCCTGTCCGGTTGAAGATACATCTGCCTTCTGAACATCATCATCACTAGATGCTGTTTTTCCTGAAATTAAAAAGCAAGTCTTGAAAAAGGTAATACTGTATATGTAAGCTTGCCACTGAATATATACAGATTTAACTGTTAATATTTATTATTAAAATGCTTAAAGATATTTAATGAGAATTTAAACTGCTGAAAAAAACAGTACCGAAACATATACAATATTAATCTTTATTCCATACTAAAGGAGAAAAGCTTCTTTGGAGATACAGAAAATATAAATGCAGCTTAACAATGACATTGTTTGATAATGAAATAAAAAATAATGGAGTCCCTGTGGATTTTATTCTGCTAGTCGTTATCGATTATAAGGGATGGTGCTCCCTTATAATTTCAAGGACATTGAATCAGCACTGCTTAAAGACATTTCTGTGGTCATGTGGCCAGCATGATATCATGGAGCGTTACCTTCCTACCAAAGTAGTACCTATTTATCTACTTGCATTTGCAAGCTTTCGAACTGCTAGCTTGGTAGGAGTGGGGCAAGATGGGAGCTCATTCCTCTTGTGGTGCTCAGGTTTGAACCTGGGCTGCTGGCTTTCCAGCCAACAAGCCCAGCATCCTAATTGCTGAACCACCACACCGCCCTTGATAATAAAGACTGGAGAAGTATTTAAATGAGAAAAAACAATCCAGAGTTGTGTTATGAAAGCTTGAAGTCTACATATTTCCTCCATGATCTTTTTATATTCTTTACTTTCTCTATCACAATAATAAAATGATTGTGGAAAAGACTTAAATTGTTCCTTCCAGCTCTTGATTCTATGGCAATATGACTTGGCTCTTCTATCATACATGCTAGTCCATGTATGATATGCCATACACTAAATAAATAAATAAACAAACAAACAAACAAACAAATAAAATGACTTGGATGTAACCAATCTGTTATTTTACTGATTCTTAACACAATGTAATAAATGTAAATTTATTATTCATTTGGTAAAACGTTAGTCAATCCTTCAATTATTTTATTTGCAGCATCCATGTTGTTAATGTTAGCTTAAGCCAGGGGTCTTCAAACTTGGCCCTTTTATGACTTGTGGACTTCAGATCCCAGAATTCCTCAGCCAGCATGCCTGGCTGAGGAATTCTGGTAGTTGAAGTCCACAAGTCATAAAAGGGCCAAGTTTGAAGATCCCTGGCTTAAGCAGTCAAATTTTTAACAGAAAATAAAATGTATCTCTTGTTTTAAAGCTAAAATCAGATTCATACCTACTGAAACATGACTTTTAGATAAAAGGGACTTTCTATATAGATTAAGAATCAGTCTTGCCTTGTTCCTTTATCTGACGTATCTGTCGAACTGTTTCCTTTAAAATTGCACATTTATCTGGCTTGACATTGAAATGATCAATGTCACTCAAATTAGCAGATATCAGTTCAGCCAATTCTTCAATATATTTACTTTCCTGCTCACGTCGCCGCTTTTCTCCACTACATACGAGACTTAAAAGAGAAAAAGATACAGAGGTTTTATGAAGTTAAGGCTTCTGGTCATACGATTTCCTTTTATAAAATGTATTAACCAAACTGCTAAATTTTTATTATCCTGGCCAAAGTATACACATAGTATAAATACATTAAATAACTTCAACTCAGTAAGTCACATCTAATCCTTTGGGAATGATAACACCCTCTTCCCCACTATGGCCACACTGATATTTCCCAGCTGGGTGTCAAGAGGCTGAATGCTACACTGTTTTTGAGGAAAACTTATTTCTGAGTAGGAACTTACAACTGTTTTTCAAGGTTGAATAAAAAATCAATACAGGAATGCAAATGATGGGGGGAGAGGAGAGGAGGGAAGAGGAGAGGAAGGGAGATCTGCTACTGGCTTTTCTCAACTCTCAGTTTGCTTCAACTGTCTACTATATAATCCTTGATTACCCTTGAAGAATCAAGTCCTTGACAGAAAAATGACTGCCTGGTCCTACTCTATTGAATTAAACAACGTGGACCTGATTTAAATACTTAATAATCTGTTCTTCCTCCTAAATAATTTATTTCTTGCAATAGCATTTGTTTACCTCATTTTAATCCTTTAAGTATGCTATCAACTAAACTCTAAATATTAACTCAATTTTAAATTCTGAAATTACCACACGTTTTTGTAAATGTTCTATAGTCACAATATTTTAAAAAACATGGAAATACTTTACCCTGATCCTGTGATATCACACGGTTTGCGTTTTCTTGAGTCACTGTTCATACTGTCCAAGATGTTCTCTCCTAATCCACTCATTCTGATCATGCATCAGCAGCTGAAGGAATACAGTAATCACGTTTAAAATTTTGCTTAAGAAGAAAAGGTAAACCATTCAAAAAAACATTCCAGAATGACATGATTGTGAACAACTAATGATCACGTACTTTAATGGCTTTCAGTTTATTCATCCACTGATGTTTTAAAACTCAACTTTAAAACTCAAAGAAGTCAGTGAGATTTTCAAACTTCAGTGTTATCAATGTGCTATGGTACACATTTGTTTGACTGCTGAACTCTTAAATAGGTGTGTAGGTCCAGTTTCTATTTAAACAGTATAGACAATCTGAAACCAAATTGGTAAAATGAAGCACAGCAGTTCATTGGGAAACTGACCTATATGCCCATGAACAGGCAAGCATTTCTGAATGGAATCCACCTGGATTTCTGCTATTTGGAAAAGAACACCTGATTTATTTCACTCATATTTCAAATATTTTAGTTGCAAACATAGATAGAATACAGAATAGCAAGTTGGAAAGGATCCTGGAGGTCTTCTAGTCCAAACCCCTGCTCAAGGAGAAGACCCTATATCAGTGATGGCAAACCTTTTAGAAACCGAGTGCCCAAACTGCAAGCCAAAACCCACTTATGTATCGTCGGGTGCCCATTGGCTGGGTGTGGCCCATTGTGTGGGCATGGCTGCAGTGGTAACAGGAGACTGGGTGGGAGTAAAAAGTTCCATCAGTCAATTCCAACTTTGCGACATCTTTTTTTGATTAATTGAACCTTTTTTTTTTTTGCACACGGCGGCGGAGGCCTAAAGCGAAAAGGTTTTATAAAACCCAGCTGAAGGCCTAGGACTGGTGTGACAGCGCGTGTGCTCATAGAGAGGGCTCTGCGTGCCACCTGTGGCACACGTGCCATAGGTTCGCCACCACGGCCCTATATCATTCCAGAGAAATGTTGTCGAAACTCTTTCTAAATACCTCCAGTGATGGAACATCGACAACTTCTGTAGGCAAACTATTCCTCAGATTTATTGTGGATAATTATGTGTGGCATTTCTTGCTGACATTTTTCTTTGCAATGTTATATAAAGTTGTTCTAATAAATTAGGTTTAAAAATAATTGATACACACAACCATCAGGATTTTTTTTAAGAAAAACAAATTGTGAGTCCCATTCATGCCACTAGATGGCAGATCAACATTAAAGAACTAGACAACTGCCATTTAAAATGATTGAAAACAATTAAAGGGCAGCTTTTTCAATGAAAAGGCAAAATTAAGTATCTTGGTCATGCAAAAAAACACATGTCGGCTGTATTAGAGCATCAGCTTACGCTTTTTATGTGGCCAGTTATGTCTCATATGCATGACTTTTTATAACAAAACTCAAACCTTGAAGCAGAAGTTCAGATGGCAGTATTTGTTTCTCACAAAACTCCATTTCTAAAGAGGCACATATTTTTATAGCACTAAACACTGTCAGGGAGAGACAGGAAGTACCAAAAAAAAACCCAAGATAAAGGGGCTTAGAAAAGCTCAGGAAATATGAAGACAAATAAATACATCAAAAACCCACAAGCATTTTACTACGCCGAATAAACTGCCCCAATATCTTTTTTAAAAAGTCACATTTTGTATACCATTTCTCTAAACATGAAACAATATTAGCACTATAACGAGCTCCTAAACAAAAAGCTTTTTCAGCTTGGACAACAATAACTTTCTCAGAAGGAAAATGTACAGTGAACATTGCCTTTGAAAATTATATGGTTCAATTGTTAATAACAGAAAATTAGTCCATCTCCTCTATATTATACTAAGCTTTTTTCTCTTTCTTTGAAATATACTTAAAGGAGGAGAACATTTAAATAAAAGTTAGTAACTGTGATTCTACCTGTTTCTCATAGTAATTGTTAAGTCTGAAATAAAGAACATCTTACAAGAAACTAGACCACTGTACAATACCTTTAAATAAAAGAAAGCTGACAGTCTTACCCTAGCAACAGTGCTGTCCCATCTTATATCATTTTCCTTTTTTTTTGCAATGTAATGTAATTATGCCATCAGTTTGCCTAAGAAGACCCTATGCTGAAAATGTTTAATGACATTAACTCCTTTGTGCTGCAAGATACTGTCACTACAATGCCAATTAGCCAAAGCGTTATTAATGCAAAAAATATTCATTAAAAATACTACAATAAAGTTAGCTTACAGAAATACGGATATGATTCCTTCATTTTTTTTTCCTGCATGTGTTTGGAATTGTCATGACTTTTAACTAGGTAAAACAGTGCATCATATGACAACCATTTTTAATCAAAGTATCTCAAATTGGCTAACTTACAGAACATGCCCAAAATCCAGGTGCCATGGATAAGTTTTAACTGCTTAAGTGCTACTGGTTGCTGCTAGACTGGTCTTCATTTTCAACATTCCCTGACAGTTTCCCAGCCAGTCTTGCAATCCCTCATTCTCTGCCCCCCCCCAGCAGCCATTTATCTGCAGGAAGGGAAGGGAAGGGAAGGGAAGGGAAGATTTCTGGTGCTCCCTGCCAACTTTCCACAAGAAATGGAGAAGCTTTTTTTGCCCACCCATGGTCATTCTGTTTCTTTGTATAGGTTAAAAAAAACTTAAACAATAACCCAATGAAGTATGGGTTATCCAGATTTTTAAAAATAAAGTTTGCATAATTTTAGTATTTCATGCAAATATGAAAGCACCATTCTCATTTATTCCAGATTTCAAACTATTTCATTAAACAAAAGGTCTCTTTAGAATAATTCCAGCATTCTAGTTCTCATATGTATATTTCAGGTAACATTATGGATCTCAGCAGACAAATCAATTTTGGGGCTACCCTGAAATCTACTGTGCATCTTTCAATAAGAAAGAGCAGTGTGGAGCTGCTTACCACTTTAAATGTTCTTTCCTGTGCTTTAGAATGACAGAATTTCTGGAAATAAAAACATTACTGATATAAAAAAGAACTTTTTGAATTTAAAGCAAAGATTTTGATTCATTAGATTACAAAAGAGAATGGTTAAAGATTTATTTATTCATTTATTCAATTTGTAGAGCCACCCATCTCAAACCAGGGAGTTTTTCTGTGGTCGATTCAGATGAAATGAGAATTACTCTTCTTGAAAAATGTGGCAACAACATAGCACTCTGATGCAGCGACAGCATGGCATTCAAAAAGTTCAGTTCAGCTAAGAAAAAAAGCTGCAGAAGTACTGATTTTCATGTTTCCCCCCCCCCAAACTTGTGATCTCTTTAATAGACTGGTGAAATATAAAACCCCTTAGAAATCCTTTTACATTGTGCAATTTAAGAAAGTTGCAATTTTACAGAAACATGTTCTTTCACATGAAAAAGATTTCTGCAAAAGATGGATTGATCGAGTACCGTATATATTATTAGTAGAGGTAGTCCTTGACTTAAAACAGTTCATTTTGTTACCATTCACAGTTACAACAATACTGAAAAAGGTGACTTAGGATCATTTTTCACACTTGTTGCAGTATCACCATGGTCATGTGATCAAAATTCAGATCCTTGGCAACTGACTCATATTTAGGACCTGATCATTTTTTTGCAACCTTCTGAAAAGCAAAGTCAATGTGGAATCCAAATTCACTTAACAACCATATTACTAATTTAACAACTACAGTGATTCACTGCAGATAGTCGAGGACTATCTTTATAAGAGAAAATATAATTTATTATTATTAACTGATGTGCATGGCATCTTTCAATAAAAGGTACTTTGAAAAAGGCATTTTTCTCGCAGTACTCTTCACTGATGATATTCCAAACACAAATGAGTTCGGTATCAGTCCCTGTGATTTAAGGGTTCGCACATAACTCTTGTTTCTGGAATAGTTTCCAGAAGAGGCACAAGACTGAGGCAATATTTCTAGTTCTTCTTGCTCCATGTGATTCTGTGGACTTATTTGCAGTATATCACTGTCTCACTCAAATGGTACACAATGACTGCATACACTGTTGAGAGACTTCAAGTTCTCAATTTAAGCTTTAAAATAATCTTTAGAACGGTGTTGAAGATACCGCTTCAGTATTTACGTCTAATCTTAATATTTAATCCCCAATCAAAGGCAGCACATAATAAAAATAGACCAGAATGCAGAATAAAAAGAGGCCAGGGCAAAAAGGTAGTTCTTAATTTCTATGATTATTTAAAGCTGATGCATTTGGAATAACTTGCTGAAATTTTCAGACAGAATTGAGATCAAATTTTGCTAGATGGAAAAACCTAAAAATTGTTGAATTGATCTTGCTACAAAAGAAAGTTCCTTAATTCTCCAAGGTAAAGTTTAGCAGCTGGCAAACTCCTTCTCCTAAACGGAAAGCACAACAGTTCAAGATATAATAATAACTGTCTTGTGGCATTTCAAATGTGGACTAGTTTATTTTTAGTGTCATTTTTTTAAAAATGTGCTTCACTGGATGTATTAGACTAATGAGATAATCAGAAAAAATGCTTCCAGTACAAAAATAAATAAATAAATAAATGACACTATGGAATGGAACCATAGGAAATCTGTCACCACAATAGGTGTGCAATCCATTATTTTACAAATAGGAAACTCAGGAACACTGTCTCTTTGAGGGGAAAAAATTCCTAATTCAAATTTCAGTTCTACTTTGAACTTTCCAAATTGTCTTAAAACCATTCATTGCCTCTCAGGTCCCAAATCTACTTCAAAATCTAGAACTAATATTGAAATTTAATATTGAAGGGTTACTAAAATGTAGCCTGCTGGAACCGGGATTCAAAATATTTCAACCCATAAAGATTATACTGAGTTATTCCAGTAGTACACACGCCTTCTTCTTCAGGTGAGCTGGGCTAAAAACAGACTCAACAAGTTTGCCCAGAAAAGGCTGGCAGGGAGGCGGAGCCCACATTGATGCACAAATGAGGCTGCAACCAGTCACATACCAACTATACTGCTTGAACAGAGCAAGGAAGCATTTCTACACAAAGAGGTATCTGGGCTTAACTTCCTGGGTTTTATTTTGTTACAGTAATTTCTTTGCCTCTTATACCAAGAGATGATGATGATGATGATGATGATGATGATGATGACACAACAAAACCACAACCTCTTAGGAACAGGTTAAAAATAGAGAATACATACTCCCACCCCCACCCCCCAAAAAAGCATTATTATGGGAACATAATGGAACATAATGGAGCTGAGAGAAGATATTTTATCTGCCCTAATATACATGAAAAATATTTATGACTTCTAGAAAGATTAATGTGTACTTTGTTTTGACCATCACCATTATATTATCATTGCCATAATATTTACTGGTATTCCCTTATTAAATTTCCATATTTTCCAATGTGGCTCTGATGAAAACATTTTTGTCATTGTAAACTTTTGCCCATACAGCTGCCCTGCACATGCTTTGGCACTGCTCCCATGTTTACATCCATGATGGGCAGCTTATTTTAACACACTTAGGTAGACAATAAATGGAAGAAATTGCACAGAATGTGCGTCCCTGGGTGTTTTCTTTTGTTGGAGGGTTCATCTTAAATTTACTAGGGCTGTGCCAGGTGATCACGTCCAATAGTCTTCTAAAGTCTTGGTAAATTTTATTCATAGGAGAGGTATCACCCAAATTATTTTAGCAGATCACAGCAACTATATGAACACATGGAACCCAGGAGTAATATATAAAATTCTAAATACTCAAAAACTGATCATCACAGTACAAAGTAAGAACGTTAGAAAACCAGACCAGTATATAGGGGTTGGTGGGATGCTTTAAAATACTCATCAATTTGTCTTACTATAAATTAATATTCGGTACAGTCTTACTCAAATTATACTCTGCTTGATCATTTGCAATGTAACATTCATAGTTGCTACCTAGCAGGATCCAGACTTATAGGATCTGCATCAGAGCTTGTGATAAAACAGATTGGACTATCTTTCTCCCCTAATGAGGTATAATTTTCATATTATTGGCTTTCCTTTAAAGATCTAATGCCAATCATATAGCTGGCTGGAGAAGGTCTAGGGGTGACATGATAGCAGTGTTCCAATATCTCAGGGGTTGCCACAAAGGAGAGGGAATCAAGCTATTCTCCAAAGCACCTGAAGGCAGACAAGAAGCAACGGATGGAAACTAACCAAAGAAAGAAACAACCTAGGACTAAGGAAAAATTTCCTGGCAGTTAGAACAATTAATCAGTGGAACAACCTGCCTCCAGAAGTAGTGAATGCTCCAAAATTGGAAGTTTTTAAGAAGAGACTGGCAGCCATTTGTTTGAAATGGTATAGGGTTTCCTGCCTGAGCAGAGGGTTGGACTAGAAGACCTCCAAGGTCCCTTCCAACCCTATATTATTATTATTATTATTATTATTATTATTATTATTATTATTATTATTATTATTATTATTATTATTATTATTATTATTATACCACTACTACTACTTTGGGCCATTCACTTTCTCTTGGCTCAACCCACCTCACAGAGCTGTTGTGGAGAAAATAGGAGGAGGAAGGAGTATCAGATATGTTCATCCTCTTGAGTTATTTATAAAAATAATGGCAGGATTGATTGATGAAATAAATAAATGAAATATAGTGACTCTTAAAAGTTAGTCCTCCTTTTTGGCATTCTTAGCCAATGAATGAACTATAAAGACCGACATATGTACTGTATCTTCTCAACTGAGATATATTGTAGTTACTGCTTTCCTCAATATCAGATTATTTGTATTGCTGAGTTTGGGCAACAGGAACAAAAGCAGGAATTCATAGCATTTCTAATGCAGATCTTTTAAAAATAATTAAGTGTCTGAAACATGATAGTGATAGTTAGGGCAGCCATACAAGGTAAATGTTTATTATTGTGCCTATTTGTGGTATGGGTATGTAACTCAGCCTCTTGATATGCTAGACTGAAATAGGAGATTCAAGATGCAGTCCAAAATTATACCACAAATAAAATTTAAAAAGGACTAGAGCTGCTTCTGGTAAATGCAAAGCTGTTTTCTTTTCTCTTATTTCCTGTATGTGGAGGTGTTCTTCGTGTTAGGGTGATTTGATATATAGCTGCTCAAGAATTAGTTTTTCTTGTGTAAAGAACAGTATTATCAAGATGTGGAGGTTTTAGCAGTTACTACACAGCATCACGTGGGGTGAGGATTGGAATTAGATCAAGTAGCATTTCTTAATTAAAGAAAGGAAAGGAAAATATTTATTCAACTTATATCAAGCTTCTCTCCCAAGATTATATTCCAAACCATTACCAGGCAGACAGGAGACTAAGGCTAAAGCTGAAATTGAAGTTTGAAGCAGTGATAAGCTCAGCCATGTCCATGGGGGAGGGGATTCCAGTCAACCACCTACTGGACCTGTCAATCATTGCCCTATATATACATGAATGTATCCGCATGAAAGGAACAGTTTAGAAAATCTGCTTTGTATATAGACATTTTCAGGTTTATATTCTATCCTTCCAGAAAAAATAGGAGAGACTTGCTTGAGCAAGGGGTTCTGTTATTCTGTTCTATTCTGACTTCCAAATTAAACTCTAGTGAGTGCTCCCATTTTAGCATAGAAAATACTGAGCTAAATAAAGAGTGACCTGATCAGTACAAGGCAGCTATTTTATTTTACATATTATGAGTTGCCAAACATATGAAAAAGATACTGATAAAAAAATCAATAGCGCATATACAAGAAAACTGGACACATGTGCAAAGTCATTGCTGTTAAGCGTACCCGTTACATCTTATCATGAAGCTGCCCACCAAAATCCTGCAAATTTTCATGATTGTGCCTCTTGAAACATTTGCTGAGAGAAACATGCCACACTTGTAGGTTTCTAATAGGAGACCAACTAAAGCAGAAAGTAAAATAAGAAATACCTATGGGAGGAACAACATGGCTTTTCATGTGTTCAAGATGATCTCATTAGATCCTGCTTGCCTTTTTTTTAAAAAAAAAAATCCATCTTAAAAGATTATTTTCTAATGTAAATTTGGAACTTATTAATGGAATTAACAAAACTCTTAATGGGATATTTCAAAAATAAGAAAACCTGCAAAAAATTAGTTTTTATAATCCATTTCTCAGCATAAAATAACTTTTGTATCAGCTACTATATAACAACACTGAATAAGTCTATTGTTAAAACAAGATAGGCAAAGATATTGACAAGTTCTTTTCTACCTCACCTATGAGGTTTCACATGGAGTTTAATTTGTTTTATAATATAACTTGTAAAAGGTATATTATGAAATCCTATAGTTAAGGTGGACTATTAATATGTCATAGAAAGTTACAGTTGCATTTCTAATAATATCTTATTTATTCTGAATCGCTGAATTATAGAAACATAGAATGAAAAATAACCTAAGAGGTTATCAAGTTCAGCCTCTTTTGAAAATCTCCCGTGAAAGGGAAGAACTACTCCATATGGTTTCCCCTGACTGATAACTCTTACTGTCAAGATATTCTTAATGTTGATTCTGTATCTATATCCTTGAAGTTTAATCCTATTACCTCTTGAAGGTGAGAGCTGAGATGGCCTCGCAGATTGAGAGATATGCCCACTGGACTTCTTCTTTCTCCATCTATGTTCCATCAACGAGCGATCCTTTAGATATATTTGTAACATCGGCCCCAAGAGACTATTCGGGCGCAATATGGTCTATCGTTATTCCGAAGCGGATTTGTATGCCCTTAGGGCGGTTTCTGCCTCATGGGCGCAACCTGTCGCCTGTTTCCATACTCCCCTTAATGACGGGTCCAAGCTTTGTGACTCCGAGAGGTGGTTGGGCTTAGATAGGGGCCTCGAGTTAAGACATGCTAAGAGGCCCCTGATAAGATTTTTAGCCGGTTATTTTAAGAGGTTAGGGAGGGGGAGGGATGGGGGGGTAGGGAGGAAATTTGTAACCGGCACTCAGTCTGGACCTGTTAGAGGTCCCGACGGGACGGGGTCGGGAGAGGTGGCGGCTGGCGCTGGGAGTGTGGGGGTGGGGCATCGAATTCCCACGGCGATAGGGTATGGCAGCAGGTGTTTGCGCGGAGGGCCATATCAACATCTGGGATCGCGCCCCCGCTATCTCCGAGCGGTGGCGCGCTCCGACCCTCCGGTTAGCACCCTCTTACCCGGGGATGAGGGTGATCAGGCCCCTGAGCTCAGGTTGGTCTACTTTAACGCTAGATCCGTAGTTAACAAAGCTCCCCTCATCCGTGATCTGATCGAGGAGGAACGTGCGGATCTAGCGTGCATCACGGAAACTTGGCTGGGCTCGGAGGGAGGGGTGCCTCTCACCGAGTTATGCCCGCCGGGTTTCCGGGTGCTGCACCAGCCACGGGCTCAGGGCAGGGGTGGTGGGGTGGCAGTGGTTATTCGGGAGACTTTGTGCCCCCGGGAGGCCACCATTGTCCAGATGGCCGGGAGTGAATCCCTTCTCTTGTGATGTGGTCCTCGGGTTCAGTTGGGCTTGTTGCTCACATACCTGGGGCCCAGCTGTGTGGCAACAGCCCTGCCTGAGCTGCTCGACACCCTCTCAGGGTTGGCGGTGGAGTTCCCCAGGCTTATAGTCCTGGGTGACTTCAACCTGCCATCACTGGGGGGGTCGTCGGAGTCAGCTCGGGAGTTCATGGCTTCCATGACAGCCATGGGCCTGACCCAGGTTATTGAGGGCCCTACTCACGAGGGGGATCATACTCTCGACCTGGTGTTCCTGTCTGGACAGTGGTTGGATGATCTGGGAGGGGGTTCTCCGTCCATCACCCCTCTGTCATGGTCAGATCATCACCTCCTGAGGCTGGTTTTCCGTCATGCCATCCCCCGCCACTGGGCGGCGGAACCGACCAGGTGGTTCCGCCCCAGGCGCCTAATGGACCCGGACCGGTTCCAGAGGGCGCTTGGGCCGATACCTATCACCCTTACCCACAGCCCAGTCGATGCTCTGGTGGAGGCCTGGGAAACGGCTGCCACCAGGGCACTCGACTGCGTTGTACCCATGCGACCTCTGACTCGGCGCAGATCCCGTTGGGCCCCATGGTTCTCTGTGGAGCTCCGGGAGATGAAGCGTCGGAGACGAGGTCTAGAGAGCGGTTGGAGATCCAGCCGGTCCGAATCCGACCGATTGCAGTTAAGAACCTTTATAAGGTCTTATCTTGCGGCGATAAGGATGGCGAAGTCTAACTACTTTGCCGCCCTTGTCGCGTCCGCAGATAATCGCCCGGCCGCCCTGTTTAGGGTGACTCGCTCCCTCCTTAACCAGGAGGTGAGAGAGGATCCCTTGCAGGGACGAGCCGAGGAGTTTAGTCACCATCTGGCGGACAAAATCGCTCTGATCCGGACCGGCTTGGACTCTGACTGGGCAGAGTCCGACGTGGAGGAATCAGGCGGTCTTGAGCATGTTATCTGGACTGAGTTCGACCCTGTTTCCCCTGATGATGTGGACAGGATCATGGGGAGACTGAGCACCACCACCTGTTTGTTGGATCCGTGCCCCTCCTGGCTAGCTTATGCGGCTCGGGAGGGAACACGAGGCTGGTTCCATGCAGTAATAACTGCTTCTTTGAAGGAGGGTGTCTTCCCTGCCGCCTTGAAGGAGGCGGTGGTGAGGCCCCTTCTCAAGAAGCCTGCTTTGGACCCGGCTGTTTTAAACAACTATCGTCCAGTCTCCAACCTTCGCTTTCTGGCGAAGGTTGTTGAGAGTGTGGTGGCGCATCAGCTCCCTCTGTTCCTGGAGGAGACTGATTATCTGGACCCGTACCAATCGGGCTTCAGGCCCGGATACAGCACGGAGACGGCATTGGTCGCGCTGGTGAATGATCTCTGGAGGGCTAGGGACAGGGGTTGCTCCTCTGTCCTGGTCCTATTAGATCTCTCAGCGGCTTTTGATACCATCGACCATGGTATCCTGCTGCGGCGTCTCAGGGGGTTGGGAGTGGGAGGCACCGTTTTACGGTGGTTCTCCTCCTACCTCCGGGGCCGCTCGCAGTCGGTGTTGACAGGAGGGCAGAGATCCGCCCCGAGGTCTCTCATTTGTGGAGTTCCTCAGGGGTCGGTTCTCTCACCTCTCCTGTTCAACATCTACATGAAGCCGCTGGGCGAGATCATTCGTGGTTTTGGGGTGGGGTATCACCAGTACGCTGATGATACCCAACTCTTTCTTTCCACCCCGAACCAACCCAGTGATGCCCTCACCGTGATGTCCCGGTGCCAGGAGGCGGTTCGGGTCTGGATGGGGAGAAACAGGCTTCGTCTCAATCCCGCCAAGACCGAGTGGCTGTGCGTATCGGCGTCCCGGGTTAACCATGTTATTCCACCTCTAATGATGGGGGGTGAGGTGTTACCCCCTGTTGATAGGGCTCGCAACTTGGGCGTCCTCCTGGATTCACGGCTCAATTTTGAAGATCACATAGGAGCCGTGACCAGGGGGGCTTTTGCACAGGTTCGCCTGGTGCGCCAGTTGCGTCCCTATCTGGACCGGGACGCCCTACGCACAGTCACTCATGCGCTTGTGACCTCCCGTTTGGACTACTGTAACGCTCTCTACATGGGGCTGCCCTTGAAGACCACTCGGAGGCTTCAACTGGTGCAGAATGCGGCCGCGCGAGTTGTAATGGGGGTTTCCCGATACTCCCATGTAACACCTCTACTCCGCGAGCTGCATTGGCTTCCGGTTGCCCTCCGGGTGAAATTCAAGGTGCTGGTTATCACCTATAAAGCCCTACATGGCCTGGGTCCGGGATATTTGAGGGAACACTTGCTGCCGGCATCAAACGCCCTTCGCCCAGTGCGCTCCCACAGGGAGGGTCTGCTCAGGGTTCCGCCGGTGAGAGATTGCCGGCGGGTGACACCCAGGGATAGGGCCTTCTCAGTGGGAGCGCCTGCCCTCTGGAACCAGCTGCCGGTGGAGCTGAGGACTGCCCCCGACCTCCGATCATTCCGCCGGGGCCTGAAGACCTGGCTTTTTCAGCTCTCGGGCCCAGACTGAGGAAGAATTTTTAATTTGGGGTTTTTTAATTGACTACAGGGTTAATTTAATACTTTTTAATTTGTTCTTAATTTTTGTATTTTGGATTTTTAATTCCCTGTAAACCGCCCTGAGTCCTCAGGGAATAGGGCGGTATATAAATATAACTAAATAAAATAAATAAATAAATAATCCCATTAGCTCTGGAGCAAGTGAGAATAAGTCTGAAATTTCTAGAATGTAAAAGCTTGAACACAGCTATCATATCCCCTTTCCAGCTTCTCATAACATAACTAGATCTTTTAGCCATTCGTCATAGGATTTAGTCACCAGTCATTTTACCATCTTGGTAGCCCTGCTTTGGATTTACTGTAGACCAACCAATAAAAGCATTGCATAAAACAGACTGTTCTAAAAATTTAATATATAACTTTTTGAAAATATTTTTAAAATATACAAATATATAAAAGCATACACTACTGTTTCATTCAAAATTCAGATTTTCAAAACTGATGTTTCTTTTAAGGCCACTTAAACGTAAATTATCATTAGCCCAGCAAAAAGCTATGTACAAGTTTAAATTGACATTTTTATATTCAGATGAACGCTATTCCCAAGAAGAGTGATTGGAAATAAATGGACGAGATGAAGATCTGCCAAATCTTGGTAGATTAAATAAGCATGGTTGCTCTCTCAAGCAAGGCAGAGCCTAAATTGAAAGCAATGTCAAAATCTTTTTTAGTCTTACTTATGGACAGAGATTCTGTCCAATAGGTCAGCAAAAAAGAAATAGTAAAACTATCAGGATTTGCAACAAAGACAGGTTTTTTCTTTTTCACATTTTTATTATAACATAGCAACATTAGAAGTTATTAATGCTTACAACATATTTTTATATATTACATGAAGTGAATGTCAGAACATTCACCTTTTAGTCTACCAGCTAAGAAAACATTTTTTCCTTAAAAGAAATGAGGCAACATTACCAAAGTACGCAAGTCTTATATTTGGTTTCAGAGCAGTTTGCCAGTGTTTGCTGCTATAACTATCCCTTTAATGTTGAAGACAGGACACATCATTCTAACACTTTCAGGAACTAAGAGCAGTTATGTTCCTGTTCAAAACAGGACATATAATCAGCTAAGCATACACAATCTGGCTCATAAAACAAAACCAGGCTCTTATCTTGCCAAAATATATTGTTTAGTTCTGCATTTCTATCTCTGTTGTATAAAAATATATCTTAGTGAATTTTTTGAGGAATATATATCTAGCATTATTAAAGCACTATTTTCATGAACACCCATCTTGCAGTGTTCCCAAGTGAGTCTGATTTTAAGAGTGCATTCTGACTCCTTACTCTCTAAACATTAAGACAGGTCTTGATTCTAACCTAATATTATAATTTGGCTGAAGATTTATTTAAAACATTTTTCATGTTCAAGAAATTTAAGGACCTTGGATTGAATGTACCGAGTAGAAGTTATAATCATATTCAACCAGACCTACAGTCAATTAAACAATCTCCACACTCTAAATCTGGGAAATCTTTGTGTGTTGCTTATTTACAAACCTTTACAGAGAGCAGGAAGTATTTCACCTACTTATAGTTTGTAATAAAATAAGAAACATTACTGCAGAATTTCTGAGGAGCTATGGATGGAAGGGAGCTTATGGAGGGTTTTGGAGGTTTAAAGCAGGGCTTTTCAACCAGTGGTATGGGTACCACCTGTGGTACATTGGCACCTGGCAGGTGGTTCGCGACCATCCTAGAAAACTGGTAGCAGGAGAGGGGAATGAGCTGAACCGGTGGCAGCACCGCACAAGCCTGAGCGAGAGATGGCTGGAGCTGCAGGGCTGTCAGGGCTCAGTGGAAGCGCCAGGATCAGCGCCAGGCTCCAGCTGGAGCTCAGCACTGATCCTGGCACTTCTGCTGAGCCCAGAAGAAGCACCAATCAGCTGGAATGTTGCCGCATCTCCAGAGTCTTGTGATTTACATTCAGATGATTGGCAACTGATTCATATTTATGACGGTCACAGTGTCCCAGTGTCATTTGAAGTGACCAAAACCTTGTACAACCACCCAGCAGATGAGGGGAATAAAAACCAAACACACCCCCATCACACCCCCACTGCCAATCCTCAACAGAAATGCTCACAACAATGAAAACCTCGGACAGGAGTTAGAGCGCCGCCGGGCAGGCAGGCAGGTGTCTTGCTTGGCTGTGGCTTGGGGGGCACTTTTTTCAGTGCCATTGTAACTTCAAACAGTCACTAAGTGAACTGTTGTAAGTCGAGGACTACCTGTAATTCACTTTTTTCTTTTCTTTTCTTTTTTGGTCATCAAGTTTTTGACACCTTGCTAGGCGACTGGTGGTACTCGGCTGTTGCCATATCCTAAAAATGGTACAATGGGTGAAAAGGTTGAAAAGCCCTGGTTTAAAGGATACAACTGCATTCATGTGTAAGAACCTTCAGGATTGCATCTCTGAATCAAGATAAGGCATGGCATTTAATGCAACATTCTCTCTCTAAGTGCTCCCTGCCAGCTGAAGGTATTTTGTCACGTTAGACAAGGTAAACTTATGCTGCCCTCCTTTATCATTGACTGAACCATACAATTAAAATCCATACCAGATAAATTTTAAATCATACCTTTCACCTCTTCTGCTTTCCTTTGGTTATTCTCCACGTGTGCTTTTAAAGTTCTATGATTAATTAATCAAATTAATCACTTACATTAGTTACATAGCTATAACTTCACCACACCAGTAACCAGGGGCATCTTATGTAGGGGTGGCATTATTGTGCCATTTATGTGACATCATTTTCTACCAACATGGCTGCAATTTACACAAGTTGGAGTTTCCAAATGGTCTTCAAGGGCAACCCCATATAGAGTGTGTTACAGTAGTCTAACCTGGAGGTTACAAGAGCATGAGTTACGTGAGCAGAATCTCCTGGTGCAGGTATGGGGGCAACTGGCACATCACCCAGAGATGTGTAAAGGCCCTCCTAGCCACAGTTGTCACCTGTTCTTCAAGCAGGAGCCACAAGTACAAGAGGACTCTCAGATTGCACACCGGGTCTGTTTGGGGCAGTGCAATCCCATTAGAAGTAAACACAGAAGAACCTTGTTTCTGGGGAGTCCAAATACCCATAGCCACTCCATCTTGCTAAGGTTGAGTCAGAGACCATTTTGTCCCAGCCAGTCCCCAACAGCCTTTAGACACTGGGACAGGATGCCCATGGCATCATGTAAGAAGCCTGGGGTAGAGATATAAAGCTGGGTGTCATCTGCATACTGATGATATCTCACCCCAAACAGATCACCTTAAGCAGCGGCCTTATGTAAATGTTAAATAGAAGCGGAGAGAGAATAGAGTCCTTAGGGATGCCACAAAGTAGGGGCTATGGGCTAGATCTCTCTCCCTCTATCAACACTATTTGGAACCAGCCACAGAGGAAGGAGGAAAACCAGCACAGTACAGTGCCACTCATCCCCAGTTCCCAGAGTCAGCCCAGAAGGGTACCATGATCTTTGGTATCAAATGCCACTAAAAGGTCAAAGAGAGCCAGGACAGATGTACTACCTCCATCCCGCTCCTGCCAGAGATCACCCATGAGCACGATCAATGCTGTCTCAGTCACAAAACCTGGTTTGAATCTCTACTAAGAGGGGCCTAGATAATCTGCTTCACCTAGGGTTCTCTGAAGCTGCCATGCAATCATTCTCTCCACCACCTTCCTTAAACACTTCCTTAAACACCAGCTGCCTGCAATTAGTGCAGGTTCGAGTCCCACCAGGCTCAAGGTTGACTCAGCCTTCCATCCTTCCGAGGTAGGTTAAATGAGAACCCAGATGGTTGGGGGCGATAAGCTGATGGGGGGGGGCGAAAGCCCTAATAAGCAGGCATATACATAGAATGAAGGCTATTGCTAAGCACATTGATTTGTGCTTCTTAGATTGTAAGGCGCCCTGAGTCTTCGGAGAAGGGCGGGATATAAATGGGATTTTTTGTTTAAAAAAAGGGTGGTTGGAGATGAGATGAAAACTTTCCAGGCTAGCTTGGTCGAGCAATGGTTCTTTGGGGCAGGGGCACATCACCACCTCTTTAAGAGCTGACGGGAACATTTCCACTCACACATTCCTTCCTGCAAGACCTTCATTAGTCAGGAGGGGCACAGATCTAATACATAAGTGGCTGAGCTAGCAGTTGAGACATTACTTCCTCAAGTTCAACAGGCTCAAACTCTTCCTAGATCACTTTGCCTTAAGGAGATAGGAGAAGGTGACTATAATTCCTTCCAGGTGATAATTATGCACATAATTAAAAAAGCAAAGAATGATTTAAGTTTTAAAGATGAAGACCATAAAGCAATTAATATCATTGAAGTTATAATCAAGATTGGTACAAATAAATAGGGAAATCAGTTACTCCAATTGTCATTGCTGATTTCTATTTGATGAGGGCAGCTCATTTTTTTGAAGTTTCTTTTTCACAACTATAGACATTCCAGTTTCATGATGCAGCAGGAAACAAGTGATTGAATCTGAATTACATAGGCTCAATAGTACAATACCCAAATATTTGTACATTCTAAAAAAGAGGACTTTAGCCAAAACAGGCAGTGAATGAAGCAGTGCAAGAATGCTCATGCAAAGAAGCCTACTGTATTTTGTACAATTTTAACACCCGATTGATTTAACTTCAAAAGCGCAAACTACTACAAGATTTACAACAGCCAAAGTGCTGGATATATTACTATTTGCTCTTACTAACTAGTTCTTCTTAAATAATCAACATATCATCTTTTGAAGTCAACTAAATAGCCTTTGGTAATTAATTAGAAATACATAAATATTAAGAAAAACATTCAATAATACTGAAACAGGTAGTTTGAGCCATAGCTTATGTTAATAGCTTTATCAAAAAATGTATAGCTTAATGTATAGTATCCTTCAATAAAAATAATGAAGTTAAAATTTTAAACCTGTAATTCTTCCTTTTTCTTTTTAAAAATATACCTCAGTCAAAACTTTTATCTTATTTTCTATTATGATTAGGTAATTTTGAAAAGAAATACAATTATGCAAACTGATGAAAGAACAGATCCTGTCAAGACATGTTTCATTAATCATATAATTAGCAGCTGGAAACTACAGCAAAGTTCTATAAGAATCAGCATTTGCATAAGTTAGAAAATCCCTTAATCTTCTATCTGTAATTTCTGTATTGCATTTGCATTGTTTTGTATTGTATTGTACAAAGAACCATAACATGATTTCTGGGCATGCTCAAGATATTAGTGTGTTTTAGAACAGCATTTTCTTATGTTATATACTAGGAAGCCATTACTGAAACTGAATCATCTACCATACAACATGGGAACAATTGTTGTTGTCATTTTTGTTATTATTATATTTTTATCTCATCTTTTCTATATATAAAACTCAAGAAGGCAACATGTCAAATATTCCCGCCTCCTCTTTTCTCCACAACAACAATCCTTTCGGGAGGGGTGAGCTGAGGGGTGGTCAAATTCATCCAGCCAGCTTTTATGTTTAAAAGAAGCCTAGAACTCAGTCTTCTGGTTTCTAGAACAGCACCTGAATCACTACACCAAACTGGCTCTCCAGGTGATCAAATACAAGAAACAGGGGGAAAAATCCTATCTAGCACTACTAAACAGATCTATGACTGTTTAGTTGTCTGTTACTGTTAATTAATATACATTTTTATCTAAAAATTTATATGCACTCATACAAGTATACAGAACTTCTGACTATGATCAAGTTGTCTCATTTGTTTAATGGTGGGATCCCTTTGTATATACAAATCTGATACCTTTAGAAGCCAAGAAATTACAGCCCACTTCAGACAGTACTATAAAATAGAATTCCTTACTTTATACATCCCCTTCATGGATTACTGCCTTGGTGTGGCAAAGGGGCTTGCGTAATTCAAAGAAGCTATGAGCTATGCCGTGCAAGGCCACCCAAGACGGAAAGGTCATAGCCGAGAGTTCTGACAAAACGTGATCCACTGGAGAAGGAAATGGCAACCCACTCCAGTATCTTTGCCATGAAAACCCTATGGACAGTACCAAAAGGCAAAATGATATGACGCTGGAAGATGAGCCCCTCAGGTCGGAAGGCGTCCAATATGCTACTGGGGAAGAGCAGAGGGCGAGTACTAGTAGCGCCAGAAAGAATGAAGCGACTGGGCCAAAGCCAAAAGGATGCTCAGCTGTGGATGTATCTGGTGGTGAAAGGAAAGTCTGATGCTGTAAAGATTTTTTCTCCATAGGAACCTGGAATGTAAGATCCATGAATCAAGGAAAGCTTGGACGTGATCAAACAAGAGATGAAAGACTGAACATCGACATCTTAAGAATAAGCGAACTAAAATGGACAGGAATGGGTGAATTTAATTCAGATGACCATCAGGTATACTACTGCAGGCAAGGATCCTTCAGAAGAAATGGAGTAGCCTTCATAGTCAATTAAAGAGTAGGAAAAGCAATACTGGGATACAATCCCCAAAATGACAGAATGATCTCAGTTTGAATCCAAGGCAAACCATTCAATATCACAGTAGTCCAAGTCTATGCCCCAACCACCAGTGCTGTAGAGGATTAAATTGACCGGTTCTATGAAGCCCTACAGCACCTTATAGAAGTAACACCAAAAAATGATGTCCTTATCATCATGGGGGATTGGAATGCTAAAGTAGGAAGCCAAAAGATAACTGGAATAACAGGCAAGTTTGGCCTTGGAGTACAAAATGAGGCAGGGCACAGGCTGATAGAATTTTGTCAAGAGAATACGATGGTCATAGCAAACACTCTTTTCCAACAACCCAAGAGATGGTTCTACACATGGACATCACCAGACGGTCAACACAGAAATCAGATTGACTATGTGCTCTGCAGCCAAAGATGGAGAAGCTCTATACAGTCAGTAAAAACAAGACCAGGAGCTGACTGTGGCTCAGACCATGAGCTTCTTGTTGCAAAGTTTAGGCTTAAATTAAAGAAAGTAGGGAAAAGCACTAGGCCAGTCAGGTATGAATTAAATCATATCCCTGTTCAATATACAGTAGAGGTGACAAATAGATTTAAGGAATTAGATCTGATAGACAGAGTGCCTGAAGAACTATGGACAGAGGTTCGCAACGTTGTACAAGACAGAGCAACTAAAACCATCCCAAAGAAAAAGAAATGCAAGAAAGCAAAATGGCTGTCTGAGGAAGCTTTGCAAATAGCTGAGGAAAGGAGGGAAGCGAAAGGCAAGGGAGAAAAAGAAAGATACGCCCAATTGAATGCAGAATTCCAGAGAATAACTAGAAGAGATAAGAATGCCTTCTTAAATGAACAGTGCAAAGAAATAGAAGAAAACAATAGAATAGGGAGGACCAGAGATCTTTTCAAGAAAATTGGAGAGATGAAGGGAACGTTTCATGCAAAAATGGGCATGATAAAGGACCAAAATGGCAGGGACCTAACAGAGGCAGAAGAGATTAAGAAGAGGTGGCAAAATTACACAGAAGAACTATACAAGAATGAGCTTAACATCCCTGATAACCACGATGAGGTGGTCACTGACCTCGAGCCACACATCGTAGAATGTGAAGTGAAGTGGGTCTTAGAAAAACTGAGCAACAACAAAGCTAGTGAAGGTGACAGTATTCCAGCTGAGCTATTCAAAATCTTAAAAGAGATGCAGTAAAAGTGCTACACTCAATTTGCCAGCAAATTTGGAAAACTCAGCAGTGGCCACAGGATTGGAAAAGATCAGTTTACATTCCAATTCCAAAGAAAGGCAATGCCAAAGAATGTTCAAACTATAGCACCATTGCACTCATTTCACATGCTACTAAAGTTATGCTTAAAATCCTAAAAGCTAGACTCCAGCAGTATGTGGATTGAGAACTACCAGAAGTACAGGCAGGATTTCAAAGAGGCAGAGGAACTAGAGATCAAATTGCTAACATACGCTGGATCATAGAGAAAGCTAGGGAGTTCCAGAAAAACATCTACTTCTGCTTCATTGACTATGCTAAAGCCTTTGATTGTGTGGATCATAACAAACTGTGGCAAGTTCTTAAAGAGATGGGCGTACCAGACCATCTTATTTGTCTCTTGAGTAACCTATATGCGGGTCAAGAAGCAAAAGTGAGAACTGGACACGGAACCACTGATTGGTTCAAAATTGGGAAAGGAGTCTGGCAAGGCTGTACACTGTTGCCCTGCCTATTTAACTTATATGCAGAGCACATCATGAGAAAGGCAGGGCTAGATGAATCAAAAGTTGGAATTAAGATTGCCGGGAGAAATATCAACAACCTAAGATATGCAGATGATACCACTCTAATGGCAGAAAGTGAAGAAGAACTAAAGAGCCTCTTGTTGAAGGTGAAGAAGGAGAGTGCAAAGGTTGGGTTGAAACTTAACATTAAGAAAACCAAGATCGTGGCATCCGGCCCTCTCAATTCCTGGCAAATAGATGGGGAATAAATGGAGGTAGTGACAGATTTTATTTTCCTGGGCTCCAAGAACATTGCAGATGGGGACTGTAGCCAAGAAATTAAAAGACGCTTGCTCCTGTGGAGGAAAGCAATGGCAAATCTAGACAGCACGTTAAAAAGCAGAGACATCACTCTGTCAACAAAAGTGCGTATAGTCAAGGCTATGGTCTTCCCAGTTGCAATGTATGGCAGTGAAAGTTGGACCATAAGAAACGCTGAGCACCAAAGAATTGAGGCCTTTGAACTATGGTGCTGGAGAAGACTCCTGCGAGTCCCTTGGACTGCAAGGCGATCAAACCGGTCAGTCCTAGAGGAGATCAACCCTGACTGTTCTTTAGAAGGCCAGATCCTGAAGTTGAAACTCAAATACTTTGGCCACCTAATGAGAAGAAAGGACTTACTGGAGAAGAGCCTAATGCTGGGAAAGATTGAGGGCAATAGAAGAAGGGGACAACAAGACAAGTTCAGTAAGCAGTTTCATCATATTGTGATTTAATATCTTTGCAAATAGTTTAGATAATACCTGAGACTATAGTTTAACAAGTCAGAACAGATATACTGAAAGTGTCAAGTGAAGAAGCAAACAAAAAAGAGCTCCTTCTCATCATAATATTAAAGTTGGAAGGGACCTTGGAGGTCATCTAGTCCAACCCCCCGCTCAGGCACGAAACCCTATACCATTCCAGACAAATGGCTGTCCAGTCTCTTCTTAAAAACTTCCAGTGTTAGAGCATTCACAGCTTCTGGAGGCAGGTTGTCCCACTGGTTAATTGTTCTAACTGTCAGGAACTTTCTCCTTAGTTCTAGGTTGCTTCTCTCCTTGATTAGTTTCCATCTGTTGCTTCTTGTCCTGCCTTCGGGCGCTTTGGAGAATAGCTTGACTCCCTCTTCTTTGTGGCAGCCCCTGAGATATTGGAACACTGCTATCATGTCACCCCTCGTCTTTCTCCTCATTAAACTAGACATACCCAATTCCAGCAGCCATTCCTTATATGTTTTAGCCTCCAGTCCCCCAATCATCTTTGTTGCTCTTCTCTGTACCCTTTCTAGAGTCTCGACATCTTTTTTACATCGGGGTGACCAAAACTGGATGCAGTATTCCAGGTGTGGCCTTACCAAGGCATTATAAAGTGGTATTAATAATTCACGTGATCTTGATTCTATCCCTCTGTTAATGCAGACTAGCAGCGTGTTGGCTTTTTTGGCAGCTGCAGCACACTGCTGGCTCATATTTAAGTGATTGTCCACTAGGACTCCGAGATTCCTCTCACAGTTACTACTATTGAGCAAGGTACCCCCTATACTATTTATTTATTTATTTATTTATTTGTTTTTATAAACCGCCCTTCTCCCGAGGGACTCGGGGCGGTGTACAGAGTAAGGTAGACAAACATAATGAAACAAACTATACCTGTCTTCTGGAGTGTTGGCTATTCCTGCCAGCTTGGTGTCGTCTGCAAATTTGATGAGTTCATCTATCCCCTCATCCAAATCGTTGATGAAGATGTTGAAGAGCACTGGGCCCAGAACAGAGCCCTGGGGCACCCCACTACACACTTCCCTCCATGTAGATGCAGTTCCATTGAGGACCACACGCTGAGTATGGCCGGTCAGCCAGCTACAAATCCATCAGGTTGTGATGCTGTCTAACCCACATTTTTCTATCTTATCAAGTAGTAGTTTGTGATATGAGATGAAGTATGACATCTAAACTGAGACTAAACATAATTAGAGAACACAAAGAACAAAACTGAAGTGAAACACAGTGGATGGTTTGAAACTAAAGCTGAACTATGAAACTGAATTTTATGTTATTTTGACATCCTTAAATTGTACAAAATCCATTCCGATTCTATTGCTTTATTTATGCCAAGTATAAACATTTCAACCCAAAATAGCAAGCTTTCAGTCCAAGAATGAATCCAAGAATGAGTCATTAATCTGTTTGTTCTTCCTTCCCTCCTCCTATGCCTAGCTTCAATTATATAACTCTGATTTCTTAAGCTGTCACATTTCAGAATTGTAGACCAGTCTATAGCACAGATGTAAAGAAATCAAAAGTATTTGTTCCCATTTTTAATTAACCACCCTAAAGCTTTTTGATCCCCATGCTCCATCCTTGTGAGCAAGTTTCTTGCCTAAGAAATCCTGCCTAAGAAACTGGAAAACAGATTACAGCAATCATAGGGAGGGCAACATTTGAGGAGTCAGCAGCTTATCTCTTTTGACCTTTCAGAGGGCCAGAGGAGGCACCAATGCTGTCAAAGGAAGGGGAAATAACGTGGAGAACATGAAAAAGGGTACCAAATACAAAATAAAGACTTAATATCTATTCAGGTAATACCACCTAGGTGAAAAATATAAAAAAAGCATTTTCTAGTACCTCAGCCAAGTAATGTAATTTGGAAGCCTGGAATTGCCAATCATTGTAACTCAAGGCATCTAGGGGGTTGGACCCAACTTTATGGCTTATGTTGCAAGAAGTTTTTTTAAGTGAACATTAAGCAAACACAGTGGTCATTAAGCAAGCAATATAGTCATTAAGCAAATCCACTAATTCCAGTGATAAAGGTGAGCCCGGTTGCCAAGCACCTGAAATGTGGTGATGTGACCACAGCGGCTATGCAGCAGTTGAAACTCCAAACTGAGTCATAAGAGGCTTTTGGGGGGGGGTCCCTCTTAATTTCAAACTTCTCTTGTGACTGGTCATTAAGCAAGAACTGCCTGTACTTTAGCATCTTGCATGGCTGGCCATCTAGACTCTGCTTTAAAAGCTTACATAGACAGACCTCATCTCTATCTGTATTAGTTTGTTCTACTAGGATACAACTCATGCTATCAGGAATTGTGAAACCTTGATTTCTCAATAATGTGACACATCTCTAGAAAAGTATTAAAATTTATCCCTTATGTTAAGGGACTTAAAAGATCTGATAAATTACACTGAATTGTGATGTGAGTGATTTTACTTGATCAAAGAAACAGCAGCATGTTATCAGTTACTGAAATATAATACAAAAGAGGCAAAGATAACAAACCCACTTCCCAATGACAGACCATTTTAATTAACAGCATAAGAACAAGAATTAGAAACAAATATCTGAAGCCTCCAAGCAGCTTTGGAAAATATTCCAACTTAGCCTAGTTTCAAGACACAACATACTGAAAATAAATACCAGACTTCCTCATTCAGACACTCTTGAAATAATTCTTGCAATTCAAATGTTTCTCAATTGAAGGCAAAGAAAATAACACAATCATCAATGTATGCCTAGTAATTTAGATTATGTTATATAGTCAGAGAGTTAACGAACATTTGAAGAATCAAATGTCTTCAAGTCCCCCCACCAAAAGGGCTTTTCATTCAGTTCCTTAAAGTTTTACATCTGGAACTGTTTTATTCGAGTAATTACTGTGCCTATCCAACATTTTCGTTACAATACCTCCAGTAAAAATGTATCAGTAAAAGAAAACAATCTATAATGTTTTCATATTCTGTTGTTTGTACAGAGGTTACATGTCATCACAGAAATATATATGACAGGGAAAATATGCATTACTAGGAACAAAAATACATGTCAAGAAATCTGTAAACTTAAATCCAAATAAACTGTGGGTGATCAGAGTTTCTTCCATGATCTCATAGTGGTAAACAGATCAAGGATCTGGGAAATTCAAATAATATCCAAACACAGCAGTAGGAACCTCAAAGCAGTTGACACTTATTATTCTCTCCTGCCTCTTTTTTGATGAACTGTATCCTAACATGAATACAAACATGTTTGATTTTCTAGAACTTTGCTGTTTTTTTCCTTTAAAAATAATTGCAGAATGAACTTTGCAAAGCTTTTTTTAAAAAACCAAATAAATCTTCTCCTCTGGTTATTTAAAGTCACTATGATCTTCCTTACTACTATTGGTTTAAAAAGCAACACAAATAAAACAGTTTTGCGTTATTCACACAATGAACCCAGGTGTTAAGCAACCAATGTTCCTGCAACCTCTTTTAAGCCTGTCAATCTCTCTGCCCAACCTCACACTCTATAAACAATAAATAAATAGGAATTTTGGATGCCGTAAAGCAAAGCACCAGCATCCATCATCATTTGTAAGAATGTTTCAGTCTTATATAGATCTCAGGAGTTTTTAGAAACTAGTGAGTGGTTGCCATTTAGTGCTTTGTTTAAACTGTGTTAAGAGAAGAGAAAGAATCCTGCAGGGTTCAAATGGTAAACATAAAAGCAGAAGATGTCTTAGTAGCTTCTTTTCCATATAATAAATTTATTAAAACATCTATATTTTCTTGAGCTGTGGCTCTTTTCATCAGATGCATAGCATGGCTAGATTAGGATTTAAATTAGGGTGAGGTGAGGTAGAAAGGGAAAAGAGAGATTGGAAATGTAGGCATAGGTTATGTTTGAGACAGATCTTACCAATTAACAGTTCCAAGGTATTAAAAATCCATCCTGAGATTTCCTGTAACCTTTTGATATTCAGTCTAACGCTTCCAAGGATTTTTTTTTGTAAAAGTTTTATTTTTTACAATAACAACCTTAGTGCCTGGTGTATAGCGTGTTGTCTTGGTTCATGATTTTTTTTTACAATCAATAATAGTTAATTAACAGTCAGTAATAATTAATTTTTATATTTCCATAATTAGTATATCAATTGATAATATATTTCCTTGATCACCTTTTCTCCCAATAGTATTCTCCTTCTTCAGCATTAAACAAATATAATTTTTGATATTTAATATTATTCATATATAAATGATTAAATAAAAACATTTTCTTCTATATTTATACCAACAATAGCGTCCATATATAGCATTTTTTTCTTATCAACTTATGTTATATGTTCATATTTATTGTTGTATCCAAATCTTGTGAAGTTTTTCTTGTTTGTATTAAGTTATAGTTCCCTTCATTTGTGACTTCACCAATTAAGTCATTTTTTTCTAGTTCACATTCTGTTATCTGATTTGTTTGTTCATTCTTTACCATCATTCTTTGAATGGTTTTTGATTGTAGATTTAAATTAGAAGTATATTCCTTTATGTTATCAAAGTTATGCTTAATATCATGGTTTACAGCTATTGTGATTTGTATCTCTTGTAGCATTGCATAAATTTCATCTTGGAAAGTATTTGTCTTGTCTTGAAATGTTGCTTCTAGAGGTCTTTGATCTTTCTGGCTGAATCCTTCAAGAGTAGATATTAAGTGTGGCTTTCTATCATTTTTTAATAAATATATCATATCCATGTTGTCTCCCCCTTTCGAGTAATCTGTCATAAGTGCCATAGTCTCTATAATTAGCCTTGTCAAGCTGGCCAAAACTCAAAATCCAAATAGTCCAATTTTATATAGTTCTTGTCTTTATATATAATTTTTATAATCCACTGTAATTTCCAATTGCCAGGGTTCCATAAAATCAATGTTTTATAACAATTCTTTCTTTTAGGAGTCAATTGTCAACCAGTCAGAATTGCAATTCAGTATATTTAGCCACCTTAAATCCTTCCTGTAACTTTCCCTCTCAAAAATTAGTCATAGATCAAAGTTTTTAAACAATGCATAAGTTTGGGCCAGAATCAAAATATTTCTTTTCCTTCAAACACTTTCCAATCTTATGGCTGGCCCAGTATACAATCTCTTCTTTATCCCCTGACAACTATCTTCTTAAAGGTTATTAGAGTTCATGGGAACAGATTTTTCTTTGTTTCTGGGCATTGTCTTTAATGTGCTATATTCTAGTTGTCCACTAGATGTCAGCAAACATTTGTTTTCCAGCTCTTTCAGGCAAGAAGTTCTTATTATTTTTCTTTTTATATATATAATTTCATCAAAATCCTTTTGAACAAGTATGTCAAACTGCCGGCCTGTGGGCCAGATGCATCATACTGAAACCACGCCCACCGCATTGGCAGCAATGGGGAAAAAGTCTCAACACATCATGCAACGTCACATGATGTCGCGAGTTTGATATGCCTGCTTTAGAATATAATCTTAGCAGTTTGCTTTAGCTTCTAAGTTTGAGCAGATTGTAGTATTTTAAATTTAATTTCAATACATTTCTTTCCTCCTTAAAGGTTAATTCGCCACTTCCATCTATGAGGGAATGGAAATGTAGTCCCCTCCCCTCACTGTTGGAGGTTTTTTCTTTGGGGATCTTTCCCAGGGACTTAGTTGCAAAATAAGGGAGAAAAGATCAAATACTCTCACCAATTCCAAGCACACTGTTCACCGTTGCTTTTGTTAGTGCTCTTGGACTTCTCGGCTGCAGGTAGTTTGGGCTAGACGCTGGCATGCGGCTAGCCTTTCTCCTGTCGGGTTCAGAGAGCTTTTCCTGGATCAAACGAAGCGATTGCTGTTGCTTCATGATCAATGGGGCACCCCTCCTTCACGGTCACCTCTTCAGGGCGACTTTGGACCCATCTGGGATCCTCCTGGCAGTGTGAAACTAGCTGTGGGGAGCGGAGGTCCATCTTGTGCAGCCATGCGCTAGGGGCGGAAAACCAGAAGTCTACTTCCAAGGATTTTCAATACCATTTGACAGTTGGAAAAAGTGCTAGAGATTCCTTCTGATTTTTTTGCCATTATGAATATCGCCTTGCAGTCTTTTTTTGTTTGTTCAGTTACAACAGTGCTGAAAACAGTGACTTACAACAGGTCTGCACACTTATGGCTGTTGCAGCATTCCTGTGGTCACATGATCAACATTTCGACACTTGGTAACCAGCATGTATTTACAACACTTGCAATGCTTCAGGAGTCACATGATCACCATTTGTGACTTTTTCAGGGGGCTTCTGACAAGCAAAATCAAGAGAAGCTGAATTCACTTAATGATCAAGTGATTTCCTTAACAACATGGTGATTCACTTAACAGCAATGGACATTTCAGTCCCAATTGTGGACATAAGTCAAGGTCTACCTATATTAAAACTCTGTTTGTAACCTTTAATTGGGCGAAACCAGAAGGTATGGGGCAACAATTATGGAACCAGGGTGACTCAAATCAGCTTAATTACAGAATGCCAGGATCAAAGACTCCTATGGCAATGAAATTTGGAAAAGTTGTGGCTGCTTCAGCATCACAGCACATTTGGGCTACACTTCCCAGGAACCCGGAGGGTGCATGGTGCAAGGAAAGATGGGAGGGCTGTTATAGATGACTAGGATAAATCCAAGAGATCAAATGTGTTATCAGTCTCAAGTTCCTTCATGCTCACAAGAGATCTAAGTACAGCCCATCTTGAATCCCATTTATTCTTATCTACCACCAATTTCCTTTGGCTGTTAGTTCAGATTCTTGTAGAGATTAGCATTCAATAAGCATATATTTATTTGAACTGCCTGGACTAGTGATTTCATGCACTTGACAGCTGTATCCCCACCCACTTTCCTCCTTCTCTCTGGACCCTGAACCCAATTGGCAGGTGATAAACCCCAAGTTAATACCAATTGGCTGCTTTGGAATCAAGATTAAAGTGTACAATCTCCTAACAGTGGTGGGCAGCAAGTAAAGGACAAGAAGCAATTCAAATGATTGCTGCTGAGGTAGAGCTGGCTGGGGGGCATGGGTGGTCAATGAGTAAGTTTCCTTTCTCCCTGGAGGAGGAGGGCCCTTAGAGACATGCTGGGATAGGACGTGGGGGTGCAGTTTTCCCTGCGGTCTGCAGCTCCCTTTGTCTTCTCTCCACCAGAAAAGTGGTAGGTGGTTCAGCTAAGGAAGAGGAGTGATTTCTGACACTGCCTGCAAGCTTCCTAAACGCAAGTTAATGGGGAATTCAGGAGGAAGTCAGAAGTCGCTTCTGGTCCCACTGCTGTGCCAAATTGGCTAGCAGCAAGGGTTGATGGGCAAGAATTGATTGGTTGTTTTGGAACAGAGGCTGAAATCTGAAATGTCTCAGTGGCACTAGACAGTAAACGAAGGATGTGAAAGCAGCTCAGATGCCTGCTGGTGAGGTAGAGTTAGCTGGAGGATGCCGGCATTTGATAGGCTGGCAGAGCGGAACCCTCAGGGTCATACCATGATGGGAAGAAGAGAATGCAATTTTCATTGCAATCTGCACCTGCCTTTCTTCCCTTTCCACTCAGCAAACTGGCAAACAGTTCGGTGGGTTAGGCATTACATCTTTATCATGACCAGGAGTTCTAATAGCTCCTCCTCACAAAAGTATACAAATTAAACGTTGGTTTCCTTGATTCATATTCTATAATAAACACTAAATAATAAAGATCCATATTCTACTTTGTGAAGACACAAAGCTCTAGAAAGTGCTCTTTTTTATCCAAAGACAGCAAATATTTAATACTTCTCATGACCATTATTCTTTCAACCTCCAGAATAACAAACTGAAACTAACAAGCCAGCTGAAGTAAATGCCAACACATTTTTAAAGTCTGAATCTTTGACCACTCTTTATGGGATTTGATCTTTTAAGCTAGCCTGCTTTGGAATAAATGGAACATAGTCTTGCTGCAGTTAAGACATCACAAACATTATCTTTCCATATAGCAGTAGCTTAATACTTTTTCCTGATAAAACTGCCAATGGAGTGTTGTGGTGTGTAGTACTCACTTTTATTTCATTGGGAAAAATTTTATACACAAAGAAACCCAAAATGTTGGGATCCATTATAAAAACACTGGAAAACATATGGCTCCTGTTTGTTAAGATTTACTTTGCGTAGGCCAGGACAAGTAGCTTTCTTTTGTTTTAAAAAATGAGTTATGATTGCGATGAAAATAAACTCGGCCCATAAGCCATTATTTATTTCTGTTTAATCCACTCTAAAGAACAGTGTGTCCTTTCAAAGGGTAGCACAACTTTTGAGGCATAGTAGTAAAATAAGGTCAAGTCTAATAGATTACCTCAATAGCTTGTATGCAGTGTAATCACTTTACTACTAAAGAGATAGTAATGGCTTATTTTTAGAAAAATAGCTTTTACCATACTGAAATAAAACCTCTAAACTCTTGACTGAAGGTTGATATTCCCATGTATAATGCATTATATACAGCTGCTGAAGTAGAAATCACTTTTTCTACATTTCTGGTATATGAAAAGCAAGAGAGTGGCTGAACTATAGGACAGCTGATATTTATCAAGAGTAGCAGGACTTTAAATTTTCTCATTTTAAAGCAAATTTTGCAAACTTAGGATATCTACCACATGTGTTGAACACGTGTGCTCTGTGTCTAAGCTTTGAAGTGTACTGGAAGTATAAAACTTTAATGACCCTCATATATCAAACTTGTGCATAATATTATTCTTATGTAGTAAAATACATAAAATTGAGTATCCTTAGAAGAATGCGAAAGATTAAAAGCTTTTAAATATGTATATGGCACTGAGAAAGGTTTGTTCAAAGTGTCCATATTGAAAACTTTCAGAGGTCTTCTTAGCTATTTTGAAAGGAAAAAAAAGAAGCAAAAGTAAGAAGCTTAGATATTAAGTATGGATGGGAAAAGAGTTTACTGAGTTAAACCAACAGAACACAATTTAATTACAGAACTCAATTCATAATATTAACATTATTCTATTATTTAACTGTGTTGCAGCTGGTCAGTTTCTTTGAGTTTCTATTTTTATTGCTTTGTTTTTGGACTAGCTTTCTGCAGTTATAGTGGTAAGTCAAGCTTTAATATAGGGGTCCCCAACCTGTGTGCCATGGCTTACTACCGGTTCGTGGCCTATTTGCAACCAGGTTGCATGAGTGGCTAGCTGGTCTCACAGGAGCGTCGTGGGCACTTGGGGCCTCACTTACAAGAGTATCCCAGGTGCTCTCGGTTCCACTCACGTGAGCAATGGGTGCTCGTGTGCGTGCATGCACACACTCTCTCTCTCTCTCACACACACACACACACCTGCCCCTCCCACAAAACCATCTCCTCTTTCCCCCGGAAAGGTTGGGGAACTCTGCTTTAATATGTAGAACACACTGACTTGAAATAAGTTGATTGGTGTAATGTCCTATTTTAATGTACTAGTATGGTACCAAGTAATCTGTCAGCAAGAACACATGAAAATACAATGCCAAATAATTGCTCTAAAGTATTGATTTTATTAAGATCATCCATACTGTCCCTTATTATGGAGGGCCAATCACAGTGGCATTCAATAAACCAAGTATTTTCAAAGGGGGCCTTTGTAGAAAAAAGTTATATTAAGCCCGCATTTTTCAAAGTATGATTGCAGGGCAACAGATGGTCAGATAGTCACCAAAGAATGCCTTTCAAGCAAGTCTTGACACTAAAGATGTTGTTTCTAACTATAGTGTAAGTCAGGTTGGTAGATATAGGGAAGCCTCAAATATGTGAGTATCACTGATGCCAGGATTCAACCATAATAATGAGCAGAGATATCTCTGTGCTTTTCTTTCCATTACAATTCCTCTGGTGAAGGTTAGACAATCATTTAGATTTTAGTACAACAATATAATCTATGTGTTTCCATGATATTGAGAATAGGGCCTAGGGCATGTGATTCAAAGGTTAATCGGTGTCTTGAAATGCTTATTCTCAAAGAAAGATCTAATTTCTCTGCCCTGAGAGGAGCCATTTTGATGATTGGCACAATTATCTCATCCAAATACTGGGACTATTCATTTATTTGTGGAAGCAAGAAAATGTATCAGCTGTAATTATTCCATTTTGAAGTAAATCTGCTTAGAGATTAACAACAATTGCTTTTCAACAACAAATAGCAGTGCTTAGAAGGACAGGTCTTCTATTTGAAATACTTAATATCAAATGAACACTTTAGAAGGCATTCATTTTAATGTTTGTAGAAAAAGGAATTTTTTCAAATAGAAGAATTTTCAAGGAGTAGGTAAATGAGATCATAGTAGCTCTTAAAACAATATTTGTATTTCTGATAGATTTGAACTAAATTTTATTTATATTATTAATCACTTTAAATGCAGTAAAACAATTTTAAGAGAAAGATAGACATGACAGGCAGACAAAATAAAGTCAGATTTTGAGTTGAAAAACTAGGAGCAAAGCCTGAATCCAGATTTGGCTGGTTCCTATACAAATACTAATCACACTTCTGCTATAAACATTGTGATTCATTTAAAAAGGAATACGCTGTTGGATGGGTCCTATTCTATATCAAGCTGTACCTAAATTAAAGACAACAATGTTTGCAGCTGTTACATATCTTTTGTTACGTTGTATATGTTATTTATTTAAAATTATTATTCTATTTGATATCATTATAATGTTTTATGTAGTTATTTGTTATCAATCATTGTGTTTTTATCAATTTTTTTATAATGTATTGTTCTTGTTCATAAACTCAAAAATGTTTCTGTGGAACTGCCAGCTATCGATTTTATCCTGGAATAAAAGACAAAATGGGAGAAACAACTGTTTAAAGCACAATATCTGAGTGTAAAGATTAAAATAACAGGAAGAGATAGCAGATTTTGTATTAAAAATAAATTGCAATCCCAGATAAAGAGGAATATGTTTTCAATTTATTAAATTCTTTTGGCAGGATTAATGCAAATGCATACAGAATTCCTGTTGCAGAGCTGAAATCTATGAAGAAGCGGGTCTCAATTTTCAGCAATGAAAAAGTTAAATTCCAAAAATTGTACATAGATGATGTCTTTGAATATCAAAAAACTTTCTAGGAATCCTAAAATCCCATACTTAATATTAAATTTCTTTTTTGACTGGGGTAGTATGACAAATAATTTCATATACAAATATTTTCATTTAAGGAATATAGCAAACATCAACCAAAGTTGGCAAAGGCTGTTATGAGAATATTTGTCTAAAATGTATTTCTGTATATTTTAGTTTCTAAAACTCAAAATTGTGGCTCTGTGGTTCTGCCCTCTGAAAGTAGGATGGACGAAGTATAGAAATTTTGCTGTTATCTGCTAGTACATTTGTAAAATCATCATATATCAATAAGTACAGCTCAGATATTAGCAACTATTAAGAAATGAATATAATTAGCTATTCTTGAGCATCAAGTCTCCCAAACACAAGACAGTCTCCTTATTAAAATACTAGGATACATTTGTACTGATTTTTCAGTCTCTCCCATGCCATATGCATGAAATTGGTGAACTATTCATAATTTTAAAAAAATGTTGAAAACTCTAAAACTGGTAAACAATGAGCCAAGGTGGAAAATTGAGAGGATGCTGCCATAGCTAATACTCATAATTTCTTCAACGAAATACCCCAACTGAAAAAAGTACATAGCAAATAATATGTTGAACAAGTGTGAGCTCAAGCACAAGCAAATGGAGCTATATTTAGGAATGTTTTAAAATATGCTTTGTGCTACAATTTTAATCATCATAACTTTTATTAAAACTATTGCATACCACTCACGCCAGAAACCAATTTAATCTGGATTTCAAAAAACAAAAATATTTCACCATAATGATCATTATATCACATATTCATTTGACAGTGACTTCTTATTTCTAATTCAATCTTTGGCACAGTAATTCAGTTTAAAACATGGTATGCTGTACTAAAATAAATACAGAATAAATCCAAAGATATCTTGTATGAGGAAAAAAACAGACAATGTGCCTATTGTAAAACAATCTGCAGAAAAATAAAGGAAAAGAATAAAAACATACAATAGCTTATTTGAACAAACAGGAGGCTACCAAGTATCATTTGAATCCATTTTGCTTTTATTGTCTCAAGGGGAACTGCAGAAATAAAGATGGAAATTTGTTATTAGTCATATTAACTTCATTGTTCTTTCAATAGTGTTTGATAGACTCTAAGGGGAATCTACCTATTCAACTATCCAATCAAATTTTAGATAAACATTACAGTAATAGTTTGTACTTACAACCCTTATCGTTTTACATTTTTTAAATATAAATAACAATTACCAGAAAGATATTCTATTTAATAACTATTAATAACTATTGCAAACTATATTTTACATAAGCTCTTTCTAAATTTTATGTTAGAAATTAACAAATTTGGCTTTTAACATTTCTATCTATTAACCAGTGGAACAACCTGCCTCCACAAGTGGTGAATGCTCCAACACTGGAAGTTTTTAAGAAGTGACTGGACAGCCATTTGCCTGAAATGGTATAGGGTTTCCTGCCTGAGCAGGGGGTTGGACTAGATGACCTCCAAGGTCCCTTCCAACTTCAACAACTTATTATTATTATTATTATTATTATTATTATTATTATTATTATTATTATTATCATTATCATCATCATCATCATCATCATTATCATTATCATGATTATCATGATTGTTATTATTATCTCATATTTTCTTTGAATTAAGGCCAAAGCAAGAAACTGGATGACAAAACTTTGATTTAATTGAAATCTTTGGGATACTAATGACATGGTTAGAATACTAAGCTAAGGATCTCCATTCATGGTTAGGGGAATTGTCAATTGATGATATTACAGTATTCTCAATATTAGGGATAAAATAATCCCACAGATTTATACTTAAGTATAAAGATTTATACTTAAATTATATGTATTTAAATCTAGCTTGAGATTTGTTACAAAAATGTTAACAAATGTTATAAGTAATGAGCCAAAATAATAAACAAAACCAGTAGTTACCAATTTAATGTTGCTTAATTAATACAATCCTGAACTCATGACAGCAAAATCTGGTGAAAAAACAGATGAACTTATCAATAAAATAGAACTAGATAAAACATATTTAGGATGCAACAAACTAACTTTGCTCTCAAAGGCGTGTGTGTGTTTGTGTGTGTGTGTGTCTGTGTGTGTGTGTGTTTTCTGGATACAATCCAGAACTTATATATACTGCAGTCTATGGATACCAAATTTGATCTGCAAAAATACTTCATCAATTCTGCAAAACCATCTTAAAACTCAGCCTTGGCTTTGAAGTAAACCTTGAAGACCTCCAGAAAATATCAGAGATAGCTCTGTTAGGAAATAAAAGAAACAAATTATTGCCAGAGAACCTCATGGATATTCTTGAAGAAGTTGATCTGTCCCTCTATAGCTGCAATATTAAGTTCATAGACCATGGCATAGGAGATCCAATCTAATGCAGGCATGTCAAACTGCCAGCCCGCGGGCCGGATGCATCATACTGAAACCGCGCCCACCCCATTGCCAGCAATGGGGGAAAAGTCATGATACGTCACACGACATCATGTGACGTTGCGAGTTTGACATGCCTGATCTAGTGGGTTCAGATTTTCCACAGTCCCTAAAACTATAATTTAAACTAACCAAGAAAATAATTTTGAGATGTTATCTCGAGACTAAATGGAATGCTGCTCATTTTCAGTAGAATGAAGCAAGTATACAAAAATACTTTATTAGCTACATGTCAGACTGGCTTTTAAACCAGACTTTCAAAGCCCTTAAAATCTCTAAAAAGATTAGCACTACTAACATGCAGGATGAAAGTGCCCACCTGTGAGTTATAAATTATCAGATTTCTAACTACCACAATCACCATCCATTTATAATTTTTGCACACAGATTTAAGTCATCAAACAAAGAAAGGGAGAGTCGCCCTTATAAGCTGACTGTCCATTTGTTTAACAATTTCATTCTCTTGGGCTGCCATTCATTTTTAAATTGCTGGTGTTGCTAAGCGGAGAGGAAATGCCAACTTTGCTGTTACTGGAATATGCCTGTGTTTCTTCCTCACCCCATTCCAAAACCTTGCACATAGTGCTGCATCATCAAACAAAATAATACAGGAAGACAAGCAAAAAGCCACTTTTTCTCTGGGCAGGGAAGGCATTCCATAAGCACTGCTATGGGTTCAAAAGTTCACAGTGGTTTCAATTTCACCTTTTAGCGACCAATGAGAAAACAGCAATTGCATATCGATCCTCTGGCCACAAAGGAAAAATTAACTCACTGAGTACCTGACTTGGTTAAGTTAAATCCCTTAAAAAAATAAAAACCTATCAATTACAAATGTTGATTCCTTTTTCCAAACTGCAACAATATATTCAGTAAACCTTTGCTTAAAAGAAAAGCTTTTTCCCTGAAAGCTTCCATAGAGAAATAGGCTACTGATGAGAGATTACAATGTAGTTTTCCCTCATTCTTCCCACCCCAATCCATTTTTTTTCTCTCTTCCAGAAACTTAAAAGGTGGAGCTCCCTACCTTGTAATTTTGTTAGCTCAGAATTCTTCAAACTTGGCAACTTTCAGATGTGTGGACTTCAACTTTCCAAATTCCACAGCCAGCATGCTGTCAGCAGACAATTCCCAGCACACACCTTGAAATTGTCAAGTTTGAAAACCACTGAGTTCACTCAATGCAATTATTTGTCGATGCATTCTTATCAACCCACAAATTCCTCTGCATTTCCCCTTCAGTTTAATCTTATACCATTAGAACAGGGGTATCAAACTGCCAGTCCGCAGGCCGGTTGCATCATGCAGAAGCTGCACCCACCCAGCTCTGGCAATGTGAAAAAAGTTGAGATACATCATGACATGTCACGTGATGTGGCGAGTTTGACACCCGTACACTAGAAGAATAGAATTCCATTGTAAAAATTAAATGTCGAGTTTTATTTTTCTTCTCTGCCGAAAAGGTTTCTTTTAAAAATGTGAAATCTTAACAAATGACTTATACCATCAAACTTTTGCATCCCCAGCTGCTTTCATTTCAAAATACTACGGATGCATTCTTCATTTCAGCTTAAAAGGGTTTTAGACAATTTTTATAAAATTAGTCCCCTTACTCATCCAGCACCTATAGAAACCTCTTTCCATCACATCTATATACTGTTCTAAATTGTATACTTGAACCCTCCTCAAAGTGTTTCTCCCATTACAACCCTTACTTTAGTCCCATTCAAAACATTCATTATGTGAATATTCCAGAAATAAATTCACAGATTTTCTGGAGAAATTTTTAAACTGAACATCGGGGACAGTGAGCTAATTGATACAGAACATTCCTGTCCCCGGCAACCTAAAAATTATAGGGTTATCAGTGCATGTAAAATAGATCTGTGTATGGACAAGAATATCAACCTTGCTGTCAAGCAAAATCAAGCTTTTAATAGTGAGTGCCACACCAAGTGCACTAATCAAACAGGTGGTAAGAAAATAGGGGAACACAGGCACCACACAGGTTATGTAGAAAGTAAACACAGGATCAGTCATAAAGGACTCATGCATAGATTATGAGCAATAAACAGGGTAAATTAGAAATTCAGGTAAGTGAGGACAGATATGATATTGTTGCCATTACAGAAACATGGTGGGTTGAAATCCACAAATGGAACACACAGCTAGAGGAATTTAAATGATTTAAAAGAAACAGGCCAAATAAAAGAGGAGGTGGTTGCTCTCTATATAAGAAATAACTACATCTCTACAGAAATAGAGCACAACAATGATGAAAACTGTCTTGAATGCATTTGGGTCAATATAAAAGGGGGGAAATGACATTGCCACAGGTGTAATAAACTAATTTAATAAGCGAATTTCAATAAACTTAGAGAAAACTTGGAAAGGATTCAATGGATGAGAATCCTCAAGGGGAAAACAACTCAATAAGCTCAGGAAATTTTGAAAAGTGAGATTATAAAAGCCCAGTCTAGCACAATACCAACAAAGAAGAAAAATAACAGCTCTCAAAAGAAACCAGCCTGGCTGCATAAAGAACTCTCTGATTGAAAGAAAAAAAGGACAAGTATGAAAAGTGGAAAGAGGGGCACATAACTAAGCCAGAATATCAGCAAATAGTCCAAGCCTGCAAAGATGAAGTGAGGAAAGCTAAGGCTCAGAATGAAGTAAGGCTTGTGACAAAAGTAAAAAATAACAAAAAAGCTTCTTTCAACATGTAAAAAACAAGAAAAAAAATTAAAGAAATGATTGGTCCATTAATGGGAGAAAGTGGCAAGAAGGTGACAAGCAACACGGATAAAGCAGAACTGTCAGGAACCACCCCAAACCACGTCTTAGGAAGATAAAACTCTTGGAGTCAAATCTAGCCCAAAAAGAATCTTTACTATGACATGCTTGGTTGCAGGAATACAAGACAGGACTTAATATTGTTCCACGAACTAAACCCTTATAAAGAGTTCTCGGTTTAACCCCCCCTTAACCCCATTTGGTCAGTCCCCCATCATTTACCTCGTATCATCCCTCTCATGGGAAAAGGAACTTAGGACCTTTTATGTTTATTGCTCTCTTCCGTGACACAAGCCAGATGCTAGCCCCCCCTTTTGTTTCCCCAGTTCAAAAGGCTTCTCTTTCCCTTTGAAATGCCTAATACCGGTTCAATACACATCCATTCCCTCCTCTTCGGGAGATGGCAGAATCCATGGAATAATGTTTGAAACATACATTTATGAATATGATATAAATGGATTCTGATAGTCCGCTCTCCTTAGAAAAAAGATTTGTCCATCTGTAGGGGAAGAAAAGAAAAGAAAAAGAAAAAAAACATATGTAAATGTTAACTCGGTTTGTTCAGATATTCTGTATGAAATCTCTTAAGCAGCTTTGGTGTTTTAACGTGGCGTTTGCTAACCCATTCGTTTTCTGAGGAGGGGAGGTGTTAGCAAGCCACTAAATATTGGGTCGTTCCATGATGTTTCCTGGAATCCAGAATTTCTTTCACCTCAAAATGTTGTTCCCCTTCCACCATGATGGGAGGTGGTGGTGGTGGAATTTTTGTTCGTAGGGGAGATTGTTGTTCTCTCTTTATTAGACTGCAGTGAAAGATTGGGTGTATTCGTCTAAGATTTTTAGGTAGTCCTAATTCAACTGTTACTGGGTTTATGATTCTTTTAATTGGAAAAGGTCCAATGTATTTTGGTCCTAGTTTTTTACAGGGTTGGAGAGACTTAAGGTATTTTGTAGACAGATATACCATCTCTCCCACCTTGAACGGTGTGGGATCGGCTCTTTTCTTGTCTGCCTGTGTCTTGTGTGCTAATCTAGCCTCTGTTGACGCATTTCTGACAATAGGCCAGGTGTATTGTAACTGAGCAATCCATTCCTTTAGTTCTGGAATTACCGGTTCTTTTGGGGTTAGATCAGGTATGGGGTTGAAGCTCTGGCCTGTAGGTACTTGAAAAAGAGTGTAACCTGTGCTGGAGTGAACTGCATTGTTATATGCCACTTCTGCAAAAGGCAGTAGGTCTGCCCAGTCCATCTGTTGGAAACTTATATAACATCTTAAATATTGCTCAAGTACTGCATTAGACCGTTCAGATTGGCCATTTCCTTGAGGATGATGACTAGATGTCAGTCCTTGGGTAGTTCCTAAAAATTCCTTCCAAAATGCTGAGGTAAATTGCACCCCCCCTGTCAGATATGATGCGTTGTGGTGCCCCATGCAATCTGTAAATATGCTGTACAAAAAGTTTTGCTAATGCTTTTGCAGTTGGAATTTTTTGGTAAGGTATGAAATGGACTTGCTTAGAGAACAGATCAGTGACAGTCCAGACAACGGTGTTTCCATTGCTTTCTGGTAGTTCTACGATAAAGTCCATGGCTATTTCTTTCCATGGGGCTGAGGGATTCGCCACCGGTTGTAACAGTCCTGGCGATTTCCCTTGTAACCTCTTGGCCATTGCGCAAATTTGACAACTGCTCACATAGCTTTCTATGTCTTTTTTCATAGATGGCCACCAAAATTGCCTTTTAGTTAAGTGTAGTGTTTTTACAAACCCGAAATGTCCTGCTGATTTTGTATCATGGCACAGTTGCATGAAATTGGTCCTCTGGGTGGCAGGTATGTATAACTTCTCACCCACCCAAGGTAACCCATCTTTAATAGTGCACACATGCCTATTTTTCTGGAACCATTCGTCCCCTTCCAAGGACTTTCAGAATTCTATTCCGGTTTGGCTATCCACTTTCGGCTTCATTTTTACTTGTGCCCTGGTGGTGACTGGTGCTGCCAGTTGTTGTTCTCGTACGAGTGGTTTAAAGTCAGTTACCCGTGTGCTGTTATATTGGGGCATGCGAGATAATGCGTCTGCCAGGAAGTTCTCCCCCCCCCCCCGGCAAGTGTTTGAGAGTGAAATTGAATCGGTGAAAGTGTTGGGACCAGCGGGCTTGCTTAGGAGTGAGTTTCCTGGGTGTTTTTAGTGCTTCTAAATTTTTGTGATCAGTCCAGACCTGGAAAGGTATTTTATTTCCTTCCAAAAATTGGCGCCATGTTAATAACGACCACCTTAATGAGAATGCTTCCTTCTCCCATATTGGCCATTGTTGTTCAGTTTCTGTAAGTTTCCTGGATGTACATGCGCAAGGTTGCAACGCCCCCTCATCATTTTCCTGTAGTAATACGGCTCCGACTGCTACGTCGCTCACATCTGCCTGTGTATTACAAAAGGTTTGTTGGGATCTGGGTGTTGGGATCTGGGAGGCTCAATAAATCCCCTTTCTAAGTTTTTCTTTATGAATCTTTCCATTTCTGCCATTTCCCTTGGGCTCATGGCATACATCCTGGGTTTTGGGAGTTTTGCTCCGGGTTTGAATTCTATGGTGCAGTCTGTGGGGCGGTGGGGGGGAAGCTCATCTGCCCTCTCCTCACTGAAAACCTCAGCCAGGTCCCTGTATTCCTCCAGTATCTCTGGTAACCCCTTCTCTTTCCCCACTGCTGCTGTCTCCTCCCTTTGGGTTGGGGGGGGTGTTTGGGGGTTTTACGTTTTCCTGTTTCCCTTTTGGGAAGTTGAGTTCTGCTGTCCTCCAGTTTATCCCTGGGTTCCATTTCTTCAGCCATTCCAGTCCTAAAATCATTGGGCATTCCATGCCTGGGGCCACTATAAACGTTATGTCTTCCTCATGAGACCCCAGGGACATGTGGATTGGTAAAGTGGCTAGGGTAGCTGGTCCCCCCATGCTATAGATCCATCTAATTGACTGAAGGAGATTGGTTGTTTTAGCCTCCTCACTGGGATGCTCAGTTTCTCCACCAGTGTTGGGCTGATGAGGCAGCGGATGCAGCCAGTCTATCAGAGCCTTTATTTCGATGGCTTTAGGTATAAAAGAAGCTAATTTAGTCACTGTCTTAAGTATGGGTGGAAGAGGTCCACTTACCAATGGTTCTCCTTCTGAGCTGTCTTCCGAGGTGTCCACCGCCCCTGCAGTGTAGGCCAGAGTCCAATCCCAGGTTTTGGCAGGAATTGTGGACTCTACAGCCACTGTCCCCTTCATGGAAGATTCTTTTGGGTTGCCTTGAGACTTCCCCAGCTTTTTGGAAGATGATGCCTCTGTTTTGCGTGGAGGGGCTTTCGAACGACATTCTGCAGCACGGTGGCCCTCTCTCCCACAATTGAAACATCTCTTTGATTTTTTAGCCGTGGCCAGTGGGTTTTCCCCCCTCACGTGTTTGCTCGAGTGGCAGGCGGCCCCATGGCTTTCCTCTGCGTTGTCTCTTCAATAGGTCTATTTCCACTTCCTCTGCCAGGACATACCAGTCGTCGAGATGGTAGGGGTCTCCTCGAGGCAGGCAAGCGTCATACAGGTCGTAGTTTAGACCGTCTTTGAAATGGCTGAGGAGGATGTCTTCTGGCCAGTTCAGCTTGCTGGCGATGGCTCGGAATTCTTGGTTATATTTGGCCACTGTTCGACTGCCCTGCCTCACCTTTTTGATTCTCTCCCGGGCCTTCCGGTCAGCCAAAGGGTCCTCAAATCATCGCCTCAAGGATGACATGAATCGGTTGAAGTCGTTGAGTTCTGGGGCGTTGGAGTCATGCAGGTTCACCACCCAGTCTGCAGCCGTCCCATCCAGGGCAGACTGCACAATTCGGATGCACGTTTTGTCACTGGGGATGTCCCGTCCGTACTCTTCCATGTAGCTGAGGACTTGGGTTAGGAAAAATCCCAGTCGTGATGGCTCCCCCTTGAACTTTGATTCCAGGGGCGGGAATCTTTGACTGGAGCATTGTCTGTGCTGCGGAGGGTATCGCTCCTCATCTCGATCCCCATCTGTGGGTCTGGGAGGGGTGGGTACCGCTGAGTCAGCGACTCTTGTTCCATTGGACGACCCTGGGGTTTCAGGTGTTGGATCCCTTCCGTTACCCCTCCAGTTGCGACCCCAGGTGTTGCGTCGGTTGCGGTTTACAGCTCTCTCCTCCCTTAGTGAGCTCAGGGTTGCTTTCATCAAGTCAATAGCTTTTTCCAGAATCCGCTCTTCCTCACTGGCATGCAGGGAGTTCTCCATCTCTTGTTTCCATTTCAGTTGGTGGTCGCTCCGTCTCAGGGTCACTTCTCCCGAAGCCTTTTCCCACTCACTTTTCCTTCCAATGCCCATTGACCACCGGGGTTTTGATTCGTGCTGCTTCACCGTTTCCTCCCAGGAGGAATATGACGCTTCAGCTTCCCAATGTTTCTGGGAATTCGGCTGGAAGGAAGACTCCTTCTCCGTGGGGCTTCCCTCCTCTCTTGCTTCATCATCAGACATCATATTTATTTGCAAAGTCCCCTGGTAAGGTTTCTCCTTCCAGGTTGACTTCCAGTGCAAGTCCTGTCTAATGTCAGGAGCCACCCTAAACCACGTCTTAGGAAGACAAAACTCTTGGAGTCAAATCTAGTCCAAAAAGATTCTTTACTATGACATGCTTGGTTGTAGGAATACAAGACAGGACTTAATATTGTTCCACAAACTAAACCCTTATAAAGAGTTCCCGGTTTAACCCCCCCTTAACCCCATTTGGTCAGTCCCCCATCATTTACCTCGTATCATCCCTCTCGTGGGAAAAGGAACTTAGGACCTTTTATGTTTATTGCTCTCTTCCGTGACACAAGCCAGATGCTAGCCCCCCCTTTTGTTTCCCCAGTTCAAAAGGCTTCTCTTTCCCTTTGAAATGCCTAATACCGGTTCAATACACATCCATTCCCTCCTCTTCGAGAGATGGCAGAATCCATGGAATAATGTTTGAAACATACATTTATGAATATGATATAAATGGATTCTCATATTTGCATCCATCTTTACACAAAGGGAAAAAACAGACCAACCTATCAAAAATAGTACTGTAAAAAAGATTAGAAATGCAAGTTAAGATAGGCAAGAAAATGGTAAGTGAGCACCTGTCCCCCTCGACAAGTTCAAAAAACCAGGACCAGATGGATTACACCCCAAGGTTCTCAAGGAACTGGCAGATGTGATCTCAGAACCACTGAACTACATCTTTCAAAGATCCTGGAGCACTGGGGACTACCAGAGGACTGGAAAAGAGCTGATGTAGTTCCATCTTCAAAGAAGGGGAAAAATGGATCCAGGAAACTACAGATTGTATCAGCCTGACCTCAATACCTGGGAAGATTCTGGAAAAGATAATCAAGTAATGAATCAGCAAACACCTAGAGGCAAACAAAGTTATTACCAAAAGCCAACATGGGTTTGTCAAAAACAGATCATGCCAGACAAATCTTATTGCATTCTTTGACCAGGTGACAAAATTAGTGGACCAGAGGAATGCTGTGGATATAATTTACTTGGACTTCAGTAAGGCGTTTGATAAAGTAGACCACAACCTACTATTTGATAAGATAGAAAAATGTGGGTAACATCATCACCAGATGGATTCGTAGCTGGCTGACTGACCGTACTCAGCATGTGGTCCTCAATGGAATTGCATCTACATGGAAGAAAGTGTGTAGTTAGGTGCTCAGGGCTCTGTTCTGGGCCCCGGGCTCTTCAACATCTTCATCAGTGATTTGGATGAGGGGATAGATGGGGAACTCATCAAATTTGAAGATGACACCAAGTTGGCAGAAATAGCCAACACTCCAGAAGATAGGCTTAAGATACAGAAGAATCTTGAGAGATTTGAATATTGGGCACTACCTAACAAAATGAAATTCAATGGTAAAAAAGTAAGGTTCTACATTTAGGCAAGAAAAACCAAATGCACAGGTATACTATAGGTTGTACCTTGCTCAATAATAGTAACTATGAAAGGGATCTCAGTGTCCTAGTAGGTAAAAGGTAAAGGTTCCCCCGCACATGCTTGCTAGTCGTTTCCGACTCTAGGGGCCGGTGCTCATCTCCGTTTCAAAGCCGAAGAGCCAGCACTTGTCCGAGGACATCTCCGTGGTCATGTGGCTGGCATGACTAGACGCCAAAGGCGCACGGAATGCTGTTACCTTCCCACCGGAGTGGTCCCTATTTTTCTACTTGCATTTTTTACGTGCTTTCGAACTGCTAGGTTGGCAGAAGCTGGGACAAGTAACAGGCGCTCACTCTGTTACGCGGCACTCGGGATTTGACCCGCCAAACTGCCGACCTTCCGATCGACAAGCTCAGCGTCCTAACCCACTGAGCCACCGCGTCCCTGTCCTAGTAGACAATCACTTAAATATGAGCCAGCAGTGTGCTACAGCTGTCAAAAAAGCCAACACAGTACTAGGCTGCATTAACAGAGGGATAGAATCACGATCATGTGATTGTTAATATTTTACAATGCCTTGGTAAGGCTACACTTGGAATACTGCATCCAGTTTTGGTCACCACGATGTAAAAAAGATGTTGAAACTGTAGAAAGAGTACAGAGAAGAGAAACAAAGATGATTAGGAGACTGGAGGCTAAAACATATAAGGAATGGTTGCTGGAATTGGGTATGTCTAGTTTAATGAAGAGAAGGACAAGGGGTTACATGATAGCAGTGTCCAATTTGCCACAAGGACTGGACAGCCATTTGTCTGAAATGGTACTATAGGGTTTCCTGCCTGAGCAGGGGGTTGGACTAGTTGACCTCCAAGGTCCTTTCCAACTTTATTTTTATTATTATTAGATACTCCTCCTTGGGTCTCCAATATTGTTCTAATAAAAATACCATCTGCAGATGTTCATAAATTCAATGCATGTCTGCAGAAGGAAAACTTCTGCATACACAGCCATATGTGTAAAGGCTTTTCCTCATGCAAAATCTCACACTAAACATGGAGCTGCCTGTAAGAAGACAGTATCATTAGAGTAACATCAACATAGGGAAAGATTAACCAGAGGGCTCATTAGATATACATCCCAAATAATAGCACCCATAATCCACTTTTCATACAAGAATAGTGTATGTCTAAGTTGTAGGAAACTCACATTGGCAATTGACATTTTAAAGCCTTGCTTTTCAAAGTTGAAGGATTAAATAATTATCAACTCTAAAAGTTCCAGAAAAAAAAAGAAAAATATGTCCATAGTAATATATTCGTCACTTAGAAATTTGCAAGAATAGATTTTCTATGCCAAATGCCTTGCAAAGTTTCAACATTCAAACAATAAGATGTTCTTCACTGGAATGGACAAAGTTTTATTATACATAGCCAAAGTTTAAAAATATCCAACAGAGGTTTTTCAGTCATTTGCTATAAAAACAACAGTGTAGCAGGACACCAAGAAAAATTAATAGTATGTCATGATACCCTGCACAAGGAGTAAAAAAAAAAAAATAACAAGCTATTAAAAGGGGATCTTGGCAATATGATAATGAAGGGAAAAGCACTTTTGCCAGACTTGGAAACAACGTAAGTTCTTAAAATATGTATTCAAATAGTTATCTCAGTTTTCTGCATCCAGTCCTTGTGTAGAAAAAAAGTCATCATATAAAAGTATCAGTATGCTACTTATTTTTTCAGATGTGCAAAACAAAAAATATAGGGAAAAATCTAAAGAGATTCCAAAACAAACCAAGGAAGAATAAGCAAACTCAACAATCAAGTGAAGTCCCAAAGATACTTTTTCACAAGGCAACTGGACTTTCTTTTTTTTTCTTTGAGGTTTCTTGGATGAGAAGCGAAACGTCTTCAAAGAAAAATAAGGAAGTCCAGTTGCGTTGTGAAAAAGCATCTTTTGGACAGCTACGACCTGGATGATTGAGAATCTCCATAGATAATGAAGTTTGACAGAAAAAAAAACATCTAGAAATATATTGAAGTATAATATATTCCATGAGTCAACTATTTGCTGTGGATCTTTGGAGCTGCAAATAAAAATAAAAAAAAAACTAAACATAAATGTGACAAAGGTAAGAATAGGAAAAGACATATGACATAACAATGTGACAAAAAGCACTTGTCTGAAATAAAAATAATTTATTGTTTCAGCTAATTTTTCATAAGTAAAATAGTAGAAACCGGACAAAGGTAAATATTATTTGATCTTTAAACAGTTCCTAAAACTAATTAAGATGTTTTAATTTGCTTAAATTTAACTATTTCTAGAGATATCTGAGACCCAGTTTGCTGTAGTGGTTAAGGCATCAGGATAGAAACAGGGAAACTGTGAGTTCTAGTCCTGCCTTAGGCACAATGCTAGTTGGGTGACCTTGAACCAGTCACTTTCTCTTAGCCCTCTCTGAAAAGCCTTACGAAGGAAACTACAGGGACTTGTTGAGATAGTATCCAAGAATCAAATATCAATCAATCAGAATAGAGCTGAAAGGAATCTTCAAGGTCTTCTAGTCCAACCCCCTGCTCAAGCAGGAGACCCTATACCATTTCAGACAAGTGACTGTCCAGTTTCTTCTTAAAAACCTCCAATGATAAAGCACCTACAACTTCTGATGGCAAGCTGTTCCACTGGTTAATTGTCCTCACTGTTAGGAAGTTTCTCCTTAATTCCAGGTTGATTCTTTCCTTGTTTAGTGTCCATCCATTGTTTCTTGTCCTGCCCTCTGGTGCTTTGGAAAATAAGTTGACCCCCTCATCTTTGTGGCAACCACTCAGATACTGGATAAGTGCTATTATGAGCCCTCTCATCCCTCTTTTTTCTAGACTAGCCATACCCAAATCCTGCAACCATTCTTGATATGTTTTGGTCTCCAAGCCTTTGATGCAGTATTCCAGGTGTGGCGTTGTTGTTGTTGTTAGTTGCGAAGTCGTGTCCGACCCATCGCGACCCTATGAACAATGTTCCTCCAGGCCTTCCTGTCCTCTACCATCTTCTGGAGTCCATCTAGGCTCACGCCTACTGCTTCAGAGACTCCATCCAGTCACCTCATTCTCTGTCGTCCCCTTCTTCTATTGCCCTCAATCTTTCCCAGCATTAGGCTCTTCTCCAGTGAGTCCTTCCTTCTCATTAGGTGGCCAAAGTATTTGAGTTTTAGCTTCAGGATCTGGCCTTCTAAAGAGCAGTCAGGGTTGATCTCCTCTAAGATTGACCGGTTTGATCGCCTTGCAGTCCAAGGAACTCGCAGGAGTCTTCTCCAGCACCATAGTTCAAAGGCCTCAATTCTTTGGCGCTCAGCCTTTCTTATGGTCCAGCTTTCACTGCCATACATTGCAACTGGGAAGACCATAGCCTTGACTATACGCACTTTTGTTGACAGGGTGATGTCTCTGCTTTTTAGTGTGCTGTCTAGATTTGCCATGGCTTTCCTCCCAAGGAGCAAGCGTTTATTTTCCTGGGCTCCAAGTGATCTTAGAGCCCAGGAAAATAAAATCTGTCACTACCTCCATTTCTTCCCCATCTATTTGCCAGGAATTCAGAGGACCAGATGCCATGATCTTGGTTTTCTTAATGTTTAGTTTCAACCCAAGTTTTGCACTCTCCTTCTTCACCCGCAACAAGAGGCTCTTTAGTTCTTCTTCACTTTCTGCCATTAGAGTGGTATCATCTGCATATCTTAGGTTGTTGATGTTTCTTCCGGCAATCTTAATTCCAACTTTTGATTCATCTAGCCCTGCCTTTTTCATGATGTGCTCTGCATATAAGTTAAATAGGCAAGGCGACAGTATACAGCCTTGCCGGACTCCTTTCCCAATTTTGAACTAATCAGTGGTTCCATGTCCAGTTCTCACTGTTGCTTCTTGGCCCACATATAGATTTCTCAAGAGACAAATAAGATGGTCTGGTATGCCCATCTCTTTAAGGACTTGCCAGAGTTTGTTATGATCCACACAATCAAAGGCTTTAGCATAGTCAATGAAGCAGAAGTAGATGTTTTTCTGGAACTCTCTAGCTTTCTCCATGATCCAGTGTATGTTAGCAATTTGATCTCTAGTTCCTCTGCCTCTTCGAAATCCTGCCTGTACTTCTGGTAGTTCTCGATCCACATACTGCTGGAGTCTAGCTTGTAGAATTTTAAGCATAACTTTACTAGCATGAGAAATGAGTGCAATGGTGGGATAGTTTGAACATTCTTTGGCACTGCCTTTCTTTGGAATTGGAATGTAAACTGATCTTTTCCAATCCTGTGGCCACTGTGGCCTTACTAACACTTTATAAAGCAATACTAATACTTCACGTGATTTTGATTCTATGCCTCTATACAACCAAATACAACTGAACAGAAGAACAAAGAGAGACAGATATGCAAACTTGGAATACATTCTCTGCCCGTTAAATCTTATTTTAAACATATTTGAACAATATGTTCATAAATAAAAATTGTTCTGCTGCCAATACATGGGGAAGGGGCTCTAACCTACTGGATATATTGCTTCAAAATTCCTTTCTTTCATTATTTCTTACGTTGCAATGAGATCCAAACAAGGGATTAAGAATTCTGAAATTATCCAGAAAATAGCTGATAATAAAGGAAGGATTCTCTTTTTGGCTTATTTGAAAAAAATCATCACCACATGCAGAAAACATGGTAGGCTAAACTATGGGTGCATTGTTCCTTTCACTTGTTTTTTTCAATTGTAAATTTAATTGAATATCATAAAAATTAATTCTAATTAAACACGCTTAAAATTGCAGTAAAAGTCAGACCTCAAATTATTTAATTATTTATTAAGAAAATTTACATGGCCATCCACCTCACTAACAGTGACTCTGGGTGGCTATACCTATATCTTATCATCAAAATATCTCAGACTTGTATTTACCTAAAATCCATGCCGATGCAAGACTGTACAAAATGTATGTATTTAAATTACTGGCAACTAAAATAATTTGAAAATATTATCCAATATTATGTTTGAAAGGCTTAATTCTAACATTTTGTAAGGCAACAAATAGATTTTTACATAGACGAGCAAAATAGCACAACAATTTAACAAGTGTGATCACATATCATTTTAGCATTAGTGTTAATGATAAACACATTATTTTAAAATTACAATATCTTCACAATAATGCCATCTTACTTCATATTCATAACAATAAAACAGCAATAAAAGCAAAATAATTTATGAGCACGTATCAGTGTGTTGAGATGGGAACCAACAGTTTCCCAACCAAAAGCATTTGTTATGTAAACATACACCAGCTCAGCTTCAAGGCCACCAAGTAAAGCATTACATCAAATACCCATTATTCTGGAAAACTAGGAAAAGAAGAAACCACAAATTTAAACCTCAGAGCTATAATATTTACATGTTCTGATAACAATGAGCAATGGGTTGTTGTATTCTTCATTCTTGCATTCTTCATTATTGTCTACAATAAACATCCTGATCTAGCTAAATAATATTTATGAGTCTTCCATCAAGTCCAGCAGAAATGTTGAGTGAGCCATGAAATGTCAGGAGATTTGTTATTTACTGCTTGGTCCTGATCAGGGGAATTTGTCAACATGATAGAAAAATTCTTGTCAGAGCTATTAAATCCACCAATATACACTACACTAATAATTCTCACTTACAATAATGAAGCTTCTATGTGATCATTTAGGCGCATGAGTTCCTTGTACGTAGCATACAAATCAGCTAATTAAATAAATGCTAGCTGTATTTAGAATCAAATAAATGCTACATTGTTTGTTTGATTTTTATATTTTAAGAAATAAGTCAGTTTAACTTTAAATTTAACCCTTATCATGGTTCTTCTTTAAGGTCCTTATAGCTTCTTTAAAAAAAACTTCGAGATTTTTTTCCCTCCTCGGTACCCCATTTTGAATGAAAATGTAATGCTGGTTTGTAGCAAATTGGCATGTAACCAAACAGCTTTTCTGTATATTCTGAATTTGATTAATACAAGTCAAGGTCACTTCCTGAACTATATGCAGCACTGTAGCTGCAAACAAATCAGTCTTCTCTGTACAGTACTTTAAGACTGGGGGATGGGCATGCATGATGGCAGTTTTTAACACCAATTCAGCAACATTAAATATAATAACTTCTAATAGCTAGGTTAATGGAAGGAATAAAATAGTTTCTGAATGTACACATCAACACTGTTGTTGGGGAGGATAGGTTTTTGTTTGTTGAGGGAGGTTGTTCTTTATGGGAACCTGATGTCTTTCTCTAGATCACAGAAATACTAGCAATGGCAAAGAAACTTTTAAGATAGAGTCTAAGGTTGCAATCATATACCCAGTGGCCCAGGAGAATATTCTGTTGAATTTTAACCACTGCTATTTCTTCTCACATTTACACAGAGCATGCATGTATGAGAATATATTATAAGCCTATAAAATTACTGGTCTGAATTTCCTTTAAATTCAACATAAAAAGAAATAGTATAATAAAAAGCTTTGTGCATATTTCAAAGGCATTTTCTAGAAACCATTTGGCTTATTTTTATATTAAAATATTGTTCTGGATCCAAGAAACAATATTAAAGGGTTTCATTTCAGATCACAGCAAGCACATTTTGGCACCCTTGCCAACTTGGGGTATAAATCAGGGAAATTATTCCAGCGTTGCAAGATGTACACTTCGGACATTTTAGGAGCACAGAAGAAGGCAGGAGGACTTGTAACTCCCGTACACTGTTGACAAGTCACAAAGCGTAAGTAATGCTTGAAACAAAAATACAATATTATTCTCTAAACTAAAGTTCCATGGAACTGTAACAGGAAACCAAGACTTTTCTTACTGTAAAAAGATTAAACATGTGAAGTAAGAAAAAAAGGAAACAGATTTTTCCCCCAAAAATGACTATTTCCTATATTTTCACTGAGTATTTAGTACAAATGCCCTCCCAATCTCAGATCCAGTGACTGGAAAAGGCTGGAAAAGGCCAAACATGATACTTCCAGCACACATACACAGGTTTCCATAGCCATAGATCTATTGGTGATATTTTATATGATAGGAGGTCCTAAAATAAAAGTGGCTCAAGGGAAGTCTGAGTCAGAGAACATTTTTGATCCTTTTGTTTCTAGACTCCTTATCTAATATAAGTATTTTCTCTTCTATTAATGCTACTTTTCTGGTAGAATAGAAAAAACAGTAATGGCTTGACTTTCCTGCCTGGAATTAGCTATTAAGACCATACAATACTGGACAACCTACACTTAGTTTCTACAATACTAACTGGGATTTATTTATCAAATTTATTTGCCACCATCTCATAGTTTAGGTGAATGAGGTTCAGGCAACTTTGAAGAGAATGCTCTGTCCATGATCAAATATATTCTAACATTATTATATTGAACACTTACTTGGAAATGTATTCTTGTCAGTAACATTCACACACCATCTTTACCTAGAGAAAGAAAATTACAAAACACTAGTTAGCTCTTAAACTAAAATAGTTTATCAGATATATAGAAAAGCATATCCATATATATTTGCTTTTTTATTATACAAAGCAAGGTCCTCTTTTTTATAATATTGATCCCACAAAGATTGCACTGTTGCACTGCTTTTGGACACAATACAAATTGTTTGCAACAATCTTTAAAATCCTAAAGCTATGTGGGAGTGCTTGAGAGGTGCCACATGGGTTTGAAAGGGTGTGTGGGTATGTGCCAGAGATGTATTTAATTTTTTATTACTTTGTAACTATTTTTAATTGTTTATGATTATTCACCACCCAGAGCCACCTGTTTGAGGTGGGTAGCTATAGAAATTTCTAAATAAATGGATGTCATTTATGTCTAAATAAATGAATATATTACTTAGAAAAATGATCTACTAAAGAGTAATTATCTGCTCAGATTATTATTCCTAATTAGCACAATTTCTGCAATCAGCTCTAGTCAGCACGAGAGGCATATTGGTAGAGACAAAGATCTTCTATTAACAGCTTTTGTATGAAAACAGATACAAGCCAAATAACTTCTGAACCAGCAAGTTTTCTCAATGTGAGGCTTGATTTCTCAGAAACTGATTTTTTCTAGACTTCATAAGATTTAGTTTCTCAGTCTTCTAAACCATGGTTGCAATACTGAATTCTTTGTCTTGACTTCTAAAACAAATCCTGACAACATCATTACCATTCATTTATATCAGCTTCTGCATCAAAGCAGGTTCCAAGACATATAATTATGCAACAAATAGCAGTTCTAACAATGAGCTAGTACTATCAGAAACTCCACAGGTGCTTTGTCCAGAAGGCCATGAGAAGACCTTGAGGTTGTTGCACATTTGAGTAATTACAGATGTTTCACATTTCATGACAGAGATTCAGATGGAAGCTGAAATTATGAACAAAGCACTTCATCAAATTATCTGTAGCAGTTTACTCCCTTGTGCAGAGATTAAAGATGACCTTGATGGAAATATGCAAGAACTGTTAGCAAGACCTAGCCAGTTGTCTCAATAATTAATTGGAATTTAATGGGAAAGCATATACAGTATAGCCAGACCTGCAACATTCTGTTATTATAGCCAATTTTAATAAAAGTATTTCTAGTGCTATAGTGGTGCAGTGGTTAGAATGCAGTATTGCAGTCTAACTCAATACTCACTGCCAAGAGTTCAATTCTAACCGGCTCATGGTTGACTCAGCCTTCTATCCTTTCGAGGTCGGTAAAATGAGGACCCAGATCATTGGGGGCAATACACTGACTCTGTAAACCTCTCAGAGAGGGCTGTAAAGCACTGTGGAGTGGCATATAAGTCTAAGTGCTATTCAATAAAGGAGAATATTTGTAACTCAGGGTTGAAATGAAAGGTCCTTGGTGCTCTCTGAGCTTGCTTGTTTTCTTGCAGATGTTTCATTACCCTAACTAGGTAACATCATCAGTACTAGTAAGGAGTACTGTTTGCTGTCAGTTTATATTCTGGTGTCTTGCCTGTCTGTGTGGGTGGGGCGGTCTTAGGGATTTTTTGGTTGGGCTGTTTACTAATGACTCTGTGGGAGTTTCTTGATTGAGGTATTGCTTACTTGATTGTTGGTCTGAAGGCGACCTTGAAGTTAATCTATGCTGATCTGAGTGCTGATTACTGGTGGAGAGGTGCTGGAGTCTTTTTCGCTTTTGAACTGTTTGATTATCTCTTTTGCATAGTTTATAGATGTTGTTAATATTTACATGTCTATTGATGGCTAATTTGTCAGAGTGCCAGGCTTCCAGAAATTCCCTGGCATTTTTGGATTTGGCCTGGTCTATGATTATCACATTTTCCCAATTGAAACTATACTTAAGTCTGTCTATATGTTGTCAAATTAAAGAATTTTCATCATGCCTTCTGACTGCCAGCTGGTGTTCATGGATGCGTTCTGTCAGTCTTCTGCCTGTTTATCCTACATAGTAGTTGTTGCAGTTATTACATTGTATGTTGTAGATGAATCTTGTTTTTTCTTCTGGGGTTGCTGGGTCTTTTGGTTTGCTCAGGATATTTTGAAGGGCTTTAGTTGGTTTGTGGGCTACGCTGATCCCATGTGGTGGTAGTAGTCTATTTGTGGTTTCTGGAATATTCTTGATGCAGTGTAATTATTTTTAGGGTTTGTGTTGGTTGTTCTGTATTCGGTTGAGTGGTCAGAGACTTTTTGATAAATTTGCTTGGGTATCCATTTTGTTGGAATGTGTTGTATAGATGCTTCATTTCCTTTTTCTGCTGTTCTAGGTTGCTGTAGTGCAGGGGGGGGGGTCAAACTCGCAACGTCACATGACGTGTTTCAACGTATTGTGACTTTTTTTTGCCATTGCTGGCAATGGATTGGGTGCAGTTTTGCTATGATGCATCCGGCCCACGGGCCAGCAGTTTGATACCCCTGCTGTAGTGTGTTTGGGCTCGTTTAAATAAAGTCCTTACACAGCTTCTCTTATGGGAGGTTGGGTTGTTGCTAAGTACTGTTGCTATTGCTAGTGGCCTGAGGAATTTCCTGGTCTGGTCTACCTAGTCAGGCTGACAGTAAGTTGTGATGGTTGAAATATTTTAACTACTATTTTTTATATTTGATTACAATTAAAACAATGTATTGCAAAATTAATTTTGAGATATATCTGCCTATATTTTAAGTAATATTATAACAAACTCCCTTTTAACATTTCTTATAAAAACTATAAAACATTATAAAACTATATAGCCCAGAGTTACTTATGATATGGATTAATTTGATTAATAGATAAAAACAACTAAACAGTTCAGAGATAATGCATTCCTGGACTCCTTTTTTGTTCTTTTGTAATATAAGTAATACTCAGAAACTACTGGCACAGTTGTGGAATTATTAATTTGCCCATCCCCTGTGCCTATGATACATATTTAAAATGTTATTAAATCTAACTGATGTAAATAATTGTGTGTTTATTCACATACCTCACAGTACAGTATTTAACATGAAAAGGAATAAAAGGAAACATCCTTACATATTATGCATTTGTATTTTGCTTAAAATCCAAGCACACTGGGCTATGGCTGATGAGTGACCTTGAGGCAGCTCTCAGAAGGTAGTTGCCATAGCAACATTATCACAAAAGTGGCTCATCCTTTGCAACATATACCAACCTGGTGCATCATATGTTGCTAGATATAATACAACTATTCTGTAGTGTTGCTGAAACTGTAATGTACATTTCAAATAGAAGTAGCAGAGTTAAATTGTTTTGTATAATTTAGTATACCTGTATCTTCTTCTTTCTACAAAATGTAATTAACACAGGACTTCCAAAAATTCATTACACTACAATATTTGGATAATATATATCCCATATTTTTTATGATTTCAATGTCAAATCTTATGCACAATAACAAAAAAACCTCTTGTTTTGGAAGTTTTCTTACTATGTTATGTGAGAGTATATGACAAATGTCATTACTAAATTAGGCCCTGTTTTGTCAAGCAGCACAAGGAATTCCACTACTGGAATTATGAATATATTTCTAGATTTTCTTATTTTGGACCTTTCAGAATTGATGAATGGGAGGAAACACATAATCAAACCAAGAAAAAGCCAAGATTCTAGGTTCAGACATAAATTATATTTATAAAAAGGATATTAATCCAAGTTGGTTTGATAATATGGTTTCAAATTAGGATCTTTTTACCAGAAATATATCACAGTTTGTTTGATTCAGGCAATAAAACAAGACATAAATCTGCAAAACAAAATTTGGCCTTATGCTATAAATAACCATGTGTACATAAAAGCAATTTTAATTATATAAAACATCCATATTAATATTCTCTGTATTTTTTCTTCCATGAACATTTGTTTTCATTTCAATTTTTCAATGCTGCACAGCAGTGTTACATTTTTTTTATTTTTTTTCTGAAGTCTAATGGATATAGTATATAAATAAACATCTCATTCAAAACCATGACAAGTGCTTAAGAAGGATCAGGTTGAATATATTAACATTGTACTTAAATGTTTTTCATATTTATTGATTGCAACAATAATAATTTTCACTGAATTCTCTCTGGAATACATTCAGACCCAACAAGCATTTATTTCATTCAGAACTGAACAACAGAATAAGCAGTGCTTAACTTGTCATTTAATAATTGTCCCATATGTGGGAACTGAAATTACTGAACAATTAGAGAAAAAGAAAGAAGAGGTAGGAGAAAAAGCTGTCTATTAGCTAAAAGAAAAGACTGTAAGGCAAAAAGTGTTAAGATAAAGCACAATTTTGTTTCTGATGCTATCACATAACTATATCTGAAAGATGATTACATCAATTTACTAGAAAAAAGGCAGGTTTTTTTTAAAAAAGCATTCACAGAAAAATATTGTACATAATAATAAATCAGTATCAAGAAGGAAAAATTTCTAAGATTCTAAGGAAGATTTTCAGGTTCCCAAAGTTAAATTTTGTGTTCAAATATGCCTGCTGAAGAATATTTTGCTGCTCTGTATCTATTGCTAAATTTCCTTTTAGGAACAATATTAGCTGATGTTGCTATATTGTTAGAAGTTAGAGCTCAAGTTTTAAGAGATGAGAGAAGTTTAATTACCATGGGTATTATTTACCATAAACTCTTCATTTGTAAAAGTGCCTAATATGAAGTTCTATTTCAAGTTAGAAAACACTTCAGCTTAGAAAGTAGCCATACATAACAGGGCTTTTTAATATCTCAGATTAATTCCAAAAATGCTTCATATCACACAAGTGTACAAATATAGTATCTGTCTGCAACTTTCTAAAGCAACCAGGTCTCTTCCTGAGATTGCGAAGCAGCTGCTTGGGGCAAAAGAACCAAGTGCTTTAAAAAGTTGTACTCAGGTACAGTTGCATACAGCACATTTGAGGATGAAATGTACTTTAGAGCCCCAATATGTAATGTTGTTGTATTACTAACACTATTCATATTAATCAATATCTGTAAAAGAAAGCCCATGGAAAAGAAACATTTAACACCTGACCATTGAAAGAGATCAACTATCAAACAAAAGCCTCCTATTACAGGGCTTTTCAACCAGTGGTACCTGTGGTACATTGGCACCTAGCAGGTGGTACGTGGCCATCCTAGAAAAGTGGTAGCGGGGGAGGGGAATGAGCTGAACCAGTGGTAGCACCGTACAAGCCTGAGTGAGAGATGGCTGGAGCTGCAGGACTGTCAGTGTTCAGCGGAAGCACCAGGAACAGTGCTAGGCTCCAGCTAGAGCTCGGCGCTGATCCTGGCGCTTCTGCTGAGCCCAGAAGAAGCGCCAATCAGCTGGAATGTTGCAGCATCTCCAGGGTCTTCTGATTTACATTCAGATGCTTGGCAACTGATTCATATTTATTACGGTCACAGTGTCCCAGGGTCATGTGAAGTGACCAAAACCTGCTGCAACCACCCAGAAGAGGGGGGGGTGAAAATAAAAACTAAACACCCCCCACCCCACCCCCACTGCCAATCCTCAACAGAAATGCTCACAACAATGAAAACCTCGGACAGGAGGAAGAGCGCCGCCGGGTGGGCAGGCAGGTGTATTGCTCGGCTGTGGCTTGGGGGGCACTTTTTTCAGTGCCATTGTAACTTCGAACAGTCACTAAGCGAACTGTTGTAAGTCGAGGACTACCTGTACTTCATCACTTTTTTCCTTTTTTTTTTGTCATCAAGTTTTTGGCACCTTGCTAGGCGACTGGTGGTACTCGGATGTTGCCATATCCTAAAAGTGGTACAATGGGTGAAAACGTTGAAAAGCCCTGATTTATTATTTTGATAATAGGATAGAGCGGGGTCCCCAACCCTCGGTCCATGGACCAGGCTGCAGCATGCCAGAAACCAGGCCGCTCAAACAAGCAAAGCCCCATCTGTGGGATGCAGGCAGTACATGAAACCACACCCCGTCCACGGAACCGGTCCCTGGTGCCCAAAAAGTTGGGGACCTCAGTGATAGAATATAGAAAGAAGAGAGACAAGATGCAACGTTAGACAGATTGCCTTTGGGTGAGACGGGCAGTAAACAATTTTTTAAAAAATAAATAAATAACTGTACTTATTATATCTGCTATAAATATAGAAAGCTATTTCTCTATGCCTTTATATCTTGTTCTTTTTTCTACTTTTTTATTTTCTTCTTGCCCTTTTAGCTTTTCTTTTTCACTTTTTTCTGTTTTAATTTAATTTGTAATATTTATTATCATTTTTCTTAAAACTTTCAACAACAAAAAAGAGCCACTGGCATTGCCAAGAAAATTAAACAGTTGTATCTAGGAAGTTGCTAGAAATCATGCTTGTCTTGAGGGAAACTTATGAGTCAAATATAAGTTTATGTAAGACTATGTTTACTATATGATGAAGTACTGTTGCATCCTGATAAATAGTAATGTATTTTTGATACAGAGAGTGGATAATTCATGAAGATGACATATATCAAGCAAGTCATTAATTATCCAAGTATGCTTACAGTCTAACTACTGGGATGAAGCAATTTTTATACTAAAAAAACAAGTCAGGTATGATGAAGAATTATTCTTTGTAAGAGGGATATTCTTTAAGCTATTATCATGTTAAAGCATTGATACCATTAAGACTTTAACATGTTAAAAGATAGCTCTGATTTTTTATCAAATTATAGTTTTTGTGATTACAAGGCAGTGTTAGGAGGATATGTGGCCCTGCAGCAGACTGGGTCCCAGAATAAAACGCAATTATACTAGTAGGAAATATATTTAAATGACTAATCTCTGTTGTCCAATCTTTTCTTGAAAAACTCCAGCAAAGGAGCACCCCCCAGGAGGCAAACTGTTCCATTAACCATTCTCACTGTCAGGAAATTTCTCCTAATTTCAAGGTTGAATCTTCCTCTGACAAGCTTCCACCCATTGTTTCTTGTCCTGCCCTCAGATGCCATGGAGAGTAAATCTACACTGTCTTCCATGTGACAGCCGTGTGTGTGTGTGTGTGTGTGTGTGTGTGTGTGTGTGTGTGTGTGTGTTCACTGTTGTCTTGAAAGTGACCCGCTATGGAATATGAATTCTAAAAAAGAGATACTTCAATGCATTAATGTACATGCTTAAGAATGGATCTGTATGAATTTATCTTATTTACAATACAGTATTCTAGAGTCGGAAACGACAAGCACGCATGTGCGGGGGAACCTTTACCTTTACCTTTATTCTAAAACTTACATCAGTCGATCTGAACAATGATTAACTGATTAAATAATAAAAACGTAAAAATATTAAATTCCTTTGCTGAAGTTTGTTTTCAGTACTAAAACTCTGCTACCTGCCTGTATATGACAGACTGAATAGCTTAACATTCCATTCAGAGTGAAAACTGCTGAGCAGACTATCAGCAATGTAAACATGATGGAAGTACTTCCAGTGTAATTGAAAAGGTTGGAAAATTCACTAGGTAAGATCCTAAAACGGTGTACTTAAAACTAGGTAACATCCTAACATTTTGACATTTTATTCTACAATGCACCAATTAAGTTTTGATCTCAAATATGCTTTGGAAATTTTGAAAGATTTTATAGCTTTTAAAATCATTTGGAAAACTGTATTCTTGCTACAAATTATAGTCTCCACTCAGTAACTGAGGCTAATTCAATCACTTTGGGGCAGAACATATACAACACTCCTTTTTAAGCACTATAGTGATAAAGTGGATTGCAATACACAAAAGCTTACATTACCTGCATTCAATAGACTTAAATTATCCACTATAAGCACTTCAACAATGCCACAAATATAAAGAATAGTCTTGTTGTAACACGATTATTGTTTATATCTGATGAGTTGTTGAAATGCTTTCAATGGATCGTTTAAACCTACACTATTAAATATAGAGGATAATACCCAGATTATATCTATATTGAATAATGTCAGAGAAGAATGTAATCCTTCATCACAACTGCAATCATTTCATTTCTAGCAAACATGTAATTAGTTAGTAACTGTTCATTTGTAATATAGGAGAATTTCTTCCAAGCAACCAACAAAGGAAATGTAAGAACTGATACTTTTCTTCCTGCAGGCATCAGTGTAATACAATAGATACACAGCATATATAGTAATAACACATAGAACTGCATTGAGAAATAGGCTACTATTTTTACATAGGTGCAGTACATAAGATCATCTATATCCGGGGTGTCAAACTGCCGGCCTGCAGCCCGGACACATCACGACAAAACCACACCCACCCCATTGCCGGCAATGGGGAAAAAGCTCCAATACGTTGTGCGAAATCATGTGACCTTGCGAGTTTGACATGTCTGCTCTATATTCACATTTTGTAGAAATCTCAAGCATATCATTGGCAAAAAGACATTAAATCTTTCCATTATTATTCTAATAAAGGAAAGCATTTTTAAAAATCACTGACATGATCTTACATGCTATTACATTGCCATTATAAACACTGAAAGAGCGGTGCAAATCGCAATATGAATTCAATCAGTCCCTACAACAGCTAGAAGAAAAATCCATGCCCTTAAATCACAAAATGCATTAAACGTACAGTATTATACTTTCCGATAAATGAATGAGGCTTTATTCATAACTTTCATTTTTACTCTTTCCTTCTTTTTGGGACTGCAATCACCTTTCTCTCCTAATTTTTGTACACGTTATTTTTTCTTACTATTATTATCATCAACAAGATGTCTTGTTGTTGTTAGTCGCGAAGTCGTGTCCAACCCATCGCGACCCCATGGACAACGGTCCTCCAGGCCTTCCTGTCCTCTACCATCTTCTGGAGTCCATTTAGGCTCACACCTACTGCTTCAGTGACTCCATCCAGCCACCTCATTCTCTGTCGTCCCCTTCTTCTCTTGCCCTTAACTTTCCCAGCATTAGGCTCTTCTCCAGTGAGTCCTTCCTTCTCTTCTCATTAGGTGGCCAAAGTATTTGAAAAAGATGCCTATAATATAACTAATAAGCATTTGGTAGTATAGCACAGACTTTAGTATGGAGTCCAACATAATAAATAAAATCTAATATAGAATAATACTGTATATTCATGGAAACATAGAAGCCTCAGAGGTCTTCTACTCCAAACTTTGGCTTGGGCAGAAATCCTCAGACTTTCCACCTAAATGATTATCCAAGCTTTGTAGAAAAACTTCCAGTGGAGGAGCAGATGACTCCAGAATCCAGGATATTTCCTACTTAATAGTTCCCATGATTAAGAATTTACTCATTTCAGGTTTTAATCTCTCTCTGTAAAGCTTCTACACACATTGGTTTTTGTGCAATCAGGTAAATTACAAGGCCTTTACAAGATGATGAAGTTATGATTTTCCCATATTTGTAATTAAAAATACCTATCTCTGATCCTGAGAATTACTGTCAAACTCTATGCTGAATCCACTAGAGTTGGCACTTATATTAAATCTAATAAATAATATTCCTAGAATGCAAACATCTGGATTAATAAGCAATGCAGTATAGATCACACAGTAAAATTACAGTTATAAATTACAGTTATAAATTAAACGACATAAAAAATAAGGGAAAAGGTTTACTATTACGATACAAAAGAAGGGAAAAGAAAAAACCAAACCTCCCAAAATGAAAATATGAGGAAAAACAGAATAATAGAATAAAAATCCCTAAAACACTATTTACAAAGTATACTCTTCCCTCTAATTATGCCACAAGCTGTTGACTGCACCAATGCATTAGGAAATGTTTCTGATTTCTACTTGAATCCTTTCACCTCAATTCTTCTTTTTTCTCAGAAACCATTCTCTAAATGTCTATGTTCACCTTCTTGGACAATATATGATATATAAGGGATCCATTCTTGGGTGAATTTAGTTAAATTTCTATTGTAAATATATGCCATTAATTTTGCTATTGCAGCATTTTGTTCAAGTTTGGTTTCCCAGTCTGGTATTGTCAGCAAAGTGTGTATTTCCCAAAGTTATGCCTGATTTGTCCTTGTAGCTATGAATGTGTATTCTCAATCAATTATGATATTTCTTAATTATATATGGTGGCATAGTAAAATTAATTGAGGTTTCAATTAAAATTGGTTTTGTTTATTTTTTTATACATTATTATTGCTTCCCCATATTTGGGGGGATTTTTTGCATAACTACCACATACAACAAAATGTTCATCTATCATAGCATTTCCATTTTTTAATTATATGATTTATCTATTTTTGAAATTATTGATGGAGTTATATATCATCTGTAAAATATTTTGTACCAATTTTCCCTTTGGTTATAACTTGGGATAAACATTGCTGATTTTTCCCATAATACCTCCTATTGTAGTATTGCCAGTTTAATATTTTTTCTTTTAAAAAGTTTTCAATTATTTTTTTGCTTTATAACTTTTTGTTTTAATTTATTTAAAAATATTTTTAAGATATTATCTCTAAAATTTTCTATGCACATTGTCATGCAAAATTTGACTTGATCTGTTTGTTTATATAGACCTCTTAATAGAGTCTATTATTCTATTCATGGTCTTGATTCTATATGAATATTTTAAATTCTGTCTTTTCTCTTAAAACTTCCCCTTCTTTTCTAAGATCTCTTTTTACTCTTCCAGGAATGTGTAGATTCCTATCCACTTTGCTCTGACTTTAATTTTTTCCTGGAACTTAATACACAGTAAGCAGGTGATATCTGTACCATATCTGCACCATATTATACTTCTTTGCTGTAACTGCTCCACAGTAGAAACCATTTGAAAGGGAAGCAAATGGTGAAATTGCTAGATTTATTATTAGCTTTAGGGAATGTCATATTTTAAATCAAAATTCACATATAGTATGTCCTTTTAGGCTTGTATCTTCTTTTATTTTCTTACGCAGATAATCTTCAAGTTACAACAGCAATTAGGACAAAAATTTTCATTGCTAAATGTTGTAGTCATAAAGCACAACCGCATCACTCAGCAACGGCAATCCCTGCAGTCCCAATTGCCATTATTAACTGAATAGCAGTCGTTGTTTGAGGAGGATCCCCTTGCAACTTCCTGCCAACTTTCCACAACCAAAATCAGTGGAAAAGCCAGCAAGAAGTTTCAAGTCCCAGGCAACTTGCAAGCAGGCTTGCAGACAAATAAGCAGCTGCTGCTGAGGTAGTTGGAAAGACTTGGGGTGGCTGTTGCCAGGTGAGGAAAGAGCAAAAGGGAGGTGTGGTAAGGCTTGAGGGGGATGCATGGGGTGCATGAGTGGTACATGGGGTGTGTGAGAGACTTTATAAATACCTGTGAAGTCCGTTGGCTAGACTAGTTCCTTTCAGTACTGACATTCTGTTATTTGTCAATTTTTCCCATTCTGTTTATATGTTTATGACAAGCAAGTTGCATGAAAATTTAATTTCCTTAAGTTTAACTGTTTAAGTACACTGTTATCTACAGCATTCCCTTGTTCTACTAATCGGCTCATTTTGTCAAGAAAATCCCAGTAAAATTAGTCTGGCATGACCTGTATCCCATGTATGCTTCTAGTTTCTTTCAAATAAACCAAATGTTAGATGTTCTTTTTAGGATTTTCTTAGGAATTCAATAAATTATTCAATAAACTATTATGTGGTTACCTTTGTAGGTTATATTCCCTCTGGTGATTGTGTTCCTTCCACAATGTTTTTCTTTCTCTAACTAGTAAAATTTGCCACAGAGGTGACATTGTTATTTCTGTCTGCCATATAAACATTGTTCAGTGCAGTTAAGAAGATTATTTTAAATGGCTGGAATAGCTGTCATCTTAAATCAAAATAAAAGGCAACAACTTAAAAATACTCCACAAACTCAATACTACAGGTAGTCCTTGACTTACAACCATAACCGAGTCCAAATTTAATTGCTAAGCGAAATAGTAAAATAAGTTTTGCCCTATTTTTCAACCTTTTTTGCCACAGTTAAATGAATCACTGCAGCCATTAAAATAGTAACACGGTTGTTAAGTGAAGCTGGCTACCCCATTAACTTTGCTTGTCAGAAGGTTGCAAAAGATGATCACATGGCCCCAGGACATTACAACCATCATAAATTGATCCAGTTGCCAAGCATTTGAATTTTGATCACATGTCAATAATCCTAAGTGTGAAAATGGGTTATCAATCATTTTTACAGTGCCGCTGTAACTTCAAACAATCACTAAACGAATGACTGTAAGTCAAGGACTACCCAAATCTGATCTATGCGACCTAGTTTCAAGTGACCCTGGAATATTCTTGAATCTGCCCTCTAGGATGGCTGAAGACAAAGTATTAAAACACACCCTAGATAGATTGTAAGATTGTCTTCTCTTGAAGGCTCCAAATAGAGGTCTTAAATGAATTCTACAATAATATAACAGGAATCCTATTTGGCTACCTGCTGGATTAAATTATTCAAATGTAAGTGCTCATGACACACAGAAGGAGATTGCTTTAAAACTTTCTGATAGATGACTTCCTGTAATTCTTTAACTAATGATTTATAGGCTATGTTCAGGAGTTGCTAAATCTACAATTCCTTTCTATAGCAATTCTTATGCTGAGGGCAATTTTAAACTTTGTGATCTTGATTCAAGATACACAGTATGGTTGATGGTGAAAATAAAGACTTCATGTTTCACTTGTAGGTATTAACATTACAGACATTATTTAGTATCTGTTCACATCTTGGATCTTCATCGAAGGAATTTTCCATAGATCAGGGCCCCCAACCTGTGGGCTACAGCCCACTATCGGGCCATGGCCTACTGGCCACCAGGCCGTGGGACAAGCTGGCCAGTAAGTACACACATGCTGCTATGCAAATGGGGTGCCACATGGCAAAAATGGGGCACCACGCAACAAAAACGGGACACCACACAGCAAAAATGGGGCGGCACTAGAGCCCCATGTGGCAAAAATGGGGCAGTGCTAGTGAGTGTCATGCAGGCACTAGCACTGTCCCGTTTGCGTCCTGTGTGCTCGCAGCCCAGTTTGTGTGCGTGCACACATAAAAAGCTTCCCCCTCCCTTTCCCTCTGGTCTTCCAACCAAGAAAGGTTGGAGACTTTTGCCATAGACAACCTCAGTGGGTTAAAAAGAAGTTTGCTACTTGATGATCCCTATGCCAGGAACTTACCAATCATAAATTGCAATTGTATATAGGAAAGAACTTGGTGGATTGGGCAAAGAGACACTGCCAAGGGATCAATCAGATAAGAGTCGTCATGGCCCATAGCTGAGTGTTTGGCATTGCAAGAAGCCCAGAAGATCCCTCCCTAATTTCTATTAATGTAGCCTTACAATAAAACAGAATTAGCAATTTTGTCAGCCTTCCCCAAGTAGACCCAACAGGAAACACAACTAGATGAGCTAATTCTATTTTATTGTAAGACTACATTAACAGAACCCTTCAGTTCTCCTACCATCTCCTTTACAACCTGCAAGCTTTGTGGGTCCTTCTGTGACTCTTTTTCTGTCCATTATGCAATTGCATAATTCTGTCCGTTATGCTTTCTCTTATTTGACTGTTCCTTTGGTAGCATCTCTTTCTCCATCTCCCAAGGTCATTCCCACATACCATTACAGATACTTATCGGGTTTACCTTATGAGGCCAACATAAATCTGAAAGTACATTTCTCCTCTCCTCTCCTCTCCTTTACAACTTGAGAAACTAGAGAGGATTTCTTCTGAGCCTGAGAGGAAGCAATGGGAGCAAATAAGGAAAGTCTTTCTAACAGACTGATTGGTCAATCTATGAGATTTGGACTGTTGCTGCCTGCAAGTAACTCATCTACCATAACTTCATCTACATCGTAAAAGGATTTCAGAGGAAACATAAAATCATTGGGAGAACACTGATCAATGTATTTTCTTTCATTGGGTACAATGAATAACTTCCTCAAATTTAACAAATCCCACACTTTGATTTGTATATTTTGAGTATCTTTTATGAACATTCATTTCTTGAATTTATGCAACAATTCTCACCAAGGACATATTCTCCTTTCACAGCAATGATGAGCCAAATGCTACGTGAATTATTAGGTTAGTTTTCCTATCAAAAGATACACTATTTTTGGCTGGTTGCCTGGACTACTCTGTTGATCCACATTTTATCTTCTCAATGGTATTTTGGAAATCTGCCTATACCTTCCTTAACCTAGCTATTACGCAGGAAAAAGAGGAATCATCTTGCAAAATTTTGGTGGCAAAGATTTTTAATATGGCTAAATAAATACAAATATGTAAGAGTCTTCTTGAAATCTGAATTTTGGCAAAGGTAATTACGAATCTTGTATTTGGCAACCAAAATAATATTTAAATGGGAGGATGTATAATAGAGTTAGTTCTCGACTTACAACCACAACTTAGCCCAAAATTTCTGTTACTAGGTAAGACAGTTAAGTGAATTTTGTCCCATTTTATGACCTTTACTGCCACAATTGTTAAGTAAATCAATGCAGTTGTTCAGTTAGTAACATGGTTGTTAAGTGAATCTGGCTTCCCCATTGACTTTGCTTGTCAGAAGCTCGCAAAAAGTGACACTTAAACTGTCACAAATATGTGTCAGTTGCCAAGCATCTAAATTTTGTTCACATGACCATGGGGATGCTGCAGTGGTTGTAAGTGTGAAAACCTTCACACACCACTTTTTTCAATGCCACTGTAACTTTAAACAGTCACTAAACAAACTGCTTTTAAGTCTAGGACCACCTATACAAAGTAGCAGAATAAAGAATAAATTGCTACTCTCTTATTACATCCTGATCTTATTTGGAGTGATGCATGCGATGTGAACCCTCTTATGTGCTATTTTCTATCTTGCTGCAGCTACCAATTAGGCTTTCCTGCCCAATTTTAATTTCATATTCTCTATCTTTTCGTCCACTTAAGATATTTTCTTAAACAGATTTGAATATGTCACTATTAGAAGAAAAGTTTACTCTGTAAGAATTCAGAGAAACCATTGCTGTAAAGATTTCAAATGGTTTCTGGCAGCTCACTCTACCTCAAAGAAGAAGCTGTGGTCCCATTATCTTTCATTTCCCATCTCAGACTCAGAAGTTGTTGGTCTAAAGCAGTCTTTGTTGCTAGTAACAAATGTAATAATAATGCTGTCGAGAACTCTGTGCATAGAAACGTATCTACTTGAAGACTATTGCATTCTGGCAAAGTCCACTGCTATTTCTTAAAACCCATTCTTGCTTTTCAAGACACCAATAATAAAATAAAATAAAGCAATAAAACAAAACAAAACAAAATAGCTCCATGGCTACTCTGATGCTATTTTCCCTTCAAGCTCCCCAGTCTACATATCCACAAACAGGATAAGTGAATGCTGACTAGAAAAACATTTGGTCTGATTTGAACTATATGACTCTTCTTAGAATGAAGATCTTATATTATAGGCAAGAGCAATCCATCCCCAATCTGTTAGGTAGTCTTCATTTCCCATCATTTTTAATCAATATAGCCACTTATTGCATTCTAAAATACTTGAAAGATATCATGTTGACAAACAGCCTATCTAGGAGAAATTTCCATAAAATGCTGCATATAAATTAAAGATATTATCTCAGATCTTAATGAACAGAAACTATAATAATACAAAAAATGCTAAGGATTTTTTAAACTCTTACATTTGGCTAATAAAATAGCCAAGATCTTAGTTGTTCATTTTTCCACACAGTCACATTACCTAACATAGTACAACTATTTTAAAGTGGTATTAGAATGGTCCCTTCCAGCCTACTACATGGAAAAAGGAATGAGTTGACAGCTAAATGAAAATGATTCGTCCAATATTTGTTATCATTAAATAATTCTTTTCACACAAGCAATGAAGGCATTGACTATTCAAAGATAACTTGTGCTAAAATCCAATGAATAGTGTTTTGGAAGACCTACTGAAAATAGTAAAATTAATGTCCAAGTGAACTGCATTAGCCACAGAAGAAAATTGTTTTATATTAAAGATTCATATTGACCAGTGTTGTTTTCTAGATACCCAACTGCAAAAATTCAAACTGTTGATATGTAGTGGCTTACATATATTTAGGGGTCATGGAGGTAAAAAAAAGAACATGACAGTTCATTAATAACTAGCTGTAAAAAATTTCTGACTATGTTATGGGTTTAGGAGGTATGATAAGGTCAGTTTATTCTACTTATTTCTCCTCTGTGTAATAGTCACTTCCTAATCTTTTGCATATATTTATATTTATATTTATATTTATATTTATATTTATTAAATTTTTATACCGCCCTTCTCCCGAAGGACTCAGGGTGGTGTACAGGGCAATAAATATCAAAATACAAAGTACAAAAGTTAAAAAGGATTAAATAATTATGCCCGATATAATACAATAGTTAAACGCCATGTTAAAACCCAAACCCCGAACCCATCAGACCAGGCTGGCTTGTTCAAATAAATAGGTTTTTAGATCCCATCGGAAGGAGCGAAGGTCGGGGGCCATCCGAAGCTCAACCGGCAAGCGGTTTCACAGGTCTGGCGCGCCCACAGAGAACGCCCTCCCCCTGGGGGCCACCAGTCGACATTCTCTGATCGGAGGCACCCTGAGGAGGCCCTCTCTGTGGGAGCGCACTGGACGGAGGGAGGTTGACGCTTGCAGCAGGTGCTGCCGTAGGTAATCCGGACCCATGCCATGTAAGGCTTTATAGGTCATCACCAGCATAGTCCCAGTTACCAAAAATCATAAACTGATGAAACATGATGCAATTTTCTTATTGGCACATTGCAAGTAAAAGGCCAGTAGGTACCATTTAAGCCACATGCTATTAATTATTCTTAGTTTGTAACTCCAAAACTAGACTCTTCTAGACTGGTATCTTTCATATATGTTGGAATTATCCAGCCAGTTGCCAAAATCAGCAAAATGTATTTCCAAAAAACCCTCTTTCCAGTTAAAATTCTAGCCAGTGTATTTTAAAATACTGCAGTTTTCATACTGCATTAACCACACATTAAAATAGTTTAGATTATCTTCAGCCAAGGGAAATCCCAGCTGTACTATCTGCCTATGTTAGTAAAAACCATTATTTATATCAGTTAGTCCTTTTAAACAAATTTTAAGTGTTACCAGTGAAAATTTAGACTAAGGAGAACATACTTATCATAAACATCCTTTTGGTCAACAGACTGTAACCTCATAGGAAAAGATTAATTTCTTTGAGGAAGGAGTAACTGTCAGAGGCAAAGCCTAACTACAGCTGTTTAAAACAAAACAAAAAACTAATTGGGATAAAGGGAGATTGAATAATCAGGTAACAACAGAAACAAACATAAAAAATATGATATAAAATCCTACAAAATCTCTGATAAATTAGTGAAGACAAAATACCATGTTTCCCTGAAAATAAGACCTAACTGAAAAATAAGCCCTATCATGATTGTTCAAGATGATCGTAATTTAAGCCCTACCCCAAAAATAAGCCCCAGTTAAGATTTTTGGCCAGACAGATGCATTTAGTACCGTATTTCCCTGAAAATAAGAACTAACCAGGAAATAAGCCCTAATGCAGGGCTCCCCAACCTTTTCAAGCTGGAGGCCCAGAGGGAAAGGGAGGAACAGGGAAATGTACATGTGCATGTACACGTGCTCATATGCATGCGTAAAATGGGTGGACACACAGTGGAGGCACTAGTGCCTGTGCATATGTCCAAGTGGGCTATGAGCACTCACGGCAGTGCTAGCACATGTGCAAACGGGCCAGTACTGCCAGTAAATCAATTGGCTTAAGATTTCCATGTCTTGCTGTGTGGTGAGAAACCCTAAGATCTCAAGGCTGTGAGTTTCACGTGTTGTATGGTTGTAGATTGCTGACTCCTGTTTTAAGAGATGGTAGAAATGGTGATACATGAAAGGAATTCCAATGTATTTAGTAGATGTTCTTAGTTTTCATTCAGTCAAGTCTTAAACTGAGCTTTTTAGTTAAAAATAATATTCATACCAGATAGTATATTTAGGCAGCCTGTGTATTCCTTTCTCTTATTAACTTTTCTTCATAAGGTTTTTATTTTACATCACTTCCAAGTATATATGGGTTTCTATCTGACATTTTAGCTTCCCCTTGTTTTTGTGGATGGTAGAGAATGTATACTGTATATGACAGTGATGGCGAACCTTTTAGACACCGAGTGCCCCCAAACCGCCCCCTCTGCCTCCGCTTCACCCCCCCACCGTTTCACCCCTGGAACCACTCAAAAGGTTCTTGCACATGGTTGGACAGCTGGCTGGGGAAAAGGCCAAAGGCTTCCAGGGCTGCAGCAACTTCAGGCGTGCCAATAGGTTCTGTAGCCAGCCAATACTTTTCTAGCCCACAGCAAGTTTCCACATGCTGGTAAGCCCAAGTCTCCCCCATCCAAAGGCATTTCCACACTCCTCTTAATGCCCCACACAATTGCTTAATGAATGCAACCAGATGAGCCAGGATTGCTATCACTGAGTGAAGTAGTCACATGTTCAGTCACTTGATGTTTCATTTAATGACTTCACTCCAATCCCAATTGCAGTCAAAAGTTCAGGACTACCTGTATACACTTGCACAAATGATCAGAGTTATCTCTACTTTCTACGGAAGTAGTAACATTCTCAGTGGTTGTACTTATTTTGTGTGGGTAATAAGGAACTTACTAGAAACCTAACAACCTGAATCAACTAGTGTAGGGTTCATGGGACCTATACATCTTCAAATTGTGTTATCAGCTGTCTTTGATAAGGATTGAAGGTCCTATTCCTCCTATTCTTCTAGCAAAATGAGTGTTACGAGGAAAATGTCATTTGAGGATCCCAACAAGAATGAAATAGGTTTAAAAACAGTATCAACAAAGCAGGAAGGCACTGTTTCTGAAGCCAAAAGCATTACATTTTTTATTTTAAAAAACACCATATTTCTGGCTCCTGAAGACTGTAACAATAATGTTACTGGAGGTAGTATATTGAAATTTGGGAGAGTGGTTGCTGCTGTTGCAAGATAGGTTCAGTAAGCAAAATAGGTTGAATAAGCTTCCAGAAGACTCAGAACATCTATTCCCGTGGTGGCGAACCTATGGCACGTGTGCCACAGGTAGCACGCAGAACCCTCTCTCTGGGCATGCACACTGTCGCCCCAGTTCTAGGCCTTCAGCTGGGTTTTAAAAAACCTTTTCGCTTTAGGCCTTTAGTCCTCCGCTGTCGTGTGCAAAAAAAAAGGTTCAATCAATTAATTTCAACTTCCCGCGGGGAAAAAAAAGATCTCACAAAGTTGGAATTGATTGATTGAACCTTTTAGTCACACCTAGTCTGCCATTACCACCGCAGCCACGCCCACCCAATCGGCCACGCCCACCGAATGGTCCACGCCAAACCAATGGGCCATGTCCACCCAGCACCTGACAATACATAAGTGGGTTTTATGTTGCAGTTTGGGCACTCGATCTCTAAAAGGTTCACCATCACTGATCCTATACCCTCCATCCTATACCCAGACCTGAAACTCAACTTGAAAGGATCCAGATAATCCATCGCATCCAAAGCACGCTCTAGTTCAGCGTTTCCCAACCTTAGGAACTTGAAGATGTGTGGACTTCAACTCCCAGAATTCTGGGAGTTGAAGTCCACACATCTTCAAGTTCCTAAGGTTGGAAAAGGCTGCTCTAGTTGAAGCCCAGTCACTCACTGGAGACTGATCTATAATTCTCTCAGCATGGTGTTCCTGTAGATGGCATTCCCTTATATCTTGGACTTCAGCAAATCCCCCTCAATGAGATCTCCTCTTACTCCCCAGGTAGAAAGAGAAGGCATTCTTGGAGCTAAGTAGGCTCTTAGCCATGTAGGGTTTTAGAGGCGATAACCATTATCTTGATTTGCACCCAGAAGCTGACTGGAAGCCACTGTAGCTCCTACAGCAGTGGTGTTGCATTGGTGAAACTAAAGTGCTAAAACTATTAAAACTTATGAATGATCTTCAGAGGCAGTATGATTAAATAAAGCTACAAATATTGATGGAAGAGAATATCTGTAGCTCAGGGTTGAACTGTGTTGAACCCACAGCAACAACTATGAATGACCAACTTACACCAGTAACTGTATTCCTGAAGACTGGAGTAAGAATTATTAACCTCTACAAGACATTCATTTAATCTATTTTTCAGATACTTTTTACATCTAAAAGGAAGCCCATTGCTTCTTAGATTCATGGCAGCTTACTCAGGGATCTTGAATTTCTTGTGAAGAAGAAAATTCCCTTTAAAAATGGATTTGAAGCATAGCAGGCTTTCCTGCTGAACATTGGCATTAATAGAAAGTTTCCTGAAGGAGAGGACTTTGCTCAGTTCCTGGTCAAGAACTCTCCTCATCCAATCCTCTTGCTCCTATCTACCTCCTACAATGATACATTCCAATCCCATGCTATTTCAATAACTTAAACTGTAGTTTTGTCATCTTGATTGTATATAAAAGAAAAATTAAGAAAAGAGTCACTGTAATAACAATTAGCCATTTTCTAAAAAATATGTCCTGTCTAATTTTGTACTTATCCGCAGATTTATATTAATTATGTTGTATGTGTTTATTTTCTGAACAAATTATTTTATTTATGCCATATTATTGGAATGGTTGTGTTCCAATAATTTTGGGGAGTATTGCTAGTAATTCTGATTGAAATTAGCAGTTTTGACATGGGTTTGTTACAATGTTTAAAATCTACTCTATGCATAATCCATTTTACCTTTACTAAAATTATTCTAAGCATATCACAACTTGAAATATTCAGATAATTGCTTATTTTAACCAAATACTAAAAATATAATATCACAATATTATATTGTAATTGCTGCACACAACAATTTAGATGCTAAAGGTAGTGTTCTCTTCTTGTATTCAGAATAACAGCATGTCTTAAGCAGCACTGCAAGACAATGCAAAAATAAGATCTTCGATTACTGCTCATATTGCTCATTTATATGCAAGACCTGAAGCAACCTCTAATGTCAGACTAGTATCCAGTATCATTTGAGACATAGTAACAGAGTTCATCTTACATACAATATATTCTTTCATCAAGTGTTTTAATGTGTATTTTTATGATTTCTCCAATATACAGTATGTAGGAAATCAGGCTTTTTATTTGCTGAATATTTTAATACATACAACCTACATTGTTAAGCTCTATACAGTAAAGGAATAGTATTCCCTTTGATTCTATTGTGATCAGAGCTTTCTTCTTTAGCTATCTGGTGTATAACTGATAAGCAAATTAATATACAATGACAAATTCCAAATTAAAAACATGCAATCCAGCCATATTCAATTTATTAATATTTAAATAAAATAAAATATTGTGCAGGTAATATCAGGCTTGAAATAGCTAGTATGAAAAGCTTCTTCCAGTGGTTGTTGAAATTTTCTGTAGTGATTCAGTAGAAACCATAGTTTTTAGCTGTCAACATTCCTATTGACCTATTAATAGATTATATATTATAAAAAATAAATTTGTGTATAAATATTATAGGCAGTAACATATAATTAGGGGTTAGAACAAAAAATGTTACAATGTAGAATGTAGAATGACAACAGATCAGACAAATGAATGAAGTATTCCGAACCCCATGTCCTATTGTCAAATATTTGTGGAATGTATGCTTTTCAATATCTACATCCATTACAAATGCTTTTTTTCATTTCACTAACCAAGCCACAGAAAATATCAGTGTCATGGAAAGGGAACCTCACATAGTATCTCATATATCAAAGACTAGACATACCTATTATTATTGTTGTTGACAATATCAGTTTAAGACTGTTAAACAGCCAAAAGAACATTAATTTTTGCTATTTATCTATGTCGTGTATACATTTTAAAATACATTTTTTATTCATTTTCAGATATTATAGCCATAGGATATCTTTTTTTAAAAAAAAATCACTTTTAATAAAAATAAAAATAAAAGCCTGGCTAGCCACACTACAAACCAGACTGGAAACATGTTTTTTCTTGAGAAACTTGGCAAAGCCAAAAGACACACCTGAAACACAGCCAACCAGCACCTTGCACAGAAGCAAGGGAAAACTTCAAACTTTTAATAATAAGTAATCAGGCATGGTTAGAAATAAAATGCATCTGGGTATAAACTGCTCCCATACCCCGAGGCTGTCCCCCTCTCCCCTCGTCACTTGGCTTCGTAGTGGCTGTTACCCCTGTTTACAAGCAGGAAAGCGGAAGCCGCCGCTCCAAGCCCCACTATCCAAGCCCAGCGCTTGCTCGCTCGCTCGCTCGCTGGCTATGGCTGAGAGAAGACAACCCAGCGGACCGAGACCCCGAGGATCGTCATGCCCGGAGTCCTCGGGCGACTTCTTGGGAGACGCTCCAAACTCAACAAGCCGAAGAGGCAGCGGGGCTGGAAAGCGGCTCTTGAGTTTCCTTCGGAGTCACCTCGCCCTGCAACTTCCCCGATGGCGAAGAAGCCCAGCTCCCCGCCCTTCATCTCCCGCGTTCGCCCCGTCGCTCCAGAAACAGCCACCAAAAAAAAACTCGCGGGCTCCTTTCTCACCGCTCCCGACGTCGGTGAAACACCCACCCCGAGGACTTCGGATCCGCGACCGGAGAGCGCCAAATTCTCTACACCAGCCCCTCCTTGGCTGCAAGAAAGCCCTTCCTTTATTCGCCCCTCTGCGGGCATCTTACACACCCCACCGAACCGTCCGGGAAGACACAGAGCCCTTTCCCGGCACAATCTCCTGGGGACAAGGCAGCTTCCCCCTCCCCTCACACACACGCATTTTCTTCTCATCGCCGAGCCCCACTTTAACCCCCCTCGAGCCCGAGGACGCCCCCCTGTGGAAGAGGCGACTCGTCCAGGGTCGGAAGAACTAAGGTTGCCCTGCAAACTCTTTCACTGAGAAGAAGCAAGCATTCCTCACTGGAGACCCGCTACTTCCTCTCCGCCCCTTGCATGAGGGAATGCACTTACCGCCCCCGGGAAAAGCCGCCGAGCGCGCCTTCTGCTCCGCGTCTCTCTTGCCTTCCCCCAGCTCACACTCAGCTCGCGGCCGCCATTTTGATCTCTGTCTGGATTTAAAGTAGGAACCAGCCTCCTCAAAGAGCTGGAGCCAGTCCGGCAAGCGCGTAGTCATCTGGGACTTGTAGTTCACCAGTTTCCGCACCAAAGGGACACCCGGCTCGAAAAGCCTCCGCGACTGGCCTTGCCTCGCCTGAGTTCTCTCACGCCGCAATGCCCTTTGGGGTTTGTAGTCACTAAGCGATAACGTTCGTCCCGGCTTCTCCAAATCTTTGTAAAAAACGCTTTGAGAAAAGCGTGCGAATTAATCCTTTGCGTTCTTGGACATACGCCAAAATTAATTTGTTGGTTACATATTTTGAAAATGTCAGCTGCCTGAGGCTTTTAAAAGAGGTCTGCGTTGGAGTGAAAGTAAAAATTTAACATAATTAAAATACCTTTATAGAACGAAATATTAATATCAACTTTAAAGCTAAAAATTTCTAAATTCAAATTATCAGATAAAGATTCACGAATCTTCATTATTTCCACACTGGATATCTCAGAGTCACTATCTAGTGGTTAAGGTGATGGATTAGCCTACTTCATAGGACTGTTCACATTTTTGGTATGGAAAGAAGTCCAACAAATGTTTTATACATCACCTTAGGCTTTTGGAGGAAAGGTGAAATATAAATTAAAAATATTCCCCAAATTTTACTATTAATTCACAGTTAGCACCTACATTATTGTATATGGGATGAATTCTGATAGTCCTGATAGTTCTTTTTACCTTGAGTACAAGTAAAATTAGATCAAATCTCATCAAAATCTCAGGTTGCACTATACAGTAGTGACCAAAATTGTGGCAACCTTTTGGGAAAAGTGTACAGTAGAAATGCCACCTTTTAGTTAAGGTTCCACCAATTTTTCTTCTAATTTCTTTATAACTGTAGCCTTGTTCACTTAATAATACTATTTTACATCGCTTTCTGGGCAACCAGTCAACTCTTTGCACCATTACTTTAATTTTATTAAGTTTTACAAGCTCATTAAATGAAAGAATACAAAAAAAACCCCCAACCAACTTGATAGCGATCACATAACACACTGACAAACGTACTCCTCTCAGCTTCAATACATGACATCAATAACTGAATCCTACTGTGATTTTGGCTCATTGCCAAAACAAGATGACATCTGACTGGCTCTCTAAACATTCATGCTCATTGGCTACAATCAGATGAAGAAAAGCTACCTGATATTAAACTAAGCAAGTTGTGCTTCCTTTTTCTGGTTATTTGGCTATAACATTTCATAGAATACAGTACAGATAATTGAACAAACTTTGTTGCCTTACATTCTTGATTAAATTATCTTTCTATTGATATACAATTTTATGGTACTACTCCAAAAAAAGTGGTATTATTAGCGATCAAACCTCAAAAATACACTTTTCCAAAAGGTTTCCACGATTTTGGCCACTACTGTACAATTCATGGCACTGATATACTCTAAAAACATGATTGCAAGTCATAGATTCCTATAATACCCAACCTTGACCACTCCACATATACGTGGATTAAATCTTCAAATATTCCCAGCCAGAAGGCATCAGGTTGGGAAAGTATGAAAGCCCATCAGGAGATTTCATCATTGGCCATGGATTTCACATTTTTTTAAAAAAACCTTCTGAACTGTTAGTCTTCAAATCCAGAAGTTGAGCTAAGAATTACCAGCCATCACAGCCAAAAGTCTAGAGCTGTGGATGGGCAAAAATTTAAGGACAATCATGATGCAGAACCCAACTTCTTTTCCCCTCAGTCAAGTTTATTTTCTGTTGAACTAATAACAGCTCCATTCCCTTAAAAGAGATTGATTAGATTCTTCAAAATATATCAATACATTCTAAATTCACCATCATAAATATATTTACTAATCAATTGTATGCAATGAACATCAATACAAATTTATAAGAAACAAATGTATGTTAAAACCCATTCCTCATTTGTATTTCAGCATTTTGTTGTTGTTGTTAGTTGCGAAGTTGTGTCTGACCCATCGCGACCCTATGGACAATGTTCCTCCAGGCTTTCCTGTCCTCTACCATCTTCTGGAGTCCATTTAAGCTCACACCTACTGCTTCAGTGACTCCATCCAGCCACCTCATTCTCTGTCGTCCCCTTCTTCTATTGCCCTCAATTTTTCCCAGCATTAGGCTCTTCTCCAGTGAGTCCTTCCTTCTCATTAGGTGGCCAAAGTATTTGAGTTTTAGCTTTAGGATCTGGCCTTCTAAAGAGCAGTCAGGGTTGATCTCCTCTAGGACTGACCGGTTTGATCGCCTTGCAGTCCAAGGGACTTGCAGGAGTCTTTTCCAGCACCATAGTTCAAAGGCTTCAATTCTTTGGCGTTCAGCCTTTCTTATGGTCCAGCTTTCACTGCCATACATTGCAACTGGGAAGACCATAGCCTTGACTATACGCACTTTTGTTGACAGGGTGATGTCTCTGCTTTTTAGTGTGCTGTCTAGATTTGCCATTGCTTTCCTCCACAGGAGCAAGCGTCTTTTAATTTCTTGGCTACAGTCCCCATCTGCAGTGATCTTGGAGCCCAGGAAAATAAAATCTGTCACTACCTCCATTTCTTCCCCATCTATTTGCCAGGAATTGAGAGGGCCGGATGCCATGATCTTGGTTTTCTTAATGTTAAGTTTCAACCCAAGTTTTACACTCTCCTTCTTCACTCGCAACAAGTGGCTCTTTAGTTCCTCTTCACTTTCTGCCATTAGAGTGGTATCATCTGCATATCTTAGGTTGTTGATGTTTCTTCCGGCAATCTTAATTCCAACTTTTGATTCATCTAGCCCTGCCTTTCTCGTGATGTGCTCTGCATACAAGTTAAATAGGCAAGGCGACAGTATACAGCCTTTCCGGACTCCTTTCCCAATTTGGAACCAATCAGTGGTTCCGTGTCCAGTTCTCACTGTTGCTTCTTGTCCCGCATATAGGTTTCTCAAGAGACAAATAAGATGGTCTGGTATGCCCATCTCTTTGAGGACTTGTGACAGTTTGTTATGATCCACACAATCAAATGCTTTAGCATAGTCAATGAAGCAGAAGTAGATGTTTTTCTAGAACTCTCTAGCTTTCTCCATGATCCAGCGTATGTTAGCAATTTGATCTCTAGTTCCTCTGCCTCTTTGAAATCCTGCCTGTACTTCTGGTAGTTCTCGATCCACATACTGCTGGAGTCTAGCTTGTAGAATTTTAAGCATAACTTTACTAGCATGAGAAACGAGTGCAATGGTGCGATAGTTTGAACATTCTTTGGCACTGCCTTTCTTTGGAATTGGAATGTAAACTGATCTTTTCCAATCCTGTGGCCACTGTTGAGTTTTCCAAATTTGCTGGCAAATTGAGTGTAGCACTTTTGCTGCATCATCTTTTAAGATTTTGAATAGCTCAGCTGGAATACTGTCACCTCCACTAGCTTTGTTGTTGCTCAGCTTTTCTAAGGCCCACTTCACTTCACATTCTAGGATGTCTGGCTCGAGGTCAGTGACCACCTCATTGTGATTATCAGGGATGTTAAGCTCATTCTTGTATAGTTCTTCTGTGTAATTTTGCCACCTCTTCTTAATCTCTTCTGCCTCTGTTAGGTCCCTGCCATTTTGGTCCTTTATCATGCCCATTTTTGTATGAAACGTTCCTTTCATCTCTCCAATTTTCTTGAAAAGATCTCTGGTCCTCCCTATTCTATTGTTTTCTTCTATTTCTTTGCATTGTTCATTTAAGAAGGCATTCTTATCTCTTCTAGCTATTCTTTGGAATTCTGCATTTAATTGGGCATATCTTTCTTTTTCTCCCTTGCCTTTTGCTTCCCTCCTTTCCTCAGCTATTTGCAAAGCTTCCTCAGACAGCCATTTTGCTTTCTTGCATTTCTTTTTCTTTGGGATGGTTTTGGTTGCTACCTGTTGTACAATGTTGCGAACCTCTGTCCATAGTTCTTCAGGCACTCTGTCTATCAGATCTAATTCCTTAAATCTATTTGTCACCTCTACTGTATATTGAACAGGGATATGATTTAATTCATACCTGACTGGCCTAGTGCTTTTCCCTACTTTCTTTAATTTAAGCCTAAACTTTGCAACAAGAAGCTCATGGTCTGAGCCACAGTCAGCTCCTGGTCTTGTTTTTACTGACTGTATAGAGCTTCTCCATCTTTGGCTGCAGAGCATATAGTCAATCTGATTTCTGTGTTGACCGTCTGGTGATGTCCATGTGTAGAGCCGTCTCTTGGGTTGTTGGAAAAGAGTGTTTGCTATGACCATCGTATTCTGTTGACAAAATTCTATCAGCCTGTGCCCTGCCTCATTTTGTACTCCAAGGCCAAACTTGCCTGTTATTCCAGTTATCTTTTGGCTTCCTACTTTAGCATTCCAATCCCCCATGATGATAAGGACATCATTTTTGGGTGTTAGTTCTATAAGGTGCTGTAGGGCTTCATAGAACCGGTCAATTTCATCCTCTTCAGCACTGGTGGTTGGGGCATAGACTTGGACTACTGTGATATTGAATGGTTTGCCTTGGATTCGAACTGAGATCATTCTGGCATTTTGAGGATTGTATCCCAGTATTGCTTTTCCTACTTTTTTATTGACTATGAAGGCTACTCCATTTCTTCTGAGGGATTCTTGCCCGCAGTAGTATACCTGATGGTCATCTGAATTAAATTCACCCATTCCTGTCCATTTTAGTTCGCTGATACCTAAGATGTCGATGTTTAGTCTTGTCATCTCTTGTTTGACCACGTCCAGCTTTCCTTGATTCATGGATCTTACATTCCAGGTTCCTATGGAGAAAAAATCTTTACAGCATCGGACTTTCCTTTCACCACCAGACATATCCACAGCTGAGCGTCCTTTCGGCTTTGGCCCAGTCACTTCATTCTTTCTGGCGCTACTAGTACTAGCCCTCTGCTCTTCCCCAGTAGCATATTGGACGCCTTCCGACCTGAGGGGCTCATCTTCCAGCGTCATATCATTTTGCCTTTTGGTACTGTCCATAGGGTTTTCATGGCAAAGATACTGGAGTGGTTTGCCATTTCCTTCTCCAGTGGATCACGTTTTGTCAGAACTCTCTGCTATGACCTTTCCGTCTTGGGTGGCCCTGCATGGCATAGCTCATAGCTTCATTGAATTACGCAAGCCCCTTCGCCACGATAAGGCAGTAATGCATGAAGGGGATTTCAGCATACTAACTTTAAAAAAAATAAACAGGAAACTTTGCTTGGGGTGCAATGAATTAAGGCTCCTTAATGTTGCTGTCTTAATACACATGTTTTGTGACCTTTTTTACCACTGTCGTTAAGTGAATCACTGCAGCCGTTAAGTGAATCAGGCAGTTGTTAATTGAATCTGGCTTTACTCCAGCCCCCCTTTGTTTGCCAGAAGCCACCTGGGAACACTGCAAATGGGGTTCACATAATCCTGGGATGCTGCAACTATTGTAAATATATATTGGTTTCCTGAATTTTGATCACATGACTGTGGGGATGCTGTGATAGTCGTAAGTGCAGAGACTGGTTGTAAGTGACATTTTTAGTGCCGTTGCAATTTTGAATTGTTGTTAAATGAATGGTTGTTAAATCAAGGATTACCTGTATCAAGAAAAAGCAATTGGGGAGGGAGCATTCAGCTGAAGTATCCCGGAGGGAGTGCTGGTTAACAAAAAATAAAGGGTAATTTAAGGGAACATGACAGAAGTTTATAAATATGTAAATGGAGAGAAGAATTGTATTCTAATCAAGTATGATATTGCAACCTAAGGTAGTAGATAAGATTGCACCCACCCAGTTCCACTTACATAAGCAAAATGGGGTAACAGTTTTATTTTACTTCCAGTGCTAAAGTATTCTTGTCTGCACCTAAAAATAGCAGGTTAGTTTAGGTGAGGCTAGACAAACCATGTGGCATGCTTGACAGACTGGAATGAAGTCTAAGGGAAAACCTCTCCAGGGGCTGCTTTTGCTGAGAATTTCTACTGACTGAGGCAGTTACTTCTCTCCACTTAATGACTGATGTGCAGGAAGCATCTCCTGCTCTTTAAAGACCAAAAAAAAAGATATAGATTCAGATTTGGTAACACTAAAAATAAACACACTGTAACCAAGAGGAATTAATTAGTCGTGACTCATTTGATTTCAACCAGCTTACCCAGGAGATGCCTGCATTTGGATCAAAACTTTTGGCCTTGACAAAAGGAACAAGGAAGGAAATGTTGCAGAGAGAAAAGCTACAACAGTTCCTGGGTTTTATAAGTCAGGTTAAGCCCTCATACATTTAACAAACCATAACTGGAAGATTTGCACAACGTATTAAGCCAAAACTAGAAAAACCAAATTTGTCTTTAGACTACATATGAATCTAGTCTATGTATAAGAGATAAATCAGGAGGAGTTGGGGATATGGCTTTGCTGGCCACAAGCACCAAAGGATATGCTGTTTGCTCAGTCTCAGCTGTTCTGTATCAATATATCAATCAAGGAAAAAAGCTCTAAGATACATCCAGTTTTGCATTGTCGCAATATAAAAAAGATTTAAGACTCTAGAAAGGGTGCAGAGAAGAGTAAGAAAGATAATTTGGGTGCCTGGAGGCAAAAACATACAAAGAACGGTTGTGGGAATTGGGTATGTCTAGTTCAGGGGTAGGCAACCTTGGCTCTTTTATGACTCGTGGACTTCAACTCCCAGAATTCCTGAGCCAGCCATGCTGAGGGGAAAGGGAGAGGTTTCCAAGCTGAGCCATGCTTGCTCAGGAATTTTGGGAGTTGAAGTCCACGAGTCATAAAAGAGCCAAGGTTGCCTACCCCTGGTCTAGTTTAATGAAGAGAAGGACTAGGGGTGACATTATAGCAGGGTTCCAACATATGAGAGGCTGCCACAAAGAAGAGGGGTCAACCTGTTCTCCAAAACAACTGAAGGTAGGACACAAAGCAATGGATAGTAACTAATAAAGGAAATAACCGACCTAGAACTAAGGAGAAATTTCCTGACCATTACAGTAGAATAATTCTTCAGTGAAACAACTTACCTTCAGAAATTTTGGGTGCTCTAGCATTGAAGGTTTTTAAAAAGAGATTGGACAACCATTTGTCTGGAATGGTATAGGCCAGGGTCTACTGCTTGAGCAGTAGGTCGGACAAGACGTCCAAGATCCCTTCCAACTCTGTTATTCTGTTAATATAGTCCTCCAGTTTACCTTCAAGCAAATGCTGGAATACTGCAAAGGATAAGGAGCTATTAGCCATTGGTGCGGTCCTGTTCAAGAGTTTTGGAGATAAGAAGAAGAAGAAGAAGAAGAAGAAGAAGAAGAAGAAGAAGAAGAAGAAGAAGAAGAAGAAGAAGAAGAAGAAGAAGAAGAAGAAGAAGAAGAAGAAGAAGTTGGAAGGGACATCGGAGGTCATCTAGTCCAACCCCCTGCTCAGGCAGGAAACCCTATACCATTTCAGACAAATGGCTGTCCAGTCTCTTCTTAAAAACTTCCAGTGTTGGAGCATTCACCACTTCGGGAGGCAGGTTGTTCCACTGGTTAATTGTTCTAACTGTCAGGAAGTTTCTCCTTAGTTCTAGGTTGCTTCTCTCCTTGACTAGTTTCTATCCATTGCTTCTTGTCCTGCTTTCAGGTGCTTTGGAGAATAGCTTGACTCCTTCTTCTTTGTGGCAGCCCCTGAGATATTGGAACACTGCTATCATGTCACCCCTCACCCTTCTCTTCGTGAAACTACACATACCCAATTCCAGCAACCGTTCCCTATGTTTTAGCCTCCAGTCCCCCAATCATCTTTGTTGCTCTTCTCTGTACCCTTTCTAGAGTCTCGACATCTTTTTCACATCGTGGTGACCAAAACTGGATGCAGTATTCCAGGTGTGGCCTTACCAAAGCATTGTAAAGTGGTATTAGTACTTCACTTGATCTTGATTCTATCCCTCTATTAATGCAGCCTAGCACTGTGTTGGCTTTTTTGGCAGCTGCAGCACACTGCTGGCTCATATTGAAGTGATTGTCTACTAGGACTCTGAGATCCCTCTCACAGTTACTACTATTGAGCAAGGTACCACCTATACGATACCTGTGCATTTGATTTTTCCTGCCTAAATGTAGAACCTTACTTTTTTCACCATTGAATTTCATTTTGTTAGATAGCGCCCAGTGTTCGAGTCTGTCCAGATCCTCCTGTATTTTAAGCCTATCTTCTAGAGTGTTGGCTATTCCTGCCAGCTTGGTGTCGTCTGCAAATTTGATGAGTTCCCCATCTATCCCCTCATCCAAATCGTTAATGAAGATGTTGAAGAGCACTGGGCCCAGAACAGAGCCCTGGTGCACCCCACTACACACTTCCTTCCATGTAGATGCAGTTCCATTGAGGACCACACGCTGAGTACGGCCTGTCAGCCAGCTACGAATCCATCTGGTGGTGATGCTATCTAACCCACATTTTTCTATCTTATCAAGTAGTAGGTTGTGATCTACTTTATCAAATGCCTTACTGAAGTCCAAGTAAATTATATCTACAGCATTCCTCTGGTCCACTAATTTTGTCACTTGGTCAAAGAATGTAATAAGATTTGTCTGGCATGATCTGTTTTTGACAAACCCATGTTGACTTTTAGTGATGACTTTGTTTGCATCAAGGTGTTCGCTGATTTGTTGTTTGATTACCTTTTCCAGAATCTTCCCAGGTATTGAGGTCAGGCTGATAGGTCTGTAGTTTCCTGGATCTATTTTTTCCCCTTTTTTGAAGATGGGAACTACATCAGCTCTCTTCCAGTCCTCTGGTAAGTTCCCCAGTGCTCCAGGATCTTTGAAAGATGTAGTTCAGTGGTTCTGAGATCATGTCTGCCAGTTCCTTGAGAACCTTAGGGTGTAATCCATCTGGTCCTGGTGATTTGAACTTGTCTAGGCTGGACAGGTGTTCACTTACCATTTTCTTGCCTATCTTAACTTGCGTTTCTATTCTGTTTTTTTATGGCACTGGTTTTGTGATCCCGCGACTTAACAGGTAGGTTGGACTGTTTTTTTCCCTTTGTGTAAAGACAGATGCAAAAAACGAGTTAAATAGTTCTGCTTTCTCCCTATTGCTTGTCATCTTCTTTCCACTTTCCCCCACTAATGGACCAATCATTTCCTTAACTTTTTTCTTGTTTTTTATATGTTGAAAGAAGCTTTTTTTTTGTTATTTTTGACTTTGGTCGCAAGCCTTAGTTCATTTTGAGCCTTAGCTTTCCTCACTTCATCTTTGCAGGCACGGGCTATTTGCTGATATTCTGACTTAGTTATGTGCCCCTCTTTCCAATTCTTATACTTGTCCTTTTTATCTTTCAATTTATCAGAGAGTTCTTTATGCAGCCATGCTGGTTTCTTTTGAGAGCTGTTATTTTTCTTCTTTGTTGGTATTGTATTAGACTGGGCCTTTATTATCTCACTTGGTGCAGAGTTTGTCTTTCAGGTGATATCAGGGTAAAGTCCCCCATTACTACTGTGATGTGCTTCTTACATACCTTAGTTAGCTGACTAGCAAAAAGTCCATCTATTTCCTCTGCTTGGTTGGCCGGCCTATAGTATACACCTATGGCAATGTCATTTTTCCCCCTTTTATATTGACCCAAATGCATTCAAGTTTACAGTTTTCGTCATTGTTGTGCTCTATTTCTGTAGAGATAAAGTTATTTCTTATATAGAGAGCAACTCCACCTCCTATTTTGTTTAGTCTGTTTCTTTTAAATAGTTTAAATCCCTCTAGCTGTGTGTTCCATTTGTGGGTTTCATCCCACCATGTTTTCGTAATGGCAACAATATCATATCCACCCTCATTTACCTGAATTTCTAGTTCACCCTGCTTACTGTTCATACTCTGTGCATTGGTGTATAGACATTTGAGTCCTTTATGACTGACCCTGTGTTTACTTGCTGCATAACTTGTGTGGTGCCTGGCTTCCCCTATTTTCTTAGATATGAAAAACTTTATCAGGAAATATTTTGTAATACATATCAATGTCCCCTATTACGTGTTCTGAAGAAGATATATTATATTTAAAGCACTTGGCACAGAATCATAGAGTTGGAGGTTGTGGGAGTGAGACCCAGATTCCAACTCCCTGGTCAGTGCAGTAAACCAAATCAAAATATTTCACACCAATAGTATCCACTTTTTGCTTCAACACATCCAGGAAAGGGGAGTCCACTGCCACCCTAGATAATTACTTCCACTTTAGTTGGTTTTCTTTCCCCTAATTTCTAATCAGAAGCTTCCTACCTGTAATTTACATTTTTTTCATTCATCAAATAAAAAAATACATATTCTAACAAATAAAATAAGAAAATCAAAATGTGACAGGGACGATACGCATGCCAGTGCACTTATGCATGCCCCTTTAGGGATGTCTTAAACATGGAGTGAGGTCCACAGAAGTTAAGTTAGAATTAAAACTGTAAAAGTTAATGGCTGAGACAATGTTCATTATTCCATGTGCTATATGTGGCATGAGAGACAATATTTCTGACCTTTATCTGTGTAACATCCTTTTAGATATTAAAAGATAACTATCATCTTCATCTCAGTTGTGTTTTCTCAAGACTAAGCATACTTCAGTCTTTCTTCATAGAGATATTTCTAATGCCCTGATTATTTTTGTTGCCCTCTAAACCTGTTCAATTTCTCTGAATGCTTAATGTGTGAAACTAGTAACTAAACACAATACTTGAGGTGATTTTTCACCAAAGTAGAACAGAGTGAACTGATTGCTTTTCATGATTTGGAAATTATGCTTCCGTTGAAACTGCATTTGCCTTTTTTGCAATCACATCACATCACTGTATCATACAGTAGTTTTCAGTTTCCCAACTTATATCTGTGCATTTGATTTTTGTTTCCTAAATTAAAAACTTGACACTGTTAAATATCATTCTGCTATTTGCAACCCCTTTATTGAGCTTTATTTCAGATTGCAACAGCCTTATCTAATTCCTCCAACTCTTTATCCAAACAATTAATGAAAATACTGAAGAGCAGAGGGCTAACAAATAATCATTTGATGTGCTATTTGATACCTCTCTCCAATTTGGTGAGGAAAAATTATTGAGCATTCCCTCAGTGCAGGGGTCCCCAACCTGTGGGCCATGGCCTGCTAGTGGGCCATGAGAGTTTTGCAACCGGGCCATGGAACTGACTGGTGAGTGTACATACGCGCATCCTCGCATGAGCAGCCGGTGAGTGCATGAGCGCATACTCCATTTGCATGAGCAGCAGGACCATATACATGCCACTCACATAAATGGAGTTGCACATGATTGCAGACTTGCCGACCTCTTGCACAGAACCATTCCTGTCCTGTCCCCCCTGCCAGTCCACAAAGATGGAAATGTTGGGGAATTCTGCCTTAGTATAAATTTTGAAGTGAAAAGTTTCTACCTAATTGCCATGTTATAAAGCCACTTAAGGGGACGCGGTGGCTCAGTGGGTTAGGACGCTGAGCTTGTCGATCGGAAGGTCGGCAGTTTGGCGGGTCGAATCCCGAGTGCCGCGTAACAGAGTGAGCGCCTGTTACTCGTCCCAGCTTCTGCCAACCTAGCAGTTCGAAAGCACGTAAAAATGCAAGTAGAAAAATAGGGACCACTACGGTGGGAAGGTAACAGCGTTCCGTGCGCCTTTGGCGTCTAGTCATGCCGGCCACATGACCACGGAGATGTCCTCGGACAAGCGCTGGCTCTTCGGCTTTGAAACGGAGATGAGCACCGGCCCCTAGAGTTGGAAACGACTAGCACGCATGTGCGGGGGAACCTTTACCTTTACCTTACCTAAAGCCACTTAACTAACCCTAATGATCCTATCAGTGAATACTGTGTCAACTGTTGAACTCAAGATATATATACTACAATTACAGAATCCCCCAATCCTGCTAACCCTAAGAAACTTACCCAGGCAAAATATAATATTAATCTGGAAAGATTTGTTCTTGACAGACCCATGATGATTTCTGATATTAGCACATTGTTTTCAAATACTTACAGACTGATCTATTTCTGACCTTCCCTAGAATCTTCCCAAGTACAATGGTAATGTCAGACAGACAACTCCTTTTCCTTTTGGAAGATATGGATAATATTTGCTTTCTTCAGCCATGTAGGACTTAATCAGATCTCTAGGATCTAAAAAATAATGCCTAAGGGCTTGCCCATTAGAAAGCTCCTTTGCTAAAATCTTAGAATCTTAGAGATTTAAACTAATTCATAATGAAGATATATTCAGCTGCTATCATTGTCAAGCTTAAGTCCTGCAATTTAGACTTGCTCTTCACAGTTTCCTGGCGGATCACACTGCTTTATGCTGGAGGAAACCGAAGCAAAATAGATGAATAGTAATATCATTTATTTATTTGTTTATACTGCCCACCTTACTATTCAGAGTGACTCTTAGCAGCTTATAATAATATAGAAGCTTAAATAGAGAATTTATAGAATTAAAATTTGCAATAATTAAATGTTAAAAAGAGTTTACATCAGAGTTACCTTGAGGTAAGATGGGTGGCCTATAAATTTTATAAATAAATAATAAAAAACAACAACATGGATGGTTCAGGGGTGGGCTTTTGTCTCTCAGTAAATCAATCATTTCCAGGGTAGCTATACTTCTGGTATGCTTTTGTACAACATACTGATGATTTCAGGTGTATTTAACCATTATAAAAATGATGTTAAAATCAACAGAAAAATCTCCTTTGACTCAAGGTTTATTCCTGGTGACTTAAGAGTTCCCCATAGTTTTACTGACATTAGTACTGATATGACTGGCCACAGTCTTTTTCCAGGATATTTGTTCAACTTCACAGTCTTGCCATTAGCTCTGGATTTTCCTGGATCATCCAAGTACTAGCTATGTCTGACATTGCTTCCATTGATGCCATCTGCCAGCAAATATAGGAAGAGTTTTTGGGTAGCAGGGTGGTAATCATGGCAATATCAGAGAAAGGTAATAGAACAATTTCTATTTTGAACATAAAATTAAAAAAGGAAAACTAAAAATTCTGGGATATTTCTGGCCCTTTCATTCTCTGCACCAGGACAAATAAACTATGGTCACAGTATCCCCACAATCACATGATCATAATTACTTTATTTATTTATTTTAAAAAAAATATTGGCCACCCATCTTACCACAAGGTAATTCTGGGCAGCCTATGACATTGCAGCATCCTATCAATAGAAAAACCAGCCATAGGTTGCACATAGTGATGTGACATTGCACTTCACAATGTTGTGCAATTCACTTAACAATGGTAACCTAAAGAAAAATGTAGAAGTTCCATTGCTACATTTTACAACTGCATTGCTTAGTATAGGAAATTACTTCCCAATTACTGTCATTAAATGAGGACTATCTGTATATCTTTTCAAAGTATTATGCACATTGTTTCCAACTTATGTTTCAGTGTCCTTTGAGTTACCGCCTTTTCAATTACAGTCACATGTGGAGCTGATATTTTCATAGATGGTCCCAGAAGATAGGAGCTGGGAGGAAAGAGTTAGGAGTTTTCTGCATCTCTTTGCTGTATCATGTGGTTGTCTTCATTTTCAGTTTTCAACTCATTGCTCAGCATCTGAGCTGACAACATAAACAGGAAGCAAGGATTTTTCTACCCCACCTGCTAAGGTCCACTGCAGATATTCTTCTGAAGTTCTTCCTTTTTTTCATCCTGTACATTGAGTTCTAGACAAACCTCAGAAACTCACTGCCTCCCTTTTATTTAATAAAGTATAATTCCTGTCCACCATGAAAGATAATCCACAAACATTATAGTTATACAATCCCACTCTCATAGATTATAGTACAGTATAGGTTTTTTGGATTTTTAGGCTGGTGCCTTAACCACTACACAAACTGGCTCTCTTATAAACCCCTCTTACACAAACACTTCACTCCAGCTTCCCAGGGCAGATCCTCTATCCTTATAGACAGTGTAGGAAGAGAGCAGTGTTCATTTATACTACCCCAAAAACATCAAAACGAATCGGATAGTAGCTTTTGCCTCCAACAAATTTTATTCAAAAGCATCAGGTTCCCCCCCCCCGAAAAGTTCATACAATCCTTAGCCCTTGAATAAAACGTGTCAGTCGGAAAAGGAGCTAGGCTGCCCTGATTTTCCCCCCCTTCTATCCTTATGCCATCTCTGTTAGTACGAATTGCATTTAGAATGAAAATTATTAGCCTGGGATTGCTGATGGCGCTTTCAATACCCTTTTCTGATCGCTCTGCAACGGTCTGAATAGGACAGGGGTAGGCAACCTTGGCTCTTTTATGACTCATGGACTTCAACTCCCAGAATTCCTGAGCCAGCATAGCTGGCTCAGGAATTCTGGGACTTGAAGTCCATGAGTCATAAAAGAGCCAAGGTTGCCTACCCCTGGAATAGGAGAAAAGAAAGCATGTGTATTCGCGCGCGTGCGTGCGTCTTTCTTTTTCTCTCTCTCTCTTCCCGTTTCCAGCGTTCAGGATGGTTAACAGAAAGGAGGATAATACGGTACTATGACACTGCCCTAGCCCTAATACGAACGCTTTCTGACAGGAAACGAAGGGCAGCGCGGATTCCGTTTTATCTTTAAGCCTTGCTCCACCCCTCATTCCTCGGTTACCGTGGCAACCCCGAAAGTGGAGAGGGAGGCGGAGAGTTGCGATCGCGGTTCTCCCTCTCGAGGCTCCGTCTCGGTCGTTTGGCATGTATCTCCTTTAGGGCAGAGTGCGGTCCCTGCCTCCCCCCAAGTCGGGTCCATAATGAGCACCTGCAGCTGGGAAGAGAGCTGCTTGCGTTTGTGTGAGGGAAGGAATAAGTCAGTTAAATGCAGTACTTGGGCCAGGGGAGACGCATGGTAGGAATAGTGGATTAATGGAATACAGTAAGCCATGGTTTGAGTAATCGTGGTTAAACATGCAACAAAAACAGCCCCAGTCATCTTCCGACCTTGTTCCTCCTTTAAGTTCATGGCCCTGAAATTCTAATTAAAGTCAGACTTGTGGGATAAATGGAATAAGGATGAAATCTGAAAACCACCTTTTCTTTTGTTTGCACTCAAATCCATTGGTTTTATATCTCATCTATGTCTCTTGGAGCAAAAGGCAAACTCTACAGCATTTCTTCTTCAATATCCCTGTAAGATCAGTTAGGGAAAAAGATAGTGACCATCCACAGGCCACTCAGTGAGCTTTCCTGATCGAGTGTGGACTTCATTGGTAGTCTCTTCAATTCTAGTCTGTAGAAATGTTGAAGCCCAGGAAAATGGAGACTGAGGGGACAGCCTCATGGCCTTCTGAAGTTTTGGATTCACTTCTTAACATTTCTAGTTAAGATGGCCAGTGGCAAGGAATGATGAGGTTGTAATCCTAACATTTTGCAGGTTTTGGTTCCTTGCTTCTAAGGAAGTCTGGTTGGCATGAATGTCCAAAGACATTTTTTTTTCTCCTGGTAAACTACCAAGTCTGGATCTGTAGATTGTATAGTTTTTATTATTTGCTGTTTTGTATCTTTTCCTGGTATTCTGGTGAAAAATACATTTTCATATTTGTTATCTTTCAAGCAGTGGTTCTCATATGCTTTGTTTGCACACTAAACTAAAAACCCTGATTAAGGAATCAGTGACGGTCTTCATACATCACTTTATTTATTTAGATTTATATACCGCCCTTTCCCGAAGGACTTTCCCGAAGTAACTATCACATTGTGCCTTAACAGGATGGTTTGATTTGTAGCATTGTAAGATATAAGGCAGTTTAGTTTTAGAATAGAATAGTTTATTAATTGATTAATCTTGCAACCTTATTGTAGGAGGACAGCACCCACCCCCCAGAGAAAGAAATATTTTGGGGAATATTAAAAAGGCAGAAAAGCAGGCCCAGTTTTTCTTAATAGCACCCAGTAGAAATTCAGGAAACCACCTTTTAGAAATATAGATTTGATAATCCTATTCAAAAAGACTGAGGCCCCATTCATGAGCAAATATTACCTGCAGAAATCCATTCAAGACAGGACCTTTTGAAATCCCTTGCAGCAAAACCGATAACTAACAATAGCAAAGTGATGGGATTAGAACCAGGAACCGCTCACCCATCCAACACAGGACATAGTCATCAGCCACAGCCACAGGGAAGCAGGACATAATAGGCTTAACCCACCACCATTAGAATACTAAAAGGGCACACTGAAACTCAGGTCAAACTTCATGCCACAGGAACAACTCCAAACACAAAAGCCCAAGAAGGTATAAAAACCTACCACTCCCAGCAACATGTGGTCAGCCGCTCCAGAGCCACATGTCTTTTGGTTCTGCTCTTCAATAAACTACAAACCTCTTTCTAAAACAGTCTCTATTTTGTTTATTCCCAGCTTGGACTGGACCCTGATGAAGATTTTTCTTTCAACATTATCAATAAATTAAAAGGAAAATAATGTACATAATCAAGTTCCAGAATAGTTGGAAGCTAATATAGTGATAAAATACATATGTGATAATACAATAAGTTAGTAATCTTATAAATTAATCTCCCTTATGGTATACCCCAATTTGTTCAATGTATTAGCTCAACTCTCTTAGAGTCCCCGGGTAGCCCTACCCATTATGGCTTTTATGCTGTAATGGCGGGTTGGAGGGAATCAAATACCTCCCGTGGACCAACAGGCCTGGTGAATGGCAGCTGGCTTCCCAGTATCAACTGAAGGTGGAGACCATATTGGTTGGAACGGCTTCAGAAGAACAGCACACGGTGTGGTGGCAGCCACTTGAACAGCGTGTGCACAGCGGTGTAGAAAGCAAAGGGAAGACTACTATACTATATATTTCCCAGGAAAATCATGTTAATGGCAGCAAAACCTAACAATGGCCCCGAGTATGGGCACCCCTTAAATGGGGCAGGGGTGCTAAGAATCTCCAGGCTCGCTAGAAGCATGATAAACCCAAAACCTGGGTTGAAAAAGCATTTAATAAAATAAGACAGAGCAAACTATTAGAAATCCTGAAACAAGTGAGACTAGATGACAAAGACATCCAAATCATAAAGAATCTATATTGGCATCAGGTAGCAAATGTGAGGCTAGGCCAAAAATACTCAGCTGATGCAGAAATATGAAGAGGGGGTAAGACAGGGATGTATTCTGTCTTCACTGTTGTTCAATATCTACTCTGAGTCAATCTTCAACGACACACTGGAGAACATCGATGCTGGCATCAAAATAAACAGTGTTTGGATCAACAATTTAAGATAAGCTGGCAATACAGTTCTGCTTGCCAGTAAGCATGAAGACCTTCAGCTCCTCATCAACAGAGTCACAGAAATATCTGAAAAATACGGCTTGAATCTTAACATCTCAAAAACCAAGGTCATGGTCGTCAGCAAACAACCCGTTAATTTACCACCAATAAATTCGGAAGGAATGCCATTAGAAAAAGTTGAAAGGGTCATGCATCTCGGTTCTAATTTACATGAAAGCTGGGAGATGATCTCTGAAGTAAAGACAAGGACAGAAAAAGCTCGAACAGCATTCTTCAAAATGAAAAAGGTCTTCTGCAGTCATGACATAAGCCTAAGACTGAAAATCAGGCTTGTCAGATGTTATATTTTTTCTATCCTGCTCTATGGAATAGAGAGTTGGTCTCTGACAGAAGGCCACCTGAAGAGACTAGAAGCATTTGAAATGTGGATTTACAGGCAGCTGTTACATATAAGCTGGGTTGACAAGATCAGAAATGAGGAGGTGATAAGCCGCCTGGGAAAGCCAAGGGAAATTATCAAAACAATTAAAAAACGAAAGTTAGAATATTTTGGACATGTGATGCGACACCCAGAAAAAATTCGGCATACTCCATTTAATCCTCCAGGGAAAGATTGAAGGCAAATGAGGTCCAGGCAGAAGAAGAACATCATGGCTTCAAAATCTAAGGGACTGGTTAACTCAACAGCATTTTTTCGTGCTGGGCCCAGTGCTCTTCAACAAGGAGGGAGTCAAGCTATTCTCCAAAGCACCCAAGAAGCAATGGATGGAAACTAGTCAAGGAGAGAAGCAACCTAGAACTAAGGAGAAACTTCCTGACAGTTAGAACAATTAACAAGTGGAACAGCCTGCCTCCAGAAGTTGTGAATGCTCCAACACTGGAAGTTTTTAAGAAGAGACTGGACAGCCATTTGTCTGAAATGGTATAGGGTTTCCTGCCCAAGCAGGGGGTTGGACTAGATGACCTCCAAGGTCCCTTCCAATTTTGTTGTTGTTGTTGCTATTATTATTATTATTATTATTATTATTATTATTATTATTATTATTATTATTATTATTATAATAAAAACATGATCGCCAACATGATCACCAACGTCCAATAATGGATATGGCACAAGAAGAAGAAGAAGATTAGCTCAATTGCCTTAATTAAAAGTTAGCAGTTCTTCTTACAATGTATACATTAGACCCCAGGAGGAAATAAAATAAACTATAATTTGGTGCAGATTGGAAAATAGTTTGGTGCTTAGCCAACCAACTTAAAGATTTGTTTTTAGCCAATAACCGCATGTCAGTTTGAGCACTGATATCTAGGAGTCTGTGTTTAAAAACGTCTCTTGCCTGGGAAGCTGTTGAGAGTAAATGCTGTGTAGAAAACCTATACTGTGTAATAACTTTGATAAATCTGCTCATCCAGGAATTGGGCTCAGCCATAGTTGTCTGTTCTGCTAAGCATCTTTTGGAAAATCATAAAGGGTCCATAAAGTGGATCTTCTGCTGGTATATGAAAACTTTAATTATTAAATGACTGTATGGAATGGATATCTGTTTCTACCCTGACTGCAGAGGCAGAGTACTTATCAGTTCCCAATAAGCATCTTAAAAATTGGGTCAACTTGTTCAGGAAGGATAAAACCCAGCTATTCTGCACTATAGGTCAGCATTGGGAGTTTGGTTTTAATTTAGTACAAGTAGTCCTTGATTTATAACCATTCATTCAGTGACATTTCAAAGTTACAGTGGCACTAAAAAAGTGACATGGCCTTTTTTCACACTTACTGTACAATTGTTGCAGCATATGTATATAGTCATGTGATCAGAATTCAGAGGCTTGGCAATTGGCTCCTATTTATGACAGTTGCAGTGTCCAAGGGTCATGTGATCACCTTTTGCAACCTTCTGACAAAGTCAATGTGGAAGCCAAATTCACTTAACAACCATGTTACTAACTTAACAGATGCAATGATTCAGCTAACCCATATGGCAAGAAAGGTTGTAAAATGAGGCACAACTCACTTAACAAACATAACTTAGCAACTCATTTAACTTAGTCTCACTTAGCAACATAAATTTTAGGCTCAATTGTGGTCATGATTTGAGGACTACCCGTATTGCAGCTTGTAGACCATAGTTTGATTTAGTTTGTTGTATGAACATAACTTTAGTCAAACAGGGAACCTAGAGCTCATGGAAAATTGCTGTTTAAGACTTTTAGGTATATGTAGTAATTGAACTACCTTTCCATTCTATTTTAAAACTAAATTATAGGCCCTGAGTCCCTTGTAATGGCTTCGTTGTTTTTTCTCTCATTACCAATATTAGTTGTCTGTGAGTCAATTTCTTTGGCTATTTCCAGTTCTGAAACTAGTTCCAATCAGTGCTAGATTATGCAGTTCACTAATGTTTAAATTCTTTTTATAGTTCCTTCTTTTCCTGGAATAATCTTTTTCTGTCTTTGATCAGCTTTGTTTTAGCAGTTCACTAGTACCTTAGTTTTCTCTGATCATGTGACAGGCCAGTGTCACAGGTTCTATACAATACTTCTTATTTCTGTTCTTTGGTACATACCCTTGCTTCTGTGTTCAACTTTTCCATCTTCAAGTTATGTTTATTCAAAATGCTTAATGATTTTTTTTAGGGCAGAAATAGGCAATATTTTTGGATTACAGGTTTATCTGGAAGTTTGAGAATAAGTTATGATGTCTTAAAATGGCTGCTGGGGATTGCTTTTTTCATAAACAATGAAAAGGGCAGTTACAAAACATCAGTTTATTAGATGTTACTTCCTGGTTTCTTTTTGTTTTGTTTTTTGATTCTCTTTACATTTCCCACCCTGTCATTGGCAGTCAGGTTGGCACAATTTCAAACAAAGCAATAAACTGAAACCATTGATAGTTTTATTTCCTAAAAGTACTTGTGGGACTTCTGTAAGAGTCAGAGGCATTGTTGTAAATACTGTAAGGTTTGCTTTGCAGCATGCTGGCTTCTCATTTAGGAAACAATCATATAAAATAGCTAAAGTAATGAGCAGCAGCGATGGGATAATAGAAATCTCATAGGCACTACATTGATCACTTGCATAAAGGTAACAATTAACCATTTTTTCCTCTGCAAGAGGAAGAAATATATAATTTGTATTGTTTCCTAAATATTTGAAATAAATTTATCTGCTTTTTGAGTCTGAGTACTTGCATATGTGAGTTATTGTCAAATACTTATGAGCGTAAACAATTATTCTCTATTTGCTGAATAGCCATTTATTTTATATATATATATGAACAACCATGAGTTCAAATCCATCCTTAGCTATAAAAGCCAGCTGGGTGCCTTGGGCCACTCATACTCTTTCAGCCCAACCCACTTCACAGAGTTGTGGGGGAAATAGGAGGAGGAGGTATTAGGTATATTCGTCACCTTGAGTTATTTGTAAAAAATGATAAAGTTGGGATACAAATAAGTAACAAACAAAGTTAGCTAAGCACCTCCCAAGTTAGTACTGTAGTAGCTATTCCACAAATCAATTGAACAATGCATAAATTGAGCTACATTAATGAAAAGAAGCCTTTGTTTCCATTAGCTGCCTTTATAGATATATATGTACATTTGCATATGCTCAGGGATATCCCCTAGCAACTTGTATCAGTATCCATTTTCCCCAAAGATTAAAATATAGCTTGAGAGGTGAAATTTGAATCACAAGAGAATTGTGCAGTACAGGTAATCCTCGACTCACGACCACAATTGTGCCCAAAATTTCTGTTGCTAAGTAAGACATTAAGTTAAGTGAGTTTTGCCCCATTTTACGACTTTTCTTGCCTCAGTTGTTAAGTGAATCATTGCACTTGATAAGTTAGTAAGCCATTTGTTAAGTGAATCTGGCTTCCCTGTTGACTTTGCTTGTCAAAAGGTCGCAAAAGGTGATCACATGACCTTGGGACACAGCAACGGTCATAAATATGAACCAGTTGCCAAGCATCTGTATTTTGACCACATGAGGATCATGAGGATTCTGCAAAGGTCTTAACTATGAAAAACGGTCATAAGTCACTTTTTCCAGTGCCATTGTAACTTTGAACAGTCACTAAATGAACTATTGTAAGTCGAGGACTTCCTGTATAAACTCTCCCTAGCATGAAAGCTCCAGACCAAATTGAGCCCTTTCTCATTTAAACAACCTGCTTTTATTCTTAAAAAAAACCCACAAAGACTTTAGATATGCATAACATTTCCATCTATAAACCAGTATCCTGGTGGGTCCATATAAGTATATATTTTATCACTACATAAGTAGGATGACAAATTGAATCCTATGTGCTATATCACTCCCTTTTTATATTCTTCATAACTTTCCTTTATGTGATGAACTTAACTTTTACATTAAAGTCAGAATTTAATTATCTAAAAAGGACACCATTAAGAGTTATACTAGTTTCTTGGAGTACCACAGCAACAGACTAATCAATTTGCTTGAATCTAAGGATTTAGACTCAAGGCTTTTAACAGTTTAATCCATATATGTTTCTCAAGGAAAAAGAATGAAAAGAATGAAAGCTGACTGTGATTACATAAAAATATTTTTCTTTATAGTTTACATAATTTTTAATAACCCAAATACTCATTAATGTTCTCAGTTGTTGGCTGAGATGATTGCATAAATACTGTTAGATCTGAAATGTATTTCTACCAGCACTTGGGGAAAATAAATGGACTATTGATCCAGGTTGAAAGTAACTCTCTGAATTATGCTACTCGGCATCTACTGGGTTTTGTTAGAATTAAAGCAAGGTGTAAGGCCCTGAGTGGGGCACACATAACTGGAGGTGACTGATAAGAGGTAAGACAATCTCATCTCTGCCCTATCTGTCTCTTGGCTCCTGTTTTAGCAGTTTTTAATAATATTGTAATGTTGATTTATTTTAATCTTTTAATTTTTTTTACTTGTTTCTATAATTTGTAAGCTGCCAGAATAATGTAGTAGGGTTGACAGGTGGCATAGAAATTTAATAAATAAATAAAATAAAAATATGCCCCTTCTAAAATGGCTTTTAATGTCTAATCCAGTGTTTTTCAACTTTCACAACTTTTAAGTTACATGGACTTCAACGGCTAGATGGGGAATTAGATCAGTGTTTCTCAACTGTGGCAACTTTAAAATACATGCACTTTGTGAGAAACACTGATCTAATCAATAATTTGAAAAAATCTGCCATGTTTTGATGATCAGTACTACATTTTACAAATACTAGACTTTAATTTTTAGTTTGGAAAGGCCAATTTTACTTTTAATATTTCTTGGTTGACGTTCCCAGATGTTAATATAGTATAAAACTGCAGAATCTTCTGAAACTTCTACCAAAAATATTTTAGTATTTGATGCCACGATCCTATTTGTTTGGCATTAAACAAATATAATAATTAATTACACCTAAAAAGCCTTTCTCATGATACTTTTCAATTATATTACCTGGTTCACTTGTGATTGGTTACTTTCCAGGTCGTCTGCAGGTTAGTACAACTAATTTATATGGTCTACCCAGAGTACCTAATGAATTAAATTGATTTCCAAAAGGCATGTAGATAATTTCCCAGTTCTTTTATGGTCACCCTGGTGGCCTCTTTTGGTGGGCTGATCTCTGAGGTCCCATTGGTTTATCAAGACCCTTTGGGGAGGTAAAGCATCAAAAACAATGCCTGGAATGCTAGTGGAAGAATTCTAAAAGCAAATCCAATTGAGCATGGGTATGGATCCTGCAGCAATAAGAGGGATGTTGTGTGCTTAACTCCTCCTACCTTAATGCATCAAATGGCTGCATCCAGAAGCCTTGCTTGTTGTGGATACCTTCTTCTGAAGAAGCTATCTCTGGATCCAAAGAAGCTAAATAACTACCAAGTTATCGGCAGCTGGGTAAAGTCGCTGAGATAGTAGCGATGGAGCACTCTGGATGAAGTGAATATCTGGACTCTTTAGGGTCAAGATTCAGGACCTTAAAGAATACCCAGAAACTAGTTGGTCCAAAATTTGCACTGACTATATTGTAGCTAAATTATTTTAAATCCATTGTTCATGGTGCATCTCTTTTTACTTACATTGATTAGACATGACATATTCCCAGGGACTAGGAGGCTGGCCATATACAATCTCAATATACAAGAAAGGGAACAGTGAAGACCCAACTAACTATAGACCCATCAGTTTACTAAGTGTGCTAGGTAAACTATAAACTAAGAATCTAAATTAGAAGTTTTAAGACAGCATAAGATCAGAACAAGAATAAGCTGGATTCCAAAAGTGCTCCACCATGGATCACATTTTTTAATTGTACCATGTTATACATAAGTACTTGTACAAATTAAAGTCTCTCTTGTGCATGACCTTTCTTGTCTTTTAAGGCTGGATTAATTCCATTTCATGGATAATCCTGTGGGAAAGGCTTCAGGACACAAATATTGACAGATATCTTTGTTCTCTAATTTAGAAAAGCTATTTGGATACCTTAAAGAGAGGTGTGACTTGCCTGGGTAGCTATTCAGACTCATAAGCATAGAGAGAGAGAGGCTGTTTAATTTTTATATTAGCTTCATGATGATGGCTTAAATCATCCTGACTTCTATGTTTCTAACATTTCTGGCACAGAATCCCTTTTTCTCTATATGGATGATGCACCAGTCATCTTTCATACTCCCATTGGACTTACAAGGGCCATAAAGGAAAAAAGAAATAAGCTGAATGCAAGTTACAAAAAATCTATTTTTTTTGTATTCACAAGACAGCCACAGCAATACAGATGGATAATAAATAAAATAAAAATTTACAAAAAATCTTTTTTTTTGTATTCACAAGACAGCCACAGCAATACAGATGGATAATAAATAAAATAAAAATGAACAGGTGTGTACCTTCACATATTTGGGAGAGTACACTTTTATGTACAGAAGATTTGGAAAGGCTCCCAGGAATGCATAGCTCTAGCAGCTTCAAAATTATCAGTGTTTTTTTTACAGGTTCTTTTACATTAAATGAAGGGAATTAACATTTCAGCATTAAAATGGTTTGAAGCTAAAACCTTTGCTATTCAGAGCCCAGGTAGAACTTTATATAAAGGAAAGCATTACTGAAACTCATACAAACAAAACTTTTAAGGTCCACCTTACTGCCCCAACACAGTATTCAGACTCAAGAGGTAAGGTCATAATATATTGGCTGAAGATTGCTTTCCTATATTAGAAATAGAGGATTTTGTTTGAGACTATCTTTTATTTACCTTTCATGTTCTGTAAAAATGAAGCAGTAATGTTAAAAAAAGATAGATTGGAGATATATTTAGTGTAGATCTAAGAACCCCCATGCAGACAGTTCAGCATCTGTCAGGGGTCAGTCTTGGTAAGCATGTTTTATGGGGTAAACTCTTGAAAGAAGCCCACCAATGACTTGGTTTCTCATGAAAATGATAAGGCACGTCTCCAATCCTGTTTAAACTCTCTTCAAAAATTCAGTTCATAAATTCATCTAAAATGTTAATTTACTTTTCTAAATGCAGTTAGTTTTGTGAATTTTTATGATTCAAAGCATAGGAATTTGTGATTTAAATGTTACCAAAATAAACCACAGTGAACATAATATTCGAACAAACAATTATGGAACACAAAACATTTTGTTCTACAGGGAAAGGTCATCTTCTGGGCACATTACCAAGCAAATGACAGCTTTATCATTTCACACTAGTTGCAATGCTTTACAATTAAATAACTTCACTCCCTAAAAATGCATCAAGAAAATATGCTAAAACAATATGGCTATTTCCCCTGGATGTTTTTTTTAAAAAACAGTATGCATTTAAGCATAAACTGATGCTATAAGTATAGGAAGCTTTACCCATGAATTATAAGAGATTATAAAAAGTAACACACCATTAACATTTCTAACAATACTCTTAATTATTATATGGTCAGTAATTACAATGGTTAAGAGAGCTTATTTATGTTGGGAATGAATCTTATTTCTCCATGGCTAAGGCAGCATAGATGGCCATTCAAGCAAGACATGAACATCAGAAATGCCTGTTAGGTTGGATTGGAATTGCTAATATATTTTGTTCTTAAATTATATCTGTTTTTAAAATATACACTGTTCTGAAAGCTAATTTGATTGAACAGATATTTAACCTGCATGAATGTAAAATATTCAGTTTAAATGTTGACTACGCATTCGCTGTTGGTTGTAGGTTGTTTTTTTCTCTGTCCAAGACCATAGAGCTTGATTTCTGAGTGATCATATTAAGGATCATATTGGGAAATATATCTACAAATAAAAAAATCATAGAAGAAAAAATAAATTTGCTAGATTTTAAAATGAAACTTTTAGACATTGTAGAAATTGAGTTCTCGTGCGATTTCAGTATGCTACTTATCATTTCATTTGGTGCACAGCAAGCTTCACACTTCAACTAATATTTTTAGATTCAATTTAAAGAGGCTTCTATATAAATGCTAGCCTATACACCTAGCTAGTCTTATACTATATAAGTTTATAATGTTCCAGTGATTTAGATCATTCTCTGAGCAGTTTACAAATGTCAGCATGTTGCCACCAACAATCTGGGTCCTCATTTTACTAACCTCAGATGGATGGAAGGCTGAATCAATCTTCAGCCCATCAGGATCAAACTCCTGACTGTGGGCAAAATTAGCCTACAATACCGCATTCTAACCACTGTTCTACCACCAGAACTCCAATCCTGAATGTAATTTCTGTTAAGGAATTTGTTGTGCAGAGGTCTCCTTGTGCTACCAAAGAGTTGCACAGACAAGGAAGGGTACTGAGAGTAGTAAAAGTCACACACAGAAATACACTGAGTTCTAAAAGCAAAAAGTATTTTACTTTTGAGGTGGTGTAAGAACAAAAATGCACAGTCAAAAAATAAACAGTCCAGGTCATAAACAATAGCAACAGTCCAAGCTACAAAATCTTCTTACCGGTCCAGAGGTCAATATACAGTTCAGGTTTACAACAGTAGTAAACCAACAGCAGAGCAAAAACAGTAACAGTAGAGATCAGTGAAATCAGAGAGAGAGAGAAGCTACGTTCCTAGCTTCCTCTTATGGCCATGAGAACACTTACACACCCACTGGCCAATTAACTTCTTAAAGACATAGCATTATGGTTAATATATTTTCAACCCAACATTATAGGCTAACACCATATGCCTAACATTCTCCCCTTTGGGTAGAATAATATATAACTCTTACAATCTTATGCACATTCTTTCACAATTAGCATTGTGTTTCACAGCACTTTGTACCTTCGTAAAATGGTCTGCAATATTTACATCAGATGGGCAATACTCTAGCTGTATTAATTTATCTTTGATACATTGTCTGACATTTAAATAACGAAGATCAGTATATTTAGATCTTGTTCTTACTGCAGCATTATTAGCCATCTTTATCGCAGCTTAATTGTCCTCATACACAATGAATGGATCATTTACATTTAAACCCATATCTAACAATAATTGTTTGTACACTAGCAGTTCTGTACATAACACTGATAGACATGAAAATTCAGCTTCCATTGTAGATAAGCTTATGTGTTTTTGTCTAAACAAACAAGGATCAGCATTACTGGCTACAAAACCTAATGCACTTAACTCATTAACTATACATTTGTTCCACTCATAGCCTGATTGTTTCAATCCATAGAGGCTTTTCTTTAATTCCCAACAATCATGGTTTCTATCATTGGTCAATCCTGGTGGTAGTCTTAAATAAATAGTATGTTGCAATGGAGCATGTAGATATGCAGTTTCAACATCTACATGGTTAACCATATATTGGTTTTTAGCCGCCCATACTAAAGCTGCTCTTAAAGTAGTTGCCCTTAGACTGGGTGCAAACACCTCGTCATAATCCTCAGTAGTTTGGGCAAAACCTTGTGCAACCAAACGTGCCTTATGGGTTATAGTTCCATCTACACCCTTCTTTATTTTATATATCCATTTACAACCTATAGCTTGCTCACCAGGTGGCAGTTTTGCTTTCACATAAACTTTAAGATCCTGCAAAGACTTCAACTCCCTGTTGATTGCAGCTTTCCATAATGCCTGTTCCTTTTCAGGATACATCCTGATCTCATTATAGTTAGAAGGTACTGAACTAACTTGACATATTATACTGGCTTCATAGCGATCAGGTGGATGTCTGATACGCGTTGAACGCCAAGGAATTACAGGGCTTTGAATTTCTGACTCCTTTCCTTTCTCTGACTCTGATTCATCTTTTATCTCCCCTATCTCCTCTTCATCTTTTATATTTACAGGAGATGTATTATCATTACTAGTTACATTATCATGGGAGTCCTCAAACACTAGAGGATCAGTATTAACAGTTTCTTGCTCTAACCTATCCCAACCAACGTGCTCAAGGAATTTTGCACACACACTGTTATATACATTAGTTGTGCCTCGTTCCCAGAAACGATAGGATCTATGGTTAGCTTCATAACCTACGAAGTATAATTGCCTAGCCCTATGTTGGCCTTTACTCCTGAGTTGTGCAGGAATGTGGACCCAAGCTGGGGTGCCAAACGTGTGCAGGTAATCAAGGTTTGGTCTTCTATCATGCCATATTGTATATGGTATTTTACCAGTAGAAGTATTAACAACTATATTCAGAACATGGTTTGCACATTTTGCTGCCTCCCCCCACAGTCTATCTGTTAAGCCTGAATCTCTTAACATGGTTCTCATCATGGCTTGTAATGTTTGCCCACATCTCTCAACAAATGCATTATGTTGAGGTCTATAAGGCGCTGAACGTTTATGCCCAATGCCAGCTGATTCTAGCATATCAACAAAACGCTTGTTTGTAAATTCAGTACCATTATCAGTAACTATGCACTGAACCTTTTTCTTTGTTTTTCTCTCGACGAACTTCAGCCAGTTTGCAAATTGTTGGAAAGTGTCTGCCTTTGACTTAAGCAGATAACAAAAACCATAACGAGAGTAGTGGTCCAATATACTTAAAATATAACATGACCCTCCTAAACTTGGTTTCATGGGTCCAATTAAATCAGCAAACACAACTTCCAAAGGTACAGTTGTTTTGAAGCTGTTTATCCTGTTTGCAGGAGTTGCCTTGCTCTTTTCCTGATTACAGGCATTGCAATTCAAATACTTACTACATGGCTTCAGTTTAATTCCTACTAACTCAACTGTTTTACGTAGTGAGTTAAAGTTTACATGCCCTAACCGCCTATGCAATAAATGTATACATTCATCATGTGGCTTCTTGTTCTCACATATTGAGTTAGCTTTAACTGTACTAACCTGGTTACTTGTGAGAATGAATAAACCATTTTTCAAATTAGCAGTTACACAGGTTCCATTCCTCTCAATAGTGCATTGCTCCCCTCTGAATGTTACCACAAACCCAACCTTAACCAATTCCCTTACAGATAACAGGTTGAATCTTAGTTTAGGTATATATAACATAGGTAACTGTTCATCAATGCATGGACAATAGGAATTACCTTCACCAGAGGCCTTCATCCTCCAACCGTTGGCTAGTGAAACATATTGGTTGCTGTTTTTCATATTAACAAACCTATCCTTTACTTTAGTAATGCATTGTGAAGCCCCACTATCAACAACCCACAATTCATTATTTCTAGATGTTGATTCATCAGAAATAGCCAAACCAATGCCCTTCTTAGCCTTCCCACTGCTATTTACATTCTGTTTTATACCTTCTACAGAATTTGGCTATATGCCCTCTAGCCCCACAAGAATAACATTTCTTGACATTGTAAGCAGTGGAGAATGGCTGCTTCTCTCGTGGCTGTGTCTCTCTCAGCTGGTCTCTGTCATGCCTCCTCCTGGACTCTTCCAGCAGTCTCCCAGTAATGTTAGTCAATGTCAGTTCCTCTCTGGTCAGGACTTCCAAAGAAGAAACATACCCATCATAACTCTCATCCAAAGATGACAGAATAATGTAGACCTGATGCAACTCTGAAAAAATCAGCTCCTTTTCATGAAGCTCTGGAAAAGTTGCTTTCATGTAATTTAAATGGGTCAGCATATCTCCATTCTTCTGCAGACGAGCCCTAAACAGCTTACGTGTAAGGTGTATATGTGCACCCACACTGTCTTGAACATAAAGCCTTCGCAAAATACCCCAACACCTAGCAGCAGACTCCTCACCACGAATATGGACAAGCTGCTGGTCATTCAGTGTTAGTCCAATAATGCAAAGAGCTTTCTCATTGCTACGTTTAAAGTTGTCTAACTTCTTTGCATCCTCTTCGTCATCTGGATCCCAAGCAGTAGTATCTGGTGGGTTATTTACAACAGTCCATAGTCCTTCCTTGCACAAAAGCAAGCAGCATTTCGTGGACCAGGAAACATAGTTTGTCCCATCCAACCGGGTTATCCAGGAGATGCCTGACAACAGTTCCTGTGCCATTTTACACCAAAATAGCTAACACAAACTCAGCTAGGAATACTGTGTGTACTAACTCTCAGTACAGGCCTGGGCCCATAACCAGTGTTAAGGAATTTAGTGTGCAGAGGTCTCCTTGTGCTACCAAAGAGTTGCACAGACAAGGAAGGGTACTGAGAGTAGTAAAAGTCACACACAGAAATACACTGAGTTCTAAAAGCAAAAAGTATTTTACTTTTGAGGTGGTGTAAGAACAAAAATGCACAGTCAAAAAATAAACAGTCCAGGTCATAAACAATAGCAACAGTCCAAGCTACAAAATCTTCTTACCGGTCCAGAGGTCAATATACAGTTCAGGTTTACAACAGTAATAAACCAACAGCAGAGCAAAAACAGTAACAGTAGAGATCAGTGAAATCAGAGAGAGAGAAGCTACGTTCCTAGCTTCCTCTTATGGCCATGAGAACACTTACACACCCATTGGCCAATTAACTTCTTAAAGACATAGCATTATGGTTAATATATTTTCAACCCAACATTGTAGGCTAACACCATATGCCTAACAATTTCAATATATTTTCCTTCCATAGAATCCAAGCCGTGTGTTTAGTTTACAATAATTTTGTTACAACTTGTGCCTTGAGATCACATCTGAGATTTTGGAATATTCTGATGAATAGCAGACTTATAATGAGAAAAAATATATAGAGAACTGCATTAGATCTTGGCTACAAATGCTTGTAGTAAAGGCACAGAGGTACTGTCACATGAAAATGTAGACAATCCCTGATATTGTTTAAACTTCAAGTCTTGGTTCCTGAAGAGTTTCAGCTCCTATATAGAGTATATACAACTAATTAACTCTTACCTTTTATCCTATCAACTGATTTTAAATTACAATCTTGTCTGTTAGAAATAGCGAACTTTCTGTGAATCATTTCTTATAATCCAGTATTTGCAAATATTGTTTAGAACATAACAAAACAAGCTTAAGACACAGGGCCACCTTTTATTTAACATTTGATAGTACATAAAACATCCATCTGTGCAATCAAGTGTAATGACACAGGACAGTATGATATTCCATTTATATTGCTCCCATGCTGCAGATTTTTTTACTTAATTCAAAGAAACAAGGTGTACACGCACGCACACACACATACAAAATGTTTGCATTTCAAGGATATTTTAGGTAACATACATTTTAAAATATTTCAGTTTAATTTTCTAGAATTTAAAAAAGGAAATTACGTAAATTTCTGAAGTGTACAGGGATAGAAGAGATTGTAGGCTAAGTTAAACAGTTAATTTTCATAGCAATACAATAGCTGAACTATGATCTTCTATAAGGATGTAATTCTAGCCACAGAACAAATTGACTCCATGGGATAAAAGGCCACATCTATTTCCTAAAATTTTTTATTACTGATAAATCTTATAGTATTCTGCTTTGAGAGGGAGTTTTCCATTTTCTTTTATTTGAAATTAGTAACATAAATCACTTTACATGAACACAAGTGTTCATGATTACGATGAAGATATAACCAATGTCCTATTTGTAACAAGTCCAGAAGCACATATATATGTGACTAGAGAAAGCAACATCTGACAAGAAGTACAATGAAAAATAATCAGAAGGGTTTTTTAAAGTAAAACGGCTACGAAGATTAAGGTTCTATCAAATGAAATGATTATATAAATAAATTTCCATCAAAAAGATTAAAAATGCTCATTCTACAGCAAAATGGGTATTATGAGGTCAGCAGATAAAAATCTTAAAACAAATTGATACACAGATGACAAATGAAGAAAATAATCAAATCTGGAATAGCATTTTGCACTAAAATGTTTAAGTGATACAAATCCCCCCCATTTCACATAATGAAAGAACGATTTCATCTATATGGTAACATCTAAATACACGTGAATTTATTGAATGCTACTGATAAATTTTTTAAAAATGTAAGTCACTTGTTTGTCACAGGAACATGGTCAGGAGGCAAGGCAAGGTAATTTCACAATGGACTGTGAGGCAGCTATTTTGACTTCCAAACCATTTTTAACTCTTATTAGTACTTTTAAGTGTCAAATATTATTAACAAGTATGGCAAATCGTAAAAAACAATAGCTTGTTATAATTAAGGTACTTAGAATGGAGAATGTAATAGACACAGTCAGTCTGTGTCCACATAAAACAGACATCTTTGGCACTTCTGCTATTTGTGCTCCCAGTGATGAATCTATAAATATTACATTGTGAAATGTTTATGGTACCTAGTTATTAAAAAAAAACAAAACCAAAATCTGATGCCTAGAATACCCCCGATTGCAATGTTAAGGCAATTCATTTTCTCTATGGCAATGTAGCCCTGCTGGCTTTAGTTAGCAATCCAAAAATCTGAAAGTGCTAGGAAAGGGAAAACTACTGTACATGTAGCATGACCTGGAAAAATATGCAAGTTATATTTTTGAATTGCAGCCCCCAACATCTTTCACTTCACTTCCTATCCCTAATTTAACTGAGTAGAATTTTGTTACATTATGGCGATGCCTGCAAAGATGAGCATCAGACTAATAAGGTATATAACGAATATAATTTTAGTAATATGTAGACTATCAGCCTTCTCTGATCCGATGACCTACAAATATTTAAGACTACCGTATATTTCCTAACATCCCCAGTTGTTAAAGAGATATTGAGAGACTCCCAAAGATTCTATTGGTGAAGACTTCTCTATAGTCTTTACAGCATCCTTTTTCCAAAAGGCACTCCTCAGGTATTTTGGAACTATAACTCAAAATATCCCAGCTACCATAATAATAAAAAATAAAATTGATAGAAATTCTGGGAACCAGAGTCTGAGATCATAGGGATAATGGCAGGTTGATAATAGCCACTTGTAGAATTCATTTAGGTTTAAGCAATTATTGGAGCTTTTAGAAATTCAAACAAGGATGGAAAAATAATTAAATCTACATGGCCTTTATTCTTTGATTAGCGGCTGGTGCTACAAGACTTACAAACTGACAAGATTCTAATTGTTTCATTGTGAATTATAAAGTAGCCATGGAGTTCGAACTCTAGTTTCATAATTGCAGACTAATCCCACTTTAACTAAAGAAAGACTACTCCAGATAACCTGAGAAAGCAGAAGACAAAATCCTTAAATAGAAATTTGAAAATAGTACAACTGTTTTAGATCTAGAAGTCTATATTCATAATGCAAAGAATCATGAACTCGATTCTATGAATCCAGTAGAACTTCTAACAGTAGGTCCAGTAAATCATGTGGCATGACATATATTTAAAAAATCCACTATGAATGTTTTCCATGCCAGGTTGCAGTGTCTACAAGGGTAATAAAAGCAATTTCCAAAACGCTGTATAGTTTTGAATTCCAATCAATTGTTTATCTCAAGTACAATTTTTCCAAAAGAAGGAAGAAAACCTGGTTTGCTTCAGATGTTCTGGACTTCTGTCACCTCTAACTAGTATGGTTAATTCTGGAAGGCACCAGTTGTCCTACCCTTTTGAAAGAATTATATCAGGAGATTTTGGCACAATCAAAAATGTCCTGTTACTTAGCAAATATGTGTATTTATGCTATTACAATAAGCATCCAAGGAAAGCTATTATTTGGTAATAAAATCTTTTGGTATGATGGAGGATCAGACCAAATGGCAAAATTATATTGCAGGGCCTGGTATTTTTAATATTGTTTTCTGACAAAAATGCAGGATTTATGAATGTCTTTTTAGTATCTAACGTTACAACCTGACATTTTTTCACTCTAGGAAAATAAATTTCAAAATGTTTTTAGTTCTGCAAATTAAATATTATGTAACAGTTTCATGGATCTCTAAATAAACCAGCACTTTTTAGCACCATACTGAAAAAGCATGTAGTTTCAAATATTCTTTTTTTACAAATACTTCAGAATCCATTAATATAAAACCAGATTTTTGGAATTAAAAAGGATTCCATTCTTCAAAATTAAGCATTAAATTATTACATGATGGGAATTGTTTGAAAGCACATTGTTGGATATGCTAAACTGAGATTTTCTCAAATTATAGTATTAACTGATGTTCTAATGACAACTCCTTTAACCAAATGGAGAGGTAATAAAAAATAATTTGTCCTCTAACCTAAAAAGGAATTTCAAGCATTTTAATAAGGTGTATAGAAAATTTAGAAAAAAAATTACATTTTATACAATGAAATAAAGTTCCAAATAAAAGACAACTGTGATTTATTAGATTCCTCCATGCTGTTCTATTAATATTACAGCATTGTAATTAAGAGGTCAGGCTATAATAAAATATCCTATTTTCAAGATGATTGTGTTAAATAAATGATTTTAAAATAATATTGTCATTGTAAGTTTGTTTTGATGAACATACACTTAAAAATATATTATTTTAACCAATGTTCTTTAGCCCAAATATCCAAATACAGTTCTATGGTCAGTGTAATGCAGATTTTCTATTTAAGGTGAGAAAGTTTTCAATTAAATCAGTGTCCTCTATATCTGTGCTCTTCACAAAAATTTTGATCTTCTTTTCCTAGGTGATATGCCCTCTTCAGATTTTATTGTTCCATTTACGAAGTTAGCTATAGTACAAAAAAAAAAAGATAAACACAATATTAGGATTGGGATAGGTGGTATTAATAGCTATACATGTAATAAACAATGCTTTTATTTCAGAAGTATAAGTTAGCAAATTGAACATATTTAACATATACATTTTTTTTTAATCCCATTTATATCCCGCCCTTCTCCAAAGACTCAGGGCGGCTTACAATTTAAAGCACAAATCAATGTGCTTAGCAATATTTAAGTTAGGAATGCTAATACTTTTTGTGGATTATATCAAATAATGTTTTTCTAATAGCTTCTGCTTCATCTTGCTTCTATAACCTACTCTACACAAGGAGTAGAGTGAAGTCAGTCTTTTTATGTAATATTGGATAAGGTATGGGCAATGATTAACAGGATCAGGTCTTCACATTTTCTTACCTGAGGTTAACAGAAAACATAATTAATGGAAATGGAAGAAATCATGTGCAGGAATATATTGTTTTGTAATGACAAAATAAGGCCTTAAAGCTTGCACAAATGTAAGGTACACATTTTACTCCTAAATCTCACAAAAACATGAGTAAAGACTGGGAAAACTGTGGGTTAGCCGTCACTCCTTTATGCCCACATTAGTGGATTAGCAAATAGTTGTATGCAGAAATTTAGGCATCCATGGACAAATAGTTTTAATCTGTGATTGGATGGAACCTGACACAACCTCTACAAGGTACAAAGTTAAAAATAACATCTTTTTACAAATTTGTGTGTGTGGTATTTATGTGCTGTTATTGCAGATTCAAATTAAAAAAGGGGGGCAGGTGAAGAAATTTGCATATCTTTTCAGACAACAGTTTATAATAACTCTTTTGGTAGAAATGATAGTTTCCAAATCTTTTTATTCTGGATTTTGAATATACTTCCCCACTCTCCCTTACAGAACTTTTTTAGTTCAGAAATCATCTGAGGACCACAAACATCATTCCAAAACGTTTTTCTTAACTTGAATAGTTCTGTGTAATTTCCATTTATCAGTGATTCTTATTTAGCTGAAAACATTTATAAAAAATATCTGTACAGATTCCTATATTGAGAGAATTGTGTTCAAATTCAAACCTGCTTAGCAGAGTCCATTAAACAATATCCACATCTTGAGAAGCTGGAAGGCTTATGATATACTTTCACCTGTGGAATTGCTTGACATGTCATGGGGAGCAAGTGACCATTTAAATCAGAAAACGGCCTCATGAGCCAAGGAATAATCACCTGTCCCCTGAAGACCAATAAAGAAAAAGAAGGGGGTTCTGTCAGGTTTTGGATCAGGAAAAGATGGGTGGGATTGGAGACGGTCAATGATAAGTCTTAGATGAGGGGTTAGGCAAGACTAGTAAATTAGTTTTGTCTGTATTTTATATTTTTAAAAATGTGTTGTGTTGAACTTAATTTTCTTTTAGCACTTTTAACAAAAATTTTAAAAAATTCTGGAGTTAACCAGTTTTTTTATTTTTTATTTTATTGATTTATTAAATTTATTTGCTGTCAATCTTGCTGTCATGTAAATCTGGGCGGTTTACCATTGGATGAAACTATAGTATAAAAATTAAAACAATACAACAATGAAGCAATAAATACATTAAAATTAACAAGAAATAGCTAAGATGTAGGAGGGATATATAATAAAAGTGGAGGTGAGATCTTCTAGTTAATCCAATAGCCACCTCCAGGATGACCAATGGCCTTCTAGCACCTATTTCTACTTGGCTGAAATACTGACTCCCAAAGTTTTTGTTTGGCTTCACTTTCTGTATTTAGCCCACATAAGTTGAAGATTTCCCCCTCAACTCTCTCTAATGGTTTCCCAAAGGGCTAGTGTACGAGGGAGAAAAGTCGTTGATAATGAAAAGGTAGAAGCAGTAAGAAATTTTCTAATCACTGTTCACCCCAGGAATGTATTTTCTCAGAATGAAAGCACCTTTGACAATGACGATACCTTTCCTGGCTAATTATATGCCTAACAAGGCAATTACTTTTGGGGTACTATCAATACTACCTGAATAATCTGAAAGGGTCACTTTTTCTGAATCAGTATGCAACTGCACATAATTAGAAAATCTGCATACAAATTTGTAGAAAGATGTCACCTTCCATATTTTATGTCTTTCCTGTATAATTGGGCAGAGCTGGCATGCTCCAGATCCCATCCAATAAGTAATGGTATGAATTAGAACTGGGAATGACACCTTTCTGTTGTCGTCCCTACCCTCTGAAGGAACATTTGCCCAGAGATCTATTTCAAACCTGTCTGAAAAAGCCCTTAAAATATGGCTCTTTCCCAGTTGGGTCTTAGGTTAGACTGTGTTATTGGCCCCATGTACAGTATTGTCTTCTGGCCTTCTAGTGTTTTTTGCTTGTAGTTTTAGTAATATTCTTAACATTGTACACTGCCCAGCGTTACTTAAAAAATTAATACAAGTAGTCCTCACTTAACAACTCTCTGGTTTAGTGACTGTTCCAAGTTATGAATGTGCTGAAAAAGTAACTTTGTTCCTTCGACTTTTGCAGTGTAACCAGTCACGGGATCAAGATTTGGGTGCTTTGTAGCCGGTGGGTGCTTACAAGTGTTGCAGCATTCCATGGACACATGATCATAATTTGTCTGCTTTACAATAATCTTGCGACTAACAGAGTCAATTTGAGAAGGCAGCAGTAACATTGTGAGTCACAATTAGGTCTTGCTTGATGATTGCGGATAACTACAGGTAGCTTGACAGGCGTGGTGAAAGAGAGGTCATAAAGCCATATGATGTCAATAATAATAATAATAATAATAATAATAATAATAATAATAATAATAATAATTTGGAAGGGACCTTGGAGGTCATCTAGTCCAACCCCCTGCTAAGGCAGGAAACCCTATACCATTTCAGGCAAATGGCTGTCCAGTCTCTTCTTAAAAACCTCCAGTGTTGGAGCATTCACCACTTCTGGAGGCAGGTTGTTCCACTGGTTAGTTGTTCTCACTGTCAGGAAATTTCTCCTTAGTTCTAGGTTGCTTCTCTCCTTGACTAGTTTCCATCCGTTGCTTCTTGTCCTGCTTTCAGGTGCCTTGGAGAATAGCTTGGCTCCCTCTTCTTTGTGGCGGCCCCTGAGATATTGGAAGACTGCTATCATGTCACCCCTCACCCTTCTCTTCGTTAAACTACACATACCCAATTCCAGCAACCGTTCCCTATATGTTTTAGCCTCCAGTCCCCCAATCATCTTTGTTGCTCTTCTCTGTACTCTTTCTAGAGTCTCGACATCTTTTTTACATCGTGGTGACCAAAACTGGATGCAGTATTCCAGGTGTGGCCTTACCAAAGCATTGTAAAGTGGTATTAGTACTTCATGTGATCTTGATTCTATTCCTCTGTTAATGCAACCTAGCACTGTGTTGGCTTTTTTGGCAGCTGCAGCACACTGCTAGCTCATATTGAAGTGATTGTCTACTAGGACTCCGAGATCCCTCTCACAGTTACTACTATTGAGCAAGGTACCACCTATACTATACCTGTGCATTTGATTTTTCCTGCCTAAATGCAGAATCTTATTGCATCACTTAGTAGGAGAGTTGTCAGTCCCAACTGTGGTTGTTAAAAAATGAACATCTGTAAATAAACGTTTAACTTTGAATTATATAAAAATCATGTCAGCTTTTGATCATTTAGAGGTAACAATAACATTCTATACCACAATTCCCCATCCAATATTTAAAAAGGAAACAAAGTGTGTAATTTAACTAGCAACTGTTACTCTAGTAATGTACATTTGTGGTTTTGATACCGGTATAAATATGAGGGCTATACTTACATCTGGAGGACTCTTTTTTTGTTGACTTAATTTTTGTGTTTGGTTTTTTCTTAGGAATTTGATTCTGTGCATGTTCTCTCCATTTCTTTAACTGGAAATTGATGAATTTCCACATCATCCAAGCCTGAGTCAAACAAATTGCAGCCAGACAGCTAATTCTAATTAGTTTAACATAAAAAGTTATAGTTAGAATAATAGTGTTATGGTTTTTGAGATCATCTCTAAAGATGGACAATCCAAAAAATAGTTACTCATACAATCCAAATGCTTTCTGATCATACGCTAGCACATATCACATGTCTTTAAAGAGCATAGATTTCTAGATACTATGACATTTTTAAGATCATGGCTATTACAGTTGGAAACTGTATTTTGCATCAATATTGCTCCAATTTACTGTATCAAATAGCTGAAAATTTCTTTTCCAATAAGCATTCAAGGCAGAAAATATATGAATAGATGATATATAAAAATGGATTTTGTTATTGAAATTTAACATGAATATATATATTTGAATGCATTTGAGAATCAGTTTGGTCTAGAGGTTATGGTACCAGGCTAGATATAAGAGGCTTTGAAATTTAATCCTGACCTAGGCACAAAGCCACTTGGATGATTTTGAATCAGCCACATTCTCTCAGTCTTAGGAATGGCAAACTACTTCTGAAAATGTTGCCAAGAAAACTGCTAGTTTAGACTGTTGTCAGGAAACAACAATTATCGGAGGGCATCCTTCCTGCCCTCAAAAAAGGCACGTATTGGAAAAATAGAAGATAGCTATGAACTTTACAGTGGTACCTTGTTTGCTATTGGGGCACAAAAAATGCTGAAGTTTCACATGTTACAAAGAATACAGTAATGCATTCTTATGATTGTTTAATATGACCAACATTACAAGAATAGACTTAAAGTTCCTGAGATAGGTTTACATGTTATCTTCCAAAATAAATGGTAGTTCAAATAGTAATAAGAATAAAGAAAGTCTATTTTTCCTAGCCACAATTTTCTACTTTTGGATCTGTGAATGTAAAGAATATTCTAAAAAAGCTATTCCATAAAAACGTATACCTAATTGTGAGTATGTTGAAATTTCCTTCTGCTACAGAAAAGCCAGAGTTTTCTGCTTTTGTGAGACCAAATCCAAAGGTGAGAACTGACAAAGTTAGGGTTAAAAGACGAGCCATTACAAATAAAAGTGCCCAAAGGGTAAATCTGAAAAAAAAGACAATTATTTCGCTATCAGTTGCTTTATATCACTAAGTAATATGAGCACAGCTGTATCATGGGTATGACCAATAAAAAAACCTTATACTTTTGCTAGACATTATAAGAGCATATCCATGACATCACGCATTTTAACAGAAAACGTTACTTTAAAAACAGTAACTACCTCATAGAATAAAAAGCAAAGAAGAAAGCAAATCACTTTAAAGGCACAAGACAAATAAAATTCAAATCTTAATTTTAGTTGAACAAAAGCACTCTTAACCAAACATGCAAGTGAGAAATCTAGGTCTGTGAAGAATTTCTGCAAAATCAGTATGTTTGTATGAAGTTTTCAGGAAGGCTAACTGCTTTTTTTAACAGGTTTTACTGATTTTTAATATTTACATGTACATGTATTTGTGAAACAATATGGTGGTTGGGTAATTAAAATAAGAACTAGCCATTTGTAAATAGGTCAGGTTACATCAACAGAGATGCCCTCTCTAATTCCCTTAGTGATTATATAGTCAAAATAAGCAAGTTAATATATTTCTAGTTATAACCTAGTCAATCAACAAAATTCAAAATATATTTTCACTAATACATATCAAAACCCTGTTTTTAAATTTTATCTAATTGCAATAGGATATTCTAGAATAGCCTATAGTATATAGAAAAAAGCTTAATTTTGGGGAACCCACAATTCCCTATTTCAATAAAGAATAATTCTTTTGTCTACAAAACTTATTTTGTTCATTACAAAACATTTTTGTTTTAACATTAAAGTCTAATTTTCATCTTAGCAAATCACCAGTTATTAGAAATATATTTTTTGCCTTAGCCGTTCAACAATTATTTAAATACTATCTTTTATATATAAAATTCTAGATTCTATACTATAGTTTAAAAATAGCCACTGAATATTCTATAAGGCAACTTAACCATACATCAATTATTAAAATACCATCTTTTGATATGTCATTCCAAATTCTATAATATAGTTCGGAGTTACATTTTCTTTACAAATCTAAAAATTAAATGTAAAATCAGTGATATTTCTTAGAGATTTCCCTTAATCCATAAAAATATATTTTTATAGTCTATCTTTAGGAATCCCAAAAAGGAAACAAGTTCAGTCTTTTAAATATAACTCTTGCCTTCCTCTTGTGCCAATCATACTTCGCTCTTGGTATCTTTAAATTCTCAAATGTATCTTCCCTTTCTTCCTAGACCGCTTATTTGAATCCAGGGAGCGTATCCAAATGTCCCCTTTGTAACCATTGTATTTTTGCTTTGGTAGTTCGGTTTTTGGTGGTTGATATAATTGTCATTAAATCAGTCAAATCTTTTTGTTCTTCTAATTCTGTCTGGGTTAGGTAGAAAGCAGTAGCTGGTATTATGTTTGACATTTGATTAATTTAATTCTCAATATAGTGTATTTGAAGGCCTTTAGTGTCTTCACTCTTGGTGTTGCTTTCTTCAGATGCTGTTACTTTTTGGCTTGTAAGTTTTGTAGTTGCTATTAAAGTTTGGACTTTAAGGTTTTCTGTAGATTGCTTTTGTTGTTCTTTGAAATCTCCTATTTTAGTGTTAGTTTCCACTTCTATTTGGTTTTGGGTTATCTTTTCCTCATTTACAGTCAGAGTTTGATTTGGTGGCTTTAAATTGTCAGATTTTTCTTGTAGCTTGGCTTTAATTTGCTCTGTCATTGCTAAGATCATATCCAGTATTAGTTTATAATCAAGTGGTGGGATGTATTCATCCATTTCGTTGTTGTTTGCAGTTAAATCTTCCATGGAGGCTGTTTTAATAATAGTCAAAGATTTTCCAACTCCTGGAGAATTGTATTCAGTGCCAGGTGTTCCCACACTTATCTTCAAGAACAGCTCCATTGTTCAGTCAGCTTTCGGCTTTAAGATTTGTTCCCAAAGTAGATATTCGCCGTTTTCTCAAAAAATGGGGAAGGAGATTTTCAGGAAAGTCCCACAGGAAGATGATTAAGGGAATAGGAAAGGTAAAAGCTCACCCAGGTCCTCCAGATTGCTTCTTAGTGCTAGGTAGTACTTTTGGCTTTCGGCAGGGAGCAGCTTAGTGATCGGCCATCTTTATGGCCGGTCTCTTATTCTTTGGACCAAAGGAGATGATCCCGCCGCCCTTCCGCAATCGCAGGGAAGTCCTCCTCTCGGTAATGGTCCCTCCAGGGCAACTTTTGACCCTTTTGAGGGTCCTCCAAACAAAAAACAGACAGCAGGAGACAGACTGTCCCTGTACATCTGGAAGCGCCGTGCGCGCAAACCGGAAGCCTTGGAAGGCTAACTGCTTTTTGAACAAAATTTTAAAAAATCAAAAGGAAAAGGAAAATTTCTTCATTCTATATTTATTCTATGTTTCAAATTTTGGGATTGTGCATTATATTGGAAACTTCAACCTTTCCCCTCCCCCCCCCAAAAAAAAAACAGAAAACACCCTACTGGCACTATAAATATCTTACATTAGCAAAACAATGATTATTAGTGAAATCATAAAATGGATTAAATAAGTAGTTGATACAAAATTATTCAACAGGGCCCGAAACTAAATTTGGAGGAAAAATTTCTAGAAATTCCACTGAAAATGAAGTGTGGATGATAGGTAGAGATCATTTTAGTTATTTGTGAAAAGTCATGATCTCTCTTGGTGATATATTAAAAACAAAACCTTTAAGACCAATCTTAAATGAACACAAGTTTTTCAAGTAATCTGATTCTAAAATGTTTTTCATTTTTGCAAATATAGTAAAAGAAATAATAAACTACAGGCTGATATGGACTAAGAAAACTGTAAAAAAGGAAACTAAATTAATTATCTGACAGTAACAGGAAAATATAAAAAACAAGATTACCCTTTCTGTTTATTCTCATCACTGAAGTAGAAAAGACGTGAAGTGTGAAAAATGAGCTCTACAAGATAATGAGGTATCAGCAAAATTAGACCCAAGCGCTGAAGGCTGAAACAGTAAAAGTAAATATTTCATTCTGAATAGTATTCATTCATTAACAATGTTCAACAACAATTAGGTTCAGTGTATCTTACATATCAGAGAATTAGTTGTGCTATCAGGATGAGCATTCTATGGCTTGTTAAGACATGATCAAATCTGATAGATTAACTACGACACAAAAATACTAAATATTTTTTCTTAATAGAATATTGACAAATAGTTTTTGAGTTACAACCGCAACTGAAACCAGAATTTTGGTTGCTAAGTGAGTCACACACAATTTTACAACCTTTTGTGCCATGATTGTTAAGCAAATCTGGTTGCCAAGTGTCCAAATTTTGATCACATGACTGGGAGGCTTTGGTGACAGTCATAAGTGTGAGGAACAGTTGCAAGTCACTGTTCTGAGTGCTGTTGTAACTTTCAATGTTCACTAAGCCTATGGTTGTAAGTTGAGGACTATCTGTAATATATTGAACAGTATTTTAGACAATATAAAAGATAAATCCTTGATGGAAGTTTAGAAATATGATAAATAATAGATAAATAAATGCTTACTTCAAGATATAGGCACCAGATATATGGGCAATATAAAGACAAATATAGTGCAACTGTCTTGGAACATCTTCCTAGAAATACAGAATGGAAAAGACAAACATGTTACAAAAATAAAAGCAAACATTTTAATATGTGTTAGTTTTCCTTGTTCTGTACAGTTTTGCATTGTAATTTATGAATAGCTTTCTTATTAAAAGCAAGTTTTTCAGTTTTTTTTCAAAAGCACTATTAACAAGGGCATAAATAAACTAAAAGCCAAAATAATATACTGCATTATCTTACCTATCCAACAATATATTCCTGTATAGTATGAATCTCTTACCAAGTTGGTGGAATTACTTTTCTCTCATTATTTCTTTTCCTTATTTGAAATATCATACTATAGCATTATAAATGAAAGTAAATAAAAGAAATATAATGCCTGAATTAAAGTTACCATTTATACCTTTCTTATCTTTTGGAAATACAGTTCTGGAAGTGCATGGAGCCAATAGGCAATTTGGGAAATATAGAAGAATTTAACCTGAAAACTAAAAAGAAAAGTATATGTATAAAAGCTGTATACATAGTATTCAATAATTATCATTGCCATTCAAATCGTCATAAGAATTAAAAGCTATGAACCCAATTTTAAATTGTTTAGGTAAGCCAAAATTGTTCAAACAACTTCATAAATTGTTTTTATGCTTCCACTTTCCCTCTGTAATCTAAGATTAGAAAGGAAGTTTGGAATGGCTAAACTTAAGCCTCAATAAAGCATTTCAAACATTTTCAAGAAAGTGTTAACACTGAAAAAAAATCCATTCTTTTTGGACAAGGAACGGGGAGGTAGAGAGGAGGAGGTCAAGACTAGAAATTAAACACACAGTGAATATCACTAGAATCTGCATTTAAATTGAAGGATTTTTAAAGAAAATAATATAAGATAAAGTATGTGAATAGTTATAGAACAGTAAGAGACATAAGATACTAACTGTAAAGACTTTTGCAGCAAGCAATTGGAAGAACAATGTACAGGTGACTAGTTGAAACTTACACATACATTTTTATACATTTTATACATGCCAAAAGGGCCTAATACTAATTAACACTTTGTAGAATTCACTGTCTAAAAACATTCATATCCTAATATAAATGCTTTAAAAATAGTTCCTTGATAATTGGTTCATAGATCTGCCCATGTTCCATCTCTAATACTCAGATGCCTGGGAATTAATAACCTAGATATGTTTGTTAATTTGAACAAGCAAGCAAAATGCCAAGCACAAATAAAAGAACAAATAAAAAGCTTACAACATATGAGAATGAGGGTAATCCTTCCATAACAAAGTTGGATTTGTTGTAAATTCTTCCTAAGGAGAAAAATATAAGGTTAAAGGATTTGATATAATTTAGGCAAATGTTCATTTAAATTAATTTCCAAAAAGATAACTTGACTTACTTACTGCAGACAAAATACTTGCTCCCCATACAAATGAAAACAAGTAGAAAAAGGCTAGTTGTCCTGACTCATTGAATTTGCTATGTTTTGTTTTTGACAAGTGGAGACGTCTATTAATTTTCTAGGAAAAAACAAACATCAGAAGTATTAATTTAATCATGTTCAATTTTTTTCTAGTGAATATGTTATCCTCCCCAACAATAACGCCAAATTATCTCTAGTCCAGCATTTATATCCCAATACTACAAAATGCTAAGCTGGACTTTTCCCTTCATATTTCTTATTAGGCAAGTGAACGTTAAAGTATGACCCACAAATTGTAATAATCGACAGACCAGCCCTTTGATAGCTGCTGCTTAAGTGTTAGAAAAACAAACTACGTATAAAGCAAATTACCACTCTTTGTGCCACACAGGCATTTGAGTTTCACAGTCCAATCTAGAACCCAAGACTATATGCTCCAAATGAATTTGTCTTGGATCTTAATTTGTCTTGTTTTTTTATCTATATACCAGCTGCACCCACCCCAGCTCCGGCAATGCAAAAAAAGTCATGATACGTTGTGACATGTCACATGACGTGGCGATTTTGACACTTGTGCTCTATACCAGTGATGGTGAAACTTTTAGAGACCGAGTGCCCAAACCGCAATCCAAAACCCACTTATTTGTCACAAAGTGCCAGGGCTGCATCAGCATTGTGGTGCCTTCAGGGGGATGGGTGGGTGTGGCTCACTGGGTGGACATGGCTGTGATGGTCACAGAAGACTGGGTGGGTGTGGCTGGGATGGGCATGGCCACCTCGATATTGCTTGTGGGGTGGACACCTTGGGGGCCGGGCAGGGTTGGGGGAAATCCAGGGGGTCTCTGGCAGGTGGGGCGGTGGGCAGGCGGGGTGAGGTGAGGTGGAACAGGGGTGACATTGCCACAAGGTAAGGCGAGGCAGGGAGGCTGCTGCCTGACACCATCGGCCTCCACACAGAGGCCAGTGAGCGCATGGGGGACAGTGTCCGTCAGCAGCCACAGCCTACTAGCCTCTCGACCGGCGCACTCTGGGGCTCCGCAGCCCGCTGCCAATACTAGGCCAGGCCCCAGCAGCAGGTGGAGTGAGGGGGGAGGCATTTGATGCAGACTGCCAGACGCGCTTACTCCGTCCCATTTATTTTTGCTTGTGGTTGGAAAGCAGGTTGCTGCTGGTTATCTCCTTGGCCCCCTTGCAGATCTTGCCCTTGGCCCATGCATGGAGCCTGTTCCCCTCGCGCACCCAATGCACCTTGGCCCGCTGCTGCCAGCAACTCATGCAGGTCCATTAGGCTGCCTCTGCCACCCAGAATGGCGGCCCTGCCCAGCACAAACGAGGTGAAGCGGCTGGCTAGCAAGCTCAAGTAGAGGTGGTAGAGCACGCCCACGCCCAGCAAGCCAAAGGCCACCCCGAGCGGGGAAAGCCAGATCCCCATAGGTGCCATGCCCCCCCAGTCCCGCCTAGGATTGCATGCCCCCCCCATCTGTGCTGGGCCTGGGTGGCCACAATGCCAATGGGGATCTGGCTTTCCCTGTTCGGGTGGCCCTTTGCCTGCTGGGCGTGGGCATGCTCTGCCACCTCTACTTGAGCTTGATAGCTGGCTGGTTTGCCTCCTTTGTGCTGGGTGGGGCTGCTGCTCTGGGCAGCGGCAGCCTAACAGACTTGTGCGAGCTGTTGGTAGTGGCACGCATGCCCACAGAGAGGGCTCTGAGTGCCGCCTCTAGCACACATGCCATAGGTTCACCACCACTGCTCTATACTATGCTTTCACATTATCTTTCTTAGCGGATCACAGTTTGCATGCTGGAACACAACAGGCTCTGAAACACAATCTGAAATTGGTTTTAGTCTTAGTTTTGTGTGTTCTGATAAGCATAATTTCCTGTTTGGCCTAACTCAAGGCTATCCACAGGATATAGTCACAACTTATGACAGCTCATTATTTGTGTAAATTATTCAAATTGCTAATAAATTCGAAATGATCATTTCAGCCTCCCTAAAAAAATCTTTATTAGCAAATTGAATAATTTACATATACATACATACATACACACACACACACATACACACACACACATACATACAGTCATGGCCGAAATTGTTGGCACCCCAGAAATTTTTCCAGAAAATCAAGTATTTCTCACAGAAAAGTATTGCAGGAACACATGTTTTGCTATACACAGGTTTATTCCCTTTGTGTGTATTGGAACACAACAAAAAAGGGAGGAAAAAAAGCAAATTGGACATAATGTCAAACAAAACTCCAAAAATGGGCCGGACAAAATTATTGGCACCCTTAACTTAATATTTGGTTGCACACCCTTTGGAAAAAATAACTGAAATCAGTCGCTTCCTATAACCATCAATAAGCTTCTTACACCTCTCACCTGGAATTTTGGACCACTCTTCCTTTGCAAACTGCTCCTGGTCTCTCTTATTGGAAGAGCGCCTTTTCCCAACAGCAATTTTAAGATCTCTCCACAGGTGTTCAATGGAATTCAGATCTGGACTCATTGCTGGCCATTTCAGAACT